>NC_092412.1:129363512-130563512 GCF_040894005.1 Engystomops pustulosus | reverse complement strand
CAGTCATATGTTACAATGCGGAAAGCAGCCATGAAACATTAAGTTATGTAAATTGTCATTGCTATGGAAGTCCAATTAAGCGTTGCTTTTTGATCAATGATATGTAGTAAATGGCGGTGTCAGCCAGCACTAGCCAGCAAATCTTGTCTGCTGTCTTCTGCCTAACACATGTGTGGATTTTTGCTGAATGAGAGACTCAAAGGCCAAACTTTCACAGCAGCTAGAGTCTGGCTGAGCACTTGATTAAAAAAAGCTAAATAATAAGTGCACATCCAATCTGGTTACTTGGCATGCCTGAATTTGGCTGCCTCAAAAAAGAAATTACATCAAGGAAACATTAAAAGATAAATAGCGGTGGATGCTCCAAGTCTGAGGTAATATCAGAGACAAGGATGAAGCATAATAAAAAGTGGTATAGGAGAGAGGAAAGGCTGGGAGAGGCTTTCATTAATGAATGATTTAGAGCTTTAAGCAGAGCTGTTTGGTTGACTAGCAAAATATAAAGTCGTCCCTCTAGGACAGACTCCATACATTTGCTTCAAAAGCTTATCAATGTGGTTTTAATTTGCTGACCCTATAATACCGCATGTGATCTGCACATAATGAGAGGAGAAATTGAGCTAAATTAAATAAAAGCAACATATCTTGTTTGGGTGTCTGCATGAGTTTAAAGCCTATCTGTGAGTAAGGTTTGGCTGCTTGATTTACTGGGGTCATAATATTATACAGGAACAGGCAGTGTAAAGGAATGTTTGAGAACCTACGCAAATCATACTGATTTCATTTACTGTTTGAATTTTGGCCTACTTTTCATAGTTAGAAAAATCCCTTTGAGAAGAAATTTATGCTGTAAATACAGCAATAGCACAGAGGAACGAATAGCCTACAAAAATACTGATATAAAGGTACAATAATTAAGGGTGTATTCACATATCCACTTTTTTATACAATTTTTTTTAAGCAAAACCACATAGGGTTCAAAAAGGGATCAGAGATTATCCCAATTTATGAAGTTATTCCCTATCCACAGGAGATCCTTTCTGAGACCCACAGGAGAAATGTTTGCTTCTATGGGACTGGTCAGCTATCTACGGCACTCCCATAGAATAGAATGGAGCGGAGGATGCATGCTTGTGCTGCCCCTCCATCCACAAGTGACAACAGGACCCCAATTCTTCAGATTGCTAGGGGTCCCATTCTCCTGATCACCGGGGGTTTCAGCATTAAAACCCTCACCAATTACCTTGTTACCCCTAATCCTATTGATAGGAGATAACTTCATTATTTGGGGTAACCTCTTTAATTCACTCCTGGTTTTAGCTTTAGCAAACCTGGACATTTTTACTAGCATACTAGAATATAATATTGAGCCACACACACTCAAACAATAAATTAAAGGCAGAAAATGTAAATGTTTGTGTTTTTTTTTTTAGAGCACATGACCACACACTTGGAAAGTAATATTGTCATTATTACATGCAAAATGTTACCTTGCATTATGTATAAATTCATATTTTATAGTAAATGCTGAAAAAATAAAAATGTGATGCCTGAATGTTTGCACCAAATTTTTTACCTTTTTAATGACACATTGATAAACTAAAGTTTTTTTGATTGTACTTAAAATTGATGGCAGGTATTTATGAAGATCTCATGTCTCGTTATAAATTAGACACACTCTTTTTTTTTTTAAACACTGGCATGAGATTTTGTGAATCTGGGGGTAACCTATTTCCCTTGGAAGTATTGAAGATAAGAAAACCTAGAAAGCTGTTAAATTGTCTCCTTTTGTTTGGTTCCCAAATAAAGCAGATATATTTTCATTTTTGAGTTTTTTCAGAGATAGAAATAGAAAAAAAATCTTATTTTTCCTTTTAATATTTAAACCCCTCATTCTCATATTTATAATGATGCTAAATAATTTTTTTCCTATGGTGCCTAAGAACAAATAATCTATAAGGGGCATTTTCAACAATATAGTATGTAAACATTGTACTGGAACATTTTGTGTACTGTTTTTTTAATCATGTCAGTTACCTACATCTGAGGAGAGTTGTTCCAACCTAATCTTATGTCTTCTTTAAGTCCTAAGATGTGTTAGTGAGAATAAACAAAAGTTAGGACTTGTCAAACATGCTTGTGGAGTAATGGTAGCATAAACAAGAACCAATTAAGGGCAGCCATATTGATTTTTGATATAGCACCCCAATACCTTTGTACTAAGAAATTACTAGTTCAACTTAACGTTTACATTTTTCATATTTGATTCCGCTTTAAAAACAAATAGAATGATACTCTTATTGTGTTCCTTGCTCTTTTGTTTCCAGAGTTTGTTGTTCTGAAGATCCCTTACAAAAATCTTTCTCACCAGCAGTGAAGTAGGCGAGACTAACCTCTTCCTCTATCTGCCCTGAAGCTGAGTCAAATTAAGGTCACTTCCCATGATATCTTGTGTTATTTCATTCAGTAATTAAGCAGTAAATCCACCAAGATTCCTAAAAATAAATCCACTGGATGCTACATAGTGTGTACATACAGAATCTATATAGTGACTAGCCTGGCAGCTTTCATCACATGAAGGAGCATGGGCCATTCTGTAATAGAAACCATCAGTGAAACAGTTACATGAAGCATATAGCCTTTTCTGTGTGAGCATTAAGAAGTAATAGCTTCTGTGCACTGTGTAAAAAGTGCAGAGATTAGAAGGTCGAGGCGGGTTGTAGAGGAGTCTATGACACAGCATGATTTGCAGAAAGAGACAGAGAATTTCTGTAGCATCACAAACTGGGATAGACAGAATGATGTGTGAGATCTTGTACCTCACTATTCTGATTAGATTTCTGCATCCACAGCACTGAAGACTAGTGGTGTGTCATTCAAGAACGAGCCGTCTCTTAGAGGCTCACGTAACCCTAAGGCTCTAAGAGACTTAGGGGCTCACATAACCCCGCCCCTATCCAGCTCACCATGCCCCTATTAACCTGATACAATCGGGTTAAAAGTGGAGTGGTGAGGGGTGATTGACTGGCCTGCGGCTCCCTATTATATATTTAAAAGGGACCCTTTCAGGAGCCAAAAGAGCCGGCTCTTTTTAGTGAGTGGATCCTAATGAGCTAGTTCACTAAGACGAGCTGGAATTCCCATCACTACTGAAGACACTCAGCTCTGATACACACATACAGCTCTGACCTCTCCTTTCTTCCTCCTCTGTGAGCATGGAGAAGGAGCCCCTCCTCTTTTTCAGTTCTGATCTCTAAAAATCTCTACAGATCATCAGAGCAATCAGCACAGTCAGAGCCAGGCTAAACTGAGGAGGATAACAGAATAACTACTGCACATAGGTAATCAAGATAATAGGGAAAGTAGGGAAAATTCCAAGAGCTATTAAAAACATAATATGTCAGAGTTGTGCTTTACACAACACTATTTGTGCAGACAATAAAAGCTATATGGTGACCTGCAGAAATATTACTGTTATACTATGTATTTAATTTTTTTACCTGACTATTGCAATACAAGAGTTTGCATGTTAAGTACTTTAAAATGTTGACATACTAGGGTTAGTGTAGCAGCCACATGATTTATGAACATTGCAGTATATTGTACAAGAAGTAGACTAGTGGACAATGAAACTTTTAAGTGCAGCTAAAAGACGTTACGGGACAAGATTTACCAGCACTTAAATTATGCTGTTCAGCACACTACGGATCTGTCATCTATCAATCTCTAGGAGTCTGTAGACTTTCAGTCGGGGAGGGGCATGCAACATTAAAGCATTTCCTAGTCGCACCAGAGACACATGAGCAACCAATATTGATAAATAACGCTGATCTGTAATGTGACTAAAAAGCACTTTTAGATTCTAGGACCCATAAACATATTTACCTTATCCATTGTCAGATCTATTTCTTTATATGGCTTCCTAACAGAAGTAAATGATCCCATCAAAGAGTAAGACCCCCACAAAATAAAATCTCATCATGTAGTATATTGTAAAGCATTCACATATATATGTGTAGAACTGGCAAACCACATATCTGGGCATAAATAGAAAAATCTTCAATATCGTAACCCTGAATTCAGTCAAACACTGTATCACAATAAATGTATGGCACAACTTCAAGGTTTGGGGGAGATTTATCACAACTTTGAATGGACTGCTGCACTTGTTTTTGTACCAAAAAGCAACAATAATTAATTAAGGGTGTGTTCACATATGTAGTTTACTTATGTAATTTTTCGAAAGCCAAAACCACATTGGGATCACAAAGGTAGATAAATTTCACACTCTTCTCCTTTATTGGATGACATACAATGTCACCTTGCATGATGGATATAGGGAAAGGGGAGGTGAACTTGGTTATACATATATAAATTATACACATATAATTATATACATCTCCAGCAGTGGCGTAACTAGAAGCTGATGGACTCCAGTGCAAAGTCTGTGCCAGGCCCCGACTATAATGTATGGGTTTATAGTAATAGTCTTCTCATATGGGGAAGTGATACCATAAGGGCCCCCTAAACCTCTTGGGTCCAGGTCCGATCGCAACCTCTGCACCCCTTAAAGTTACGCCCCTGATCTCCAGTGATAGCTCCAGGTCTCAGTAGGCCATTCTGCCAATGGTAATGAGACTGCTGTAAAGCATATCACTTTAACCCCTTTGTGCACCACACAGTACTATAACTTCATGGTGCTGCGAGGGGTATGTGGAGAGAACTCACGGGCTGAGCTCTCTCCAAAAACAGCAGGTGTCAAAAATATAACACAGCTGACACCCTCCTGTAACTGCAGCCATCAGTGCTGACACACGAATGCGGCATTTAACCTGCAGGTTCAACCATGGGACATAACAGAGCTGCCAGTGAGCGCTGCCATCTTGGATGGCCAAGCGGCGATCCCCCATGACATTCATCGGTTGCTATGGAAGCCTACGTCTCAGAGACTCGTAGGCCTGCCATGGATAGGGATCTCTAATAGCCTGCCGATGGCAAAAAATAATACCTTACATACAGTAGGTCAGTATGAAAGTATGAAAAAGTTATTGGCCTCAAAATTTGGCAAAATGTAAATTTTTTTTTTACAAAAGATTTAGATTTTTTTAAATCTATTAAAACTTAATTAAACCTATCTGTGACAGGAGCACACAATGAAAGCTGTAAAAACAGCGCACATTTCACTGCAAATGGAATCAGCTTTCCAGTACATTGCACGGTATTAGAGATGAGCGAGTATACTCGTCCGAGCTTGATGCTCGTTCGAGTATTAAGGTACTCGAAACGGCTCGTTGCTCGGACGAGTATTTCCCCTGCTCGAGATCGAGCATTTAATTAAAAAAACACAGTGAAGAACAATGAAGAATAGAATAAAAACAGTGAACACAGTGAACACAGGATCATTTAAGTGAAAAAGACAGTGAAGAACACAGTGAAGAATAGATTACAGATGTTCGGCACATCTGCTTACTTGTCGGAAGATACGCGCGGAACGGCAGCAGGGAGTCATCAAGCAGCAGGGAGACATCAAGCAGCACGGGGAGACATCGGGCAGCACGGGGAGACATCGGGCAGCGGGGAGACATCGGGCAGCACGGGGGAGACATCGGGCAGCACGGGGGAGACATCGGGCAGCACGGGGGAGACATCGGGCAGCACGGGGGAGACATCGGGCAGCGCGGGGAGACATCGGGCAGCACGGGGGAGACATCGGGCAGCGCGGGGAGACATCGGGAAGCGCGGGGGAAACATCGGGCAGCACGGGGGAGACATCGGGCAGCACGGGGGAGACATCGGGCAGCACGGGGGAGACATCGGGCAGCACGGGGGAGACATCGGGCAGCACGGGGGAGACATCGGGCAGCACGGGGGAGACATCGGGCAGCACGGGGGAGACATCGGGCAGCACGGGGGAGACATCGGGCAGCACGGGGGAGACATCGGGCAGCACGGGGGAGACATCGGGCAGCACGGGGAGACATCGGGCAGCACGGGGGAGACATCGGGCAGCACGGGGGAGACATCGGGCAGCACGGGGGAGACATCGGTCAGCACGGGGGAGACATCGGGCAGCACGGGGAGACTTCAGTGGAAGAAGAGGAGCGGATCCCGGGACAGCGTATCACCCCGACAAGTAAGCAGATGTGCCGAACATCTGTAATCTATTCTTCACTGTGTTTTTCACTGCGTTTTTCACTTAAATGATCCTGTGTTCACTGTTTTTATTCTATTCTTCACTGTTCTTCACATCTGTTAACTTGTCGGGAGATAATATACGCGCGGAACAGTGAAGAATAGATTGCAGATGTTTGCATACATCTGCTAACTTATCAGAAGACATTCTTTTTCAATGAAATAACACATTTTATTCCTGAACCATGGTCCCTTTGAAAAATGCTCGGGTCTCCCATTGACTTCAATGGGGCTCGTTATTCGAGACGAGCACTCGAGCATCTGGAAAAGTTCGTCTCGGATAACGAGCACCCGAGCATTTTAGTGCTCGCTCATCTCTACACGGTATATAAAATTTTGTCACTAAAAAGTACGATTTGTCCCGCAGATAAAAAACCCATATACTGCAACTACATATACATAATTGAAAAATAAAAAAAGTTATAGATTTTGGAATGAAGGGAGTAAAAAATAGAAACGCAAAAATGAAAAAGGGCTCAAAGGATTAATGGACATAAAATAAAAAAATCTACAATCAGAAAATTTAAATAAATTAGAATAAATTATACATATTTTGATCTGGTTTTAATGAGTCAAAACTAAAATTAAGTAGAAATTTTACATCTATAGAAGTAGGTTACTTGTACTTTCTGAATGTGATTCTGTACATAAATATCAAGTTTATATAAGAAAATGGCCATGATGTTGTCATTTTCTCTTAATTTAATTTATACTTGGCTCTTCTGTGATTATTGCATACTGGCGCACGGTCTTCAAAAATCTGGCCCACCCTGCTAGAGACGATCGCACTTAAACTGAGTGAATCAGTTTGTTTTTTTGTGCGCTCAGTTCATGTGCGTGCATCACATTTCTGTTGGACTTTTGACATAAATGTGGATCGGCACCAGAAAGCCCCTTTAGGTGCAGAGTATTTTGCTGCTGCAGACACAGTGTACCCATGACACAAAGCTGGTGCAAACACTTGATGTACAAGCACTTTGTACATGTATTTATGTGCAAAGTACGGCAATAAACTTGCACAGCCAGATTAATAAATGCAAAATTATTGCAAATTAAGTAGCACAGAATTGCATCACCACATGCTTTCTATTGAGCCACATGGTATATTTATCATATAACTGGACTTTGGCAGTTCCAGCTTAAAGGACACCTGTCATCAGGTCTGTGTCACTTGTCCTGTCACTACTACCTATTGGAGCAGCTCACAAGGATCCATCCCAGCCTTTATCTAGTTATTTAATACATTAATCATTGTAAAATCATGTATTCTTTATCATGTAAATGAGGCTGGTCACATGGTCAGAGGCAGTGATTTCACCCCTGTTACCCCTCCCCTCTCCTCCCCCTGCTCATGTCTGTGTGTAATGTATAGTAAAGCATGGCTAGTGTGAGTGCTGTACCTGCTGACATGCTGCATCCTCCTAATATACAGGTGAGAGACACAGACATCAGCTACACATGAATCTGACATGTTCTGCTGTAACATGGCTGCCTGGAGCTGCTGTATCTCTCCTAAACACACATACATGCACACACAGGCTGCAGGGGGCGCCAGAACCAGGAAGCACATCATTATACAGCCTCACATCATTATACAGGCTGTCAGTCAAGCACTGGGGGTGTGGCCGTGCCTCCCACTCATGAATAGAGTGGACAGCTTGAATATGCTAATGCTTCATTGGACATTTCACAGGTCATTTGCATACAGCTTTAGGACCTCATTGCTTAGGTTTACAGGCATGTAGAGGGACAATGAAGGGATAGAGGCAATGCTCTCTAATGGCAGTTTATGAAAATATATTTAGTTTAGGGGGGTTATTTTGCATGACAGGTTCTCTTTAATGATTTTTATGTCAGTTGTTGTATCAGTTTTTATTAGTTTGAACGTTTTATACAGAATAAACATGTATAGCCCGTGTAAACATGCAAAATGGTAGCACAAACCC
The DNA here is from genome assembly GCF_040894005.1 of Engystomops pustulosus. Lineage (NCBI taxonomy): Eukaryota > Metazoa > Chordata > Amphibia > Anura > Leptodactylidae > Engystomops > Engystomops pustulosus. The sequence continues at coordinate 130,555,374 of NC_092412.1, read as the reverse complement.
ACAGGATGGGATAGGAGTCCCTGCATTATATAGAAATATAAAGTAAAGGCATTCCCTATGCCAGCAGAACAGCAACACCGGAACTGTAATAGTTAATACAGTTCCAGCGTGGCTGTTCAGATGTTCAGGTCCACTGCATTCCTGTGAAACAACCCTAAGTCCTTTCTTCAAAACTGCTCTTGACTGAGATACAACTAAATGCAGAAAGCTGCAGACACTCCCTGTTGACACTATGCATTTTAGTGAATCTAATAATAAAATACTTTTACGGCTTCATTCCATAAGTATGACTGTTTAATGTGCATACATTTGGAAAAAAAAAACTGAATCTGCATGAATGAAGACTTCACTGTGAAGACATGAAGTCAAATATTTAAGTACAGCCCTCAACTACTAGGGACTTAAGAAAGCATGTCATCCCTTAGTATGACTTTGTTTTTCTTTTATTTTGAACAGTATTCCCTTTTTATTGATGTAACAAACACATGAACCTCTACTGCATTTGGAAAGCATCAAATAAGTAGCAAAGACATGAAAACAAAACTAGATGATATTTATACTGCCAACAGAAGAACAAGCTGTGTTCATAAATCAGAAGTATCGCAGAGCTAAAGAATTTGCATGAAAGCTCCGGTAATTGCAATCTGCTGTCTGTTAGAGTACTGTAAAAATAGCAGCAGTCAGAAGTCAGAGTGACCAATCAATATGCAGCCATTAACTGCTCAGCCAATTACAGGATGATTGGCTAAGCAAACAAAGAATTATTGGTTGTTTAGCTGGGCTTTACATTTTTCTCCCTTTCCCTCCGTTTCCTACTCCCCCTTCCTGTTCGGCGAAACACATCTGCAAACACCTGATATTCATCTGTGCTTGTGTCGCTGTACAGTCTTGTTAAATTGTTACCACCTTTTCCACAAGCCGTTTTGGCAATTAACCTTCTGGCCAAGCACTTCAAAGAAAACAACTGTTACGTTTAACCTCTCAGAGCCTTCGATGGATTCCTTCGTGATTTCTTTTCCCTTCTGAACACTTTCATCCTGAACCAAAAATTTAAGACAGATAAGATTGTGCTTCATTTTGCCTCCTTTTTTGGGGGGGTTGTTTTCTTAACTCTTTAACCTGTGACTTGTCTCAGCTGAGGATGTTACAAAAATATTACTTCATGAGCTTAACCCTGTCCTTTACGAATTCATTGGAGAATATTCACAGTGTAGGAAAAAAATAGACATGTAAAAAGACAAAGCAACACTGAACACTCAGAACACGCAAAAGTTGTAAATGATAAAGGGCAATCCAATAATTCTTACCAGCCATCCTTTGTAGTACCTCCCTAGTGTGGAGCAGTTCTATGGCTATGTGAGAATAAAGGGGGTGTACTATACAATCTATTGTTGAATGCCGCTTTGTAGAAACCAAACAATCCTTCAGCATTTTCAATGGTACGTTATTTTAGAGAAATTCCCAACATCACACCCGGAAGTGCCCAGTATGGGAGTTCTCCATTACTATGGGAAGGAACCTTTACTTATACAGCATATCCACCTGGTCACTAGGAGGACAAATAATGATAAGTATATTGGTTTACCACTATAGCTGAGTGGTCTTTATTTATGAGTTTACCCCAAGTTCAATGTGCATCATTATGACTAACTTGAGATATCTTGTGCAGGACCTGGCATAGAGATGTATGCTGCACAGCCTGCTGGCATATACATGCCTCTATCTCTGTGCTCTACCCATTTCTCCTTCTCTCTACCTCTCCATGCATCTGTAAGATTTGTAGTCCCTCCAGTTAAACCTCTGAGTCAAAGAAGTTGTGCTGTCCTGAACCGACTTCTGCCAGGGCTGTACTATTTATTATAATGTTATACCAGCTTATTAACACCTTATTGATCCTAATTTATGTGATATGCACTTTACGTGCAGGCTTACTAAAGGGCATTTATACTTACACAATAATTAATACATAATTATAGAGCTGAGGATATAGTATGTGTTTTTATCCAAATGAAATATTTAGATACAATAAACACATTGCTGTTTGTAGACAACATGAAACTTCTATTTCTGGCCATAAGCAAGGGTATGGTGCTCTGCTGCACAGTTCATTGAACCCTAGCTTGGATCAGTAAGATAGCTAGAAATGTCTCTTTCCGTCTGTTTTTCATCTCAAAAGACCATGTACTCAACAGCGTGTGAAGCGTGCTGCTTTTCTCCTTGCAGCATCCCTCCGACTAGCCCCCAATAGCCCCTACAGCGGGAAGCAGGAACTAGAGCAAATGCTTTTTGTGAATTAAGAGCTCTTGTGAGCGTAAATTTGGTCAGGCTGCTCCTTACTGCAGGCCAAGCTCTGACGCTGCCCCAGGATGTGAACTGTCAGTTTCTATAGCGGGTGATGGCTTGCAGAACCATCAACAAAGGTGAAGACGGGAGAAAACAAGAAGGATTCAAGACTGGTGGAAATCATTTTGCAAGGAAATTTTTTAGCCATAAGAGAGAGGAAGCCTTGAAAATGCTGCCATTTCCGAGTCAGAATGAAGAAAAAATTAAATTACTGTTTGAGAGTTGAGCCAAAGTCACATATTACCCTAGGGATAGTTTTGATAATAGTAATCATTTGACAGCTGGCTTGAAGTTGTTATCTCGTTCTAACAGTTGTTACTGTCCAAATGAAACATGCCTGATAAGTAACCATACAGTCAAACGCAAACAGAGAAAAAAAATCATTTCACACTTTGCCTTTTCCCATAGTTTTCTGCAACAATTTGTGTAGTCAAGCCCCAAAGCCAGTTTGGTTTACAACAGCTTGTCACCATCAGCCTGATTACGCCTCTATTTTTATATGAACACTTCAGACATTGTGACATGGTTATACGAGCTGATGCTGTACAAAGTCAACTGTTTTTAATGACCACATGGAACGAGAAGTTGTTTTAAATAACTTTGATAAGGGGACCACCCTGAATACATAGAATTATAATCATTCATAAAAAAAGACATAAAAATACACCTGAAGAATGAAGACAATCACTGTGCACTCTTTTACTGACTGTACTTTTATCTTGTAAACTATATATAATGAGTAACTGCAGCCAGGAAAAGCAAACAATTGATTCACCATAAAACAACTTACAAATTGCATGGGTACATTCCTATAATTCGGAAAAACATCCAGCTAGCCTTATTTTAATCAGTATTTATTTCCTTCTGTTACAACTACTTAACCAATTCTATATTTTTTGTATAAGATTAAAAGGGCAGCCATCTTGCCTAAGCTGCTGCTCCTATTTGTAAACCATATTTTAGAGAGTTGCGTTACAACAGCCACCTAGCAATAGGAGACTACTGTTTAACATTGACTTATTATGACTTTTGATACAACGTTGTGGGCTGCATCTGCAATGTGGTGAGTTCAGGTAGTCACCACAGGCAGCTGAGGGGGTCCCTTAGGACTGGCATCAGAAGAATTGTAGGTGCATTTTTAAGAAACAAATACAATTGTGTTGAAGGCAGTGACACTTCTGTCTACACTCTCTCTATGACAGAAGAGTGCACCATTCAGTAGAACCCTAGCAGAAGAGGAAGCCTCAGCCAACGAGAAGGTAAGTAATAATTTCCTTTATTTTTTATTGGCCACAGTCCTAGCCAATGAGTGGGTGGTAGAGGTGGAGGTAAATATGAATTAATTAAGGGGTGCTGGTAGTAGATATTTGTGCTAGATATTGTGCTAGATATTTGTGCTGATATATGTATTACTGAAGAAGTGTTGATGCTGTATGAAACTTAATTATTCAGCTCTGAACATAAATTAAATCTGATGGGTATAATGTCAGGAAATTGAGTATAAGCCAACCCAAGTATAAGCCGAGGCCCCTAAATTTACCACAAAAACCTGGTAAAAGCTATATTTTTTTACACGAGTATAAGCTGAGTTTGGGTTTTCAGCACATTTTTTTGTGCTGAAAAACTAGGCTTATACTCGAGTATATATGGTATGTAGCTTCAATAAATACTGTATGTAAATAATTCAGGGGAGTGTTGTATATATTCAAAATGGGGGATCTGTATTTAATAAAGTAAGTGGGTTTCAGTATTGATTGCTATTACTATGGTGAGTAAAATATATATTTAGAGGACACTTTATGAAAAATATATACTATAACATAATGAGGGGGGGTCAGTGTTTTTTATTTTTTTTATATGCAGAGGGCACAGTCTGGTCATTAGTGAGGGGGATATGTAATTTAGGAGCACAGTGTGGGATAAGGTTGTTTCACGGGGGACACTTTACTCTCAGTATTTTTCAGGAAATAGTATTGAGATTGCTGCAAAGAACAAAAGACACGATGGTGGCAAATTTTACAGTGATCAGTCATGGCATGGTGATCAGTCATGACATACTCTACCTGTAAGGAAGAACTGAGGACTGAAATAAAAGCTTTCATTTATTGTCTAAGCAATGCAAGGGTACTTTGTTATGAACAAGCCTGATAAGATTTTGGACACATTCACAGTGTAATCTATACTATAAATTGCTCTAATAGATCCCGTGCATTTGTTCCGCATGTGAGAATAAATTGTGTCTATGTGCTGCCCACCAATTAAATAACTTGGTTAATTGTATTTGCTTCATGTAAATGCCACATAAAAAACCTACAATGCTTTTATACCTTCAGCAAAACAAATCATGTCTAGCACCTGTAGCATAGTACTGCAAAAACGCCTGTCTTATAACTGAATTGTACAATTTAGTTACAAGTCAACCTTCTCCATCTGTGGAGGTATAATCGGTTCCTCTTATTCACATAATGATATGCCTTGTCTTAATATTTTGCATGTTCTTGCATTACTTCTACCATTTTGATGGAAAAAAAAAAACATTATAAAATATACACAGCCCTCCCTGTGCTACTATGAATGTAGTGCACAACTGCAAAAGAGAATAAATGGGTATTAAAGTAAAGTATTTTGAGAATGTTTCAAAGTCAGGTCAAACTAGTATTAAAAAACCTATGAGCGTAGGCTAAAATAACAGTCTGGTTACAAAGCATTCACTGCATCTGCTTCCAATTACTGGTTACATCCTCACAGTGTTTGTGACTAAAAGAAACAACACAAGGAAGCCAGGCTGCTCTATAACACTGCCAAAGTGTATGGTTAGCCATCACAGGAGTTAGATACCTCTCTCAGCATGAAGCCACGTTGGCTGACAGTTGTTTGTCAAACAACGAAGATACAAATAAAAACATTGTCTGCGGTTAATTAATCAAATGTATTAAATACAAGAAAACATGTGTTCTCAACCAAAGTCAAAACCTAGTAATGTAATGTAACCTACTTATAAACTTGGACTGACCTGCCAGTTAACTGATGACTAGCCCGGTCTGTCTCCAACACCTGTTCTGACACATAGGTGCCCTTTTCAGTGATCTTAATAGTACTTGATGTAGCCAGAATATACGCACTCCAGTACTAATAATGTGGCTTTCTAGCTTTTAATTTTCTGAGGTAATCTGGAGAAATTTCACACCATGCTTCCAGAAGACCCTCCCACAAGTTGGATTGGCTTGTTGGCCACTTTTTGCATACGGTCAAGCAGCTCCCACAGCTCAATTTTAAAGCTTCTCTAATCAGCCACACTGTTTTCAGCTGTGCCAGCATAATTCAACAAGGATTTTCTAAATATCCATTAGCCTACTTACACAGTTACCAAACACAATGTACCATTAAACCACTAGAGTGGTGGTTGTTGGAAATGAACCTATATACACCTATGTAGATATTGCATTAAAACTCAGACGTTTGCAGCTACAATAGTCATTTACCACATTAACAATGTATAGTGTGTAAAAAAAAAAAAAAAAAATTCTAAGTCACCCCAAACTTTTGAGCGATACTGTATGCTTGCATTTTTAACATAAACACATAACTTTAACAATAAGTCCAGGACCATTACTGTACTGAGGGTGGGCTGGAGGGTGCAGATTTGTGGATGAAACCAATTCAAATTTACTGTGGCTGAAGGTTCTTAAACTCAGGCAAAAATAGAATCTAAGTTAAGATGCAGTTTCATAGTAGATGTAAAGGACTAGCGATAATTGCCTTTGAAGGGCATCCATTCTCTGTTGAGTAATGGGGACAACCCCAGTGCTCCCTACAATAAGGCATGCAAACTATACAGACAAGTTTTCCATTGTTTTTGTGTAATAACTGTAAGACTGAGGTGGTATTGTTTTTGTTGCAGATTTTAAAAATAGTTATCTTCATTTTGTAGAATTTGCTCAACAAATATTGCTAAAATCTGAGACGTATGTCTTCAGAAAAAACAAAGTTGTGCTCTTTGTAAATACTTTACCTGGCTAATGAGAAAAAAAAGAAATGTTTTCTTGTCCTTAGTGTATACTTGAGATACTACTTTCTGATGAAGTATCCAATCTCAGAAATGGTCATTTCAAGGTCTTCAGACCGGCAGCAGTACATTAGTGCAGTAATTTGTAGTGACCCTGGAATGTCATAGACCCTTTAGCACTTACCATACCTAATTACAAGCATGTTAAAATGCAGATACATAGGGGTGAGTCAGATGGCTAACTATGTACAGTAACCTGAAACTAAAAGCCCCATTATAAGCAATATCAATGTTTAAACATCACAGTGCTCCCATTTACCCAAAGTCATTTTCATACTACTACTTTTATACTATTACTTTGAAACCAATCACAAGGCCTTCATAATAATAATAATTACTTATATTTACATAGCGCACACAGATTACGCTGCACTGCACAGAGCTTGCCAAATCGGCACCTGTCCCCAATGGGGCTAACAATCTTATCAACCTACCAGTATGTTTTGGAGTGTGGGAGGAAACCAGAGGACCCAGAGGAAACCCACGCAAACACGAGGGAACATACAAACTCTTTTCTTTCGTATACTATATATAGTACTTTCACTCATTACTTGATTTTTAAGGAAATCTGAGCTGCTCAATACTTCCCAATCATGATCTGTTCTAGGGTCAAAGGAACCTGTCAAGTTGTGTATGCAGTTCTATCTTTTGACATCATATTATAGGGCAGAGAATACTGATAATGGTTGTTTGGGAAAATATTTCATATAACTTGCAATTTATTAAAATACATTTTATTCACAACCTGTCCCCTCCACATATCCCCAACGTCATCAGCCACATCATAATCCTAAAAATAATCTAAACATGGTCTATGCAAATCCTCATATCTTTAAAAATCATAATGATTGCACTTTGAGTTCATCTTTAGTCAATGCATTATTTTTTTCTCACCACAGATTCAGCTGCAACATGAGACTGTAAAGGAAATCAGGCAATTCTGGACACTAAATCAACCACAGGCAGAGGTCGCGATAACGCCTCTACACGCGTCATAGACGCGTTTAGAGGCTGAATTACTACCCCAAAAAATCACCAAGCGTATTAATACGCTTGGTGATTTTCCTGTGAGCTGCCGCTTCCAAGCGGTGACACTGCCGGCTGCGATCCTGCAAGATATTCTCTGCAGGATCGCAGCGCTGAGTGGCTGGAGGCAGGACAGGGAGATACTTCCAGCTCACCGTCCGTGCCTCTCCCGCGGAGAGCCGAGCGAGTGGTGGGGGCGGAGTCGAGCGAGTGATGGGGGCAGAGCCGAGCGAGTGGTGAGAGATGGAGGAGCCGAGCGGGGGGGGGGGGGGGTGTGGGAGGGATATCTGTTACCGGGGCTGTGCTCCTGATCGGTGTACGATCGTGCACACAGCCAGTAACAGGATCGTGCTGTCTATGTGACAGCCCGATCGTGTACTGTGACAGGGGACTGATACTAATCGGCCCCCTGTCACAGCAGCCCCTGTATACAGTGAGAGGCTGCAGGGAAGGTGCTGTATGCATCCTCTCTGCATGTCTCTGTATACAGATCACTGATGACAGTGATCCAATGGGCTCTTACCATTAGATCACTGTTATCTGTCATCTATATAAACGAAAAGCAGGGAACACATATATTATGTGTTCCTCCCTAAATGTGTGTATAATGAAAAAAAAAAAAGGGTTATGTTCCCAATCCGCAGAAACCGAATTAAATAAAATTTCAGCAGCATCAGCCCCGGACTGGTCTGGGGGCCGCCGTCAGCCATAGTCCGCTGGGTATGGCTGCATTCACACAAACGTATGCGCGCCAGGCCGGAGCCAGGCAGGCGTACATTCTGCACCATGGAGAGGAGGTGACCCCGACCCTCTCCATTGAAATGCATTGGGTACTGACCGTAACACGGGGAAAGACATGTCCTTTTCTCGTGTACTGAGCGGTATCACTCTGTGTGGCCATCTATTGGGGACATATGTACAGCCACAAGCTTGTGGTTTTACATACGTCCCCATATGGTAGTGTGAATGTAGCCTGAGGGCGCTGTACCACGTTGCGTTTGCAAACACAGACAAAACCGCGGCCACCGGGGCGGTCCGATAGCATCGCCTGCGATCGGGAACGAGCCGTCGGTGCATTGCATTAATTTAACGCAAAACACAGGCGGCTCATACCCGATCGCAGGCGTTTCCATAGAAACGTTGATGCGATCGGACCGCGGACCGCCCCGGTGGGCGCGTTTTTGTCTACGTTTGCAAACGCAACGTGGGACAGCGCCCTAAGGGTGAGGTTATTGCATACGTTTTCAAACGCATCACAACAGCTGAGAAGAGATTTGCCTAATTACATTGCTGTCCACATTGCGTTGATGCATGCGTTTTGTTAACACAATATTGACAGCAATGTAATTATGCAAATCTCTTCTCAGCTGTTCTTATGTGTTTGAAAACGCCATATGTGAACACACCATAAAAATGTTGTGCACCACTCGTTTAATACATACTTGCTATTTGAGGGCGCATTCACATGATGCGTTGCGTTTTTGACACATTCCAAAGGCTTCAACCTTGATCGCATGCTGAAGTAACATTGCGTTTCCATTGCATTTGCTAAAACCCAATGTAACTTCAACATGTGAAGCCTTTGGATGCGTCAAAAACGCATAAAAAACGTGTGCATGCTCCCTAAAGGGGTTTTCCTGAGAATTCAAATTAGACCCTATCCCGTGGATAGGGCCTAACTTGAATTTGTGGGAAAACCCTTTTAAGCACAGAAAACAGGAGCTGTAACTTTTTCCTTGTATTAATAGATGTCTCTTAACACTATATATATGCCTGGGAGTTATACATTTATTAGTGAAAATTTCGTACTCCTCCTGGGTTAAAAATACTCCTCAAAAATTGTGAGAGGAGTATTATTACCCTTCTGGAAAAATGTTAGTGCGACCTCTGACCACAGGTCCTTATGGACTGGTGGTTTAGTGCTCTAAATTGCCGTATTTAAGCGATATACAGTATATAGTGTTTTAAGTGATATATATTTCATTAACTCGTTTTAAGAAAAAAAATGACGTTTTAAAAGTATGCAATTACACCCCCACTGGAGCACTAATTACACAACCCCTGAAGCCCACGGAGTCTCTGAGTAAATGTACAGGTGTGAGTATTGAATAAGGACGTAAGATGTAGGGGTAAAGCAGATGCAGCAGAAGTGTTTGTAATTACTGTTCTAGCAGGGGATTACAAGGCCAGATTCAGCATCATGGTCAAAAGAAGATGCACGGCTTTCTACAGTACTATCTGGACAGTAGATTTCCGTTAACAATAAACTAGAGCTTATTTGCATAAAAATGAAGTTCCATGCAGAGGAAAATTTCTATATTTTTCTAGATGTTATTGTTATAAGTACTTATTGTCTTACATACTTTACTGATATTCATTACTTGTATATAGACTTTAAGGGGGTATTTATCAGGGCATCTGTGCCACGCCCTAAAATAATTGCAAATGCTAGCTCATTCCTAGCACTTGCAATGATCTTCCCCTTTCCACCAACTCCACGCCAGGGGGCGGAGGATGCGGCCGGCCAGAGGTTGGACACAGTGGTGGGGAGTTGGCCGGCACGGGGCGTTCCTGTCCCCACACCTGCACACTTGCTGCAGCCAGTGCTGGCATAGAAATAAACGCTGCGAAGGCCCCCCACCAGATACATCAAGAGGCCGTAGCAAGGAGAGGACGCGGGCGCATGATAAATAACCCGTTAAGTGTTTGTTTGCAGCAGAACAATGCTCCACTAGAATGGCTATTTTGAGACAGAAATAACACAGTAAATCACTATAGATTTTATGATGGCCACTGTTTTAAGATGGATGGTTCTAACAATGAACGGGAAAGAGGGTTATTTGATCTTCCAGCCTGTGTATAACAAACTACAGATCTCATCTAAATCATGCAGAATCCAGATGCTGTAATACGATATTTATACTGATCATGCATAATTATTTAGGGTGTCTTGTCGAGGAGAACAAAAAAGTTTGAAAGTTTCATAGGAAAGATGTCTTTATAGTTATTAATTCATAGCAAAGGAAAGGGCAAGCTTTCTGCTGGTTGATACTACAATTTACAAAAAACAATGAGAAACTGCTTTATCCTTTTGGATAAAAAACTTAGTGGCACTTATCCAACTTTTATAACCGTACTTATGTGCTACCACCTTGACCCTTAAACACCGAAAAAGGGAAAAAGGAAATTATTTCGTAAAAATTGATATATAGGTGGGCACTAATAAGAATCGGTTCCAGATTTCTTAATATGGTAATTTTAATTTATATAGTCCAATGACATACAAATAAATACATATATATATATATAAAAGTTAGACCTACAGACGTCTGTAAAGAAAAATTGGTCTTTATAACAAACAACAGCTAGCTAAAAATAGAAAATAAAAAATAAAAAGTTCAAATGTTCTGATGATACGTCAAATATGTATATTATAAAAAGAAGGATTTTCTATCATAAAAGTTCATATGTCATATGAAAAAAAGTGGGTATCCAGGAGGTATTCTTTAAAACTGACAGGATATAGGGCCCTATACCTGCAGTATATGTAGCTAAAAATAGGATTGGCCCAGTAAAATAGCAGATAATGTTATAAAGTCAGGCACTCACGGTTTGTCGATTCTGGCTTTTTCTTGTGTTATACCAAAATTTCTCTGTATCGGAGGACAACAAAAGGTTTTGTAGATTATGTTTGCTCTGTCTTCTCCACCGCCACGTGTGTTGCGCAATGGCGTTCAACGAGTCCTGCGCCAGATGGCAGGGTTTCTCCGTTTGGCCGTCCCGACTCCTCTCCTCGTAGGCTGATGGCTCCTTTCACGTTTAAGTCACGGTAAGTGTTTGTTACAGATAGCGGGATGCGTCCATCCCTTGGCAATGGAGTTTGCAGCAAAGAATAGTTCCGTTGCAGGTTTCTTGTGGTAAGAGCTATCTTTTCAGTCGTTTGTAAGCACTTTCTTCTTGAGTGGCTGCCAAATGGGTCCCGATCCTGTAGTTTGTGGCTATTATGGCTAGACGCGTTTCAGAGCAAGAAGCCCTTTCCTCAGTAGCCTTTTGTTTAATAAGGATCTACTTGTCAATATTTAGCCCTTATCTATTGTTGTTGCATCATAGAACACTCCTTTTTTAAGCTTCCATCAAAATGAAACTCATACAAACTGAATGACATAAAATAAAAATGAAACTCTAATAGAAAGAAAAAAGATTTGTTCAACAATAAATGTAGGTATTTGTTCATGGAAAAATAAGCCCTCCCCTGAAAATAAAACCTAATGCTTCTTTAGGAAAACAAATTAATAGAAGGCCCTGGTGCTCATTTACTAAGGGCCCCGCAGGCCACGCTTTCTTCGGACATCCCAAAGATTTCCGTTTTGCGTCGCTGGGACAGGGATTTAAAAGGGCTGTTTGGCGCACACTATCTGATTTTGGCAATGCCGGCCTTCATGCAACACAAATCGGGCGGTGGGCCGTCGGACAATCCAATGGATCCGGAAAAACCGCAGGATTTAAATTAAAAATTGTGTCACAAGCCAAGCACACGTGCACCGGGAAGAAGAAGGTGAACTCCGGCAGACCTGAGCAGGGAAGCGACACATGCAGGATATTGGGCACACAATCTTCATGAATCACGGCAGAGTTCATCCTCGTCAGACAGTCCGGATTGGGGATCGCGCAGGGACCGGGTAAGTAAATGTGCCCCACTGTCTTATAGCACTGTCACTGTAGCAGTAGGCAATAGAATGCCTGGGATTTTTTCAAATAAATAATGTGAATTTCTAGCTATCCAAGGTGAAATATTATAAATATAGGAGATATAACTTATACAGTGGGTTTCATTTCAGCCAATTGGTAAGATCATAAAAATTCCTTTTTTTTTGTTTATTAAAGTACACTCTGCACCCCATTGTCACAGAAAAAAAAGAAATGTAGATATTTATGCTTATTTATTAAACAACAAAAACTGAAATATCACATGGTCATAAGTATTTGGACTCTTTGCTTAGCATTGAGTAGAAGCACCTTTTGAGCTAGTACAGCCATGAGTCTTCTTAGGAATGATGCCACACACGGATTTGGGATCCTCTGCAGTTCCCCTTCAGTTTGGATGGTGAAAGTTGGTGGAAGCCATTTTCAAGTCTATCCATAGACGCTTAATTGGGCTTAGGTCAGGGCTCTGGCTGGGCCAGTCAAGAATGGTCACAGAGTTGTTTTGAAGCCAAAGCTTTGTGTGCTTAGGGTCATTGTCTTGTTGGAAGATGAGCCTTCCGCCAAGTCTGAGGTCCAGAGCACTCTGGAAGAGGTTTTCATCCAGGATATCTCTGAACATGGCCGCATTCATCTTTCCTTCAATTGCAACTAGTCGTCCTGTCCCTGTTACCACCACCATGTTTCACTGTTGGGATTGTAATTGGCAGGTGATAAACAGTGCCTAATTTTCTACAAAATTAACAGAATTAACACCAAAAAGTTTAATCTTTGTCTCATCATACCAGAGAATCTTATTTCTCATAGGCTGGGAGTCCTTCACTAGTTTCTTTGCAAACTGTATGCAGGCTTTTATATGTCTTGCATTGAGGAGAGGTTTCCATCTGCACACTTTGCCATAAAGCCCTGACTGGTGGAGGGCTGCAGTTGACTTTGTGGAACTTTCTCCCATCACCCTACTGCTTCTTTGGAGCTCAGTCACATTGATCTTGGGGTTCTTCTTTACGTCTCTTACCAATGCTGATAGCTTTCTGGCTTGCATGCCAGGGAAGGAGAAGAGTCTCTGCAGTCATGTGGCATTTGAGCTGACAAGACCTTAGTAAGAAGAGAATATATTTCAGCTGCCAGAGGGGAAAGAAGACCAAGTAATTCCAGGTAACTTCAGCTGCACCAATCTAGAAGCATTTCAGGATTTGGTATTAAAATGATTTATGCAGTCAATCCAACTCTGTACTAATCCAGGGAAATTGACAGGGGGAAATTTATTAATATGTTGCAGGATCCGGTGCAGAGCTCAACAACACTAGTCTGGTGCTGCAACAGATTCATTTGCATTATTTCACTTACCATGGTAAAATGGGCTTTCCATAACTATGATATCTCACCCTATCACTCCCCACTAAGCCATACCTCCCAACATTTGTGAAAAGGAAAGAGGGACAAAATGGCGGCATGCGTAGCGTGCCGCGGCGATCCCCCTAAGCCACACCCCCAATCACTCCCTGGCCACGCCCCAAATTTTAGCCATATTAAAATAATAAAAATCATCTCAATTAAAAAAAAAAAAAAAAATTATCCTCATTGGGATTTGAACCCAGAACCTGCAGTGTCCATGTACTATAATAACACAGCGCCTCAACCCACTGAGCTATAACCTCAGTGATTAACAAGGTGGAGAATTTTGGTAACTAAGAACTATGACTATATACTGCCTTGGTATATAGGGAGGCATCTTCTCAGATTATTGTAATTATTGATACTATTATTATTATTATGGAGATGATTATTATTGAGATGTTTATTATTATTTTTACCATTATTAATAATCATCTCCATAATAATAAAAATAATAAAATTTATAATAATAATAATAATAATAGTCTCAATAATTACAATAATAACCTCTGAGAAGATCCCTCTCTATATATCAGTGCATTAGTCTGTGTCACAGTGTAAATGGCAGATAACACTTCTTAGTTACCAGAAATCCTCAGCTCTGTATCACTGGGCTTATAGCTCAGTTAGTTAAGCTCCTGTCTATGGTGCAGAGGGTCCCAGGTTCGAATCTCAGCCTGGGCAAAACTTTATGTAATTTAATTATATAAAGAGCTTGTGTCTGTGGAAGCCCTGGAAACCATATATGGACAGATGGTGATCTGAACCTGATGACGTGGTCCCTGCTCTCTCAGCTAAGCCGACACTTCTCTGAAAAGGATTCCCTGCCCGATGTCTGCTCTGGGGAACCCTAGGAGATGCAGTGACCATATATGGACAGATGCTGATCTGACCTGATGACGTGGTCCCTACTCTCTCCGCTAAGCCCGACACTTCTCTGAAAAGGATTCCCTCCCGATGTCTGTAGAAGCCATTCTGTACTGTGAGTTCAGGCTTTCAAAGTACTTACTATGCGGACACAGCGCCGGGACACAGCGGGACCTGGGGGAGAATCCGTGACAATTTCATAGCTGCCCGTGACGCGGGGCAGAGGTACCAAAAACGGGAAAGTCCCGTCAAAATCGGGACGGTTGGGAGCTATGACTAAGCAGATCAGCAGCAGCAGGGGCTCCATGTCACACAAGTGGTTGCAAGAGAGCACAGGAACCAGATTCATAAGAGCACCTGAAATGTAATTGATCACACCAGAGCCTTACCTCAAGCCAAGAGGAAGCTAGTGGCAGTCACAACCGGTTCCTAGCAAAAGTGGAGCTACAGGCAGTGACTCTTTTGCCAAACCAATAGCAGCATCAGAAGCCCACCACAATGTGTAAGCGCCACATCGCCTTGTGTAGTATCCCCTATACATGCCTGTCTAGTCTGTGTCTATTTGTTATTATGACTGGCATATTTTTGTACCGTAATTGCTTCTCCTCATGTAAAGTAATGTGTTTGTGTAACCTGCATTGTGCGGTATCTCAATATCCTAGGTTTGTATGCAACCAAGGAACTGGCAACATGTAAGAATGCGCTTTTCGAAGTATTTATGTAAAGGCAGTCCTCGGGTTACATACAAGATAGGTTCCATATGTTTGTTCTTAAGTTGAATTGTATGTAAATCGAAACTGTGTATTTTATAATTGTAGATCGAGACAAAAAATTTTTTTGCCCAGATGATAATTGAAGTTTCAAAATTTTTTGCTGTAATTGGACCAAGGATTATCAATAAAGCTTCATTACAGACACTTTACAGCTGATCATTGAAGTCTGGGACTATAGAAAAACATCTAGAGAGCTTCACCAGAGGTCACAGTGGGCAGAGGAGTCCGTCCGTAAGTGGGGGTCATCTGTAAGT
This sequence comes from Engystomops pustulosus, assembly GCF_040894005.1. Classification (NCBI taxonomy): domain Eukaryota; kingdom Metazoa; phylum Chordata; class Amphibia; order Anura; family Leptodactylidae; genus Engystomops; species Engystomops pustulosus. The sequence continues at coordinate 130,539,949 of NC_092412.1, read as the reverse complement.
CATGTGTCCTTAAGTAGGGGACCGTCTGTATTGTATTGTTAAACCTGTCTTTAACTGTGTAACAATTACCAACACTATGTGCAAAATAGTTTCCCCCCAAGAGATCAATAAAGTTGTATTGCATTGTATTGTGGTGACCAGCTGTTAACGAGGGAACAGAATATGAAAGAGCACTTTCTTCCCTCCGTACCATTCATAGCACTGCACCTTGTGGCTATAATTGTTTTTTATTTAGCCACATCGTACTCATCTGGATGGTTCAGGCCAGTTATAGACATAGCAAAAGCATCAGCGGACCCACTGTACCACTGCGGACGAGGATGTAAGCTGACACTTGGGAGCGGAGTCCAAGTAGCACTTGGTTTTCACTAGGGTCTGCCACAAAGCGGGTTGGACTTGCTGCGGCGTGGTACCACCAGTGCGCTCCACAGGCACAACTTTTTCAGTGGTGGCGGGGTGTAGAATCGAGAGGCAGAGACGGTGTCGAGTACAGGCAAGAGGTCAAGACAGGTAACACAGGATCAGAGTCGGGGACGTAGCAGAAGGTCAGCACAGGAGCTAAGTCACGTCAAGGTCACAACGGGAAATCACAAGAAACGCTTGTAAGCAGCTCCTAGTGCTAAAAGAAAGGCAGCAGTGTTACAATGCCTGCACTAACACAAACAATGGTCACAAAGCTGCCTCTTCCCCAGATCGCCACACTCACTCCCCGCCCCTTCATGAATATGCCGGACCGCTTTGAGAGCGGTTCAGCGTTTCCAGTGTATAGCGCACCGGTGTTTGTTAGCGTTATCGGAGGTTTACGATAATGCTAGCATTGTAACACTGCTGCGTTTGTATTAGCACTAGGAGCTGCCTACTTTAGTAAGCAGCTCAGAGGGCCGTTTTTGAGGGTGACAGGTCCTCTTTAAGGTTCTTTGACACCCTATATAGAAAACCCTGAAATTGTGTTTCGAGTGAAAGCATGCTTCAACTGTATCTAGTATTTTTAGTAGGTGGATATTGATTGACTTATAAGGGATATAAATACTCTAAATATAGGGTTGATTTTGTAGCAGGATTTTCTATGACTCTGTAACTAAACTTTAATAAATCAAGGGGTTTTGCTGCAAAAAAAACCCACCTGTTGCAGTTGAATTAAACTGATTTTCAGTTTCAGAAATTGCTGAAAGAAATCTAATATGTGAAAACCTGCTCCATAAACTACTTTGCAAAAAAATTGAGAAAATATGCATGAGAATTATTAACTGTACAAGCACAAATGCTTGATAAAGGTAAACTAACAGTAAGTGTATTGGTGCATATAAGAATTACACTGTTTTACAGCACATCAAATAGAAGTAAATGCATAATGTAAAGGGATAGCACAACATGTATGTAAATAGCATTCCATCTACATCTATGAACCAAAAACCACAATGTGGGGAACAAAGCTTGACTCGGCTTGACTTGACACCCCCCATGAACTCGTCACTCGCTGATATGAGAAGTGCTTACATATAATTTGAATTTGTTTACTTACTATGTCAGATTGAACTGAACCTCAGATTATATGCTTATACTAATATGATAGAAGACTAACGCCTCTGGAAACATGAAGCCTATGGTTTGCTTGAATACACTCTAGGACGTGCCTATGGTTCTAACTCAGAGCAAACCCTGCTCTTATTCCAGGCTACTGTAATGAAGTGACATTTACCTAATGCAGCCATAAATCTCCTCATAATTAGCAGGCGTCTGACAGTGACACATTCTGACTAGTGTGATGAGATCTGCCTCAGAGTAATTCTGCTGACACCCAAAAGTTCAGTCCCTTTCCTGATTAAAAAAAAAAACTTATATAATACATTTAAATTCTTCACTTAGTTCTGCAATGCTATGAATTACAATTATTTATTCCTTTATGCCACCTCCATGCCAAGTGAGCATGGGGACATGTGCGGAGGTGTGGGCCGGTGTGGGGCATTCCTACCCCACAGGGGTCAACATGTGCAGGCTAAAGCGTAATTCTATGCCAGACAGGGCCTGTATGTATATATTCATCATCATCATTGAATTCCAAAATAGAAAGTTTTTAAAGGGGTTGTAGCAACATTAATGAATTGTCATTAATTAATTGTAATTCCCTATTAACAGTGAATAACAATCCGATACCTTGAGCCATATTTATCAACAATTTAAGACAATTTTTAGATGATTTTACAACTAGTAACACAAAATTGGATAACCTTAAAAAATGGGCTTGTGGGAAAGGGGGCATGCTCCAGAAATTATGTATGCAAATGTAGGCAACATTTAGGAGGCACAAAGTTAAACTAGACAGTCTTGTACTATGCCAAATGTATCATTCAGCATTAAACTCTTGGATAAACGTGGTGCAGCCTAAGACTGTCTAGTTTAACGATGCAATGGGGGGATTTAACAATGTGTCTCAGGTTCTGTCAGTTTCTGGCTGGAAAACACTAGTCTTTTGCTGCACCAGACTTATCACTGTGATGAGGAACTCTGGTGCAGGATAAGACTGTCGGTTCCTACTTTAGACCTACTTTCAGTTGGTCTAAACTGTGAGCCGATTTCCCGCAAACCCCGCCCCATTCTGGTGAAGTCACACCCATCTCCTAAAGTCACGCCCCCTTAATTGGACAAATCGGGAAAGTGCCAAAAAAAGGTCTAAAAGCCTTGATAACTTTGGTTCAAGGCATTTAAGACTGTGTTTTTGGCATAAAACCACACGAATTGTGGTACAAGTGCATTTATAAATCCCTCCCCACTGTTTCCCTTTCATAGACTTTTGATAAATCTGCCCCTTTATTCCATTAGTCTTGTTAAAACGCATTTTTGATAAGCCATGTTGTTTTTAAAAAGAAGTGGTATACCTTCAAAACAAGATATACAGTACTTGTTTTCTGTCTCTGTTTTTTCAAATTTCTTTGAGCATTGTGTGCTCTGATATTGAGGTTAATTTGTTAAAATATCCACTCTTGGGAAAATTGGCATCTCTCTTACACTGAGAAGGGCCTTCATCCATGAAATCCTGAGACATCTTTTCCTGCTCTCAATTCACATGTACACAAGAGCCATTTCATGACCTTTAAAGGTCCTCCAAAGGTCCTGAAACTGCAGACTGCAAGCAGACAGGAAGGGTGCACCCTACATTCCACAAGAAGCTTGATTCTAGCACCATATGTAGAAAGTGAGTTCCTGCAAAATGACAAATCTCCAGTTATTATAGAGGTGGTTACACATGCTGATCATCAATCTGCTTAACAGCACCTGACTATTCCTCTCTATATGCAAACAACCACAAAAAGCAGCAATTAAGCAGCTAGCTCACGGCTGTCATAAACATCCATTGTGAATGGGTGGTTGGGCAGCTGCAACACCACAAAGTCCACAGTCTTACTCTAGGCCGGATAAATCATTATGGGATGATGTGGAGTAGTTTAGAACTGTAGAGACAGACTGTAGACCAGCTATAAAATGGCCTAGTCCACGTCAGAATTTTCTGGCATCCGAGTTAGGCCATGCCCCATTTTCCAAGTCCATGGCCCTTTTTCAGACCAAAAAAGGTCTAGTACCCTTAATAAATGTGGCTCAAGGCATTGCAGATGGTAATTGCTCCAGAATTCTGGTGTAGACATGTTGATGTATCTCCACCAAGAGTCAAAATCTGACTTTAAAGGAAATCTATCACTACAGTATAGTAAAATTAAGCTAAACATACTCACCTATTGTCCTCTTCATCCCAATCCCTTCGCTGGTCTTCTTTAATCTTGATTGTCCTAAAAAAAGACTTCTAAAAAATAGCGCAGAATGCCGAGGTGCCTAATTATTCATGCCTCTCTCATGATGTCACCTCACCTCAGAAGGAGGTGACGAGAGGCATAAAAAATTAGTAGCCCACAATTTTTTATACGTCTTTTACAAGTTTTTTTTCAGGCAATCCCGGTGTGCCAAGATTAAATAAGAAAAGCATTGGGGTCAAGAGAAAGAGGACAATACGTGAGTATGTTTAGCCTATTTTTACTGTACTGCAGTGGTAGAGTTCCTTTAAAACTTAAGTAGGGAAGTTAGTGATGTAATCTTTAAACAAATGTATTCTAAAACATAAAATCCACATTTTTAGTTGGATCCTGTAAATTAATTCTGTGGTTTTGCTTACAGTGCAATGTATCAGTGTCTATTGACTAATGACATCTTAATTTGCTGCTAATGAAAAGCACTCACACCTTTAAATGGTGCTGTGTTTCCCAGTAATTAAAAAACACTTTGGGACTATACTTAATCTATAGAGAATAAACCATTTACTTGCACCATTTAAGAAGCAAAGAAACGTCTGCTATAGTTATCATGCATTTACAGTACTGTAGAAAAATGGTGCTAGTCTAAGTATGTGGTAAATTTTATTCCATATTTAAACGTATGAATTGTTAGAATATATGTAATGGTGTTTCGATATTTGTGCCATGATGACCAAGCCCTATTTTTCAAAAGTACCATATGTCAGTCACTTTATCCGGTAATATCTTTAGCACGCTTTAACTTACCCAATTGGTTTTGAGATGTTAGTGGGACATTTTGGTTGGTATATTTTAAATGTATTTATGGAAAAAAGGCAAATTTGCCAAAAAGTTTGAAAAAATTAGCTGGGAAACTGGGAAAACCTATTGACTCAAGTATAAGCCGAGGGTGTAGTATACAGCCAGCCAGCCCCCGTGTAGTATAAAGCCAGCCCCACGTAGCATACAGCCTGCCCCCATGTAGTATACAGCCTGCCCCCATGTAGTATACAGCCTGCCCCCATGTAGTATACAGCCTGCCCCTTGCAGTATACAGCCTGCCCCTTGCAGTATACAGCCTGTCCCCATGTAGTATACAGCCTGTCCCCATGTAGTATACAGCCTGCCCTCATGTAGTATACAACCTGCCCCATGTAGTATACAGCCTGCCCTCATGTAGTATACAACCTGCCCCCATGTAGTATACAGCCTGCCCCCATGTAGTATACAGCCTGCCCCCATGTAGTATACAGCCTGTCCTCATGTAGTATACAGCCTGCCCCATGTAGTATACAGCCTGTCCCCATGTAGTATACAGCCTGTCCTCATGTAATATACAGCCTGCCCCATGTAGTATACAGCCTGCCCCCATGTAGTATACAGTCTGCCCCCATGTAGTATACAGCCTGCCCCCATGTAGAATACAGCCTGCCCCATGTAGTATACAGCCTGCCCCCATGTACTATACAGTCTGCCCCCGTGTAGAATACAGCCTGCCCCCTTGTAGAATACAGCCTGCCCCCATGGAGAATACAGCCTGCCCCCGTGTAGCATACAGATTAAAAAAAATAAACTTAATACTCACCCTCCGTTGTCCCCCATGTTCGCTGCGGCTCCCGGCGGCTCCCGATCCCCATCGCGGCTCCCGGCGGCTTCTTCACTCTTCTGTCTTCTCTAGCTGGCAGAGTGGCGTGCCGGCCGTCACACACTGTGATGCGCCGCTGATGACGTCATCGTAGTGTGCGTCAGCCGGCAGATCGCATGGATGCGACTCTGCCGGCTAGAGAAGATGGAAGACAGAAGAGGAGACACGGGAGCTGCCGGGACCCGCAACAGAGATCGGGAGCCGCCGGGAGCCGCGAGGAACATCGGGGACACCGGAGGTTGAGTATTAAGTTTTTTTTTTTTTTTATATCATTGACTTGTGTATAAGCCGAGGGGAGGTTTTTCAGCACATTTTTTGTGCTGAAAAACTCGGCTTATACACGAGTATATACGGTAATTAACATCTACTCAATTCAGCTTTGTGTTGGCATCATTTTGTTTTATTAGAATGCTAGAAAGATTCATGCTAGATCAAGATTAATTGAACAGCATTTTTTCAAATTTACAAGAAAATTTTAGAATTGGAATTTTAGAATTAAATCTAAAACCACAAATCAACCCATTCTAATAATGTTACCCCTCAAACTATTTAAAACACCACATAGCAAATTTGTTGAAATATTTTACATAAATTAAAAAAAAATAAAGGTTTTATTTGCAATTTTCTAATTTTCGGCCAGAAGACCGCCTCTTGATGTGTGCCGCTGGGACTATGCAGAGGCGGGGTAATCATACGCTGGCGGACGAGAGCCAGCGTATGATAAATGTCCCCCATTCTCTGGTTCGGTACAAAAGGATACCACATTTATATAGGCTTTATTATGTTGTGTCTTCTCCACAAGCTAATAAATATATAGAATTAATCTATTTTAATTATGTATAGTAAATGCAGAATACCACACTAAAGGAGCTGTATAATTTACAAATTCATGTGTTTTTCTTCGGTTCTCCCAACCAGCCCAACCTGCTGTGCTGTACATTATTTTTATCAGTTGTGAGCACCAAACAGATCCCACACTCACAATTCATGTGCAAGGGATGCTGGACAACAGAGTATCCATGGCCATACGTGTGCAGTAGACATGAAGCACCGGACACAGGCAATCACTGACAATATGCATTGCATGTGATAACCAGGTCGGATGGTTCAAATGACTCATGTAACCTACAAGATCTGAAGCAAAGGTGGGCTAAATGATAAAGTTTAACCCACCAATGCCTTTTCATTTTTTTCCTCCCTTTCTTCAAAAAGCCATTACTTTTTCCAGGTGCAGGACTGTATGTGACATTTTTCTTATGGGACATGCTGGCGTTTTCACAATTTTGGGAACTGTATTACCTTTTAATTGGCTTATAATTCCATGAAAAAATTTTATGTGTGGTAAAATGGCAAAAAAGTCATAGTAATGGATCATGATTCACGCTAATATGGCAAGCCAGCATTTACATGCAACAGACAGTTTTGCCTATGGCATTTAAAAGGTTAACACTGCAAATTTGTGCCAGAGTGAATTGCAGGTGTTAATTGCAGTTGAGGGGTCAGCCTGTGAGCCTTCTCCTGACATCCATATCCACACTGCATTATTTCCTCTATTATGTTCAAACATGTCAAATGCAGGTGAGCTGAGAAGAGTCAATTTGTAGTGAGATGACTCACATGACTGAGATGTCTTTTAGATGCTCAAAGAGGATCATCCATCATCCGAGACAACTTTATCTTGGGCTCTATAGTACTGAGAACAAAACCTTTGGTTTCATATTAAAGATAATAATCAAATATTTTAAATCACACAAATGTTATTTACAGAACCAGAAATACAAAGACTTGGATGGGAAAGCATGTTGCAGATCTAATTCCCTCATCCTGTTAAACTGCCTCAAAGGCAAAAGTGACTCTTCTCTCCTCATTTGCATATGACATTAGATATGTTTATTTTTAAGATAAATGAGCAAGATTTAACATAAAAGAGGGAATGCTAGAAAGGATAACTTTTCTGAGAGTGCTGACAGTTAGGTGGTGTTTCTCTAAATCCTGAAGGAATCCTGGAAAACACACTTTTCTCCAGTATGTAGGTCTAAAGCCATAACAAAATGACCTGTTTGTGCGGTGGGTATGTGCAGCTGTGTCCAATTCAACATCAATGTTCACAGCCTGGATTGGCTTGGTGGCTGCTGACTACATGGGAACACTTCATATCAATGTTAATGGTGAGCTATTTTTACATTTTTGTGTATTACTAACTTTACATATATAGAAATAGAGAGAAAAAGACAGGAAGTTTACAGAATTTTCGTGTGTTTTCTTCGCTGTGTTTCGTTTTCAAAAGTAAGGTGCAACAATAATATAAAAAAAAACATAGGATAGCTGCCTTTTTGTATCACATTCTGTAAGGGAAGTTTTGTACTCCGGTGTAGTTGGTTAAAAAGTCTTTCAAACGATGCAAACAAAACATTTCAAAGCTGTAAAACTATTGATACATCTAACACTGTTATAGTTGGCTCTTCTGATCTCCATCTAAATATCCTGAATCTGCTTCCTTCCTTGTAAGAAAATAAAATAATAATACACTTTCTATAAAAAAAAAGTATACATATCAAAGCTCAGGATGTATTGAATCAATTCTCTCTGTAGTTACTTGTCTCTATTGTACTCACAACACTTTCTACAATTATTTTTATGCCCTCTCTGTTAGGGTGCAAATGGCTATAAAAAATAATCACTGTCATTGTCAGTAACAAACGATAACAATAACAACTCTGAACTAAACTGCACAAAGACAAGGAGATCAAAGCCAGCTAATGCATCCCAGCCTCCCAGATCACACGTCTTACAAACTCTGGGCCCATTACTGTACCTATGGACTTAATGGGTTTGTTTACTAGCGCACAGTACAATGAATGAAAAGATTCAGACATAAGTATAGACAGATACACTGTGGTCGCTGACAATGCAATGGGAACATGAAATGTGCATATATGAGTAGATCTGCTTTTATTGAGCATTATTAAACTATTTATGGAAGTAGAAAAACTGAAGTAAACAGTGTTTTGCTGCTTAACCCCTTAACGACCAGGCCCTTTTTGTTTTTGCATTGTTCGTTCCCCACCTTCAACAAACCTATAACTTTTTTATTTTTCCATGTAAAGAGCTGTATGAGGGCTTGTTTCTCGCGTAACAAATTGGCAAAAATACCATTTTCGACTTTGGCCTTTATTTTCTGTTACGGAGTTAAATGCCAGAAATAACCATTATTATATTTAATAGATTGGACATTTTGGGATGCAACCATAAATAGCATGTTTATGATTTTTACTGTTAATTTTTATATCAGTTCTAGAGAAAGGGAGGGGTGATTAGAATTTTTATGTTTTATATAAAACAACCCTAGTGAACTTTAACCCTAGGTTATCTGATTGATCCTACCATATACTGCCATACTACGGTTTAGCAGTATATGGTGATTTTCCACATCATATATTACAATGTGCAAATCGCAAATTGTAATCAATGGGCTAAAACGAGACAGTCTTCGGTCTTTGTATGATCCGAGGCTCAAGGCTCATGGTAACAGATCGGCGCTACCCGATGCTGAAGCAGGGAGCATCAATCTAAGCCAATTGGCAGTGCCGATCGCAAGTGTTGCCAGTGGGTGTTTGCTGCAATAAGGAGAGTGTCATCAGTAACACACCGAAAAGGGGTTAAACAGGATTTGGACACATTTATCATTTTTAGAACCTTTTACATTTTTGCACATTCTTCTTTCAGTAGGAGAATGACTTAAAAAAATTGAAATGAAGTATATCAGCTTTTCAATCATCCCTCTTTGTATATTGATACTAGCATCAGAGAAGGGAAAATGGAATTACTGTATTTTTGAAACTATAAGACATGCTAAAAAGTGCATGTATCTTTAAATCTGAAGATCGGGAAGATCCAGGACTTCCAGTCCTTCCTGACCGCTGTCCCGGGGATCGGACGGAGAGATGAAAACACATTTCACCCAGCCTCATAGAAGGCAGAGCCTCTGCACTGCTCTCTCTCTCTCCCTCCCAGCCATCCTGACATTAGTATTAATGCAGGACCTAGAATGATGACAACGATGACTGATCACATGTTTCCTGCATCACTGAAAGGTCCTTAAATCCTTTCATGATGCCAAGGGAAAAGTATGTTTTTAACTAAATGAGCAGTTTTAAACCATGTTTGAGAGTATTTGGGATGACAAAATTTTTTTACTTTACATTAGCAGTCTATACAATGTGTGCAAGATTTTATTCCTAGCCTCCATTACAGTATTGGAAAATGAGTATCTTTGCCTGAGAAATTAGGAAAAGCTTGGTGTGAACTTGGAGATTGTGAAGGAGTAAATGTGCCATGATCTTGAAGACCGCTTGTCATATTCACACAAAATTTGGTGAGATAGCTCCACGGACATTGGGGCAGATTTATCAAGTGTCTGAAAGTCAGAATATTTCTAGTTGCCCATGGCAACCATTCACAGCTCCCCTTTGAAATATTCATGAGCACTGGTAAAATGAAAGTTGAGCTGTGATTGGTTGCCATGGGCAACTGGAAATATTCTGACTTTCAGACACTTGATAAATCTTCCCCATTGTATTCTTATATGGAACTTATAGGCTGTATTAAGTCGAGCAACTACTTTGTTTTATAACAAGTTATATTTGGTTAGAGCTGGAAACTAGAGTAGTTTGCTCCCCATAAAATTGAATTCTTTTCTACATTTAGAGTAATATTGCACTTGGGTCAATGTGCACTTTTTGAAATTACCAAGGGATGAAACCAGAGAAGTAGTTGGCTGGAACTAGGTATGAGTTAATGGATGTAGCATGGTGAATGGTTGTAACAGAATTGTGTTTGAATGAATGGTTGTAGCAGAACTGTGTGAGAGAATGGCGAATATAGAAAAATAGAATAAAAACATTTATTATAAGTATAGTTCATATTGCAGAATATGAGATATATATGTATAACTGTGACACCCAGACCAGTATCACAACAAAAACTTACTTACTGGGGTAATTGGGTACAGCTCTACGCTGTCCTTAACTGTCCCAAAAACTTTTAGAGCAGTAAAGTAAATTTGTGAGCTTTGCTTCATTCAAATGGTGACCACAAAAATATCACTGTCAAGAGAGGAAGCTCAACAAATTGCCAATTCAAACATGTCATATTTAGAGAAAGTACCAACAAATTTGCTAACATCGTAGCGAAATCCAGTAAAATAAAATACACGACTGGCATCTCAGTATGTTTAGCACTAATACATCATTTGTAATATAGAAAACCAGTTGTTAACATTTCTCAGTTTATTAGCCAAGAACATTGACACCTTTACAAAGCTGTCAGCTTTGTGTGTGCAAATAACAGGCACATCGGCACCTGGCAAATGTAAAGCCCTTGCACATAATGAAGTGCCAGGTGCTATGAAGCTCTACATCAAATTCTACATAGCAGAAGCCCTATGTTGAAACATGTTTTTCCCATAACAAAGGATTGACACACTACAGTCTTACTAAACCCAATGATATACAAAGACTCTCGGCACCAAGGAGATTGGTAAAGATATTGTACTGCAACTGATTATTTCCCCCTTTCTTTGACACAAATTGTTCCATATGCAAGAAGTAGTATAAGTTGAAACTGAACCAACATGTTCAAAGGTGTTGTCTGGCAACTGGGCTGAAAAATCCAAAATAATGGACTAAAATCATTAATATAAGGGGAAGGCTAGTAGGCAATGACCAACAGTATTACAAAGATATTACTATAAACATAATGCAAATATTTAGCTCCTTCATGCACAACAATGGTATAGTAAGTCTATAGTGGGTATGTATAGTATGGTGAGGATTGCATTTGCGCACAACACAAGGTACTACAGTGGCATCTGTTATTGCAGAAGGAGCCCATCACATAATAACAGCCATACTTCTGCTGGAGCAATAATGACCACAGTGTCAAAGACGTTGTGGTAGCTACTGCACCTTCTCCATGATCGAAGTGTGCCGATGCATTGTCATGGCTAACCAATATTAGGTCCTGCTGTTGGCTGTGTAAAAATGTGTAAATATATATTTAAAAAATAATAAATAAAACAACAAATACCCAATCTACAAGAAGGTGCGGAAAAATGTAGTGCAGAATGGTACCATGAAAATTACAGAACACCCCGCAAAAAAAAGCCCACAACTCTATCAGTAGAAAAATAAAAAAGTTAGGACTAGATGACAATGCAAAAAAGAATGATTTTTTTAAACAATAGTGTTTTCATTGTATAACACATAAATATATTGTGGGGTTTGAGGGTAACTTAGCATCAAAGGTAGAAGCTTCTGGGTCCCAGAGTCGTGTTGAGTGCCAAACCAATAATGTTGGAGCTTGTAGCTATCCAAAAGAAACAGCTTTATTCCTATTGTGCTATTTGTTAATTTTACTATGGCCTCAGTGAAAAGATATAAGAACTTGGTGACCATATGCATTAGCTCTAAAGATCAAAAGTAAATTCGATATTGTACAGTCAATGTAACCACTGCTACAAATAGCAAAAAGGTTTGTTAGTAATTGTAGCAATAATTTATTTTCAACCACTTCAAGACTGTATCACCTTCTCAGTAAATTATTCTGCTATGTATTTAAGAGTTTGCTGTGTCTGTTTACGAAATAAAGACATGGTGCCTGAAATCACTCAACACATAAAATAATTCTATATGTTACCTTAGTCAATGAATCCTGAAAATACCTTAGGAGGCATGTACATATAGATAAAAGCAGGGTAAGTAAGCTCTATGTATTTGGACCTGCTAAAAATTGTAAAACAGGTTATTAAACAGATTTTTATTTTCTGTTCCTACAAATGTTGCATTGGTTAGACATATATTCTGCTTCACTGATATGATTACACTTCAAAGCTCTGCAGCAGGAAACTTTGCTACAAGAGACTTGTAGTAATCAAGGCAGGAAATGATGAGGGCACATGCTATATAAAGTTCTGCTGAGTGGAAAAGGAAACTGTATATCTGACTGATGAAGAGTCTAAAAGGGATTGGTAAAAGTCTGATTATGAGCCTAAAATGAGAGGTGAAGTGCAATGTCACACGGAAATCAATGGGCAAAGGGGTCTACATGACTAGAAGGGTGATCAAATGTGATGGATATGAGTAAACAGTGAATTATATAAAGTTTGAGTAAAGTTTTAGGACCTCCAGCAAAGTTCAGTAGAAGAATTTAAGAAAACAAATAAACATTAGAGCCTGTATTAATTATGTGAGAACATGCTCTTGTCAAGAAAGTACAGTAGAAATGTAGCAATGGTAACAAAAAAACTAAACAATAAAACGGGCAAAAGCCCGTATTTGGCAAAAGCAAATAATCAGGAGAATGATAACACAAGAACATTTAGTGTAAATAACAACATCTACACTTTTAATACAATGGACCATCGAATCAGATTCATCAATTAAAAAGTTTAAGGCTCATAAGCTAAGCAATGCTAATTGTATGTCTTATGTTGTTGGCACACTAATTCCTCAAAGAAGCTTAAGTACTTAACAGGTCAGAACATTAAAACTTCTTTTATGTACTTGGTACCCTCATAAAGAGAGTGTGCTAACTATCTGTCAAGGGTTAATTACACTCGGCATGAAAAGCAGTTAACAAGTGAGACCTAGAACACCCAGGAGGAAAAGAAACATTTCAACAGTGCCATGAGAAATAAACAAGAGAAGGAGAATACGTCCTTTGGCCACAGTCAACTCCTCTTCAAAACCTCAGAGGAGCAGTGGGAAATGTCAGGGCATGGGTTTGCTGTTGACTCCTTGTGAATCATTTGTCTTCATTACTACTCTTTTTAATCAGGACTCCTGCCTGACTGTTTCTGCTCAACCCCCACGGGGCAACTCTGCCCTGCGATAAATCAGCGTCCATACCACAAGTCACTAATCAGCACTCCTTAAGGAAAGGATAACAGCAAAGTTCAGACCACTAAAGGCTTGGAAAACCTGGAGGCTTACTGGCTTATAGGAAGAGTGCCTTTCCTACAATGCAATATGTCAGTGAACCATTGCTAGACCCACAGGTGCAAAGCGTTGATTGCGTCAGATGAAGAGCACATATGTAGTTTTAGTGAATAGTACGAAATATAACAGGGTTACCTAATAATTTCAGTTAGTGTTGAGGAGATCTTCCAGGGGAAAGCAATACATTAACCAGACGCTAGCAGGCCTGCTAATGATTAATGAACTGACACATAAAATTAAAAAAAAGACAATTGCAAAAATATTTCAAGAATAGGTCACAGACTTGTTAGGACAAATTTTCAATGGTCAAATGAACATGGGGGAGAAAAACTGTATCTGAGGGATATGTATACTTAAAAAATCATATTCATATATATTAGAAAACATTATTAGGAAAACTGACAATGATGGAAACTGGATGACAAACTTTAATACTTTAGTGACCAAGCTCATTTGTGTCATTTTATTTTTCAAAACCAGCATGTGTGATTTTATCTGGTTATAACTTTAGAAGGTTTTAACTTACCCAAGTGTTTTTGAGTTTGTTTTACTGTGACATTTTGTACTTAACCCCTTAAGGACGCAGCCATTTTGTAGCTTAAGGCTCAGTCCCATTTTTTGGATTCTGACACGTGTTGCTTTATATGGTTATAACTTTTGAACACTGTTACTTATCAAAACGATTCTGAGATTGTTTTTTCCCCACACGTTGTACTTCATTTTAGTGGTACATTTTGGCTGATAAATTTTGCGTTTATTTACAAAAAAAAAAGAAAAAATGATTTTCGAAATTAGAAATCATCGCATTTTCAGGCAGATAGATTTACCACGTAAATAAATTGCTGAATAACATTTCCCATGTGTTTACATTTTCATTATTTTTGAAATGTCTGGATAATTTATTTTGATGTTACACGGCTTACAAATAGATTATCGATTTTCCGTATTTTCATAATTGACTATTTTGGGGGTAAATACTGTTCTAAATGAAATTTTACATATTTAGCATTAAAACCCCCCTATATAACCAACCCATTTTCAAATCTGCACCCCTCAAGCTATCAGAAACAGCTTTTAGGAAGATTGTTAACCGCTTGAGATCTTCATAGTAATTGAATCAAAATGGAGATGAAATTTAGTTGGTTATACGTTCATTTAGCTCTTAAATTTACACATTTCCAAAAGATAAAAAGAGAAAACAATTAACAACATACAATTTGTTATGAAATTTCTCCTGAGACCCCCCACATGTGGTTGCTTCTTGTTTTATGGCCGCACAGCAAGGTGCAAAAGGGAAGGAGTGCCCTGCAGCTGCCAGGATTTTAGTTTCCTCATTGGCCCCTTTTGTGGGCTATAACATTTTTCGCTTTTTCGTTATTGGGGCAATTTTTTTTGCGGGATGAGATGCTTTTTCCAGTTTTACCATTTTGGGGTTGGTATCCCCTATTGTTGAAAAATTAGGAACTTTTTTTGAGGTCATGAGTAGAAAAGCATCAATTCTGTACTGGATTTTTTCCTTTTTAATTTTTTCGTGTTCACCGTATAGCCCAATAATCATGTTATCTTTATTCTTTGGGTCGATACGATTACGGGGATACCATACATGAATATTTTTTCTTATGTTTTACTAAATTTGCCAAATAAAACCCTAATGTTGGGAAAAATCTATAATTTTTGCATAGCCGTCTTCCAAGTGGCATAACATTTTTACTTTTTTGGCTACAAAGTTGGTTGATGGCTTGTTTTTTGCGGGACATGTTGTACTTTGCAACAGTATCATTCTGGAGTACATATGTTTTGTTGATCACTTTTTATTGCATTTTTAGTGGGATTCAATGGAAAAAATCATAATTTTTGGAAGGTTTTTAACAGTTTTTCTTATGGCGTTCATTGTTCGGGTTCAATAGTTATTTAATTTTATTCTACGGATTGGTACGGACGCGGTGATACTATATATGTGGCGTTTGTGTTATGATTTAGACTTTTTTGATTGTTATATGTCTCTTTATATGTTTTGGGGTTTATGGGTTTTATACATATTTTTTATTGAAAAACATTTTTTTTTTTTTTTTACTTGTTCCACCATGGGACATGAACAAGCAATCATCTGATTGCTTGTTCATGATAATACTCTGCAACACTTATGTATTGCAGGGTATTAGCAGTGTCAGCCTATGCAGAGGCTCGGACCCCAGAGATGCCATAGCAATGATCGGCGCCCCCAAGGCATATTAAATGCCGCCGTTAAACACCCGCGATCGGAGCCCACGCCGACCGCGGGTGTTAGCCGGGAATGTCAGCAGTAGATTACAGCCGGCATCGTCTCTGCGCAGTAGCTTTACTGCGCTGAGCGCTATTCGCAGGACTCAGCGCAGTACAGCTACGGCGCAGAGCACTAAGGGGTTAAAGTTAGTGGGAAATTTTGGTTGATATATTTTGAATTTATTTATGAAAAAAGGTGAATTTGGTAACCATTTTGAAAAAATGTGCTATTTTCAAACCTCAAAATGTTCTGTTTTTCAAACTGATAATTTTACTACCCAAATTAGTTACTAACATTAACCATATCTCAGCTTTGTGTTGGCGTCATTTTAGAAGTGTCCTTTTGTTTTATTTATTATGACGCCAGAAAGATCACAAATCGAACAGCATTCTCTCAAATTTTTAAGTAAATTTTAGAATAAATTATTCCCATTTGTATAGGGGTTTTGGAAGCTCTGCTAATAGAAAGCCCCCACATATCACCTGGTTCTATTAACTTTTCTCAAACTATTCAAAACAGCGGGTAGAAAGCTTGTTAACCCTTTATGTATTTTACAGAAATTCAAACAAAATGAAGGTTCGATTTGGAATTCACTAATATCTATCATTAATACATTCATTTAGCTACAGAATTTACCCACATTAACTGAATAAAAGTAGAAAATGCATCTAAGAATATATTTGACATTTTTTTCCAAGTAAGAGAACACCCCACATGAGGATGTAACCCACTGTCAGGGCACATGGTGGGGCGCAGAAGGGAACGAGGGAATTGTAAAGCAAGTAACTTCCTTAGATAATGTAGGTAAAACATGTCTACCATATTCAGTAAAGCAGTATATTTTCCAAGCTATCCACGGATGTAGATGCCCTGAGTCACTTATGTCATAAATGGTTCTGAGTTGGTTTTGAAAACTGACCCTTAATAAACAATTAAATTGCACATTAACATATGCTTGTGGATGGAGGTCAATTTTGTCAATTGTTAAATGTTTCAGGCCATTAGCCGAGACTGCGGACCGAGATGTGGACAAGACTTCACGTTGAGTTTCTTCCCTCAGTCGGCTTATGTTTGACTTTCAAGAAATCCGTTGCGATTTAACGGACAGATTAATGCTGGGATTTATAAATATTTGCTCTGATTGTTGATGCTTACACTTTAAAATGACTCCAGAAACTCCAGCTTATCAACATATGGGACTAGAAAACTTCAAAGTTTTCATCTGCTCTGGGGCAGCCCCAGGCAACATGGCCTGCACAATTAAAGATTGTGTTTGTGGCTCGGCAATACAGAGGTTTACATAAACAGATACAAGGATGAACGATTACCTCTACAAGTACAACAGCCAACATACTTTACTTTTAAAGGACATCTACCACGATGATCAAGGATTGTAAACCATGCACACTGACATACTGGTGTGTGCCCCTTCTGGTAGGATCTGCTCTTCTTTTAGCTTCTTATGCCCTGGTCTTTACAAAAAAGGCTTTTAAAATTATGCAAATGAGCATGAGGATTTCAGTATGTCAGTGTGCTTGGTTTACAATCCTTGTGGTAGATCTTTAATTCTGGGACCCAATACACATTTGTCATTTATTTTTAATTCAGTATAATGCTTATAATATCACTAATTTAAAGGAAAAGCCTATTAAAATAATATGATATTAGGAGCTTACTTTTCAATTCTTTACTTTAAAACAATTTAAAAATATTATGATGGAAACAACATTTAGATAAGACAATTTTACCTAGATAGACACTGGTAAACATGCTTTTTGACTAAATTCATTCACCAAGGTGCTGAAAAATGTGAGCTGTATTATCTATAAACAATATTTAAAATTTTCATATAAAATAGAATATTCCACACTAAAAACTCCCAAATATGTGATGGTCAAAAATGGAAATCTCCCTTATATCTCTACAAGAAAATCCTACATGCATATTAATCTCTTAGCTTTGATTGCATATCAATGCTAGAGCAGGTCCAGCAGAGGGAGCATTTCTTTGTACAGACAGACTTTTCATGAAACAACTTTATATAGACACTAATGGTGCCATGATTTGTTTGATGCTAGCAAGATGCCAACAAAGGTTCAGGCTCAGATTTTTTTTCTCCTTTAATTTTCTTTTTTACATCAGGCACTCTATGGCTAGGTGAATTGGGACGGGGATATTTTGATCTCATTGTAAATATATGTGTTTTTTGTATTGTTAATATTATTGTAATTAACTATTGAAAAACAATAGAACAATAATAAAAATGATGAAAGAATGGAAGAAGATTAGATAACATCATGTACAGGACAACCTTATAAACTAGGAAAGAGATAACCTATATCTATCGATAAATGCCTATTTATATACACATATATATTTTCCCATCATTATTATAAGAAGCTTTGTCCCTGCATGTCTTTTCCTACTAGAAGTGGCTAAGTGCCTTTAAAATTGCTGTTGTAAAGCTGTTCTTTTCCAAAGGAATTCTACATATTTCAGCAAGAATGTGACATCTACGTTATCGTCCAAAGGAAAAAAACTTTAACTGCCTGAACTATGTCTGATTCCTCTCTCACTTAAATTATCCTTTCATTTCCTTTAGTCTCTGTAAGCCCTCAGGTGTCCAGACCAACTCACTTTGGCCTTGGTTGCATATAAAGTTCACAGTTTTGTGCCCTATCTCCTGATCCTCTATCATAACACTCACTCTCAGAAGTGTTTCCTGTCTAGCAATGCTTTGCGTGATTCACTCTTTAGTTGAACAAGCTGCCAAACTCCCCCCTCCCACTGGAAAACTGCTGAACAGCTTAATGTGGCTCCATTCCCCTTTCAACTTAGAGACTGCTATCCGGAACTGACATAGGAAGTCTCCTAATAGTCACCAAATTTGAAGGGGGGCAGCCTTAAATCTCTGGAGATAATCATATGTTCCGCAGCATACTGAGCCGAATGCTCTGAACTTGACCTTTAGCATCATGCAAGATATGTTAAGTAAAGAACACTGGTATATTTAAGAGATTGTAATGGTAGTTTCAGGTTTTCTACTTTACATACAAACATGTATGTGTTACTTTTGTCTGTCTATCTTTGAATTCATCTCCTCTGTTTGCAGTGATGTAAATGCAAAATCATGTTGTGAAAGGCTTTCAGTACATGCTGTGTTCCAGATGTTTAACTAGACAGTGCAGAAACTACACAAGAAAGGTCAACAGTTTCCGTCAGTAACTCTGCTGGGTTCCTCACATTCAGAGCGTCAAAGGAACGAGGGATCTGCACAGCTGTCAAATCATTTAAAAAGATGAAATAAATCAAAAACAGTCTATTGCCCATTTTCAAACATGTCGGACAGACACTTTTTGCTTTAAAGCTTCAATTTGTTATAAAAAAAAAAGTTACGCTTTAAGTTTTAAAGATGGGTAATTTAATGTGATCCAGGGCTGCCATCCTTCCTCTAAAGACATTCCAAATTCTTGACATATGAATTGCTTTTACATTTTGACAAAAAAAACAACCTCTTTTTCAACTTCTTCAACAAACATAAACATGATTACCATACATACTCGAGTATAAGCCTAGTTTTTCAGCATAAAAAAATGTGCTTGAAAACCCAAACTTGGCTTATACTTTGAGTAAAAAAAAATGATCAAAACTCACCTTTCCGGCTTCCCCCGCTGCTGGCTATATACTGGGGCAGGGGGCTGGCTATATACTGGGCGATATGGGCTGGCAGGCTATATACTGGGGGCAGGTACTGGCTATATACTAAAAAAAAAAACATTGTTCTCCTACAGATGTTTCAGTAACCGTTGCTACAGCTAAGGTGCTGTTGACCATCTTTAGCCAGTTCACTATTCCAGGAGGAGACCTCAAGCATAGAATACGGCTGGGGGGAGAGGGGAGCCTAATGTTAACAACGTATTTTTTAAATTTACTTAAATACAGGGTCGGTTTTAAGTTTCAATAGGTCCCAGGGCAACATAGCCTCAGCGGGCCACATTGCAGCGAACTCATCTAAAATTTGGAAACTAAAACAGCCTCCTGTCCTAAAATATTCACAGAGCCCACTCACCTCATGGATTCCTTATGTAGAGCCTTATGTGGGCCCCTCCAACAGCTCGGGGCCCCAGCACTTGCCCAGGTATGCCTAGTACTGGCGCCGTCCCTACTTAAACACATTGCTGCATTCAACTGCAAAGTTTGAAAATAATTTATACACTGTGGATTGATACCTTGGGGCTGTGTTTTAGTGACCTCCTACAGGACAGACATAGTATAATGCATTTACATTGGGATTTACTTTCATACTTTCACCACAGGGGAGTGTGGTGATATTCCTTATTTGATGGAGAAGAATCTTTTAATATAATGAAACAAACATTGAGGGATGCAATCTACCAGCACAATTGGTTGGAAAAACAAAGGGGTAGAGTTCATGGTATCTTTGTGATGTTTTTGCATTTCACGTCGCTATGAAAAATCATTAGAAAACATATGTAATTTAAAAAAAACATGGATATCTGAACATCGCTTTGATAATAGATATATGCATATATATATATAATAAAGTTTTTTTATTATGAATGGGCAACAGTAAGACGCAAATGAAAAAGCTGCAGAAGTCACCACTCAAAAGCCACTTGACTACAAAGAGATGTTGAGATTACTGCTGTGGCCTGTGAGTGGCTGGAGCCGTGAACATGTCAGAATGAAACGTCACTGCTGACATCAGGTTAGCCAGTGCGTTAATAGAGCAAGAGCAACAGCACGTACATTTTATGTAGGTCTGTTGAGGGGTGAATGGTGAACTGTTTGTCTTCTCTGTGTGTTTGTAACTTTTCTTCTTTTTCTCCTCCTGCTGGCCAGCAAACCTTTGTCTCTGTCCACTATTGTTTCACCAGACAAACCAGTTCAGCAGCCACCACTCAGCATTACCTGATCTTACCTGTGTGTGTGCAAAACCTGAGCAGAGGGTGAGCTGGGGTTATATAGCTGCATCTGATTACTGCCAGGTGATGCTGAGCTGAAGCCATGTGGTTTATGTTTGCATTTCTAACTTTGGTTACTTTGTGTATATTGTAAACTCCCCTTTTATTTTTATATTGTGTATTATATTGTATTGTGGCATTATGTATATTAAGTAAGAAATATATCTTTGTGTGATGTTTGTTGTTAAAGGTGCAACCCAGGGGTGTATCCCTTTAAAACTCAAGGGAAATAGTTGGGTATTTAATGACACCTGTGTGTACATGGATGGTCTCTAGGTCAGAGTGTCTGATCTGACCACAGGGGAGCTGCTTGTTCCAAGGTAGCTGCAATCTATCCCCTGAATTATCAGCATTTTTGTTCTGTACATTTTATTTTTGTGCAAATAAATGCAAGCCTTTTCTTTGGACCTGAAGCCTGAGTAAAGATTTATTTTTTTTTAACGGCCAGAAGACCCCACATCTCAACATATGGTGGCAGCGGTGGGATGGCTGTTTGTACTGGACTAAGTACAGTTTACTACTCAGCTGATGGCAGGACGTACCAGGAGGTTTATAACGACGCAGTCTGCTAGACCACCGCAGCGCGCTAAAGCATCTGCACGTCCCAAACTGGTAGAAGGATCTCGCCAAAAGGCAAAAGCAGTTCCTGTATTGGAGATGGAGAGCACCCAGCCAGAGGTATGCAAACCTGTGATTCCAGAGGAGGGCGCTGCAGCTGGTACTGATCCACCAGTGAGTGCAACTGCTCCAAAAAGCATGGAGGAACTCCTTGTATGGTTGGTCCAGCGCCAAGAGTTAAGTGATCAACGTAGAAAAGAGGAGGAAAAATTCTACCGTGAAAAAGAGCAATGGAGGCGAGACAAGGAGGAGGAGCAACGCAGAATTGACATCAAGCAACAAGAGGTGGAAAGAGCAAGGAGAGATGAACAGTTTATCCAGGCACTACAAGCCATGCAGCAAAATCTTTCTCCTGCCACAAAATTAAAGCTGACCAAGCTAACAGAGACTGATGATATAGAGTCATATCTAAAAGTATTTGAAAGAGTGGCTCAAGCAAACAAGTGGCCTGAAGATCAATGGGTCCTTCATTTAGTGCCATTCCTCACCAGCAAAGCACAGCAGGCATATAGCCAGATGAGGACTGATGACGCTGAAAATTATAAAAAAGTCAAAACTGCAATTTTAAGACGATACAACATACATACAGAAACCTTTCGCCAAAAATTCCGGACCTACAGTTACCAAGATAAAGATGGACCTAGAGAGGCCTACACCCAGCTGAGTGAACTATGTTCCAAGTGGATTCCCCCAGAGGGCAAGACTGTCCAGCAGGTGTTGGAGACCATCATCCTTGAACAGTTTCTGGAGGTTCTTCCTACACCAATGCGAATATGGGTAAAGGAACATCAGCCTGATAGTGGTGAGCAAGCTGTGACACTCGCTGAAAATTATCTGCTTGCAAGGAAAGGACTGGTCCAGAAGCCAAGTGTGGTAAGACCTTCTTTCAATACTATCACTGATAAGCCAAAACATGAGACTGTAAAATCTAAAGGTCAGCATAAAGACCTTACTTGCTTTGCCTGTGGTAAAGCTGGACATTATGCTAAAGACTGTACCAATATAGCTAGCAAAAAAGTTAAAGG
Source organism: Engystomops pustulosus (assembly GCF_040894005.1). Lineage (NCBI taxonomy): Eukaryota > Metazoa > Chordata > Amphibia > Anura > Leptodactylidae > Engystomops > Engystomops pustulosus. Next base: position 130,517,637 of record NC_092412.1, on the reverse strand, counting down.
GTCTGCAGCAAATTGTGTTGGACATGTGAGAGACTATTTACAACCTGTTACTGTTAACTCCCAGACTGTGACTGCACTGATTGATACTGGGAGCCAGCAGTCTCTGATAAGATCAGACTTGGTGGACTCTGCTAATACTACAGGTCATTTGTTCCTAACCTGTGTGCATGGTGATAAAAAGATGTACCCTAAAACTGTGATACCTATACAAATAGCTGATGTAGAAGTGTCTTTAGAAATGGGAATTGTCCCAAAATTACCATATCCTGTGGTTTTGGGCCAAGACCTACCTGGTTTTTGTAGCATGATTAAAAGTGACAGTGTAACTTCTGCTGTGACCACAAGGTCTCAAGTTAAAAAGGTGTCTGATGCAGAATCTCTGGGTGACATATTTCCATTGCACGATGATGTTTTCCATGGTAGTGGCAAAGGTCACCTTTCTAGGAGAGAAATGCGCCTTTCTCGTGCGAAATGGCGGTCTGCGCATTCTCTCTTAGAAAAAGGATCCCTAAAGTGGGAAAATATGTCCGTTAAACAAAAACAAGATGGTACCCTTGCTTCAGCATTTTCTCAGGTTAAAAATGAAGGGGAACCCAAACAGTTTCCTATGTACACTTTAAAAAATGACCTCTTGTATAGGGTTTGTGAGCATCCAAAGACAAAAGAAAAAGTATGGCAACTTGTGGTTCCCTCTGAATACAGGGAGTCAATTCTGAAAGTAGCTCATAGTATACCTCTATCGGGACACCTGGGTAGGAATAAAACACTGTCAAGGATACTAACTCGATTCTTTTGGCCTAAAGTACATGCAGATGTTGCCAGTTTTTGTGACTCTTGTCCTGAATGTCAGTTTGTTTCCCCAGGTAACAAAAAATGTAAGCTGATCCCTGTACCTGTGGTTGATACTCCCTTTGAAAGAATAGCTCTGGATATAGTTGGTCCTCTTGAAAAAAGTAAAAAAGGTAACCAATATATTTTAGTTATAAGTGATTACATGACCTGCTATCCAGAGGCTATTCCCTTAAGAACTATCACCACAAAAAGAATTGCAGAGGAACTGATGAAGTTTTTCAGTCAGATGGGTATTCCTCACACAATTCTAACAGACCAAGGTTCAAATTTTCAGTCCAACTTAATGAAGCAAATCCATCAGCTTTTAGGAATCCAGGCAGTAAGAACTGCTCCCTATCATCCACAAACAGATGGCTTGGTGGAGCGCTTCAACCAGACGCTTAAAAGAATGCTTTGCAAGTTTGTGGAACAATATCCAAAACAATGGGATCAGTTGCTCCCATATGTTTTGTTTGCCTATAGAGAGGTTCCACAGGCATCCACTGGTTTTTCTCCCTTTGAGTTACTCTATGGTAGAAGACCAAGGGGACCACTGGATGTGATCAAAGAACACTGGGAAAACCCTAGCCCAGACCAAAAAACCTTAGTGGAGTATGTCATCTCAATGAGGGACAAACTTGCCGAGTTAGCAGAGTTTGTGAAGGTCAATGTTACAGATGCACAATCCCACATGAAACAATGGTATGATAAAAATGCTAAAGATAAATGTTTTATACCCGGGGATAAGGTTCTACTGTTACTGCCAACATCTGATAACAAATTGCTAGCAAAGTGGCAGGGACCCTTTGATGTCTTGCGTCAAACTGGTCCAGTAGATTATGAGATTTTTATGCCTGGCAGGGTTCAGGAAAAGAAAATCTTCCATGCCAATCTACTTAAAAAATGGGTTGATAGACCAAATGTGGCCTGTACAATTCTTTCAGAATGTCATCCAAATCTTCTTGATCAGGCTTATTCTATTCTGTCCCCCGTTAGTTCTCATGTCTCTGATATTCAGAGGGGAAGTGAACTTTCTGATGACCAGAATAAAGACTTAGACCATTTGTTGCAGAAGCATGAACACACCTTTGTCTCTACACCAGGTCACACCAAGTTAGTCCAACATGTGATTGACACTGGTGATGCCAAACCAATACGTCAGAAACCCTACAGGGTGCCTGAAAAACTGAAGCCTGTGATGGACATGGAAGTTCAAAACATGCTAAAATTAGGGGTCATTGAACCATCCTGCAGTCCTTGGTGCTCCCCCATTGTTGTTGTACCCAAGAAAAATGGGGACATTAGATTCTGTATTGATTTTAGAAAACTCAATCAGATCTCAAAATTTGACAGCTACCCTATGCCCCATATTGATGACCTAATAAGTAGCTTGGGAAAAGCCCAGTATATATCTACATTTGATCTGACTAAGGGCTATTGGCAGATACCACTTGAAGGTAATTCCCGTGAAAAAACAGCTTTTGCCACCCCACAGGGCTTGTTTCAGTTTACCTGTATGCCATTTGGCCTCCATAATGCCCCTGCTACATTCCAAAGGCTAATGGATACAGTAATCAGACCACACTCCTCATACTGTGCCGCTTACCTTGATGATGTCATTGTCTTTAGTTCTGATTGGAAGTCTCATCTTTTGCATCTGGAAAATGTCATCTCAGCCTTGGCTAAAGCTGGACTTACAATCAATCCAACAAAATGTACCATAGCTCAGAAAGAAACCTCTTATCTTGGATACATTGTAGGTGGTGGGAAAATTAAACCAGAAATTTCAAAAATTACAGCTGTAAAGGATGCCCCAACTCCAAAAACAAAGAAGGAAGTGAGGTCATTTTTAGGGCTGGCTGGCTATTACCGCCGATTTATTCCAAATTTTTCTGATTTAGCCGCCCCTTTAAGTGATCTTACAAAGAAAACAAAAAAGAACCTTGTGGAATGGACACCTGAGTGTGAAAAAGCATTTAATACTTTAAAAGAGAAATTGTGTAGTGCACCTGTATTAAATAACCCGAATTTTACTCTGCCATTTCAAGTCCAGGTTGATGCCTCAGAAAGGGGTATCGGGGCTGTTCTCTGCCAAATGCAGGATGGAGAAGAACATCCAATTCTGTATATTAGCAGAAAACTGTTCCCCAGAGAACTAAACTATTCTACAATAGAAAAGGAATGTTTAGCCATAAAATGGGCCATAGAAAGTCTACGTTATTATCTATTGGGTAAAGAATTTGTGTTAATTTCTGACCATCATCCTTTATTTTGGTTGAATACAATGAAGGGTAACAATGCTCGTCTAACACGTTGGTACTTGGGCTTACAGCCTTACCGGTTCTTGGTACAGTACAAACCAGGGAGTCGGCATAAGAATGCCGATCACTTATCCCGATTTGGTACCCAAGTCCAAGAGAACTACTTTGTGGAAGGGCAAGCTTCCACTTAAGCAGGGAGGAATGTTGAGGGGTGAATGGTGAACTGTTTGTCTTCTCTGTGTGTTTGTAACTTTTCTTCTTTTTCTCCTCCTGCTGGCCAGCAAACCTTTGTCTCTGTCCACTATTGTTTCACCAGACAAACCAGTTCAGCAGCCACCACTCAGCATTACCTGATCTTACCTGTGTGTGTGCAAAACCTGAGCAGAGGGTGAGCTGGGGTTATATAGCTGCATCTGATTACTGCCAGGTGATGCTGAGCTGAAGCCATGTGGTTTATGTTTGCATTTCTAACTTTGGTTACTTTGTGTATATTGTAAACTCCCCTTTTATTTTTATATTGTGTATTATATTGTATTGTGGCATTATGTATATTAAGTAAGAAATATATCTTTGTGTGATGTTTGTTGTTAAAGGTGCAACCCAGGGGTGTATCCCTTTAAAACTCAAGGGAAATAGTTGGGTATTTAATGACACCTGTGTGTACATGGATGGTCTCTAGGTCAGAGTGTCTGATCTGACCACAGGGGAGCTGCTTGTTCCAAGGTAGCTGCAATCTATCCCCTGAATTATCAGCATTTTTGTTCTGTACATTTTATTTTTGTGCAAATAAATGCAAGCCTTTTCTTTGGACCTGAAGCCTGAGTAAAGATTTATTTTTTTTTAACGGCCAGAAGACCCCACATCTCAACAAGGTCTACAATATGAAAATCGGGGTGCACAAAAGATTTGCAGACACAAATTGACCCGGTCTCTTTCCTCAAAAATGGATGTTATTCTATAATAATAATAATACAAAATATGTTTGTATGTTCTATAATAAAATGGGTCTATTTTAATAATATTGTAAAAAACAAGATTTTTTTTTTATCATGAACCATTTCCTTTAAAGGGGTTGAACTATGAAAGACAACAAGTGTGTTTGATCACTAGGGTTTCCAGTAGAGGATGGAGGACAAAAAATCTCCAGGAATGCCCTATATAAAACATAGTGCTGATGCGCTCCTGTCCCTTCTATGGGACATGCATTCATGTAAACCTTCCAGGAAGTCCCATAGGAGTCATTGGAGTGCAGGTTGCATTGACCTGCATGCTATTTTATATGGGGCACTTCAGAAAAATCTCAGCTACACATCTTCCTGATCAAACACCTTTGCTGTGGATAAGGGGGTACATTTGAACATAAGGAGGTCTTTTGTGCTTCAACTCCTTTAACCCCTTAAGGACGCAGCCATTTTGTAGCTTAAGGCTCAGCCCGATTTTTTGGATTCTGACCTGCGTCGCTTTATATGGTTATAACTTTTGAACACTGTTACTTATCAAAACGATTCTGAGATTGTTTTTTCCCCACATGTTGTACTTCATTTTAGTGGTAAATTTTGGCTGATAAGTTTTGCGTTTACTTACAAAAAAAAAGAAAATATGATAAATTTTTTGAAAAATTTGCCATTTTCGAAATTCAAAATCATTGCGTTTTCAGGCAGATAGATTTACCACCTAAATAAGTTGCTGAATAACATTTCCCATTTGTCTACTTTACATTTTCATAATTTCTGAAATGTTTGGATAATTTATTTTGATGTCACGCGGCTTACAAAAAGAATATCGCTTTTCCGGATTTTCAGAATTGACTATTTTGGGGATAAATACAGTTTTGAATGAAATTTTACATATTTAGCATCAAAACCCCCTATATAACCAACCCATTTTCAAATTTGCACCCCTCAAGCTATCAGAAACCGCTTTTACGAAGATTGTTAACCCCTTGAGATCTTCATAGTAATTGAATCAAAATGGAGGTAAAATTTAGAATGGTCAAATTGTTCCCTTATACGTTCATTTAGCACTAAAATTTACACATTTCCAAAATTTAAAAAGAGAAAACCCACCATACAATTTGTTCTGCAATTTCTCCTGAGTACAAAGACCCCCCACATGTGGCCATTACTTGTGTTATGGGGGCACAGCGAGACGCAGAAGGGAAGGAGAGCCCTGCAGCTGCCAGGATTTTAGTTTCCTCATTGGCCCCTTTTGAAGGCTATAAAATTTTCGCTTTTTCGTTATTTGGGCCATGTGATGCCATTTTTTTTGCGCGATGAGATGCTTTTTCCAGTGTTACCATTTTGGGGTTAGTATCACCTATTGTTGAAAATTTAGGAACTTTTTTTGAGGGCAGAAGTAGAAAAGCATCAATTCTGTACTGGATTTTTTACTCTTTTTTTTTTTTGGTGTTCACCGTATAGACTAATAATCATGATATCTTTATTCTATGGGTCGATACGATTACGGGGATACCAGACTTGAATATATTTTCTTACGTTTTACTAAATTTGTCAAACAAAACCCTAATGTGGGGAAAAATCTATCATTTATGTATTGCCGTCTTCCAAGTGGCATAACATTGTTACTTTTTTGGCTACGGAGCTGGTTGATGGCTTATTTTTTGCGGGACATGTTGTACTTTGCACCAGTATCATGTCGGAGTACACATGGTTTTTTGATCACATTTTATAGCATTTTTTGTGGGATTGAATAGCTAAAAATCATAATTTTTGGAAGGTTTATAGCAGTTTTTTTTTACGGCGTTTATCGTGGGGGTTCAATAATGATTTACTTTTATTCTACGGGTTGTTACGGACGCGGTGATACTATATATGTGGGGTTTTTGTTATGATTTAGACTTTTTTGGGGTTATATGTCTCTTTATATGTTATGGGGCTTATGGGCATTTTTATTGATTTATTACTTTATTTTTTATTGAATAACATTTTTTTTTTACTTTTTCACTTTTCCACCATGGGAAATGACCAAGCAATCATCTGATTGCTTGTTCATGATAATACTCTGCAATAATCATGTATTGCAGGGTATTATCAGTGTTAGCCTATGCACTTGCATAGGCTGGCACTATGCCAGTAAGATGACGTCACAGACGCCATCTTACTGGCAGTGCCTGCAGGCAGTGCTGGGGACCAGATCGGACCCCAGCACTTCCATAGCAGCGATCGGTGCCCCCCCGAAAACGGTTCGGGGGGGCCGATCGTGGGGGAAAGGCACCCCAGAGACATGTTAGATGCCGCGGTCGTGCTGACCGCGGCATTTAACGGGTTACACACCCGCGATCGGAGCCGACTCCGACCGCGGGTGTTACACTGGGGTGCCGGCTATTAGTTACAGCCGGCACCCCGTGTTTCCCGATGCCGGTTCGGCTCTGATCCAGAGCCGAGCCGGCATAAGCGCCGTGGCGGATATATCCGCCACTGAGCGCTAACTCACTGCGCTCCGTGGCGGATATATCCGCCACGGAGCATGAAGGGGTTAAAGGATACCTATGTGGACAATGGCTAAGCATGAATAGTCAAGCACTAATTAACCTCGTACACAGCAGCTGGGGGATGGTGCAGCAATTGATTATTCTGTCTGGCAGGAAGAGAAGTGCAGGAGATGATGATGCAATCAGAGAGAAACTGCCCTGCTATGAGAAGTGTCAAAGCAAGCGCCAGAGGAGAGATAGAAGCCACAGAACTTCATTATCATAATGTTATATCTGTTTTATCAGCAAAACCACTCAGCACAGGGGTTACACTAGATATGATCCTGCATCAGTGTAGCTACAGCATTCTCAAGGTATGTTTGCTTCATACTGCATCAAATCAAATGGTAGGTTTCCTCTAAATACCCTTTCTCTGCTTTTTATATTAATTCTTGCAAAAAAAAACACCCTTTCCATGTACCATGCTGTACTCTGTAACGGAACATGTTTATACACATTATGCTTCTCAGCAGTGATAATGAGTTACAAGTTCACTCTGTTGTAGAAATACTGTATATGTTAACAATCAGACAATATCCTCAAAACCATAAAGAGGAAGGACGACTAACACACACAGACGCCAGTGACATGCAGACACAATAAACAGACAGCCTCAAGATGCAAACAGAAACCAGGGTACATATGACACAAACTCTGTGAAAAAATGAAGCTGAGCATTATGAGGAAATTATTTTAATAAAGCTTTTATGGCTGGTGGTTAGACTTTATTATATACACTAATATACACATGTGTAGAATGCTTACCCAAGTGATTTAGAGGATATTTTTGGGTACATATATCATTAGTCTGGAATCGTGTGCCTGCCTTTTTTTCTTGATTTTCTGCTAGTCAGATGTATCCTAGTGTTTAATACATTTGGCATTTGAAAAATTAGGCTTCTTTCGTGAATTAGGGAGTTTTCTTTTTAGGAAAAGGCGCAAAAAAGTTGCATTTAATTAATCTTTTTCTATGCCTGGTGGGTGTGTTTTTGTGCTAAAGAAATTGACACAAAAAACAGCACAAATTCACCACAGTGCTCAAAAAGTTGCAAAAAAAAGAAAGAAAATGAGAAGTAAAAAAATTTGCATAAACACACGTGGACACAATTTCTGGTCACAGATATACCTTGAATCTGACAAAAGTAAAAATAAAATACGTTTCTATGAACAAATGAAAGGTAGGCATTGCTTTTCAACCATGCTTCAACAGATCTAAAAAAATAAATAAAACTGAGTAAATAAGTCTGGACAGAAATGAGGGTACCCTACATCAAGGCATGTCCACTAATTAGCAGTAATCATTCAGTGATCCTGTTATAGGATAGCTACTTACTGTGCTGTTGGGTGACATGGTGTGTACCACACTCAACATGGAGCAGAGAAAGCAAAGGAAAGAGTTGTCCCAGGAGCTTAGAAAAACAATTATAGACAAGCATGGTGAAGGTAAAGGTTATCTCCATCTCCAAGTAGCTTGATGTTCCTGTGACTACAGTTGCACATATTATTCAGAAATTTAAGATCTATGGGACTGTAGCCAACCTCCCTTGACTTGGCCACAGAAGGAAAATTGATGACAAATCAAAGAGACAAATAATACGAATGGTAACAAAAGAACCCAGAAAAACCTCTAAAGAGATAAAAGGTGAACTTGAAGGTCAAGGAACACAGGTGTCAAATTGCACTATCCGTCATTGTTTGAGCCAAAGTGGACTTAATGGGAGAGGACCAAGGTGGACACCATCGCTGAAAATTTGTTTTTTTTAAAAAGCAAGACTGGATTTGCAAAACTGTTGAGCCACAAATCAAAAGCCACAAATCTTCTGGTAGAATGTTTAGTGGACAGATGAGACTAAAATTAAAATTTTTGGAAAGGCACATCAACTATATGTTCACAGATGGAAAAATGAAACATATCTTGAAAAGAACACTGTCCCTACGGTGAAACATGGAGGAGACTCTGTTATGTTCTGGGGCTGCTTCGCTGCATCTGGCACAGGATGTCTTAAATCTGTGTCGGGTACAATTAAATCTGAAAACTATCAAGATAGTCTAGAGAGAAATATGCTGCCCATTGTCAGAAAGCTTGGTCTCAGTCAAAGATCATGGGCCTTGCAACAGCATAATAACCCAAAACACACAGCTAAAAAAATCCAAGAACAGCTAAGAGGAAAACATTGGACTTTCCTGAAGTGGCCCTGACCTAAATCCTATTGAGCATCTTTGGAAGGAGCTAAAACATGCAGTCGTAGAAAAGGCACCCTTCAAACCCCAGACAACTGGAGCAGTTTGCTCATGAGGAGCGTGACAAAATACCTGTCGAGAGGTGCAGAGGTCTCATTCACAGTTATATAAATCATATGATTGCAGTGATTGTCTCAAAAGATTGTTCAACAAAATATTAAGTTAAGGGTACCATAAATTCTGTCCAGGCCTGTTTCATGAGTTTTATTTTTTTATTCCGTTGAATCTTGTTTGAAAAGCAATATCTGCCTTTAATTTGTTCATTTCGTCAGATTCAAGTTATTTCTGTGATCATTGTGGATTTTTCTTTCATTAAACAAGGGGTACCAACAATTTTGTCCATGTGTGTCTGTGCCCCATTGAATTTCACAGGTAAATTGAGTTTGACATACTGGGAGTCATCTTCAGACTTTATACGCAAGTCTTCTTCTCCTGCTGGTGCTGGATTCTTCTTTGTGGCCAAGAAGGATAGCTCCCTCTGTCCATGCATCCATTACAGCAATCTCAATATAGTTACAGTGAAAATCACTGAACTTTTTGATAATTTACGTGGTTTTCACCAAGCTGGATCTACGGGGGGCATATAACATCATCCGCATCCATGAAGGCGTTTCAATACTTAAGATGGAAATTTTGTACCTTGTTATGCCCTTTGGACTTTGTAACACACCAGCAGTGTTCCAGGAGTTTGTCAATGACATCTTCAGAGACCTACTGTATACCTGTGTCGTGGTCCATCTTGATGATATCCTGGTGTTCTCCACATCAGGCTCATGTACAGCAAGTCCTCAGGCTTATTAAGGGCCAATGACCTATATGCCAAGCTCGAGAAATGCCAATATCATCAAAACAGTTTTCCTTTCTTAGGATACATTATCTCAAGAGACTGAGAACTATTGACCATTAAACTTGTCCTGGAAGAGTGGCGCTATCTTCTGGAAGGAGCTCGCCATCCGGTTTGCATATTTACGGATCACAAGGACCTCCTATATCTCCAGACCGCTCAGTACCTCAACCCATGACAAGCTCGCTGGTCACTCTTCTAATCTCACTTCAATTCCTTGTTTCATTTTCGTCCTTCAGAAAAAAAACATTAAGGCTATTAAGGTCCTCTCTCGTGCCTCTGATGTTATTGGGGAAGAACCGGCTCCCCTGCATGTCATTCCTCCTGAACAACGGGTTGTTGTCGCTCCAGTGGACCTTCGGCATCTTCCTCCTGGCAAGACCTATGTCTGACCTGCCCTTTGGAAGAGGATATTAACTTGCTCTTGTGTGGCTGGGCACTCTGGGATGCAGTACTCTGTCGCCCTCATTTCCAGTTTCTACTGGTGGACAGATCTGGTCAAAGATGTACAGGATTTTGTGGGCTCCTGCACTTCCTGTGCCCGAAACAAGCCATCTGGTCTCAAACCTGCTGGTCTTCTTCTGCTGTTACCGATACCCTGCTGCCCGTGGACTCACGTGGCAATGAACTTTATCATGGACCTTCTGCCTTCCTCTGGTAATACTGTCATCTGGGTGGTAACTGACCAGTTCTCCAAGATGTCCTATTTTGTTTCTCTGACAGGTCTGCAATCAGCTCCTGTTCTTTCTCCACATCTTCCAGCTTCATGCACTTCCTCAGCAGATTGTTTCCGACCGTTGGGTTCAGTTTGTTTCCAAGTTCTGGTGATCCCTGTGTAGTCAACTTCATGTGAAGTTGGATTTCTCCTCAGCATACCATCTGCAGTCCAATGGACAAGTAGAGGGAGTTTTGTATCTGCCTGGTCAGGATGACTGGTCCACTCTGTTGCCATGGGCAGAATTTTCCTACAACTTCTTGGACTCTGAATCTGTGGGCTTCTTCCTTGTCTGTGGACAACACCCACGCCTTCCTCTTCCTCTTTCGGTGCCTTCGATTGTTCCAGCTGTGAAAGAGTTGGTCCAAAATCTTAAGTCCATTTGTGAGCAGACTTAACCCTCCTTGATACAGGTGTCTGCTTGAACCAAGACCCAGGCCGACAAGAAACACAGGCCTCCTCCCATCTTCTCTCCAGGGGACAATTTTTTTTGTGTAATGGATTATTTTTTCCTTAATTTTTATATTTTTTATTTTGTTGTACAGGATAAATTCTTGCCTGTGTTGGTACACTTGTAGAAGTACAAAATATGTGTGATTTTTATATATGATTTTATTTTTAAAGTTGCCGGTGATTTTTTGTGTGTTGCATCAGTAGAAGTATCTTAAAAACCTGATATAGTGTTGTTAAAGTGTTAAGCTTTTCAGGTCTTACTTTACTAATTAACATTTGACATTTTTGCTCTTTATGTTGGCATAATTTTCTAAATGTACTTCAATTTTATGAGGGCTTTAGAAGATTTACAAATTAAACTGGAGGAAATGTATTTATTATAAACCCCCATTTTAAAAACTCCATCGCTCAAACAATTCAAAACAGCATAACCAGCGAAAGACAATGCATGAGCAATTTAGAATTCAACTTTTACACATTCATTATATGTGGCACTAACATTTTTATTGTTTGATGAGAAAATAATAGAATTTCCCAATATACATGGTTTTTTAGATCTCTTCTTGCTGTCATTCTATAGAAAGCGTCTATCTTTAATTCCAGTAGACAGAAATCTGATCGTGGTCAGGTGCATGGCTCATTAGTATCATAGAGAGTAATCAGAGCTCTGTGTTATAATGAACCAACACCTGTGTGACTAGGGACAGATTTCTGTCCAATGGAAATAAACAATGAAGATTTCTATAAAATGACAGCAAGCATTGATACATAAAGTATATATCATCATGTGTGACCACCTCAATAAATGCAGAAGTTTTAGTATTTATGGGTCTTGAGAATTCAGACGTGTGTTAATGAAATGCAAATAAAGAAATAAATCAGAAAAAAAGTAATGTTTATTTTTCAAGACTAGTAACAGCCCTGCATGTTTAACTCCTCATGCTTCCTGACATACCGTTACTTTATGGGGCCATACAGGATGTATGAAGAGGGTTCATAGGCTAAGCTCTCTTCATACAGACTGGGTGTTTGCTGCATTATGAGGCAAACGCCTAGGAGTAAACCTGTTAACGGTGCTGCTAACCATTTAAATGCCACTGTCAAAGCATTTAAATTCTGACGGCATGTGGGCACCTGTGAAATCATCATGGAGCAACACTCCATTGCTCTGACAGCGTTGTAATTTAAGTAGATCTGTTACAATGTGCCAGTTGCATTGTAACAGCCATCAGTAAATCCACCATATACGGCAATACAGCTGATCAGATCCAGTGTAAATTCAGTAAAAAAATAATATTTAAAATAATAATAATAAAATTTTAAATAATTACCACCCTTTCTCTAGAACTGATATAAAAATAAATAAACCAATAAAATTACATGTTAGGTATTGGGTCTCCCCAAAAGTCTCGAACTATCAAAATATAAAAACTGTTATTCCAGACAGATAACTCTGTAACACCCAGATGTTCTAAATACCAATTGTTTTTGCCATTTTGCAACACATAAAATTTGGAATTAAAGTTATCAAAAGGTCATATAGTCCCCGAAATGGTGACAATGTAAACATAAGCTTGTCCAACACAAAAAAATGACACGTTACATAGGTCTGTAAACTAAATATGAAAACGTTATTAGTGCTAGAATAAGGCGGAACGAAGAAACCAAACACTGGAAACTTAAAAAACGGACATTACTCATCACAAAGTTGTATCTAGTTTTAATGTTATTCCAGAGAGTGTGTGATATTGCATTCAACTTGGGGCTTATTTACTAAGGGTCCCGTGGCCGGATTTCCATCGGGGTTTCCAACATTTTCAGGGATCGCGCCACTGGGACAGGTATTTAGAAGTGGATTGTGTCACACGCGATCGGATTTTGGCGCATCGGCGCTGGCTTTCATGCAACAGAAATCAAGGGGCGGGCCATCGAACAATCCGACTAATTCGGACTGAGCGCGGGATTTAACTTTAAAATTGTGTTGCAAGCCATGCCCTTACATGCACCGGTAAGAAGATGGTAAACTCCGGCGGAACTGATCGGGGAGTAACACATGCAGGATATCGGCCGCAAAATGTAAGTGAATCGCGGCAGATTTCATTCTCGTCGGACACTCTGAATAGGGAAATGCGCAGGACCAGGTAAGTAAATGTGCCCCACTTGTTTGAATCTATGCAAAAATAAATGCAGGCTGATGTATATAATATTGGTCTATTCAAAGTATACAAGTAACTGCAAAAAATAATAAAAGTTGTTCACAAAATGCCCTATCGAATAAAAATTTTGATGTCTCTCAGGACCTAGATAAATATTTATTAAGTGTCTTTTTAAACTGTTATATAATACCAATGAAGATTTTAGGTGTTTACATAGGATTAGGAGCAAATGTGTCACTTGGGATGCTTTTCATATTTTCATGTATATGGCTTGGGGCATTGTCTCAGCAAAGTTTTCTGTTTAGCTAGCCAATGGCAGAGAAAGTGTTAATAAGACCAGAATCATTGGCAGTGCGTGTTAAAGGTTAGATGAATAATCAGTCACTTGAAAAACACTACATAAACATTTTTCCGGATGCAATTTTCTGTCCAAGGATACATTTCCCAGTAGAAATCAGCAGCTAAAAAGGAAATCATTTAGTCTCCATAAGTGCCAAATTGTATCCTGATTTTTCCTGGCCTGGCTCAGCTTTCAAAACTAGTGGTTCGACTTCTGCAATCTTTCACCCAAAGACTATATAAACACATCCTTATAATAACGACATAATCTTTGGGTGGGCCAATTTATTCTGGATTATGAAAATACTTAAAATACAAAATCACATAATGACTGCTGTGCTTTCGGCTTTCCACTCAAGTGAAAAAAGAAATAGACATCTCCGGGCGGCTATTACAAAGCTGACACATACTACCTGAATCCAGCCGTATGTTTGTATATAGGTTACGTAGGCTTTGGAAAAATGAGCCAGTCACATTATATGAAAGTCCACTGCCTAACCTTTATACATGCATAAAGACTCATACATGCAAAGGAGTTATACTCCTGGATGTAACATTTTCCATTTCTTTTAAGTCCTTTTAAATCAATGGAGTGGTCCTGTTTCACATTCAACCGTAACGTGTCTTTTTGTCTCATTTTTGTTATTGAGGTTTTTTTTAAAGCAATACAGAAATGAACAGTAGGATACAAATGCTCAATGATACATAATAAAGATATTTTACATATTACAAATATTTAAAGACATATTGGCACCACATTTATTCACAGCTTTCATTGGGGTTAACTCAGGAAAAACCATTTCCCCGGGAGATGTTAGAGGGATTGATTATACAATTCCAAAGGAGGGCAAAGAAATATCTGAACCTAAAGGGTATAGGATCAATCTATTACTTAATGGAGACATTAAGGTCTTTGCTTTGTTAATTGCAGCTAGAATGAAAAAGGGAATGAGCATTCTGGTTCTGCAGGACCAGTTGGGCTTTTTTCCTGGCAGACAGCCCAAAGACGCACTAGAAAAATCATGGAACTCATACATATTGAATGCAGAAAAGGCCTTTGCCAGGATACAATGGGGTCCTGGACTGCTATGAATTCCATGGGCCCATATAAGAATATAAAAGCAACATTAGCAAAATATAAGTCCCCCTCCGAAAGTGGCATATGGAGGCTTTCTGTCTAGATAATTTTAAATACGTAATGGTACCAGAAAGAGTTACCCTTCTATCTTTCTGATTGATTCCCTTGCTATAGCACTGAAAACTGATAAGAATATTATTGGAATTCCTTTTAGGAAGAACTTAGTCACAATGTATGCGGAAGACCGTATTGTCACCTGTAAAGATACCTTAACTGATTACAATGAGAACAAATGTCAGATGTCTCCTTTAATCTGTAAGAATATCAACACTGGGTTATATCAGGTCACTTTGCTTATAAGTTCTGTAAGTTCTGTAAGTTTGTTCTTAATTCGAATTTGTATGTAGGCCGGAAATGTATAGTTTATAATTGTTACCCCAGCCGAAATTTTTTTGGTGACAATTGGATTTTAAAAATGTTAGGTAGTCATAAAAACCAGGATTAATAATAAAGCTTAATTGCAGACACCTGTGATAACTGTTACAGCTGTTTATTGTAGCCTAAGGATAAAGTACAGTAAATTACCAACATCCAGAGGTCCGTTTGTAACAAGGGGATGTCTGTAAGTCAGGTGTTCTTAAGTAGGGAACTGCCTGTACTTAATTTAAACATCTAAGATACTTGGGAATAACAATAGTGCCAAACATAGAAAATGTAACAATACATAATATGGAAGACCTGATTAAAGAGATCAAGTCAGATCTTTCACAATTTAATATTGCACTGCTATTCAGGATAAACACATTAAAAAAGTGCAGCCTACCAAAAATATTATATAGAATAAGATTGTGGCACATGTTCTTCATTAATTTGGCGCCCCCTTCACTGCTCAGGCAGAGGGGACCAACCTTTTTTTTTTTGTGTACCATTAACATAAGGCATGCAACCCCATTCTGCCAGACACTGCAGAACACCCCTTTCAGTGCAGAATTTTGTGTTGAGAATTTTGTGACAAAAATGTGTTGCATGCGATACATGCATCGTGAGTACTTTATAAATACATATGCAAGTAGTTTGCACTAAAAACAATATGCAAAGTCAGACAGAAAACTGGCACCAGGGCTTTACTAAATCTGGGCTAATGATTCTAAGGTTCTAACTTGACTATTTGCCTATAGATCACAGATGCAGGTTATGCCACTTTCTATCCATCTTTTAAGGTTTAAGTGATGGATAGTAATTTTGAGCACCAAATGTCAGAAGTTAATAGGTCAGCTGATTATCCTTTCAAGTGCTTGTTGCTATTAGGATTTTTTTGATATAACGTAAGTACAATCCCTTAGTTACAGTTACATAGTGATAATGCAGCAGATCAGATTGGGAATTCAATCCCTGCCAGCCAGTCAGAAAACTCCATGCTCTCATTTTCCAATTCAGTACTGTGAACAGTCATGATCTGGGGCACAGGAAATATACAATGTAGTGCTTTAGTACTCCAATGTATTGTTCCAACTGTCTCATGCTATTCAGCTCTTATCATCATTTAAATAGTAAGGGCCCCAGCAGCCATGATGATTCATCTGAATCCTGCAATCTTACTGCACATGAGTTGGGGAGTTGGGCAATGGGGAAGAGAAGCTGTTAATCACTCCATGATTCTTTCATGGCTCCCGGTACCTGGAGGAGAGAACAAACCCAAGACACAGACACGGTCTTCAGCTGCACTCAAATCACCCTGTTTATTTCAAAACCACTAATACTTAAAATGGCCACTTGATTATTCAAAATGGCAGCTGTGTGGTTCTCTTGGTCCAAGATGGCCACTGTATCTAAAATGGCCGACAGTACGCAAGATGGCGTCCGAAACCAGTGCACTCTCCTTAACACAACTTAGGCTGAGTTCACATTTGTGTTTAGCAAGTTTTGTTCCTTCCTATTAAAAACAAAACAATAGCCCAGCAGCCCACTTTTTTCTGCTATTGATAATGTAACCATAACTAAAGGAAGCCTTCTGTACACTGAAGTTTTTGGGTCTTATAGAACGTATACGGTTTCTAACATCTTGATACCAGATACCAAAGTACACTTGGTAAAATATGTTCTTCAATGGGTAAATGTAGCAGGAAAGAGACCTTAACAATGTTAGGGACACAGGTTTTAAAGTCAAGGCTGAGTAGATTGTCAAACACATAATAGATAGATGCAAAAAGATGTATAAGAATTTTTAGTAAGATTTCATTATGTGAATAGTTTACTCAATGTCATAAAGAGCAACGTTGACAAATGATCAGAATGTAACCCTTCTCACTTACCACACAGTGTGAATGGAGGCTGTATTACGCAAACATAATTCTCACCCTTGCAAAATATTTTAGTGATTGCATGAACGGTCAGAGGTTATATCAACATTATGTTTAAGAGGGACAGAGCGATCTAAATATAAAGCAAACAATTATAAACACAATTTACAGCTGTTTAAAATATCATTTATAATTCTAGGGTTCAATGTGTGGAGGCTTGCAGCTATTTCAATAAAACAAAGCTAAATTATCTATCAGTATTTCCCCTGAATTTAGTAACCCTGGATAGGTTACATTCATCTATGATATACAAATAAATAGACCAGCACCTATTAATAATTTATAAATAGGCGCATTTATAATTTTTCATCTCCCTTCCTATTGTATCCCAGTTCTTTAAATGGAAATATTTTTTTGGGCCAATACCTGCGTTGTAATACATGGATTCAATTGTGGTGCAAGTTCTTCATGAATCTGGCGCCCCTTGATGATAAATGTAGTTCAGTCCAACTGTGCACCAGAAGGCCCCTTTCAGTGCAGTAATAAATAAATGTAGCAGTATATTGCAGTATAGTGCAGCTGCAACACAAACGTGCCACGTGTGACAAAAATGTGTCATTTGCGACACAAATATGTCTTGAACACTTCTTAAAAACATGTGCAAGCAGTTTGCACTGAAAAGAATGGGCAAAGTCCCACAGGAAACTGGTGCCCTGCACCTATAACTTTTTAATTTTTACACGTGAAGAGCTCTGCGATGCATTGTTTTCTGCGTAACAAATTGCACTTCATAGTGAGGGTATTTAATATTCTATGCTGTGTACTGGGAAGCGGGAAAAAATTCCAAATACAGTGAAAATTATGAAAAAACGCATTAGCACCATTTTCTTGTGGGCTTGTATTTTACAGCTTTCACTGTGCGCCCCAAATTACATGTCTACTTAATTCTTTGGGTCATTAAGATGACACAGTTACCAAATTTCTATAAGTTTTATAATGTTTTCATACAGGGTTAAATGCCGGGAAAAATGTTATTGTATTTTGATAAACCGGACATTTGGGGATGCGGCGATACATAACATGTTTATGATATTTACTGCTTATTTACATCAGTTCTAGGGAAAGGGGGTGAATTTTTAGTGACGGGTGTTTGCTCCATTGTGCAGCAAACACCCGCTGAGTATGAAGAGGACTCAGCCCGTGAGCCCGCTTCATACTCCCCCCACCGCTACAGGAAGTACAGGAATGTCTAAATGCGGCAAGGGGTTAAGTTCTAGAAATATTTAATATTTAGGTTGAATAGCATAAAAAAGTATAAAAAAGGTATTTTTACCTTCTAAGAGAAAATTAAGAATGATAAAATTCTGGAAAGTCTGGGTTGAAGTTCAGAGATTTTCCCATCTGTGCCTGCACATTTGTGTCTAGGGAATAATGTATCTGTCCTAACATTCACAGAAAAATGTGAGAAACTTTTCCTTCCTAAAAATGTAGCAAAATAGCTGATGCTACTTGTGATTTCCTGTCTGCAGCTCAAGTAGGATTTGAGGAGGGGGTGGTGGGCACTGAGTCCTAGTATGGGGTACATGTATTACGGCACTTAGAACAAATGCAGAACATATGTGCCAAACAACATGTAATCAACATGAACAGATACATAATGTACACTGCAAAATAAGTTGTATGCAAACATTGTATACCATTAAAAATGCTGACAAATCAATCTAAAATAAAAGGTAAAATTATTGTGATGTAATGGGAAATGTCAAGGAGGGAATGGGTCACTGGAAAATGACAGATTTTTTAAATAAAGTTTTATAACTTTTCACAGACCTTTTTTGTAGTAGTTCTTTTATTTTCCATGGATATATATATATATATATATATATATATATATAAACACTACACACTAAGCCAAAAGTAAAATTTAAAAAAAATGATAACTTGATATATAAGTGTAGAAAGTTAGCAGTCTCCAGTGTGAAAGTCACAAAAAAAATACTAAAATGAAATAAGGGGTTTTAAAAAAAAATTCTATATTCACACCTAGTGGAGCTACTCTGCTTGTTTGGTATGCCCCAATAAACTTTTATGGCCATGAGCCAAAGAAAAAAGGACTATGTGTACCTGATTACTGCCCTACACAAGGGTGAAGCTGTGATACATCACTGTGTGACCTGTTGTCTACTGTGACATATGTAAATATGGACTGATGCTTTAGATACATGTTTAGTATTGAAGTTACCCGCTGTATTGTAGTGTTTCCTGTGTGAATACAGACGTAAAAGGTTTAAGGGAAGACCCTATGTACACTACTATTGAGAAGCTACAATCTTTATCTATTGTTTGGTATAGCAAAGGCCTATTATAAAAAAAAATCTAGGTATCCAAAAATGGTGCCATTAAAAATCTAAACTGAACCTGCCAAAATAAGCCCACACACCCTTATATGGTGAAAAAAACATATTAATTTATCCCTTTTGGACATGTCCAAACTCTCATAATATTTTCAATATATTTACATATTTAATAGGATGATTTTTTGAAAACTTGTTACTACTCTATACACTAGAACATAGCAACCCCAAAACATAGCAGCATCTCCTAAAATTGCAAATACATTATGGAAATATAATATGGATATTCCATTTTTGACCCAATCCTAAAAAATGGTTAACTGGTTTTGATGGAAACTGCCACTAATAGCTGGATGAGTAAAACTAACATTGAAATTACCTTTTGTATCTGTTATTCATTTGGATACATTTTTCGTGGGCCATGACGTATGGAGTCACCAAATTTCTAACCAAATATATTTCTAAAATCCCATGGTTGATTGCCCTTCCTGATGGAGTTATACTATCAGGTCGCACACCTCACGATGATTGTACACTGGTGTCGCAAAAATCAACAAAAGGTCTGGGTGACCATAGAACATTCTCCCCTGGTTGAATAGAAATCAATAGGCCGGAGGATCACCAACCCGGAGGATTCCACCAGCAGCGCCCCACCAGCAGTGGCAATTTTTATGTTTCTTGTCACCGGTGTAGTAGTGCTAGAGGGGGGATATACACTGTACACTGTACAGGTGGTTGTCACATATGACAGCTTAAAGCACCAACACGCACCAACACCACTGGACCCTGACCCTGAACAGTGCTGTGTATTTGTGTATGCTTGTAACAATGTAATTAGCAAGGATAAAGCAAGCAACAAGCATAAACTGTCTAGTTCATGGTCCTCTGTTTGTATAGTATTGATTGTAACCATTTGTAACCGTACCCCTAACTGTGGTTCATGCTAAGCTTGAGCACTGTGTACGAAGTCATTCTCCCCCCCCCCCCCCGGGGATCAATACAGTTGTATCGGATCGTATTGATGCTTTATGCTATTGTTTCGCATTTGCACTGGCTAACATTAGGTGGGTGTTCCGAATCCCCCTATAATGCTTTAGCGCCTTAAAGAGAACCCGTCAGGCAAATTAATCCCCGAAACTAAATATATTTTCATAAACTGCCATTAGAAAGCATTGCCCCCATTTCTTCATTGTCCCTATACATGCCTGTACAATCAAACTATTAGCGAATGACCTGAGAGATGTCCAATGAGTCATTATCATATTCAGCTGTCCAGCTTATTCATGAGTGGGAGGCACAGCCACACCCCCAGTGCATGACTGACAGCTTGTATGATGATGCTGGCTTCTCTATGTGCTTCCTGTTGTTGGTGGCCACGCCCCCTGCAGCCTGTGTGTATGTATGAGAAACTCCTATAAACATAACTGATAGCCTGTATAATGATGTGAGGTATAATGGTGTAATGCCTCCTCCATGTGCTTCCTGGTGCTGGAGGCCATGCCCCCTGCAGCCTGTGCGTGTATTGGAGAGATACAACAGCTCCAGGCAGCCATGTTATAGCAGAACATGTCAGGTACTTGTGTAGCTGAGGTCTGTGTCTCACACATGTGTATTAGGAGGGAGAGCATATCAGCAGGTAAAGCACAGACAATAGCAATGCTTTACTATACATTACACACAGACATGAGCAGGAGGAGGAGAGGGGAGGGGTAACAGGGGTGACATTACTGTCTCTCTCCATGTGCCCAACCTCATTTACACAATAAAGAACAGATAATTTTACAATAATTAATGTATGAATGGACTAGACCTGATGACAGGTGTCCTTTGACAACTTTTGACCTACTAGTACATTACAAGGCCATTATGGGAGTATGGAGAGGGCTCAAAGGCTCAGTCCTCACCTTACAGACCGCTTGCTTACTGAATATTGCAACAAACACCCATTGGTAACACTCACAATTAGTGCTGGGCCATTCTAGCAGCTTTGTTTTCCGTCTCTGAAACCAATTGAGATTTTCATTGGTTGTGTTTTTGGAAACATTAGTGCAGATTTATCTTGCCTTGTAAACCAGTTTTGTAACTTTTTGATGGTTTCCGCCCCTCATACCACCTTTCTTAAAAGTTGCTGAGGCAGGGCACTATACGATATATTTACTATAGCTTGCGCCAGAATACAGTGATGTGCCTGATTTACTAGTAGGTCAGAAATCCTTACTAAATTCAGCATGCCACGCACCAGCAGAGGGAATGTTGAGATAGAGGCACAATGCACCAGTCCCCTCACAGGCTTGTCTAAATTTTAAGCAAACTTAAGCACTTGAACCCACTTTTTGTTGAGGAATGTAGACTTCCGTAGTTTGCTTGCAAAAAGGGCACGAAGGCTGAGTGCATTACTTATTGTAGTATTTGAAACAATTGTACCCGTTGATTCCAGGTCTCCACAAGTGGCACCTGGATGTTGGATAACTCTTCTCTGCCAGTGTGAATTGGATGGATTGTTACAAACATCTATTTAGAATTGCATATCAATAGCACCTTTATAAAAATATAACTACTTAGAAAACATATACGACAGTATCAATATGTCAATAACAATAAAATTTCGGCTTTAATTAAAAATAAAAGTATTGATCTGATGGGATGGATCATTTACTGGAACAAACATTAGGGTTCAGTGCCATACTTGTGTTTTGTCATTATACTACACTCATTGTTGGAGCATCACATCATTGTTCTTACGAGTGACTGGTCCAACGATCACCCAATGACCAAAAAATAGTAAAATGGTTTGGAATCACTATTCTAAGAATATGATATCAATGTTTAAAGAGATTTTCCGTTTTTACAGTTTCAGCACCATCTGTTCCTTGGCATTTGTGGCCCAATCAAATTGCTTACTACGTTTAATATGTGGCCTTAACAAGCAGGGCCGGCGTCAGCACTGGCCATACCTGGGCAAGTTCCGGGGCCCACAGAGCTGCTCAGGGGGCCCACATAAGGCTGTACATAATTAATCCATAAGGTTTGAGGGGGGCTTATATAAAATAACCAATGGGGGCTGTATATAAAATAACCATGAGGGGCTGTTTGCTATGATAAACAAGGGATTATTTTAGGGTATAGGAGACTGTTTCAGTTTCCGAATTTTTAATACTGCCACTTAAGTTCACTACAAAGGGGCCTACTGAGGCTTAGTCGTCCAGGGGCCTACTGAAACCTGGAGACGGCCCTGTTAACAAGCCCCAGGGACATTTCTTGTTCTATTTTACTAGGGCTACAAAGAGTTCTGAAACCTATGACCCTTAGGGCCCAAGGAGCAGTTGATTGCCACAATGCAATAATAAGAGCATCAAATAATTAAAGAGATTTAATTGAGGAGGTCCAAGCAGGGTAAGTACGCTTTATTTTTGCTTTCCCTATACCGCTTCCTGATAAACGCCTTTAATTTTTAACACCTTAAAATTAATCTTACAAAATGATACAGTAGATACAATCCTTTATCAACATATCAGCAAAGAGTAGACTAAACAAATATTCACATGTAGAAATGACTTGTACAAAATTCTCATGCAAGTAAATGGTAGTACAAATTACAATGAAAAAAAAATCACATTACATTTTTGCGTTCTTTCTTGATTGACAAAAGTCTGCTCTAAAGAAAGCTGTTATTTGTAAGTGAAGAAAGAAATGGCAATGTACCCCACTCCCCCCTCCTCCATACACACACACTCGCTCCTCAGACCACTCTCTTTGCTATTGTCACCTGTATCTGTTTCCAGGAAGCCATATTCATTAGGGTTAATCTCTCTACTAAATGAATAAACAAAGGATTTCTCTGTCACTGAGAAAGGCCAGGTGAGGTGATACCATCTTCCGACACTGAAAATTATCTGCACAAATGCAGTGCAGGAAATTACCTGCAGCAACTCCACACCTGTGACTGCTCGGCAAAAAAAGCTGTTAAGAAGCTTGAGATTTCTTTACTTCCAGAATTATTTCAATACTCTAGTTGTTAAATAAAACTGAGAAAAATGATGCTTAATCATCATAACATATGTTAATTGATAGAGCTTATTGTTTTGTTGGGACATAGATCTGGTTCATTAAATACTTGACAAATCATAGGAGCATCAAATAATTAAAGTGATTTCATGGCCATAGACTGTAAATTGTGTTAAAATAATACATTGATTTTAGTACTGTACCAGACTTAACATTGTAACAATATCAACAAAGGTGAAGAAAATCTTTTTATAGGAAATACTGACCACTGGCTAAATGACCTTGCCGCAGTTATTACCAAAAAGAATTCAAAAAAAGTCATTAAAATCTAGCAGTAATTAACCCCTTACCGCTGCAGCTCTTTCTAATTTTTCACTCCCCATCTTCAAAAATCTGTAACTTTTTTATTGTTCTGCGTAACAAATTACAATTGCCCATGCGGTGACATTTTAAGCTAGCATCGATCGTGGGTGTTACCGGTAAGCCTTTACTGTAATATGCAGCATAGGCTTAATCGGCTATGGAGAGGGCTCAGCCTGTGAGCCTTCTCCATGCACCCGCACCCGGCAGGTGACATACTAATATGTCCAATAAAATTTTGTCATTGTTGCTGAAATTACACCATGTGTTGATATAGTATAACAGGCTTTCTCATGAGTCAAACCTTATGAATTGATAAAAAATCATTATACTTGTTGGAAGTGTACACTTAACATGTCTTTTACATTCTTTCAAGTTAACTACTATACTTCCTTTTGTAAATAAATGATTTACAAATTTTTTTCAGTATTACCCTACCATTAAAACCACTGCTAAAACCATCGAAAAATGGAGAAAAGATAGGCAAGGTATAAAATAACATAAGGAGCCACTACCTTTAATGTTTTCATAGGCTGGGTTCACACTGTGTTTTTTGCAGTCCACTGTAAGGATACGTCATGGGAACATGAAAGGATACTGTATGGACCTACTGTGGGATACAATGTCCTATTCCCCCCCTACCCCTGAAAGCGGGAGGAGGATTCAATATCTGCAGCAGACCATGATTGTCTGCTGCCAATGTTAAGGGTGTTTCCCCCTGTGATGTCACTTTCCTTATATGGACCTCCAAGAGCCCTTTGTTCACTGGTGGCTGGGGCAAGGATGCAATGCATTGTATCCATCCCCATGGCCTCCGCTGGGCATATACATCGCTCAGCAGAAAGGAGCAGGATGGAAAGACGTAATGTGGCGCATGTTTCCATCCTGTGGTCCGCCGGAGTTCACCTTCTTCTTCCAGGTGTATGTAAGTGCATGGCTTGCGACACAATTTTTAAGTTAAATCCCGCAGTTTGTCTGAATAAGTCGGATCGTCCAACGGCCCTCCCCTGATTTGTGTCGCATGAAAGCCGGCGCAATTGTGCCAAAATCCATTCACGTGTGTCAAAAATCCCTTTTGAATCCCTGTCCCAGCGGTACAAAACGGAAATCGTTGGGATGTCCGACAAAAGTGGAGTTCGCGGGGCCCTTAGTAAATGAGCCCCAATGTTTCTATTTCATATTTAATACCATTGCTTCTTTTCCCAATGATTTAGGATTTTGGAAATCTCCTTTTTATCTAGTCTATTAATACACTGAATTTAGCTTGGGCTAGTAAGGTTTGCAAAGTATTTCTGCTCTTGTTAAATATTCTTAGATATTTAAGACTTCAAAGTAGCTGTGAAAATATGCAACACATACGTAGAAAAGATCATCAAATAGTAGGCAGTAGAATGAACACAGAAAAATGTGTCCAATGATGACCCAAGTTGGCATTTTTAAACTTTTGGATGAGTGCACTCAGAGTTAGTGGAATAGAAAAATTGGCTATTTTTGCTTTATCTTCATACATATTTAAAAGAGCCATCATCACCATGGCATATCTAGTTATTTAATGCTTCCAATAGGTGTTAAAAAGTTCCTCAGCTGTAACGCAGTCAATGTATTATGAAAAAGGGAAAGGCAAGTGACTGTCGTTTAAATGCACAAAGGTGAGATAATGGTCTTCCACATCACTAAACTGTCTACTCTACTTAGCATTAAAATAAGGCATCTAGAGACTATAAACCATACAGCCGCTTTAAAAAATATATACAATATGATAGCAGATGAAAAACGCAAGAGTTGTCACCTTTATTAAGGACAATAACATCGAACAGCTAGATGCGTTGATGTCGCTTTCTTGCATATCTGCCTGGGTAACATCTGGCACTCTGTGTATTGTGGTTTCATGACATTTTAACATTTAATTCCCTCTGTTATTAAAGAATATTACATTGATGGTAATTGGTACATTGGTATGAAGTAGATTATGCAGTGCTCCATCCAGCTTCTTATAGACGCTTGTTTGATAGCTTCTCATATTAAAGAAGTCGCCATGACACACTTAGGATTCCACGGGGACCCTTTTGTGGACTAGTATTGTCAAAAATTCAGACATGCCTTGCGTGCCTAATCTGAGAAAGTGTTGTTGTATGTTGTTTAAGAAATCTCACAGCTACACAGTTTTTTTTCTGTGACATTTTTTACAATCTGTTCACATAGCTGTAAACATTCACGTATGTGTATATACAATCTAACAGAAATATATGGAATATGTCATAACACTTCTTAAACTATTGTATTTATTTGCATGAAACCGAAGTGACCTTCAGATACTTGACATGTGGAATATTTCCCTGAATTTGTGGAAATGGTCTGAAAATAGGGAGATCTTTTAGGATAAGGCTTTAAGTGATTTTTCCTTGATTTACATTTTTATAAAGGGCTAGACACCTAACAAAATTATATTCATTGTTTTTTGACAGCACTGGTTTTGGACCCTGCTGTACTCCACTACTCGTGTGTGTCTCCTAACACATGGAAACGCTAAGGGAAACACTGTAGAGTGCAGGTAAGAACCTGCAGAACTACTGAAAATCTCCTTTAAAGCTGCAAGGTTTACTTCCATATAGTATCCAGCAGCGGCTGTAGACTTTGTACAAGGAATGGTCATTTGGGATGTGATACGGTTGTCTTTACAGCTCTTATGTACTCTGTACTAAACCCTATAATTATATTAATGTTCGTTTATAAGATTTTACTTGAATATACTGGGAGGGTTATATCACTGCAGCTTTCTGTCAAATTGTTGCATTTGCTTATTTGTGGCAAATGTATGTATTTTTTTAGTGAGCAAACCCATTCCATTGGTTTTCCTTCGGTAAGGGGTTAATAGATTTAAAAAAATTCAAACCTATTGTTTGAAAACATATGTCTTCAGTTCGCCATGATCTTACATCAATACCTTTTTCATACTAAAGCATACACACTTGTGTATGATCTAATTTAGTTTTACGGGAACAGAAGACATTTTATTTGCTGTCATTTTGCATACTTTGACAACTTTTTATTCAAATATTTATGAGTTGCAAAAGTGCAAAAAGGTGGCGGTTCGGACATTTGGGTGCTATTTTCCATTAAAGGATTCACCACCTGGAATAACCGTTATTATATTTTGATACATCAGGACTTTTCGGATACAGGGTTATCTAATAAGTTCTAAGGAAAGGGGGGTGATTTAAACTTTTAGGTTTGTATTGTTTTTTTAACTTATTTTTAGACCCCCCCCCCCCAAAAAAAAATGGGGGGGGGCAGTGTTTTAACCCAAGGTGGGTTTAATTTATTATATAATGTACTGTGGGTATAATTTATTTTACTGTAATTTGTTCATTCTAATTTTAATTTATTAAAATATGAACAAAACTTGAAATGGCTGCTTGTCATTTAAGCTACCATATAAAGTAATTGAAGGGAGTGAGCCATAAATAGCCCATACATCCACCGATGAAACTGTAAAGCATTCCATTAGAAAAAACTTTTGCACTTAAATATTGCAGATATAGGTGTGATTATTCTAAATTAGCTATTTTTTATTGGGGGGGGGAGGGGGTTGGTTGGTGTATGTATATATGTATGCTGCTCCTATTCTAATAACATGGCAATATAGTAAATGGCCTCAATGAAAATCAGAATTCTGGGAGATTTTCAGGAACATTGGGACTCACTGTTCTATAACATTCCACTCAGTGATTAGCAGCTCTTAAATCTTCTGTTGAGTAAATATTGTATTCCTGAGCACCCAAGGGAAACCCTGGTTCTATGTGCAGCTTCATGATGCAAGACCTAAGTGTCAGGTCCAATTACAATCAACACTTTCTCTAGGTAGTGTTCAAAAGCACTTAATAGCATGAAAAACGACTATTATATGTGTGACATGAAGCAAGAACTCAGTTTGTACTTTTGTTCCAGCTGCTGATTTGACAATCTGTTACCAAGAGTGAAATGTTGTGTAATCACAGGTAATTAACTCTATTAATGCCGCAGGAGTACACAATATACAAAAAGCTATCCAACAAGTAGAAAGAAGGGACACTTTACAGAATATAATTTCTAGGTTTCATTTTCTCCAAATAATGGAGTTATTCACTCAAGCTTGCATTAAATTACAGGCATTGGTCCCTGTTCACATGATTGGTAGTACCAGGCAGATCCACTTGTATAGGTGGAGGAGGAGGATGCTACTTTATAGAAACAATCAGCAGGGGTCTCCTGCATTGAAAGCTAAACAATCACTGTTGATGGTTGACAGGGCAATACATTATTTCCATTGAACTATTTAAATATTTGATATTAGTTCTTTCATAACCCAACACACCGCGATATGTTATCTAGGCTCCGAGACACCAGGAGTGGGTTGGCAACAGAAAAATGGCTGCTGAAAAACACAACAGAAATCAATATTTATCTTCTGGTTTCTGTTGTGATCAGAATGGCTGTAAATATACACAAACTTGCTACGGATAAATTTCAGTGTACAAAGCATGCCCCAAATGTCAGGTTTCTGTTTTACTGGTTTAGATTTGGATAGGTGTTTAGTTTAGTTGTCCATTCTCCCCCTTTGTTCGGGACAGTCATTGCATTACTATATATGTCACAATACTTGCTCGTGTTTTTTCAATGTGTCATCTTTGCAATTTGGAAAATACAAGCATGCAAGCTATTCTGTATAACATGTTTGACTGTATATGTTCCTATATGCTGTTTATAATGTTTTATCTGAATAAACTTATTGAACAGAAATAAACAGAAATGCAAAAATGAAAAGCCCTGAAAGGGTCAATTTCCATAAGTCAAAAAGCCCCTGCACCTGTTCTTGATTCTGTACATTCTATTTGGTGCAAACCACTTGCACGTGTATTTATAAGATGTCATTGCTGCACTATACCCGATGTGATACAAAATTCTGTACTAAAAGGGGCGTTTGCACTGTGTGGGCCAATGTGTCATCAGAAGAATGTACTGTGGAAAAGTGGAACCGTAAGTGAATGACCCAAGCTGAACCGATCACCTGGTACTATGCAGTACAAAGTGTGCTAATGACACAAAGGACTGAAAAATAGGTCAGCCAAGGCCCTACAGACCTTACTATAGTCCAAGGGATATTTTGGGCACTGCTGATATTCACTATTTTACATTTCTAAATGGAGCAGAACAATTCAAATAATTAGTGAAAGTGTTAACTTTACATTTGTTGTTTTAGTGAGGAGACTGTGAAAAGTTTGTTTTGTGAGCTTTGGTTGTGCTGTACCAGCGACTGGTCCCAGCAGTCACATGGATGTTCATGATCACTGCAAGACAAGTAAACAAAGACTGGTGGGAACAAGCAGAATGTTGCTGCTGGAGTTTCGAGGGACTGAAATGAATGATTCTGAAATTTTAGGAAAATTTCTATTGCAAGGAAAAATTTTTAAACATCCGAAAAAATCTGTGTAATCATGTTTTTTGGATTACATCATACCATAGTTTCCTATGAGGTGAATGTTTATTTTTTTAATATAATATTAAAGTTTAACCCCTTAACGCTCTGCGCCGTAGCTCTACGGCGCAGAGGTATAGAGAATGTATGAAGAGGGCTCACGGGCTGAGTCCTCTTCATACAGAGATGGGGGTTGTTGCATATTGAAGCAAACCCCCACCGCTAATAACCACGGTCAGTGCTTGCACCGATCGCGGCTATTAACCCGGCGGCGCGGCGGCGATCGGTTGCCATGGTAGTCTCAGGTCTTTGTTTGACCCGAGGCTTAATGGCTTCTGTAGATTCGTTACAATGAGCCAGTGGCTCATTGTATTGAATGAGCTGCAAAAATGCCATATATTGCAATACAGAAGTATTGCAGTATATGGTAGGAGCAATCTGACCATCTAGGGTTAATGTACCCTAGATGGTCTAAGATATAGTGAAAAAAAAAAGTTTAAAAAAAGTTAAAAAAAAAAAATTTAATAAAATATTAAAAATTCAAATCACCCCCTTTTGCTAGAATTGATATAAAACATAATAAACAGTAAAAATCACAGACACATTAGGCATTGCTGCGTCCCAAAATGCCCGATCTATCAAAATATAAAAACGGTTACGGCCGGCGGTGACCTCCGAGAAGGGAAATGGCGCCCAAATGTCCGAAATGCGACTTTTACACCTTTTTACATCACATAAAAAATGGAATAAAAAATGATGAAAATGTCGCACAGTCTTCAAAATGGTAGCAATGCAAACGTCGGCTCATTTCGCAAAAAATGACACCTCACACAGCTCTGTGCGCCAAAGTATGAAAAAGTTATTAGCTTCATAAGATGGCAAAACTTTTTTTTTCCTTTTTGTACACATTCGTTTAATTTTTGAAAATGTATTAAAACACAATAAAACCTATATAAATTTGGTATCACCGCGATCGCAACGAACCAAAGAATAAAGCTGAGGTGTTATTTGGAGCGTACAGTCAAAGTCGTAAAAACTGAGCCCACAAGAAATTCTACATTTGGAAATTTTTTCAGCTTCGCAGTACACGGCATGTTAAAATAAATAACATTACGGGAAAGACCTCACACAGGTCTGTACACGTAAAAATGAAAAAGTTATGGATTTTTGAAGGCGGAGAGCGAGAAAACCCTGCATCCTTAAGGGGTTAATACTGTTGCAAATGCTGTCTATTACGGCTCGCATTAATGCGCTATATTTTTTGGTCACAGCTATACACCATTAAACGTACAATTAAATGTGTCCAAGCAACAAAAACTTGAACCTGGATTGATAGCCATAGCTGTATCTATTGTTGCCTGTTATAAGAAATACAAAAAGAGTAATATCCTTCCTTAACAGATTGATCCCACGCATGTCAAGTCTGAAAACAAGCACTATCTATAACAACACAAGCAGCCTTTATTCCATTCAGGTAATTACAGGCTCAGGTCAAGGATTCAGGACCAGATTGATTTCACTGCTGTACCTGTAATGACCCTCAAGCACTGGTTATAGCTGCTCATGCAGGGGCTGCCTAAAGGTTATGGAACGCCAGAAATCCTAAGGCCCTATAATCGCTAGTAATAAGAAACCAGCAGATAAACGAGGGGCTTTCTGATGTACATTCATACTTTATACTATACAAATGTGTTAGTTCACAGGTCCTGAAAGGAAAAAAGAAAGGTTGCAAGGTGTTTTATACAGCTATGGACACTACAATATAATCTTTTATAATGAACATTGGCCTTTCATAAAATATGCTCTTAAAGGGTGTCCTACTGAACACTGCTATTGAGCTGTTGAGTTACATTGTTGGTTCATCTTACCCCATTTCAAGTTACTTGCACCATGATTGGAGTATGGAAGATTTTGAACACTTATATAACACATTTCCAGGATACATTCCTGTAAAATGTACAACAGCTCTAGAAATAATAATGATGTATAGTGCTTCCACAAGATGCAGTATTAGTAAGTATAAAATGTTGCAATTGAAATATATGGAATTTTCTATGGCTCCTTTGGGAAGAGTATATCTTTAATTTTGTGACTTTTCATGATGCATGTGTCCATTTGCAACTTTTTTGTGTCTATGACAGTCTCCCTTCATAGTAAAACACTATCTAGTGTGCAAAAAAGTCACCCCTGACCAGGTGTAGAAATTAGCTTGGAGCTGTTTGTGACTTTTGGATACTTTTAGCAACTTTTGTTTCAAAAAGTCACAAATTCACTGAAGACCAAAAACCACTTTTATTAATGAGAAAAATCTGCTAAGATACATCTGAAAAGCAAAAAACCCCCCACACTTATGATACATGTGCCCGATTGTAAAGAATCCTATGGTAACATTCCCCTATTGTTTACTCAGGAAAGACAAGGGCCATTACTGAGATGTTTTATTAGCCATTGCAAACAATAACCAAGCATATAATTTCAGGACAACTTGGTGCCAGATTAATGTTTTTTTCAACCACAATCTTTTTTTTTAATGGTCAAAAAAATAACAAAAAAGAGTAATAGAGTTCAGTAGATCATGTGGTGTGTCCACATGTGACCACTGCTGCTAATCACTTGCTGTACCAATGATGTGTCATTACTGCAGTGTGACCAGTGATTTGTTGGAGCGGTCCTATATCATGTTGCTATGATTTCCATGTCGCCAGAAGAACAGAGACCAGTAAACTCATGTTAGTATCTGGGGATTAGTATGAGTACTACTTCTTATGTT
Source organism: Engystomops pustulosus (assembly GCF_040894005.1). Classification (NCBI taxonomy): domain Eukaryota; kingdom Metazoa; phylum Chordata; class Amphibia; order Anura; family Leptodactylidae; genus Engystomops; species Engystomops pustulosus. Next base: position 130,485,985 of record NC_092412.1, on the reverse strand, counting down.
ATATTGTGAATTGTAAAAAATAAAAGGCTGCAAATCAACTTTTAAAGGTATTCATAGTGTTTAAAATTAAATTATATATTCACATGTATGTACTGTACCTATATGTGAGGGGGGGGGGGGGGAGAAATACAGAATATCTGTTTTAGGTTACTTGTTATGCAAACTTATATTTTTATCAATGAAGCACAAAAGATTATTTCCTGGATCAAATTAATCACACCATCAGCAATAGCGCCTTGTTTTCATGGGGTACATTTGTTATGGATACACAGTAAGCACTTTATTATAGCCATGTGCATGGCCAAACAATAATATTAGTCTATATACAATCCAAGACAAGACTGAATGCTGTAGCACAATTCTGATGGTCACAAAATATACAGGTGCAAACACAGACTTTAATCTTATCCTAGGGTAAATGTGTTATAATGTAACCTAAGTATGGTAAACAAAAATAGATCTTTTCAGTATGCAGAAATATTAATAATGTACTCTTACAAAAAAGTTCATTTCAATTACATGTCACCGTTAACAGTGCAGTCAATTGTAAAGATGGGCCTACATCCATCAATCCCTGTCAGTAAACTGTGAGACAGGGATAGGAATACAGGCAATGGTCCACATTTATTGAAGAGTCTGCACCAGTTTTCTGTCTGACTTTGCACTGATAAGAACACGCGCACCTATGTATAAAGTATCTGTGCCAGTTCTGTGTCGCGGATGCACTGTGTCTGACAAGACAGAAAAAACGTGCACCAAAGGGGCATGTTACTGCTTAGTCGGAGTTTGCGCTACATTTATTAGTGATGTGCGCCACAATTCTCTCTGTGCCACAATCCTGCAGAAAGTGCACATTTTCAGAGCATTGCAGGGGGCACCAGAGTCATGAAGACTGTCACTGCACACTTCATAGTACAGACTGCACTAGTTTTTAGAAATGTTGGCCAATGTTCTCTCATTGCTGAAAGAAATAAAAGACCATTTTGCCATGCAGTACTTAAAGGGGTATTCCAGGAATCAGCATAATTCATATACAAATGGGTACTCAAGATATAAGCAAATGTGTAATTAGTTGTTATTTAAAATTTTGCTCCCCATAGCAGAAAATGTTGGCGACATAGACTGTAATGGAGAATTAAAATGCTACTGGCCCTTTAATCAGTCCGTTAATTTCCTCTGCGCGGTACGTTGTGGAGCAGACACAGGACAGAAGATGGCTGCTGGTCACATGTCTATATTACATGTCCTGTACCTGCCTGGGCAGGTCATGTGATCACCACTATGTTTGGCTGTAGTCAGTTGGTTGCAGTGCATCCAGTATGGCCAGTGTTGTGGTGATGGCATTTACACATCATTCCTATGGTAACAGAGCAAGAAAACCTGTAAGATCGTCACTGGGAGCAGAGCATAAGTGGTAGGAGGAGTTACTGAGAACTAAAGGATTGTGAGACTTGTAGTTTCCAGTGGCGGCCATCTTTGTAATAACTCCACCTACTTTAGAGAGGCCATAAATTTAGTAAATCAGAAAATCAAACTATTTAAGCTCCATTTTATGACTAATGACATTGAGTATTGTTGTATTCATTTATTTATATTATCATGGGTTTTTGTGTCACACGTTCATATCCCGGAATACCCCTTTAAATGCAGTATCAAAACACATGGCATATATATACTGATATATATATTGAATATAGTCTAGATAAAACAAATGTGAGCATTATCTCACATTATCTCCTCAAATACCGGTATCATATAATACTGAGGATGGTTGAGAAACTATGCTGAATATCTGAAAAAAATTCTGTCAAAGTACTTTGTCATGAAACTCATGATGGGATCATGGGCCCACTAAGTTTTCGAGACCCTCAGTGAATGCACTTGTTCACCGGTGGACCAGTCTGAGCCAGTGTACAATGCTTCAAAATTAATTTTATTTTTTTTGCCATCAAAGAAACATAACATAGAAGGCGAGAAAATACTTTTCTTTTTTCAGGTTGTATATAAATGCATATACACACAACACATTTTGGTTGTTGCATCACTACATTCAGATTTACAGTGCACTAAAAGCACAATATATTCAACACAATATTTAGCGGAACGTCATGCAAATGAAAATTTCCTTTATTTCTTACAGTTACCCAGGTCAGACCAAATCAAATTGCTATACTCACACATCTGTGTGAGTCACAATGATTCGATTACAAATGAAGTCATATCCTTGTCTTGTCACCAATGTAACATAAATGTATATTAAATTAGAATGTTTTGCTGCGTATTATGAAGGAAATACAGAGAGACTGCTGTGAAATGTAATGCAATATTAACACGCTCATCCCTGGGAAGAGGTATGTTCTCAGGCCATCAATGCCCTTCAGGCACAGAAGAGGGTGAATAAATGCAATATGTGCCATCATTGCAACCTTTTTCCTAGGTGAGACAAGGAGATGGCTGGTGATAAGGGAAGGCGCCACTTAGATGCCATCTCCTAGCAACAAGTAACAACAATGTGATAGGAATCAAACTTCTTCAGTGTAAGGTGCACAGGCTGTAATCACTTCCTGGTTCAAAGCAGCTAGTAAACTTTTTACAAGCCATACTTGGGACCTGTTTACAGCTACAAACATCCTCATAAGATTTAAATAAGTGATAAAAGCAATGTGAGGCCCATTGTAAAGGGTAGAAAACACATTCTACTACAGGGACACTATCTGCTGGATTATAGAGACAACATCTTTTGAATTTCAGCTATTAAAGTATTTTCTACATTTATAATTTGAGGTCTGATATCACATCAACTTCATTAACTCCTTTCGCACTGATTGTACAGAGAACTACATGTACAGTAAACCCCAATGGGTCATAACATTAGCATATGCATGAACATATAAGCCATGTGCCACATTTTGTTTAGGGCAAGAGACCTCTCCTGTTTACCAAGTGATAGCAGCAGTCAATAACAGGCCTTAGTAGGGACCTCTGCATAAGTGGCACATGATTGGCTGGCCACTGCATTGACTTGATCTATAATTAAATATGGTGTCAACTGACACAACCAAGATGATGCTGCTGATGTTAGCTGGGTGTCAGAAGAAGTGAAGGGGCATAAAATAACATAATCAGAGGTACTGGGAAAGGTGAGTAAACGTTTTTGCCTACTACTGTACAACTTTATACTTCGATGTTGGCAGCTGGGGATTCTCTAGCCAGGGGGGGTGGTATCCATTATCTGTCCATATAAAGTAATTCTCCATGTCAGGGAGGGTTCCCCAAGACAAAAGATTATTTCTTATCTTATTAATTAATTTTGACCTGGATTGGATTTGAACCCTGCAGTTTGAGCAACATAGACATGCACTCTACCCAGTGAATTGTTTTGCTGCACTTTTGGCTATAGGAGAACTCAATGACTCAGAGCTACTTTAACGTTGCACTGCATTAGAAACCCAATATACTGATATATAGAGATGTATCCTCTAAGAGATTATTCTACGTATCACTTTCTTTTTGTTATTTTTTTAATTAAGGCTATAATAAATACAATAAATAAAAATATTTATAGTACCCTATATACTTGAGTATAAGCCAAGGCCCTAATTTTACCACCAAAAACTGGAAAAACCTATTGACTTGAGTATAAGCCTAGGATGGAAAATGCATTGGTCACAGCCTCACCCCAGTATATAGCCAGCAGCCCCCCCCCCAGTATAAAGCCAGACATCCCCCTTCCCCCTAATATAGAGCCAGCCAGCCAGCCTCTGCCCCCCAGTATATAGCCAGCAAGGCCTCTGCCCCAGTATATAGCCATCCCTTGCCTCATTATAAAGCTAGACCACTGGCCCAGTATATAGCCAGTCCTCTGCTGCAGTATATAGCCTGCAGCCGCTGCGCCCCACTATATATTCAGGCAGCATTCCCCAAGTATATAGCTTACCCCCTACATATACAGCCAGCTCCCTGCCCTAGTATACATCCAGCCCCCTACAGAGGAGCCGGAGCAAGAAGAGGACCTGCGGGGGGGGGGGGGGGGCATCGGAAAGATACAGTGTTAATTTGTTTTTTTTTATAGGCTTGGCATACTTGGGGCAGGGGCTGGTCAGCTATATACTGGGGGGGGGCTGGCTATATACTGGATCGCCTGTATATAGCCAGCCCCTGCCCCCAGTAATCATAAAATAATGTGTCCTGAATAAAACTTGTTTTCTATATGTATGTTGAGTTATAAATGTAATAGTTATTTGCAATTAAACAGGTTAATTGCTAAAACTGAAATAATGGCCTGGTAAGGAACGGGGTAAACACTCCAGTAATGAAGTGGTAAAAGAAAGGACAGCCCACATCTGATATAACTCTTTAATGAAGTGCACCTCAGGCAGAGAGGCCTATTTCCACTGAAAACAGGTTGAACGTTCACATTTACTGAAGGAAGATTTGCTTTTACTGAAAACAGCCAACAATATCATCATAAATTTTATTAGTTTTTTAATATAACATGAGTTCAAAAGGTGCGTAGAATGGAACAGAATAGACCATGTCCACTATTTTTCTGCCTATCAACATGAAAAAATAGTTCTCAATGTTACTATTAAAGCTTTATTGTTTACCAATACATAATTACACTCTCTTTTCCGGATAGGGTTGAAATATAAGCCCTAGTTACAGAGGAACACACAATTTTCATATACAGCTCACACTCCCGACTGTAACTTTAACTCTGTGTCTGTAACACCTAAAAACACAAGCTTTATTTTCCTCTTTAAAATGACACATACATTGGGTCTCAAGGTGCCATAGTACAGAAAATATAGCCATTTGAAATGTGGTCCACCCCTCTAACTTGTGAATTTAAGACAGCATAGAGAAGGAGGAGGGGAGGTGCAGGGAAGAGCGAGCTGACAGATGAAATGGCTTAAAGCAGGTACATGGACAAAATGGTTTATTTGGGTAAAGTGCCACTGCTTCTTGTGCAAAACTGGACCCAATAATTCTAAAAGCAATAGATTCCCCAGAAATACACCCGGGAATTCAAGGCTTGGAGAGTTATGATGATGTTCCAAATAAAAAAGATAATACTAGAATACATTTTTGTTCGTGGAAAAAAATTACCATAAAAGGGGAATACCCTATAACCCATTTTTGGGAGCAAAAAAAGTTATGAGACCCTGTCTTATTTCCGGAAAAACACGTTAGAAATATGAAGAGCAAAGGTATGTTTTGTGACAATGCCTGAACTTGGGTTTGCATGAAAGATGACTTTAAAAACACATCAAACACTCTAAACTAACAACTACACTAAACCACAAGTGTGTTCTTGCATCATATTACAGTAAGACTCATGTGTAAAAACCATCAAACCAGTGTAACACCTTGATATGACACATCAGGGTTTCAGATGCTTCTCTAAATCCCATATGCTACAGTAATGGACATTATACCCTGCAGGCAGAAAAACTGCACTGCTCAAACTGTCAAAAGGTAACAAGTTCTGGATTATGACTCACCTGCAAATACAGTATTTAGGGAAAAAGTACTACACTACAAGTTCATTAGGGACACATTGTGCAAGTCACATGGCAAACCATGAAATACCACAATCATGTCTTGTGATGTACTGGAATGTTGGTACAAGGAAGTAAGCATGATACATACACCACATTTTGTGTTGAATTTGTGAAATACCACACTATTACTGTGGTTTAAAAAAAATTAAATGTGACTGTGAATGTCATAATATAAGAAATGCAAAGAAACGTAGCTATTTTTTCCATTATAAAAATAACATGTTCATTACAGAATGTCCCTTTCTGTTATGATTTTCACAGAGAATTCAATGGGAAAAGGACAGTTTCAAAATGTGTCCACTTTTACCATCAGTTATTGCATAAGTTATTTTGAAACGCAGCATGCTCTGTATGGTCAGGAAGTAATAGCTCTCCTTATAGAGACTTTGCCAATTAAGGCCGAGGTGTATGGAGACTTATCACCATTAACACTCAACTGGGGGATTGTGGGAAATATGAAGTTTTAATTGGCAAAATCTCCGTAAGTAGAGCTCTTAATTTCTGACCCTGGTCAAAAACCAGTTCCCTAATGTTTTAATCACTTATACGGAGGCCGGAACAAGCGCTGTAGTGAGCGAAACACCCGTTGCCTTCACTCCCTCCCTTGTATGTCCGACATGTGAGTATGTGTTGTTTACTCCACAAATAAATGAGAAAAAAATTTAAACAGAAGATTGGTGAGTGCCACCCGTTCCTTTATCTACGTCTTTGATGCAGTTCCCTACACTGTACTGACACCATGCAAAAATATCAAAACAGCACTGTTCCTTTTGTAATAGATACACTGGTTTGGATTAAAATCCTGCATGATGTCATTAGGCTTCTTGAAAGTCATGCTCTTAAGAAGACTGAATTAGAAGGCAGATGGGGCTCATTTACTTGCGCGGCCGCTAGAGTTCACGAAAAGTGCATTGTACATTGTGCATTGTTACTGGTGCATGTAAGTGCATTGTCTTGCAACACAATTTGAAAGTTGAATCCTGCGCTCAGTCCGAATCAGTCGGATCGTTCGACAGCACGCCCCCCAATTTGTGTTGCATGGAAGCCAGCACAGCTACGCCAAAAATCTGATCGCCCCAATCAGAACGCCCCAATGTTTTCCTCATGCTCAGAAGGAATTTACTGTTCCATTCTAAACACTCTAGTGTCCAAGGTTGTTATAGACCTGTAGTGATCAAAACATTAGCAATACCCTAAGGTCACATGGGATACTCAGTAGCCATCTTGTGTGATTATCTCTAAAGGTCTTTCCTACCAGAGCTGGCATCAATAACAGTTGATCCTCCCCTCCTATCAGTATTAGGTCGTGGAGATCCTGGCATGCTTACTGGCTCAGAGCGAACAGGTTGGATCCTGTAATAAGAAGACAATTTTATGAGGCAATGTTAATGATCATATTTTTTTATTTTTGTGAAGAAGAACTAAAGCAATGGGAAGGTTCAGTAGTTGCCACTTATGTCATTGTCCGTGGTGGTACAGAGGATTCACTAACACTGATCCTGACATATTCCCTCATTTTTCTCTCACATTTTAGGGGTGGAATCAATGTCATCTTATAATGTGAATCTAGCAGATTGGCCACCCAGTAATTGGCACTGGTGACCATCCAGGTAGTTTGGAGGCGCTGGAGCATGTAGTAACTCATGTGAGCAAGACTGTACAAAGGCAAGAACAGCTGCACTTAGTGGAAGTTGTCTGCTCACACACCCTTTTCAGTATATGGAATAGAGTAGGTGGGAAGGCAAAAGTTCACCTGCAGTGCAGATAGGCAAGCAGCAGCAAGGTGTGAAAGCCAAAAATGCACAACCACGACACACTCTTTATGAAGGTCTGGCATGTCTGCTTAATTGGTTAAGAACCTCTGCAACACCACCTTGTCTGTCTCCTTTTCTCCACATTGCAGATAGCAGCAGCAGTTGGCTCTTGGGTTTTATCCTCATCATAGATGTCCTGCGATAATCCACTGTCCATGTCCTAATTGTGCAGCACAACTCTATGGACAAATATATCAAAACTGGTGCAAACTGCTTTAGTGCAGTTTGCCTCACTAATGTGTTCTTTCTACCAGATAATCCAATAGTGGCGCACGCTCTTAGTAAAACTAGTCTATTTTCATATTACACAGTTGCACCTTTTTGATGCAGTTTGCTTCATGCTGTTGCAATAGAATTGTGGCACAGCTCAGTAATAAATGCAAACACCTCATAAATACATGTGCAGACTGTAAAGGCACTTTTTCTGGTTCAAACATAGACAAAGTAACTGGCATGAACACAATGACATATGTGGGCTAATATAATTTGGGCAGAGGCAGGAAGATGGTCAACAGAAAATCATCGAGAAGAGTAATCATAGAGCATTAGTTACTGCACTTTCAGCAGAGGTGTAGCAGGTTGAAGACAATTCGATGAAAGTTGAGTTGTAACACGTTCTCTCAATGCAGCACCAGCTCCATCACAAGTATCAGCAACACGTCCCTGTCCCATATTTGCATATTTGTTAACCATTGCAGACTCACTATAACCTCTCAAAAGGAGTACAGGCGGTCCCCTACTTAAGGACACCTGACTTACAGACAACCCATAGTTACAGACAGACCCCTCTGACCTCTGGTGACCTCTCTGGATGCTTTACTATAATCCCAGACTGTAATGATCAGCTGTAAGGTGTCTGTAATGAAGCTTTATTGATAATCCTTGGTCCCATTACAGAAAAAAATGTTTAAACTACATTTTGTCATTGGGGCCAAAAATTTTTTTGTCTGGATCTACAATTATAAAATATACAGTTTCGACTTACATACAAATTCAACTTAAGAACAAACCTCCGGACCCTATCTTGTACGTAACCCGGGGACGGCCTGTATAAGTGTATACAGGAGCATGTGAGTATACAGATATAGTTTTTGTCACTGCACTATATGAGCTTAAGACTATACAAATGCATTTATTATTTTTGCACTTTTTATTGGGGAGGGGGGCGATTTAGTGCTCCAGAATATGATGAAATTCCCTTCTTCCGGCACTACCACATACACCACAGGCTACGTCCTGCTTATGTATGTGGCAGCTGGGTTGCGTAGCGCAGAATCCTAATTGTGCCGTGACATGCAAACTTTCAGTCATAAAAGTACGTGCACCACTCCATCCCCACTCTGCTTAGAGATGGTGTGAAAGGAGAAATAATTGCAATTCTCTAGTAATTACCATTATTTCAGGGTCTGCACACCAGAAAACTGGTGTACAAGTCCTGATAAATCCCCCCTTGGAGCATATGAGTATACAAATGTAATTACTGTCATTACACTATAAGAGAGTATGAGTATACAGATGCACCTCTTTACACTGAAACCCTGAAAAGGGAATCTATTTCAATTTCTATTTATCTGTCCCTTACAGTCTTCTCTCCCTACCTACTTGCCCTGAAAGGTGCAATTATTAAATTATTACACCTAAACTCTGCTCAGCAGCCCATCAACCAGCTTTTCTGGGATTCCCAAACCCGGACCCAAAAAGCTTGGCAGTCACCCATATGTATGCCACAAGAGTATTTTTAACACAATACTATTGTTTGATAGTGTGTCTCAAATTAACCCTTAAAGAAAGAAAACAGCGTAGTTCACTCTGTAATGCTGTCTCCCTATCTCCTACAATACTACATAACAACTAAGAATTAGGAAAAAAGACATGACAAATATGTATTATGCATTTGATCTTCCACGAAGGTTACCTAAGACTGTTCAGATCAAGATCATCCGTATCAAATTCCAGCAATGGCTGTGGGGTGTCACTTGGGCCATGTGAGTGGAGGACTGAGGAGCTTGAAGAGATCACAGTTGTTTGGCCAGACGGATGGATAGTTTTAAATTGAAACTGAGGTCCCATCCACAGTCTTCTGTGAGGCCCTGTGTGTGTGACTATTTCCACCTGAAATATTAAATTTACATATTAGATTTAATAGATTAAATTTAAAGATTAGTGATCGACTATGTTTCAAGAAGAAAAACACAGAATAAAACTATAAAACACATGTAAAATATACAGTTTTATGAAGAGGTAAGCAGAACCTTAGAGGCAAAATAAGATCTATTTGGTTTATAGAGTATAATTGTGGTTGACAGATTTTATCCAAAGAGATAGGGTTTACTAACTGGAAGATGGTGATGTTTAGCCATGTGAATACATTCCCCGGACAACCATTTTAATTAATTTATTAATGATATAGAAGACAGGATTAATACCGGTAGCACTGATTCTATTTTTGCTGTTGACACCATGCTGTGTGAGTGCAGTCAATGGATGATGTTCATGAGCTGACTTTAAGAGGAGCTTTCAGCAATTCAAACACGCTAAGATTGTAGGGGCTGCTACACAGATATAAGGGCACTTAGAATTTTCTTTCTAGTCCCCATGATGCAGAGATATCAGTCCCAGTAATTTACCATTCTAATCCTGTGTACTGTCATAGAGGAGGTTCTGGAGGAGATGGGTGTATGTATGCTATGTTGATCTTCTTTGATACTGTCCAAACTGTAGCAGGCCATGTCAGAGAAGCTGCTCTGGAGTACACATTGCCTTTACACTTTGCTTAAAGAAACACAATGGGGCTTATTTACTAAGGGTCCTGCGGGCGCATTTTTGTCAGGGATTGCAATCGGATTGTGTCACAATCACGCCGGCTTTTTCACGTGACACAAATCGGGGGGGGGGGCTTTGAGGGCCGTTGGACAATTTGACGGATTCGGACTAAGTGCAGGATTTAACATTCAAATTTGTGTCGCAAGCCAAAAACTTATATGCACCGAGAAGAAGAAGGTGAACTCCGGTGGACTTGAGCGGGAAGCGACACATGCAGGATATCGGGTACAGGATCTACGTGGATACCTTGGGTATTGCGACTCAGACAGGTAAGTAAATGTGCCCCAATGTAGTGAAATTGTAATACAAATAGGTTGTGCGCACAATGTGAACACAATCACAATGTTACCACAATCGTGATATTACCCCAAACGCAATGTTAATGCAAACACAATGTAGTATTTCAATCCCCTAATGTTGTTTACACAATAAAGAATTTTTAACCCTTTACTTCACAATTTTACTCAGTTGTAATGCTGTTTTAGCTCCTATCACTGGTCAGTGCAAAATTCCAGGGTGTGGACGGGGACTCTCTAAGCAGACACATCATGATCCATCTAGTTCTGGGAGCAGAAAATGTGGTTAGATTATCAGGGTACAGGTTTAAATGCACTTTCATTTAGCTTCTGAACATTGTATTAACACATAGAAAGAGAGATGACACAGATCAGAGATGATGAAAATCATTAGATGCCTATTACACACTGATGGCTCTGCTACATCACTGCTATTCCACAACACACTAGATCTGCTGTGCCTCCCCAGATAAACAACTGAGCTGTATGTAGCTTGTAGTTGTCCCCATGCTGCTGCCAGCAATAACTCAGATTCTATGGGGGAGATTTATCATAAGTCTCTTAGTGCAGAACTGTTCTAGCTGCCCATGGCAACCAATAAGAGCTCAACTTTCCTTTTTCCCACAGCTGTTTATAACATTAAAGCTGAGCTCTGATTGGTTTCTATGGGCAAATAGAACAGTTTTACCTCAGAAACTCATTACAAATCTCCCCCTACGTATCACTGTGCATCAGTGAGTGAGCTCCCTTTTAGAATGCAGGAGGCGAAGCTACAGAGAAACAAACTCCGTGAAGCCTCAGGCAAAATGGAAGCCAACCCTAAAGTCAGAAGGGTCGTGTCTAGGGGCAACAGAAATTGTGTACACCAGGACTGATAGAGACAGGTTGGAATTATATATGTGAAATGCTGCACTTTTTGTTAATAACAGTGAATTAGAGAATTAGTTATTTTGTTATCATGAGTAAATTCAAGAAACTTATCTTCGTGGGAATACCACTTTAAGGGCTCTGTGGTGTACATGGATTTATGTTGCTAATTGTTGCACTTATTCACTCTCGACTAGACTACTGTAACTCCCTACTAATTGGTCTTCCACTCTCTAAACTCTCTCCTCTTCAATCTATTCTTAATGCAGCAGCCAGGCTCGTCTTTCAGGCCAAACGCTACACAGATGCCTCCAGTTTGTGCCAATCACTGCACTGGCTACCTGTCTCCTTCCGTATTCACTTTAAAATAATAACCCTCATCCACAAAGCTCTGAATAATGCTGCACCTCCCTATCTCTCTTCTCTCATCTCAGTCTATCACCCTTCCCGTGCTCTTCGATCTGCCAGTGATATTAGATTAATCTCTACCTTAATTTGAACCTCCCATGCACGTCTCCAGGACTTCTCCCGAGTTGCACCAATTCTCTGGAATGCCCTTCCCCAGACTCTGAGACTAATACCCACCCTCCAAAGCTTCAAACGTGCTCTTAAAACCCATCTCTTTAGGCAAGCCTATCACACTCGCTAACTGCATGAAATGTCAACTCTCCCTTTACTAATCCATCCTATGTACTATCCTATCTGTTATCGGGCAAACAGCAGATATATACCAAGCTCCAGGCTTCTCTGCAGTCTTTTTCACCTAGGACCCTGTAAATAAGATGGCGGCTGATGGCTGGTTCAAGCAGCAACATCGTTGTTTAGTAAATTACTTATTAAATTATTTTATATTGTTCCCTTATAAAGAATGGCTGGACCATTATACAACCTCTTGTGTCACCCCCTCATCCTCATAGTCTGTAAGCTCTTGTGAGCAGGGCCCTCACTCCTATTGTTCCATATGACTGTTTGTTCTTTGTAATGTAATATAGTTGTATATGTCCCCTATGATTTGTAAAGCGCTACGTAATTTGATGGCGCTATATAAATAAAGATTATTATTATTATTATTATTATTATTATTACTACAATAGCTATAAAATGTGTATAGCCTGAGGAACAATAGTCTATTATAACTCCAAAGCTACAGGAATAATTGTATATTGCATTGTTCATAGTTATGACTATATTACTGATCTAAAATATCTTGAAATCTGCACCATTTACATGATTTAATTCAATGGATGAGAAAAAGAAAATCGAAGTGAACAGTTTTACCACCCTGGAGATTGAGCTACGTTTATTTTTCATTCAGACATCCATTTTCTCTTACACTGACACAGCTGAACAAATATTATGAAATTTGTAAGGGAATTAAACATTTTTTATTAATCTGTAAGAATTCATAAATGTAACACTGAATGTTAATAAATGTTATTTTAGCAAGTAAACAGGATTGTGGTTTAACAGAAGTTAAGTTTTATACAATATTTCACAGCAAACACAAGTTCTTTTAAGGAAAACTCGAGAGATTTAAAACCAGCAATGAAAAAAATGGGCTGAGGAACATTCTTTGCATTTATGAAAATGAATATGGTCTTTTTTTTCCCCACTGACGCTTTATAACATACAGTGGGGCACATTCACTAAGGTGCTTTCTGGCAGACTTTGAACATTATGTGCACAGGTATTTAAGAAGTGTCCGTACCACATATGTGACGCACGTGAAACTCTTGGGTCGAGGTTGCACCATTCTTTATACGACACAAATTTCAGCACTGAAATGGGCGCTCTGGCGCACAGTCAGACCCTGCGCCACATTTATCATGCAAGTCTGACAGAAGTGTGTCGCTTGCCCTTTGTTAAAGGTGAAGATTCATGAAGAACGGGCGCCACAAATCATGAATCTGGCGCCCTCTGCACACTTCACATAGTACAGACTGCACTGTTTTTAGTAGATGTTAGGAGATAAGTCTTTACCTTGCAATAATAGTAGCTAAGATCTCTGTGAATAAATGTCCACTTGCAAAATACAGTAGCATTACACATCTTTGAAAGGGTTATACAGCCTTTCACAATTGATAGCAATGATAGGCCCTCAGTTTTTGATGGGGGGAGGGGGGTGACTCTTCGAGTCTGTTGATCAACGGTTTATGTTTTTTGCCCTTATTTTTTTCCCCCTGTATTTATATTACAACAATATTTGTACAATGATACATGTTTCAAGATGTAATGTTGAGCATTCATTAGTAAAACATAATAAATAATACTGTCCATTACATTCAAGGTAAAGCTGCTTATTATGTCATAAAAATAGAGATATTATGTTAGGTATAATAACAATAGTAATTACTTGAGATAAGAAATATGTAAAACTTTTTTAAGTAACGTGGATATCTTAAAGGATGAGTGGGGTAAGGTTAACTCCTTCAGGACCATGCTCTCTTTTAAGCTTGCATGTCAGTCCATTACTGTAATATCTGCGCGCTCATCGTCCTCTGTCTTTAGAATGCGGCCAAGAAGGCGTTAATGTCTTTTTTTGTGAACTGTGGTTTAACCTGTTGTTTGTACAGCCTTGACTCCCTCTAGCTTAGTCCTGTCCAGCAAAGGATTACTGGTGTGATGGACCGCTCCTCCACTATGCTGTAGGTAGGTGACAGCTTTGGGGGACTCAACTTAGGGCCCACTCTCCTGTCTGTCCTCCCTGTGCCCCTTGCCATCCTCCTCACAATTACTTCCCATAATCTGAAAGCCATAACTTTTTTCCATTTACAGAGCAGTATGAGGGCTTCATATTTTTGTTTACAGTTTTTTAAGACCCTTAGGGCATTTCAACTCTAGGGGGTCTGATCGCTCATACAATATGATGCAAAGCAACAATATTGCAATGTAGTAAAACTATACTGCTCATCTACAGTCTGCCTCTGCCTGGCTGTAATATATTGTGCCAAAGGCTAAGCCTGGCGCTGTCTATGTGCCACTGCAGTATAGGTACTCAGGTTGGGTTTCATCATGGTGCCTAAAAGGTTAACTGTCGCAATCATCCTACATCATCTACCTCAAGGTGCGGTTAGGGAATAAAGGTGTGTATTTAGGGCTTACACGGTTACATATTGTTGTTATTTCTGAGTAAAAGTATGTTGGTGATGGTAACCTTAATAATAAGGTTATGTGCATTTGATTGTGCATATTTAACCCCTTAATGACCGCCCTATCGGGAATCTACGTCGGTCATTAAGGGTACTTCTTCTGACGCGACGCCTTTCTACAGCGCCGCGTCAGAAGAAGATTTTGGGACATCGGGTCAGTATAGTGACATCACAGCCCAGACCCGGCACTAACACCCGGGATCGGAAAAACTCAGATCCCGGGTGTTTAACCCCTTACACGCCGCGGTTAAGCATGACCGCGGCGTGCAAGTGTGTCCCCCGTGGATCAGACCCCCCGGTGTGCTTACCGGGGGATCCGGATCCCTCCTGCCGCTGCCCCGGGTCCCGACGAGTGACCCGAGGCTGTCGGCTCCTCTTCTCGCCGGGTCCTGCCTTCCTGGCAGGACCCGGCTGTAAGTAACTGAGCATGCGCGGCATGCTCAGTTACTTACACTTTACACTGCAATACAAGTGTATTGCAGTGTAGAGGCTTGAATAATGATGATCGCTTATTCAAGCCAAAATGTGGAAAATATGTAAAAGTAAAAAAAAAAAGATTAAATCATTTTATAATAATAATTAAATAAATAAATAAAATAAAGTCCCATAATCTCCCCAGTTACACATATAATGAAAATACATTATATAAAACATAAAAACACACGAAAAATGTACATATTTGGTATCATCGAGTCCGTATTAATCTGTACAATAAATCTAAATCAATATTGAACCTGCTCGGTGAACGATGAAAAAAATAACTACGAAAAACTTCCAGTAATATACAATTTTTCATCAAACACCATCACAAAAAATGTTCTAAAAAGTGATCAAAAAAAGCTACGTTCCCTAATATGATACGACTGAAAAGAACAACTCTTTTCGCAAAAAATAAGCCCTCAACCAGGTCTGACAACATAAAAATACACAAACATAGGACAAAAGGCAGGATCAATGACCGCGCTTCTCAGTGTAGAAAAGGTTTTTTATTTGATTGCATGCGAGGACGACGCGTTTCGGGAGCGTACCGTTCCCTTCTTCAGGTCCGTATGATTTTAATACAATATTCTAAAAAATATATATATATATATACGTATATCAGATATATATAAAAACATAGACACAAGTAGGTAAAATGCATAAAATATAAATAAAATAGATTCGTACATAGAGGTGGTTAGTATGGAGAACATGGGTGAAAATTCATACGGAAAATCGGGTTCGAGACTAAGATTCTAACTGTTTAAATCAGCTTTTGCTGTACAAACAAATAAATATAAATAAAAGGTAGCGAAATAAAATTACATTGTGGATACATCAGATAAATAGATAAATAAATAAATAAGACATATTATATATAGAAAGGATATAGGGGACAGGAAAGGATCATGAGAAAGACGTAGACTAACCTATGTGGCCTTGATCTAGCCTGTCCTGGTGGTAAAGGATGTGAAATCTATCCTAGGATGATGTTGTTCCTAGGAAGTTTGAGGGAGATAGAATGTAACAGTATAGTACATTTTGTGGTGATTGATGTGTGGGAGGATGGGAAGAAAGGTGGCTTACCCTGGCAGTATTAGCTTGATTTGTTATGTTAATACTGTAGATGAGATGGTCCTGATCCGTCCCTGTATGGTACATGGGGTTAGAGAGTGACTCTGATTGGTAGGTAATATAATAAAATAAAGGGATCAGAAGGGAAAATTACTGGATTTTTAAATTAAACACTATGTGTCCCTATGGTCTCAATGAGACACTAGAAAGAACGTAAGGCTACACTAATAATTACGTAGTTACAAGTACCCCCTTCTCCCAGCTTGGAAAGGTACCACTTCATTCCCCTTTCACTGCTCACCACTAACTATACTATTTGCCCATCATAAATGTCCACTCTGCTGCTCCCCGAGGTCTCACCGCTTATCCATAATACATCCACAAATTCCCCCATTACCTTCTCACCTGGCCCCATGGAACATATTGACATTTCAGTCCCCTAATCATTATTTACCTGTCTTAAAATACCACTGTATCATTGCCCGATACCTAATCGCTCCTCCACATTGTCTCCCAGGCAACCTAACAATCCTCACCGCGTTTGACAGCGATCCCTCAAACTGCGCATGCGCAGGCTTCCTCCCCTCCCCTTTCCCCATGTGCGCACGCGCGCACGAGCGCATATAAGAAATGTCAAACGGAACGCACCGCACAGCGCTCCTTACCCTACTGCAGGAGACACCACGTACAGCGCTCCTTGAATAGCCGAACTCGGACTAAGTAAGTCTCCTTTATTTTATTATATTACCTACCAATCAGAGTCACTCTCTAACCCCATGTACCATACAGGGACGGATCAGGACCATCTCATCTACAGTATTAACATAACAAATCAAGCTAATACTGCCAGGGTAAGCCACCTTTCTTCCCATCCTCCCACACATCAATCACCACAAAATGTACTATACTGTTACATTCTATCTCCCTCAAACTTCCTAGGAACAACATCATCCTAGGATAGATTTCACATCCTTTACCACCAGGACAGGCTAGATCAAGGCCACATAGGTTAGTCTACGTCTTTCTCATGATCCTTTCCTGTCCCCTATATCCTTTCTATATATAATATGTCTTATTTATTTATCTATTTATCTGATGTATCCACAATGTAATTTTATTTCGCTACCTTTTATTTATATTTATTTGTTTGTACAGCAAAAGCTGATTTAAACAGTTAGAATCTTAGTCTCGAACCCGATTTTCCGTATGAATTTTCACCCATGTTCTCCATACTAACCACCTCTATGTACGAATCTATTTTATTTATATTTTATGCATTTTACCTACTTGTGTCTATGTTTTTATATATATCTGATATACGTATATATATATATATATATTTTTTAGAATATTGTATTAAAATCATACGGACCTGAAGAAGGGAACGGTACGCTCCCGAAACGCGTCGTCCTCGCATGCAATCAAATAAAAAACCTTTTCTACACTGAGAAGCGCGGTCATTGATCCTGCCTTTTGTCCTATGTTTGTACATTTCCCAATCCTGACCTAACCAGATCGGGAAGCAGGACTACGCAGCTAAACCTCAGTTGACTCATTAATTGATGCTCCTACTACGATCTACATCGAATTTCCTTTTCACACCGAATTTTCTATGTTATTTTGATGCGCTGTGTTCTTCCTTTTTACAATCTATCCTATAACATAAAAATACAGAAGTTATGGCCCTAAAAAGTTGTCAATAGTAAAAACAATGCGATATTCTCCAATATTGGTTTTGCTCAGGAAAATTGAGCAAAGATAAGAAAAACTATATAAATGAGGTATCACCGCAATCGTAGTGAACCAGAGAATAAAGATAAAATATTATTTTTACATTACGGTGAGCGGGGGAAAAAAAATGCTAAAAATCCAAAATAAAAATTGATGATTTTGTTTGTGTCCCCCTTGAAATAGTTAATAAAATCTCAAGAATAAGCTTTAGACCCCCTAAATGAATTATCTATACATTTTATCTCATTCCGTAAAAAATAAGCCCTCATATGTTTGCATTACCAAAAAAAAAAAAAATGTATAGATCGTACAATGTGACAATACAAATCTGCTGTGAATGGCGCCTCCATTCATTCTATACTTGGCCATGCGCCCATACAGCAGTTTACCACCACATATGTGGTATCAGTACACTTGGGAGGAATTGGGCATCAAACGTTGCAGTGCGTTTCATCATTTAATTTATTCTGAAACTGTCAGTTTGGCCTAAATGAATGTATTTTCCAAAAAAATTCCATAGTTTCTAAATCGCAGGTCCATATTGTTTTAACCCATGTGAAACACTTAAAGGTTTAATAGACTTAATAGAAGTTGTTTTACATACGTTGAGGGATGAAGTTTCTATAGTGGGGTAATTTATGGGGTTTTACTATTATTTAGGCCTTACAAAGTCAGTTGGAAGCTGAGTTTTCCCTCAAAATGTGAGTTTTGGCAATTTTCATGAAAATGAGAAAAATCGCACCTAAAGTTCTGCGCCTCATAACATCCTAGAAAAGTGAGAGGATGCATAAAATATCATCCCAACATAAAGCAGACATTCCGTAAATGTAATTTATCAAGCTTTTTGGGTAGTTTTACTTCCTGTCTGGAAAGCAGAACATTTCAAACTTGGAAAATGAAGAATTTTTACAAACTTTTGCCAAATTTTCACTTTTTTTCAGAACGAATCGCAAAACGTATCACTTAAATTTTATAACTAACATGAAGTACAATGTGTCACGAGAAAACATTCTCAAAATCACCGGGATATGTTAAAGCGTTCCGAAGTTATAACCAATTATCGTGAGACATGTCAGATTTGAAAAATCGCGTCTGGTCATTGAGCTGAAAACTAGTGTCGGTGATAAGGGGTTAAATGTGCATCACACTTCCCAATCAGTCTGAAATGTTTACTATCATTTCTTCATATTTGCAATAAGTATTTATTTCTGTCTTTGTCCAGGTTTTGCCATGAGTGTAGCAGCTAAGATCAGAAAAATGATCTTATCAGGATATTATCTTTTTATCAGATGTGCAGAGCTTTTCATCATGTGTACCTGTGCGAAAGGCATTTGGTGAAAAATATTTTAGGAGTGTGGTCCCTGGCCTTGGCCTTTTGTTTGTTGTGGTCATGAAGCTGCTTGACATATCGTAGCTATGATATCTGATTTATCCAAATAAAGATTGCCTTATGGAAGAAGCTTGGTGAAGTGCAGGATTGATCTATTTCCTTGTTCGAGCCTCAATGTATCCGAGCACCGCAGAATACTTCTGGCAGCAGGACGAGATAGAGCTGGTTTCCAAATGATGTCTGTTAACCCCTTCATGCATTTTGGCTTCAAGGGTATATGAAGAGGGCTTATGGGGCTTATGCTGTTAATTGCTGCATCCAATAGGGGGCGTTAGGGGCCACAACTGAACCCAGCTGCAGTTCCCAAACAGTGACAGGGCATGGTGTCATCAGATATCCTTTTCAGCTGCCTTGACAGTTAGAAACCTCTGCAAGGCTCAAAGCCTTTCCATTTAACACTATGTATTAGAGCCAGCTTTCAATAACCTCTTAAAGAAACAATGTTGTATGCCAAAAAAAGAAACCACATTTTGCAGCATTTCCAGGTCTAAAACTAAGGCAACAAATAAGTGGTGCGCAATAAGACTAGACAGTCTCAGCATGTACCAGATTTATCACACAGGCACTATAATAAATCTGGTGCATTTTCAGACTAAGTATTAGAAAGAAATAGTATATTTTCCCTAGTGTATATGCATATGTGGGATACATTCTCAAATACTCTACATACTGTAATGGTTTCCTTGCATTTCCGATTTATAGCAATATATTTTTTCCTTTTGTTTCTGCGCACGATCCACGTTCTTGTTTATTAGGTTGTTGCACGAGAAATGTGCCTGTGGAAACACTTGTTTCTCTGTTGTAATGAATCACAGCCCAGCTTCCAGGATTTGTCCAGTCAAGAATCTTGATTATATTGCTAGTTTTATAAGCCTTGAAGATCTATTCTGCTGCTCCCTTTTGTTTCTCACCAATGCTTGGGTTGCCCTAAGAGATTTGGGTTTCTTTCGTAGCCTGTACCGCACGAAGCAATGCAAATTAGGCCACAGAAAAAGCATCCTGTATATTTTAAGCTCAGAACCATCAGTGTCACAGAGCCGAGAGGTAAACAGATGCCTCTGCAGTTTAATCGAGGCTATGGCCAGATGTTCCTATTCACTCTCCTGTTGTGTGCAGGACAAACATATTGTATCTACTTCACACTGACAACACACATTACCCACTGTTCTAATTGAAAAGTTGAAGTGAAGGGCAGGCTTTCTCAATACATTCTGTGACAAAATTTCATGCTAAAAAGAAAGCTAAAAACAAGTACAGTGGAAAAACTAAACACTGCTGGCAAAAGTAGAACTTTTCAGTTCCCCCACTAAAGTATCATCCACTTTCACAGGGCTTGGCAATTTCTACAAGATTATCTCTACATGTTCTGTGGCTATACTTATCTAGCTGACAAGCATGTAATGAATATAATGTCCAGGAATGAGCTGTGAATGCACAATGTGAACTGGGAATTTATGTAGCACTGTTATATTACTAATTGCTTCATATTTAGAATTTTATTTTACTTTCTATATGTGGTAACTTCTTTCTGATCACCATATACCATTTTATCCAATTTTATTTTGTCTTTCATTTTTTCTCATGTCAGATGTATTTAAAGTAAAGTTATGAAAAGCAATTTTCCTGTTAAACGATGTCAACAAAACCTAAAGTAGTTTTTAACAGAAACTAAGAACAGCAGGTGAACAGCAAGTCATTTTCTCGCAACATTTTTGCCTTCAGTTTTAGTAGTTATCAGAAATAACTTATCTGTAATACTATGGCAGTAGAGCACTATAACACTTTACTTTGAAATCTGGTAAAATTAAAATTTAACCAAACAACAAAGGATTTCTCCAACCAATACTGCGTTTAAATGGGGAAATGGATGATGGAGATTAAGTATCTCTATGATCTTGCTGTAGATGATTGTATATGCCTCAGGATGTTTTTTGAGAACTACTACATTTATTAAAAATTATAATATCTTTCTGGATATACCACTTTGCCTGTAATAAAATAACATGTTATGATAAACTTTTGCGGCTTGAGCTCTTAAAATTCTCTTGTAAGGAGGACATTAGGTCAGTCTAGTTTCAATTTTTTTTTTAGTTTTGCCTTTGCTCTTGTCTGAGAACACAATTAAATGCTGCATATTTTCAATTTTGCAGAATTGATGTAGGTTTCCCAGGCTATTGTTTGGAAGGTCAAAAGAATATATAATGGCATTGTCTTTATATTATTTTCTTTGTATTTTCGTTGGAAAAGATAGCACATCCCCTAGCTAACAATCTGAAAGTTGCTCATACACGGTACATATTGTTTCACACAACAAAGACCATCTTTTGCTCCAAACAATAGTGACCAACAGGACAACATATATATTAGGGAATCACAGCATATATAATCTTGTAACAGAACAAATATTTATGTGAATATTCAAGAACATTCTCATGGAACAGTGCAAAATCTACCTCTGGAACATCTTGTCATATTAAAAGAGGATATTTGAAGAGGTTACAATAAAAGTCACAATGTGTGATCAAAGAGGAATTAATTAAATGAAATACATTTTAGTTGTGAGACAGTGGGGCTCATTTACTAAGGGTCCGCGGACCACACTATCATCGGAATATCTGACGATTTCCAATGTGCGCCGCATTTAGAAAGGCTTTTTGTCACACACGATCGGATTTTGGCGCATCGCAACCGCTTTCATGCGACACAAATCTGGGGGGGGGGGGGGGCGAACCGTCAGACGATCCAACGGATTTGGACAACGCGCAGGATTTAACATGTCAAATTGTATCACAAGACATGCACTCACATACACCGGGAAGAAGATGAACTCCGGTGGACCTCAGCGGGGAAGCGATACTTACTGGATATCGGGCGCACGATCCTGGTGAATCGCGCTGGACTTCATCCTCGGCAGACATTCTGGATCGGGGATCGCGACAGGACCGGGTAAGTAAATGTGCCCCAATGTGTTAGATGTGTAAATGCTTACTACGGGGTCTCTTAATACAATACTGATATTTGTTCATAGAAATATCTGCTTATGTAAATATATGATAAAGATTTGATCTGTATAGTTTTTTTAATAACTGGATGTAAAGAAACATACTCAAATTCACAAACAAACAAATATTCTGTTATGTTAAAGATCTTGAAAATGGTCAGAACTTATTATAATATACAGTACTGAATATTGGTGATACCTCAACGCATGAGCTTGTCCCATACTAAACCTTTCCCTGACAATAAATATTCCACAAAAGGTGTAAAGTATACAAATTATCTGTGCTAGAAGAAAAAAAAAGGGTTATAGGTCAATAAAAAGTTTGGAAGTCATATAGAATAATGATAAGTAAAAAAATTAAAAAGATTGATTGTAAATAAATACTTGAACACATATTATGTGGAAATTAGCTTGATTGACCTCGAACATGTAATAAATAAATAGGAAATACACCTGAGAAAGCCACTCTTCATCATCCTGGCCGCTGTGGTCTGAAGCCAAGCTATCGTAAGAGCCATGTCGCGTCAGGGGGCCAGGACTTCCAGGTGGAACCACTGCAAAAGAAAATACATTGTTGCAGAATTATTATTTGATTATAGAAGGAGGAGATGAAGCCTCAGTTCCTCTGTTGGCTCAGTGTCCGAGCATGAGAGAAAGAGAGAGGTACATGCAGAGGAGAGATATAACCTCAACCTGGTTAGCACAGCAGAAACTGCACGCTAGAGAAAAGATCCCTGTGAAAATGAAGAATGCAGCAGCACCCCAAAGTTCTTAGAAATGTCACTGTTATGTCTTGGTCAAGAAAAAACATCTGCTAAAAAAAACTTTGGAGTGCTGCTGCCTTCTTCATTTTCACATGTTATGGTAGGATCCATGGACCTGAATTAACAAGCGCATGTACCCATCGTATCATGCAAAAACAGTTTTTTGAGCGCTATACAGTCATTGTATTTTAGAGAAAAGGAATGGAGAAACAAAGGGAGAGATGCATCATGCTGTCTGCACCAGAATTCTGGTAAAATTGCTCAAAAGGTAGAAAAACAGTTAAGATAGCCACCTACCTGCAACAAATAGCGTCCCTGGAAACTCAGCAGTAAAAGATGTCCAGCTCTGACATACTGTCAAAGCTGGCCCTCTTTGATTAAACGTATCATGCGCAATACAAATTATATCACTATGATAATGCAGACAAGTCTGGTAAACCCCTCTCTTGTCTTTTACACCCTTGCTTTGCTAATACCTATGTTCAGAAACTCTGATCCCCGACCACTGTTGTCACCTCTAAGTCATTGGAAATCCTTGACACCTTCGGATCTTACAATGCAGCCCTACACAATATTTTGGCTCAGTTTGCATCCATGGACCCACAGTCCCTTGAAGATTGCATCTTCTTCTGCATCTCAGAGATGACGCTCCCTACTCTTAAAGCTGACACAACTCAATATACAAAAATATAGAAGGAGCGACTAGCTAATTTTATTAAACTAAACCATCTGGTAAATTTCCACCCAAGACCGCTTTACAGCTATAGTCTATGAACGGTACAGGGAACTGCCGAATCACTACCACGCTAACGTTATTAATTCTATATCTGAGACAACCAGGTTTGCTAACCAATAACTTGAAGCCCATGTATGAATGTAATTCCTAAGAAAGAAAGATCTGGCTACCCCCTCCAACAATAAGCTCACTTATTAAAGTGGATGTGAAATTAAATTTCAAGATCATGGCCAATATACCAATATATTAAGTCCCTTACTTCCCTCGATCATTCACAATGATCAGGTTGGCTAAATGCTTGGCAAAGAAGCAAGAATAGGCTTGCAACCATTTGCATTGGGACTTCATGATGTCTGCTCTCAGACAGCTCAGACTTCATCCTTCTTTTTCCAGTAAAATCAATGCCTTATATTTTTGTCCCATGGTATGCGCTTGCATCAATGGAGCCCTATCCATTGGAAATGGAACCAGACATGGCTGCCTTTATGTAAAAATGATGGAGCACTTCTAAGTGACCATCCTGAAATAATCCATCCTAATAATACATGGTGTCACTGTAGGTCCCAATCTTTGCAAAGCATCACTAATACAGATGATTTGCTACTATATATCTCTCAGACACATTTGACGTTTTCATCCCTACTAACAGAGTTTGAAAAGTATAGTTACCTTAGAAACTTTAAAATTAACTTTGGTAAATAAAAGGCTCTCCTACCCAATGAGGTTGAGCAGGCTCTCCTACCCAATGAGGTTGAGCAGATTAAAACTAAGGCTCTGCTTCTTCTCCGCACCGCCCCTCCCATGCCATAGACCGACGCTGACTGCCAGGCTTCATGCGGCAGTCACCCCCTCCTAGTCCTGCCCCCTCATGAATATGCAGAACCGCTGTAAGCTTGGTCGAGCTTTCTCAGGGTATTGCACTGGAGTGTTTGCTAGCTTTATCAGAAGACTCCGATAAAGCTAGAAGTTTAAAACTGATACATCTGGGATAGTGCTAGGAGCTGCTAACTTTAATAAGCATCTCCTAGAGCGTTTTTTAGGGTGACAGGTCATCTTTATGTCGAACTCCATCCTTTTAAAAAAAAAAAAAAATTGCCATGTTGAAATTTAAGTGGGGAACATCTAGGCCGAGGGTTGGATGTAAAACATGGGGGGATTCATTGAATGAAGAAGAGAACTTTGGGGGCTCACTGAATGAACAGGGAAGCTCATTGCTCAAGTTATGACTTTTGGAAGGTGAGAAGCAAAAAAACAGAAAGGGGCTGCGGTTTTAAAGGGGCACAAGAATAGTGGTCCTTTGTATCCCAAATTAATTGAGTGACAGGACGGACATGAACACTCCATTTACTGCTAAGTATTAAGTATGGTGCTTAACTATTTCCCTTAGCCCTATAAATATGAATAGAGCTGTTCATTTGCAGTACAGTAGACCCCTATTTGTGCGATCCGTGGATACCCCAATGGGTTATTTGCAGTAAGCCTAGTATATATATACACATATACAATACAGACCAAAAATTTGGACACAACTTCTCAGTCAAAGAGTTTTCTGTATTTATGACTATAAAAATGTAGATTCACACTATGAATGAACACATGTGGAATTATATACAAAACAAAAAAGTCTGAAACAACTGAAAATATGTCTTATATTCTAGGTTCTTCAAAGTAGCCACCTTTTGCATTGATTACTGCTTTGCATACTCTTGGCATTCTCTTGAGCTTCAAGAGGAAGTCACCTGAAATGGTCTTCCAACAGTCTTGAAGGAGTTCCCAGAGTTGCTTAGGACTTGTTGGCCCTTTTGCCTTCGCTCTGTGGTCCAGCAAACCCCAAGCCATCTCGATTGGATCCAGGTCTGGTGACAGTGGAGGCCAGGTCATCTGGCCTAGCACCTCATAACTCTCCTTCTAGGTCAAATAGCCCTTACATAGCCTGTTGAAAAATAAATAATGGTCCAACTAAATGCAAACCGGATGGAATAGCATGCCGCTGCAAGATGCTGTGGTTACAACGGTGGTTCAGTATACCTTTAATTTTGAATAAATCCCTAACAATGTCACCAGCACAGCACCCCAACACCGCCACACCTCCTTCTCCATGCTTCACAGTGGGAACCAGGCATGTAGAGTGCATTTGTTCACCTTTTCTGCGTTGCACAAAGACATGGTGGTTGGAGCCAAAGAACTCAAATTTGAACTCATCAGACCAAAGCACAGATCTCCACTGGTCTAATGTCCATTCCTTGTGTTCTTTAGCCCAAACAAGTCTCTTCTGCTTGTTGCATGTCCTTAGCAGTGGATTCCTAGCACATATTTTACCATGTAGGCCTGCTGCACACAGTCTCCTCTTAAAAGTTGTTATAGAGGTGTGTCTGCTGCTAGAACTCTGT
Organism: Engystomops pustulosus; assembly: GCF_040894005.1. Classification (NCBI taxonomy): domain Eukaryota; kingdom Metazoa; phylum Chordata; class Amphibia; order Anura; family Leptodactylidae; genus Engystomops; species Engystomops pustulosus. Next base: position 130,459,906 of record NC_092412.1, on the reverse strand, counting down.
GTTGCATTGACCAGGTCTCTAATCTGAGCTGCTGTTAATTTCTGAAGCTGGAGACTTGATGAACTTATGCTCTGCAGCAGAGGAAACTCTTGGTCTTCCTTTCCTGGGGTGGTCCTCATGTAAACCAGTTTCATTGTAGCGTTGATGGTTTTTGCAACTGCACTTGGGGACACTTTCAAAGTTTTCTAAATTTATCTGAATGACTGGCCTTCATTTCTTAAAGTAATGATGTCCACTCATTTTTCTTTAATTAGAATTTGTATTATGGCTAGAAAAAAGCAGCTAAGTCTATTCAGTAGTACTATCAGCTGTATATCAGCTGTATATCCACCTGACTTCTGCACAAAAAACAACTGATGGTCCCAACCACATTTAGAAGGCTGATGGTCAGTCTGTAGGTAAAAAGAGGATGATTGAGCATATAGAAATCTGCTAAAGGTGACCTCAGATATAGTTTATATAGTATATAATGAGGGCTCACCTTAAGTGTTGCTTGTGTTTATCAAGAATCCTCAACAAAAAGAATCTGTGTAGCTTGGGCAATAGCCAAAGTTAATTCACCTTGGCCTAGATGACTGTCAAGCAGAGTCAATAATGGTCTTAGGTGAGGGAGATACCGATCCCACAAGGGTACACAGAGTGCAGAAAAGAAACGGAAGGGGTGAATCATAGACGATAGTCCAATTGGGCTTTGGTTTGGTTAACCAGATAGTCATGTAAAGTCCCTCGACAAGCCCTATTTAGGACGAAGTCTATCACTCCCTAGATGCCTAGCCTCGGAACTCTGGTCCTATGTGACCAGAGTGCCGACTGGAACCTGACCCTGCGATAACTGGCCCTATTGTAGACCTATTCAGCAGGTATAGTCAGGTTTGAAAAGTCCTTTGACATCGAGTGCTGTCACAACTCAGTGAAAGAACTATGTCATGTGGTGTAAATCACGATGAGGGTGTAGAACCCGAGTCCCGACAAGGCTTGTTTCATCAGGGGAACGCTGGGTTCTTCAGGGAACGCCCTATTAACAAACATTGCATATGTGCCATGTTAGTCCCCACGGGTTAAAGGTGGCAGACAAGAAATTATGCATTGTATATGTAAACAAGTATGTTTAAGTTAGGTCTTACCTTAGCACCGTAGGGGATAGCAAGGGAGTAAAGGAGGAAGCCAGGCCGTATGTGGCTGTTCAGAGTGGCGGTGCAGCTCCTGATATCAGCCGTGCTCACCAGTGGGTCGTCCTGACTGAGTATAGTGCAGGGATTTTAAAGTGACGCGCCATGACAGGGGGCACGCTTCCTTCCGCCCCGGATCACCCACCCACCAATCATGGAGGTACTGTGAAATAGGAGGGGCGGGCAAACCGGGCGCACGGCAGGTGTGCACCGGAAAAATCTTTTCCGGCGCAGAGTCGATGCAGGGATGCGACTCGCGCATGCGCACAGGTGACGGAGACCCGCCGAGCGTGCGCACACGCCACTGCACGTGCGCATTGTCGCCTGTACGATCCTGCACCCATGGGCTAATTCCCAGAGGTGGGCGGACCATAGGCAGCAAAGGGGAGGAGACAGGGAGGTAGTAGATGAAGTCAAGCGCAGTCGGCATGTGTAGGTCAGGATGATAAGAACAGCACGTGCCGTATTAAAATTGGACCACAATGTGCCATTGGCACAGAAAGGGTCCTGATACAGTAATAGGGATTTGAAGGCATGTTGATCCCAGTAACTGTGTGTAGGAGCGAGGTAATAGTGTCGGACACAGGAGTAATCAATAGAAATGAATTTTTTGGTTGATCTTCAAAAATAGTTAGTGTGACAGGGGACCCTGTCATTGGATAGTGAACATCTTGATGTTAGTTACAGGAAGCATGAGAAACTTAACTGTTCATTGAGGCCCAGTGGAGATTCCGTTTGCATGCAGAAAATCCATCTGGTCTCTTTTCGTCTCAAAAGTCGGTCCCAGTCGCCTCCCCTGTCAGGGGGTCTGACCAGATCTATACCAATAAAGAGGAGGCCTGCTGTGTCACCCTGGTGTTGGTCGTGAATATGTCTGGCCAATGGTTTGCCCCTATTGTGTCTTATGTCACCCAGGTGTTCGCCTATCCTGCGGCGGAATTCGCGGAATGTTTTACCAATATACTGTTTCCCGCATTTGCAGGTAGCTAGGTAGATCACACCGAGGGACTTGCAATTGATAAATTGGTTTATGTCGTACGTGCGTCCTGTGGTATTACTCTTGAACCGCTGCAACGATAGCAGCCTTTTATGTCGTGTCTGAGCCAAGTTTGTGCTGCCTTCGATTTTACGAAGTGGCTGTGTACTACCCTGTCCCTAATGCTGCAACCTCTTCTGTAGGTGATGGAGGGTTGTTCAGTGGTGACAGAGGTTAATACTACAATATTCCCACCTTTGTCAGATGGTTTGATGACTATCCCACACAGTCTTAGCCTGAAAGCAGTGGAGTTCTACCTCAACACCAGAGGCAATCAATGCAAAGCACATAGCATATTCATCCTGGAACTGCTAGAGTTCTCTTTAACACATAACTTCTTCACCTTCGACGGCAGAGTGTACCACCAGCTCAGGGGCACTGCTATGGGCAGTTCGTGCGCCCCCACCTATGCTAACTTGTTCCTGGGCTGGTGGGAACACTGCTGCGTATTTGGTGAGGAAGAAAATGGTACACGACACATCGGTATGGTGGGCCTTTGGGCCCGCTATATCGATGATATCTTCTTGACCTGGGACGGTACCACTGATCAGTTCAAGGAACTGATCAGTGACCTCAATCATAATACCTTAGGTCTTAAATTTACTTACGAGATCCAACCATCATGTATCCCCTTCTTAGACGTCCAGATACAGAAAAATAGTAAGGGCGAACTAGATACTACCATCTTTAGGAAACCTACCTCCACAAATTCATTACTCAGATGGGAATCAAATCACCCTCCTACCCTTAAACGGGGTATCCCTTTTGGCCAATACCTGAGGGCTCGAAGGAACTGTTCCACTCTAAAGGAATTCACCACAGAAGCCAAGGAACTCCGCTCTAGATTCCTGGCACAGGGATATCCAGACTCCATCCTTAAAACTGCATATAACAGAGCACTTGTGTTAGACCGAACTCAATTACTGACTACCCAACCTAAACTGCCCATGCCACAGACCATTCGACTTATAGGTACTTATGATGGAGGTGCAGACACCATACGCAGAATACTGACCAAACACTGGCATATCTTGCGTATGGACCCTGACTTAACCTCTGTCACCACTGAACAATCCTCCATCACCTACAGAAGAGGTCGCAGCATTAGGGACAGGGTAGTACACAGCCACTTCGTAAAACCGAAGGCAGCACAAACTTGGCTCAGACACGACATAAAAGGCTGCTATCGTTGCAGCGGATGTATTGCATGCCCAGTGATAAGAAGTTGCAAGAACTTCAAGAGTAATACCACAGGACGCACGTACGACATAAACCAATTTATCAATTGCAAGTCCCTCGGTGTGATCTACCTAGCTACCGGCAAATGCGGGAAACAGTATATTGGTAAAACATTCCGCGAATTCCGCTGCAGGATAGGCGAACACCTGGGTGACATAAGACACAATAGGGACAAACCATTGGCCAGACATATTCACGACCAACTCCAGGGTGACACAGCAGGCCTCCTCTTTATTGGTATAGATCTGGTCAGACCCCCTGACAGGGGAGGCGACTGGGACCGACTTTTGAGACAAAAAGAGACCAGATGGATTTTCCGTATGCAAACGGAATCTCCACTGGGCCTCAATGAACAGTTAAGTTTCTCATGCTTCCTGTAACTAACATCAAGATGTTCACTATCCAATGACAGGGTCCCCTGTCACACTAACTATTTTTGAAGATCAACCAAAAAATTCATTTCTATTGATTACTCCGGTGTCCGACACTATTACCTCGCTCCTACACACAGTTACTGGGATCAACATGCCTTCAAATCCCTATTACTGTATCAGGACCCTTTCTGTGCCAATGGCACATTGTGGTCCAATTTTAATATGGCACGTGCTGTTCTTATCATCCTTACCTACACATGCCGACTGCGCTTGACTTCATCTACTACCTCCCCGTCTCCTACCCTTTGCTGCCTATGGTCCGCCCACCTCTGGGAATTAGCCCATGGGTGCAGGATCGTACAGGCGACAATGCGCACGCGCAGTGGCGTGTGCGCACGCTCGGCGGGTCTCCGTCACCTGTGCGCATGCGCGAGTCGCATCCCTGCATCGACTCTGCGCCGGAAAAGATTTTTCCGGCGCACACCTGCCGTGCGCCCGGTTTGCCCGCCCCTCCTATTTCACAGTACCTCCATGATTGGTGGGTGGGCGATCCGGGGCGGAAGGAAGCGTGCCCCCTGTCATGGCGCGTCACTTTAAAATCCCTGCACTATACTCAGTCAGGACGACCCACTGGTGAGCACGGCTGATATCAGGAGCTGCACCGCCACTCTGAACAGCCACATACGGCCTGGCTTCCTCCTTTACTCCCTTGCTATCCCCTACGGTGCTAAGGTAAGACCTAACTTAAACACACTTGTTTACATATACAATGCATAATTTCTTGTCTGCCACCTTTAACCCGTGGGGACTAACATGGCACATATGCAATGTTTGTTAATAGGGCGTTCCCTGAAGAACCCAGCGTTCCCCTGATGAGCCCAATAGGGCGAAACAAGCCTTGTCGGGACTCGGGTTTTACACCCTCATCGTGATTTACACCACATGACATAGTTCTTTCACTGAGTTGTGACAGCACTCGATGTCAAAGGACTTTTCAAACCTGACTATACCTGCTGAATAGGTCTACAATAGGGCCAGTTATCGCAGGGTCAGGTTCCAGTCGGCACTCTGGTCACATAGGACCAGAGTTCCGAGGCTAGGCATCTAGGGAGTGATAGACTTCGTCCTAAATAGGGCTTGTCGAGGGACTTTACATGACTATCTGGTTAACCAAACCAAAGCCCAATTGGACTATCGTCTATGATTCACCCCTTCCGTTTCTTTTCTGCACTCTGTGTACCCTTGTGGGATCGGTATCTCCCTCACCTAAGACCATTATTGACTCTGCTTGACAGTCATCTAGGCCAAGGTGAATTAACTTTGGCTATTGCCCAAGCTACACAGATTCTTTTTGTTGAGGATTCTTGATAAACACGAGCAACACTTAAGGTGAGCCCTCATTATATACTATATAAACTATATCTGAGGTCACCTTTAGCAGATTTCTATATGCTCAATCATCCTCTTTTTACCTACAGACTGACCATCAGTGCAGTGACTACAAACTCATCTACAAAAACTCCACAAAGACCTCTTCTTTCCTTTGTATATAATTGGCAATAAAGAAGTAATTTAAATTTCTTAATCACTGGTTGTATTCTGTTTATACCTAATAAGTAATTTCATAGGGTCCCCCATCACTGGGAGTAAGACCCTTCCCTCTCTTTCTTCAAAGCAGTAATTAAAGCAAAATGTGTTAAGTATATAATTCCACATGTGTTCATTCATAGTTTTGAGTGTAAATCTACAATTTTTGTTGTCATGAAAATACAGAGACTCTTTGAATGCAGAAAAGGCTTGGTTCACTCCTGTTCATAGGACATCAACAATCAGGTCTCCTATGCTTCTTTTTGACTGCTGTACAGTGGTTATACCACAACACTCTGGCTAGTGCCTTTAGTCCTCAAGTTCTGGCCAGAGCTTTTAGTCCTCAAGTTCTGTAAAAAAATATACCACAACACTGACACTCTACTCAACCCCCCTCTATAGATGAATGTGCTGCGGAAAAGTTACCCCTACCTCATGGATCAAAGCTCTGCAGGAGTTGAGGGTAAACCCACCTGATTCACTAACCTATGGCAACTATAGATTGCCAGGTCATCCTTGCATACCAGAATATTCTGGGTTTACCTAGAAGAAGCCAGGGTGACCTGGCGAAACACGTGTCGGGACACTCTTCACTAATCAATGCTCACAGAATAGGGACAATTAACTGAGTGCTAGCATACATACCAATAGTGATCCAGTGCAGCGCTGGGTTCCTGCGGCTGATACAATTCATACCGTGTATGTGCACGGAGGCTAGCTACTGCAAGCTGCTGGCGCACTGTGTCTTGACACATGCGGCGCAGCGCATCGATACCAGCAAGGAATCTGACACAGCGCGGCACTGTGTCTCTATTCACACATAGGAGCATTGTGCTCTCAGGCGGCCTGCAGATTATTAGCACCTGCCGCTGGATGATGCAAACAATATACCACTGTCTCCTCTTGTCCTCTTATAAAAATTATTAAGAGGACGTGACATTGGACTACAGGAGGACTGTTCAAACTAAGGGGACCTCCTCCTGTATTACTGTCCCAAGCTTACAGTATATAGTATATAGGTGACATTGATTAAGTGTGGTTTGTATTGCCACACAGAACCTCATGGTGTATGTAGACGCACACGAGTCTTGGTTATTTTAATCTAAGAACAAATAAAAGTTACATTTTAAAGTGATACACTCACAACTTTTCCTTCTTCCCCTAAAATCCCCCTTCATATACACTTTAATCCTTTGGTGGTGCACATCGTGGGTGTTTGCTCTGTATAGTGTGAACACGCTTCTACCCATTCTCTATTCTGGGTTTACCTGTTGGGTGGGGTAGGGGTGAGATGTGGGATGGAGTCAACCCTTTCCCCCTTCAAACCCATTTTATTCCTCTCCTGCCTTTTCCCCCTTGCCCTGTTCCCTTCCCAATCCCTTTCTATACAATGGTGGCTTTTCCTTTTATATTTATCTTGACTGTTTACCTTTTTCCTTCTCCTTTCCATACCTCAATATCTCCCTTATTCTTCTTTTTTGTGTTTTTTATGGTTTAAGGGATATATCCAGGTTGCTCTGCCTCTGTAATATTTGTAAGATACATTCTTATACTGACCACAGCTTATGACTCTAGCACCCAGGACTAGCTTTGTGTTGGCATCAAGACTTCCAATACTATCTCCCACTCTCCCATTATTTTGGCATTATTGACTCCATGACTTTAATGTTAACTCCTACAGCCTTGGATAACCCAGTTGACTATACATTTAGTTTATTGTAAAACTTGCCCTTTTTACCTTTTTGGTCATGGATGCCACTCGCTGATACATCTCCCTCAAAATATTCATTTTTAGAAGGCACCTCAAAGCTTCAGTGGGTGACACTAAGAATAAAACCCAGGTCGTAGCTTTGGCAAGGAAAAGTCATTAATCACTGACTCACAGATGGCATACTGGCTAAGAGAGTTACTTTTCATGTTGATTGTAACATAGTAGGAGTATTATAGCTAGACCTTTGTGATTTGAAATATTTATAAACCTAATTTCTGAAATGCACATCAATGATTGCTAAATCACATTTGTAATAATAATGTATACCCAAGTAAATATCACTGCAGTATGCATTTAGCCAGCACACATCATCATTGTATTCTGCATTATATTTTTTTTAGTGGCAGCACATTCCTAACCTGAAGAAAAATGTGTTCGTGTTCAATCTCAAGCTTCCTTTAATTAAAATATTTTGGCGGCAACTTCACAAGACGCGCTGCAATGTTAAAAGTTAACCATAAAAGAACATGATCCAGTATTCAAAGTAGCAAAACTGTATACAACAGTATTCAATAGCCTGAAAGAGTAAAGTTAATACAGTGATTCCAGAGAAAGTTGGCTACTGTGCATGTTGTGGAAACTTTTATTGACCATGAAGTTGATCTCCTAAGAATGTTGGTTTATTCAAAGAAAATGCTTCTATAACAGATTATCCCTGTAGACTGATACAAATTGTGGCATACTGCAACTAGGTTATTTATCAACATGGCCTTAGTGACCAACAGGGCAACATAATTTAATGGGAATCACAAAATGTACAAATTTGTAAAAGAGCAAATATTTATGTCAATATTTTAGAACATTCTCAAATTGATAATATGTGGTAGAACACCAGTCATAGCTGGCTGTGCTTTCCAATTCTGCGGGCACTGCAACAACTGTATGTCACACATAAAACTTTTATTTAAAGTGTAACTTAACTTTTGACAGAAGTTTATAGATCAGTTGTGCAGATCTTTCTTTACTATTTAGGCAGTTTGTGTAATTGCTGTGGAGGTTATGGGATAAGCTGCATCCAATGAATGGACTCCTCAGCCCACCACTCAACAAAGGAAGTGAAATCCCCTGGAAAAGGGGAATCAGGAGCCTAAGAGGGATACGTATGTGTTCTCTTTTTGATCTTACCCATGCCTCCTAGGAGTAAAACATACAACTATATGTAGTTCAGAACATATTCATGTAAAACCCCTTTAAGTGCATACATTAGAAGCACCACATACAGTTGTGTTTTTAGCCCACATGCATGGGGTGTAGCGGCTTGGAGTCCGGACTGATTTGAGAAAGCGCTGCTAATGTTTATCTCATGCAACATTGCCATATACCAGTGGTTCTCAACCTGTGGGTCGGGACCCCAGCGGGGGTCGAACGACCAAAACCGGGGGTCGCCTAAAGCCATCGGAGCCGCAATTTTACAGTGTTTTTACTGCGAGTTGCATAGTTTGGGGTCACCACAGCATGAGGAACTGTATTGCGGGGTCACAGCATTAGAAAGGTTGAGAACCACTGCCATAGACTATATACAACTGTATTTACTTCCACTGAAAGCAGGAATAGCAATGAACGAGGTTTGCTGTCTCTGGGAGCAATCAGGAATGCTCTTATATACTGACAAAAAACTAGGATCTTTAAAATGGTGAGGAACTGAAATCTAAAGTATGTTAAAAAGTTGTAAAATTTCACATTTATACGGTTGTAAAGCTTTTATTTTACTTCTTGATCACATTTTTGGCCATTTCTTTGTGTACCATTCCTGGGTGTTTGACAGTCTGGTACCTATTTAATAGATTAAAGAACCTCAACAGTATAAAAAGAAAAAAAAAAAACATACCATGTATCATTTAATCCAATCTCATAAAAATCTCATTTGTACCTGTGCTGTATTGGTGCCCATTATCATATTTTGTTTTACTAAGCAGCAATGGAGTTTGCTGGAGTTTTGTATAAGATCAATCAATGTTTTCTCTGAACCCTGACCCTTGGGTGCAATAAGGACCCTCTAATTAATTATTAAAGTTTTCTTGCAGCCAATGGTTTGTGTATCTGGTTTCACTTTACTCTCATTTCCCGCTCCCTGTAGAATGGTAACAGACAGCATGCAATTATAAAATGGCCATCTTACTGCTGCCTTGGAGATCCTAGCCACGGTAATAGTTTGGAGACACGCATAGATTTTCACTTCTAAACGATAAACACATAAAATGTGGTATTTTAACCCCCTCTCTATTTTTATGTTGCAAATACCAATCCATTAAGGAACCATAATTGTGTTTTTGTGTTTACAATAGGAATGTGAATTAAAGGGAACAAAGAATGCCATTCCCGAAGAATGCCATTTTTAGCTGGTGACAGGTTTCAATAGCCTCTGCAATGATGAATCATTTCAGTACTTTATAAAAAGTATATTAGACATTACCTGGCTCCATGCTGGCATTGTCCAGCAAGTCTCTAGGGGAGGGGCAGCTCCAGGCCCCAGTCCCAAAGCAAGGAGAGGCGGATGAATTGAGAAAAGAGCGACTGGGGAGACAGTCCCCCCACCACCACTTGGACTCTTTGGACAGTGCTGGCAGGGAGACCGGTTATATCTTATATACTTAACGACAATACTGAAATTATTCAGAATGCCGACAAAAATATTTTCAAACTTATCATAGCAGAGCCTATTGGAACAAAATGGAACAAAATACTTGTTTTCAGCATTGGGCTGCATTCATATTTCATTTTTGTGGTCGGTTCTAAGGACACGTCAGGATGCAACACTGCATCTCGACACATCCTCCGGTTTGGCTCCTCCCCCCTGAAATTTGGAAAAAGAGCAAACAATAGCAGAAGGCAATAATTTGCTGCTGCTGATATTCAGGGTGTACACAATGATGGAATTTTTTTTATATGCTAATACCTTATTTTGTTTGTGAATTGTTATGTGAGTTTTAGGGAAAGCGTTTCTTTGACTTTTTTTTTACAACCACCAGTGTCACATCAGTCCATGCATTATGTCTATTTCTGCAATTGAGCTCCAAAAGAGTGAAGGGCGCTCAGTTGAAATATCACAAAATTTGAGGATAACCTAATCAGGTTGATAAAAGAGAAACAATACTAAAACAAGGATGAAAAACAATATACATACCCAGAAAATAAAGCATGTACAAAATATCTTTTTCAAGAGAGTTGTAAGCTTAAGTCCCTATAAAAAATGCTTCATGACAGAAGCAGCCCAAATGCCTACAAACAACACTTCAGCAATGTAGAGAATTTTGCTTAAACAAAATCTATATTTATATGATTACGTTTCCTATGGGTGATGGGAGATATAATTAATGGATTTCCCTTGCCCTCTAATGCAACCATTAGGCAATTAAACCATGGCCTATTCAATAATTTTTTATGTATTTAGTAAGCAATTTGTCAAATAGTGCTGCATATGAGTTAATATATTATTTCTTGTCAATGCCTTCTTTCAGACAAAATTATGATTTATTTTTTCAGAGGTTAAGCTTAGCTATCTATCTATCCCATTGTAATGATCTATCCATCTGTTTGTCAACCAAAAGTCTACTTTTGTCTACAAATTTATGTTTGAATACAATTAACAAAGGGTACAAATAAGAAATAAACAATCTCACTGGATATTTTTCTACTGTAGTTTTTTTAAACCAAAATCAGGTATGGCTCATACAAGTCTAGTTTAAAAATAAGTCTAGTTTACTGATATCCTCCAGTGTTCTAGGGTTCTCTTTCCCCTGGCAGAGGATCCACCACTGTGTTATGACCTTTAGACATGGGAATGTTGTGGCTGTGGAACTGATTCACTGAGGTCACTTGTTTGCTGCAGTGATGAAAAACCATCACTAAGTCTCTTAATCCGTTAATGACCAATAAACAGCTAGCCACCAATTTTTTGTTATCTTTCTCAGTTCAAAATTATTATTTCAAAATTTTTAGTTCAAAATTCATTTATTATTATTTAAAAAAATAATATTTTTGTACACTGGAATGGTATTACGGTATAGAAGCACTCTTAATGATGACTACTAAGACCTGACAAATACTAACAGCCCAAAAAAAGGAAATATCGCTGACAATGGTGGCTGCCAGAAAACTACTTCCTATCTTAAAAAAAAACTCAAACAGCGGTTCTTACAAGAAAAAATGGATGCTTCTGATTCATAAACATAAGGATCCAGTGTACAGTCAACATTTTATTTTAGGCATGTTAGCTGTAAATGAAGAGAGGAAAAGCTCTGTGTAAGAACATATTTCCACATCAGCAGAATCTTTTATTTTAAAAAACCCACAAAGTAAAATAAGGAAAATTAAACAAATATTGTTTTAATATTAAGCTGTCAAGACACTGGAGTAGTGCCTGGATTGCTTACTTTGGGACGTTCTTAACACGGCACGCTAAAAAGAAATTAAGTAGGCCATTGATTGCCTGGAAGTTAAAGATACCATCTGAAACTTCAAAGGCGTTATTAAATGTTGCCATTTAGTAATCTAGACTTTTTATTTATGTTTTTGGAGGAGGTTCCAGATTACCTTCCAACTCCATAGGTCCCTGATAAAATATTTACATACGTTTTTAGGTGTCTCTAAAAGATTGATGAATACTCCACTTAAAATAAGTCTTTTCAAGCCTTAGACCGGAAATATTAATTCAAAGCACACAGATGATCCAATTTTAAATTGATTCATTCTCTGCAGCTGTGTGTTTGACATAAAGCTGATTTTCAAAGTAGTTTTTAGTGGAAACTTCTCATAGTTCAACCAGAATGGAATCTGTAAATTGGAGGCAGAGAGCAGCTTGTCCATTCTAGTGGCTAAGGCTTTCATTGCCTAGAAGTATAAATCTTATATCAGTAATGGTGTAGCTTTTCCAAAAATGTCTGTAATGTAAGGATAATTTCAGGTATACAGAAACTTTACTGAAGATGCCATATACTTTGTTCTTTCCATATAGATATAGTACAGCAAAATAAAGTAAACTCTACATAAGTCTTAACCCCTTAATGACCGCCCTATCGGGATTCTACGGCGGTCATTAAGGGTACTTCTTTTGACGCGACGCCTTTCTACGCACGGCATGTCAAAAGAAGATTTTGGGACATCGGGTTTAGCTGGTGCCAGTGTCGTGCTGTGAAATCAAAAAATTAATTATCTATACATTGTATCTGATCCCGCAAATAATAAGCCCTTTAAAATGTCACATTACCAAAAAAATTAAAATTTATATCCTGTACGATGTGACAATACAAATCAGCTGTGAATGGCGCTGCTTTCATTCTATGCCCGGCCATGCGCCCATACAGCAGGTTACCACCACATATGGGGTATCATATGGGCATCAAATGTAGCAGAGCGTTTCATCATTTAATTATTATGAAACCATCAGTTTTGGCCTAAATGAATGTATTTTCCCCAAAAATTCAGTTTTTAAAAGTTTCTAAATCGCAGGTCCATATTGTTTTAACCATGTTAAACAATTAGGCCCATTCCACACTTGCGAGTGTGATGCGATGAACTCGCATCACACTCGCAACGCATGCTGCCGGGAACGCACGGCACGAACGCTGCACACCGGGAGTGAACTGACATGCAGAGTGTGAAACGGGCCTAAAAGGGTTGATAGACTTAATAGAAGTTGTTTTACATACGTTGAGGGGTGAAGTTTCTATAGTGGGGTAATTTATGGGGTTTTACTATTATTTAGGCATTTCAAAGTCACTTGGAAGCTGAAGTTATAACCAATTATCGTGACGTAGGGCAGATTTGAAAAATCGAGTCTGGTCATTAAGCTGCAATACAAAAACAAAGGGACCTTATGTGTCGGCAGGGATAGGAAACTCAATAATATTTACAAATTTGCCACTGGCAAACTAAATTACCCATATCCAGACACACTACAGGCGGTCCCCTACTTAAGGACACCCGACTTACAGACAACCCATAGTTACAGACGGACCCCTCTGCCCGCTGTGACCTCTGGTGAAGCTCTCTGGATGCTTTAAAATAGTCCCAGATTGCAATAATCAGCTTAAAATTGTCTGCAATGAAGCTTTATTGATAATCCTTGGTCCTATTACAGCAAAAAAATTTGAAACTCCAATTGTCACTGGGGCAAAAAAAAAAAATTGTCGGGAACTACAATGATAAAATATACAGTTTCGACTTACATACAAATTCAACTTAAGAACAAATCTACAGTCCCTATCTTGTATGTAACCCGGGGACTGCCTGTATTGTGTATTTAAAACGTAACTTTTATTTTTGTATCTGATAATATAGCCAAAATTAATGGCAAATTAGAGTGCTTGGTGCTCAAACTGCTGTGGTGATTAAAAACACAGTGTTATTATACTTGTGGCTGTACTGGATGAATCAACGCAGAGTGTCCCTTTATGATCATTGTCACTCACTCCTGTGTCAATCTAAGTACCAATTAAGTATCACAGTCACAACATTTCTGATGTGGCTAAAAATTATGTGGTTGTGGTAAGTGGCAGCCTCATTGACACATATGTGGGAGATATTGCAACTACAATGCTTGTTGCATCAAGTGACCACTGCGCTGGCTCAGTTTGCTGACTCAGATTGTATATATCGTGTATACACTAGGGCAGTGGTGGTGAACCTATGGCACGGGTGCCAGAGGTGGCACTCAGAGCCCTCTTTATAGGCACCCTTGCCATCACCCAAGGGTAGAGTTCGCCAGACAGGACTCAAGACCCCTTGTAGTCCCAGGCAGCCCAGGACCCTAGAAGGAAGCTACAATGATAATCTAAACTTCTTCTCCTTCTTCTACTGTATTGGTGTCCTCTGGTGCCTAAACAATTTAAACCTGTGAAAGAGCAGGTAGTAATAAGTTACTGCTTAAATTGTCACATTGGCACTTTTTTTGGTTGTAGTTTGGGCACTAGTATCTAAAAGGTTTGCCATCACTGCACTAGGGGCTACTCCTGATGCTATGCCACTATCGTGCTAAGAATCACAGCTGCAGACTGTTTCTAGATATCACATCATTTGCACGATGGTCCTAGAGTAGGCAGATCAGAGTAGCGCTGTCTGATCCCAGATCTCAGATGTAGCACACTTTTCAGCCTCTATCACAGCTCACATTATCATTGACACTGTTGCACACATTCACACATAGGTCCCTAATAGGATCAATTGTTTTGGTTAAGCTCTGGCTAACTAGAGAGTGATGCCCTGCTAGTTAAAATACGACATTAGCCCCCCTAATTAAGGTCATTATGGTCATTAAGCTAAAAACTAGTGTCAGTGATAAGGGGTTAAATGAGAAAAAGTTTCTTTCCTCCATGACCAGGCTGTTTTTATCCTCCTCCTTTCTATCTGCACTTTAAGCTGTCTGCAGACTGCAGTGTAAAGCATAGCTAACCTTTCAACTTTGAAACAATGAGAAATAACATATTTAGGTCATTAGACTTCATTATCCAGAAAGTCTAATCTCTGCAGTCTCACCTGTGAATTTGCTGTGCACTTTCACCTGCTGGGAGATACAATTTGCTCCTGTGATTTACTACCCACACTTTAATGAACTCCTGTCTGTCTTTCTAGCAGGGTAGTAAAAGTCTAAGTAAGTAGAGAAAGAAGCACCTTTCTCTGATTATGAACAGCTCCCCCCACTTATTATATTTCAAAATGTCTAAGTGATTATTTAAGTTTTTTTTAATAAAAGTTAGTAACCATTTCAAGGTGTTCAAAGTTACAGCTGTCTATAAAGTGTGATATAAAAAAATAGACAAGGGGACAGATATTTGGCAGTTTTGCCGAACTTGCATCAACATTGGCTATCAATTTATATCCTGGATTAAATTATTGTATAAGGGGGCTACTGCAAGTCAATGAAATAGTGTCAGATCCATTTGAGTGCCAGGGTTGCCCCTTGTCACACTTATTATTTGCTATAGCCATGGAGCCTTTGGCTTGTAAAATTAGGCAAGATCCTTTAATTATGGGGTTTAAAAAGGGTGGATTACATGACGTTTACTGTATCTGGGATCCCATGATACTATAAATAGAGTATTTGATATATTTAGGCACTCTGGTGGTTTTTTGCTCTGGACATAGTCCCCTCCCCCATCCCCTGGATTTTCTCTAGAACCACAGGCTCAGAACTAGGGGAAGGGAGTGAGGACAGGGCCCTTTATACTAGCAACAGGCTGTGGAGTCCAGAAGCTTTAGACCTGCCTGCAGAACAAGCTGCAGCCCTTCCCTCCGAACTCCTCACACAAGCAGTGAATGATCCAGTGACGGTAAAGGAGGGAGGGGAAGTATTCCTGCAGCCATTATTGCACACTGCTTGCTTCCTTCACCCTTATCCATTATGAGTAGTAATTGTTTTTAAATGTAGTACATAAATACAATGTTTGTGTCTAGCTATGTATATTTATGGGTGAATATGCATCTACGTGTATAAGGCCTCATGCACACAAAGTAGATAATTGCTGGGTTGCGTTCAGCTGCTACCACGTATGCAAGTCCAGTCCAAGAGAGCACGGACACTCGATCCAGTCGAGATTCAGCAAACGTGCAAACAGGTGTGGTCCAGCTTCAATCTACAAGGGACTTGGCTTATTGGTTAAAACTTTTTCATTTTATTTGGAAAAAATTAAAAAGTGGACATACATCGAAGGATAGTCCAATGCGTTTCGGACGCTACCACGTCCTTAGTCATGAATCATCCATGACTAAGGCCGCGGTAGCGTCCGAAACGCATTGGATTATCCTTCAATGTATGTCCACTTTTTAATTTTTTCCAAATAAAATGAAAAAGTTTTAACAAATAAGCCAAGTCTCGTCTAGATTGAAGCTGGACCACACCTGTTTGCACTCATGCACACAAACACATACCTGCTCCATAACTCTTAATAAAATATAATGGGGCCATGTGTTTGCTTCAAAAAACCTGCTACCTTACAGCATCATTTCATGTTCATGTGTACGAGGCCTAGTATGTATGTATGCATTTAGGAAGTATTAGGAAGGTATGGATGTAGGAAGTGTTATGCAGTGCATTGTAACTAAATGTGTAATAGAGAGGGTGCAAAAAATTGTCCTCACTTTTCCTTGATCTTACAGTGGAAACAAAATAGGGAGAGGTATGTACATTTAGTATTTTAGCAGCATTTAACCCTTTGCCGCCAAATACAATCATAGTGCGTTTTCAAGCCGCATGGCGGCATGGGGTAGTATGGAGAAGGCTCACGGGCTGAGCCCTCTCAAAACAGCCGGGGTGTTCACTGCATCTTGCAGCAAAAACCCAGGCCTGCAACCTTGTGTTGACTGGCCCAGCTATATACTCTGGCGCTAAGTCACAATCTTACCGACTAGTGTGCCAGCAGAGCAGAGTGTGCTGTGTACATGACTGACATGAATGACAATTCATAGTTATTGGCCTTAAAATACAGCAAAACAAAGAATTTTTTTCTTACAACAGATTATACTTTTTAACCCCTTAAGGACGGAGGGTTTTCCGGCTCATTTCTCGCTCTCCAACTTCAAAAATCCATAACTTTTTCATTTTTACGTGTACAGACCTGTGTGAGGGCTTATTTTGTGCGTAACAAATTTTACTTTCCCGTAATGTTATTTATTTTAACATGCCGTGTACTGCGAAGCTGAAAAAAAATTCCAAATGTGGAAAAATTGAAAAAAAACCGCACGTGCGTCACGTTCTTGTGGGCTCAGTTTTTACGACTTTCACTCTTCGCTCCAAATAACACGCCTACTTTATTCTTTGGTTCGGTGCGATCGCGGTGATACCAAATTTATATAGGTTTTATTGTGTTTTAATACATTTTCAAAAATTAAACGAATGTGTACAAAAAAGAAAAAAAAATTTTTGCCATCTTCTGACGCTAATAACTTTTTCATACTTTGGCGCACGGAAATGTGTGAGGGGTCATTTTTTGCGAAATGAGGCGACATTTTCATTGCTACCATTTTGAGGTCTGTGCGACATTTTGATCATTTTTTATTTCATTTTTTATGTTATGTAAAAAGGTGTAAAAGTCGCATTTCGGACATTTGGGCGCCATTTCCCGCCTCCGAGGTCACCGCCGGCCGTAACCGTTTTTATATTTTGATAGATCGGGCATTTTGGGACGCGGCGATACCTAATATGTCTGTGATTTTTACTGTTTGTTATGTTTTATATCCGTTCTAGGGAAAGGGGGGTGATTTGAACTTTTAATATTTTATTAATTTTTTTTATTTTTTAAACTTTTTTTTTTCTTTTTTTTTTCACTATTTTTTAGACCATCTAGGGTACAATAACCCTAGATGATCAGATCGCTCCTACCATATACTGCAATACTACAGTATTGCAATATATGGCGTTTTTGCAGGTCTTACATTACAATGAGCCACTGGCTCATTGTAACGAACCTGCATAAACCATGTAGCCTCGTGTCAAGAGAAGACCCGAGGCTACCATGGTAACCGATCGCCGCCCCCCGATGACGTTCGGGGGCGTGGCGATCGAAAAAAAGATGGCGGCGCCCGCGCGCCGCCGTCTTTTAAACGCCGCCCGCGACTTTGCGGGCGGCGTTTAGAGGGTTAATAGCCGCGATCGGTGCAAGCACCGACCGCGGTTATTAGCGGTGGGGGTTTTGTGCAAAATGCAAAAACCCCCACCTCTGTATAAAGAGGACTCAGCCCGTGAGCCCTCTTCATACATCCCTTATACCTCTGCGCCGTAGAGCTACGGCGCAGAGCGTTAAGGGGTTAAAATCTATTACAACCTGATTAAGAATATAAATTGGTATTGCCATGATTGTATAAACCCAGAGAATAAAGTAGAGGTGTCATTTGAAAAGCATACTGATAGACAAAAAACAGGATCCAAAGAAAATTGTGAAAATATGTTTTTTGCCAATTTCACAGCATTTGGAATCTTTTTCCAGCTTTCCATTATGCAGAAAACAATCCTTCACATTGCTCTGTAAACATAAAAAAAAAGTTATGGATCTTTGCTGTTTCGTGCATTTTACATTGTGCTCAATAAAACTGGCTAAAGTCAGCTGAACCAGAAACGTACAGTCTATATAATCTTATTGGCTACCTGCTGAATTGTGCCCGTTTACCCCAGGAGATAACCCCAGGACACTAATCCTTTACACAAATGATGTAAGTGTACGTCTCTTCATACATGGTGGGTGTTTGCTGTGCACTGCCATCTTGAATGAGATTGTCACACTGCACAACCACCCCCAACCCTGTGATGTCATCAGGGGACGACAATCTGTCCTAATGACAACTGTTTTAATCCTGCATCATGTCATAAGGCCTCTTGTAGGTCATGCTTGATGTCAAGGGACCTGCCATACAAGGTAGCTAAAAGAGGCATGGTTTTCCTTATCCCATCCTGGAAAACTTTGCATATTGTCCAAGAATCCCCTTTAGTGGAGAACCATGGCTCCACACGCCTACATGGTGGCCATAATTCGCAGTCTATGTAAGGAGAACTCTTACTTCCCGACCCCAATGACAACTGGGAGTCTCTGTGGTAATCGATATCCTGTCACTCAGTAATAAAATCATCAATTCATTCTAGGAATCACCACATCCCAAAATGCCAGATTTATCAAAATATATATTTTTTTTTTAAGTGGTAACAGACAATGGCACTCAACTGTCCAAAGTGGCACACTTTAAGCCATAGACAAAACAAATAAATTTGAACAAAAAATGATCACTAGGTCATACAGTGCCCATGACATCAATGAAAACATCAGCTCGTCCAGCAACACCTTACACAGGTCCGTACACTGAAGTTTAAAAAAGTTATGTGTCAAAATAAGGCGAAATTAAGATATTTTACAAAAGGAAACAATTATTCAAACAGAATAGAACCTTTATAAATTTGGTATCTTAGTGATCATACCAACCCAAAGAATAAAGGACACCTGGCAATGCACAGAACCATGAAAATGGTGCAAATGTGTCAGATTCACCACATTTGGAATTTTTTTCCAGCTTCCTAGCGAAATATTAAATACTGTCCCTAGGAAGTACAATTTGTTACACAGAAAACAAGTCTTCATGCAGCTCTGTACACTGAAAATTTAAAAAAAAGTCATGGATTTTTAAAGGTGGCCAGTGAAAATGGAAATACAAAAACTAAAAAGGGCTGTAGCGTTAAGGGGTTAAAGCGCCTAGGATATAATGCAGAAGCTGTGACAGGGAACTTATACGGCTCTATTGTTACAGAGGACCAATGGCACATGTGTATCTGCTTCATTTTCAACACATAAAGCACCTCTTTGGACAACCAGTGCTTATTTTAGAAGAGCATTATGATCAAACAAAAGATGCAGTAAAATTGAAAACCCATTAAAAAAATTAATGTATGAAAAAATTGCTTTTATCAAGGCGATATTGTTACAACAAAGGGTGATAGAACATAATACAGAAATCTCTTCGACCCCTTACATATGAGCAAGTGTGAAACGTCCACATCACAATTGCGGCGTGTGCTGGATGGAACGCCCGGTCCGACTGCTGATAGATGAACTGACATACTAGGTGGTATTTATCGGGGCTTCTGTGGCAGTGGCATTGAAGCCCTGAAATAATAGCAAATGCAAGGGAAGGGGGTTCGGCTGGCTGGAGGGTGGGTGCAGTCAGTGAATTCTCATATGTGAAAATTCGCCGGATGTGTTTATTTCTACACCAGATAGAAAACCCCCCCACCGAGTTCACTACTGGTTGCTGTGCTGTTTGGACCGGAAGTTCCAGCCAGCACACGCTGCAATTGTGATGTGAGTAGGACACATCACAATTGCCTGTGTGTAATGGGCCTTTGACTATCTTTTCTGCAGAATCTGGTACTATATGTGGCCTAAGTATGAGAAAACATTCCTCCTAGGTCACTACTATGGTGGCTACAGTCCCTCTTTCTCTGCCTGCACTGTGTCAGGAAATGGGATGAGTGGACCCTCTGGACCACCTCGGGAGGTGGTACTACCTGGGACCGGAATCTAAGTGGCACCTGGTCTTCACCAGAGCCTGCCGCAAAGTGGGATGATCTTGCTGTGGCAGGCTGCCACCAGGTCGTTCCACAGGTGCAACTAGCCCACTGTGGCAGCCAAGGTCGAAAAGTTCAGGCACAGGGTCAGGGCAGGCAGCAGAGATGCAAAGCAGAGGGAAACAGGAACACAGGAACACGGGTACAGAGGAACACAGGAGCAGGAACACTAGAGCAGGAACACTGGAGCACAGGAACACAGAACACAAAAGCAGGAACACAGAACACTGGAACAAGAACACAGGAACAGGAACACGGGAACAGGAACACGGGAACACAAAGAGGCTTTCACTTCACACAAAATGGCATGAAGATCCAGCAGGAGTGATAGGAGCCGCCGGATTCAATAGAATTCCCGGAAGTGGCCAGCGCCAATCAGTGGTGCGCTGGCCCTTTAAATTTCCAAGTGCCGGTGCGCGTCCCTGCTCCCTAGGCCGGACGGGAGCAGGAGCGTGGAGAGGCGAGTTCAGATTGGGGGCCGGAGCAGAGCCACGGTGAGGGGCAGGGTGTGCCCACGATCCGTGACATGGATCGCGGGGGTACTCATGACTAACTGTTTCCTACAAGGTTAGAACATGTTTTTTGCTGTTCTTTAGGAATACACTGGAGAACATATTTAAATCAAAGCAGAGGGATCATCACATGCAACTACAAAGGAAGAGGCTGCAGAATTCCAAGTGACTTGGTGCAGGATATCATAAAGTATTTTGACTTTCCCCAAGTTCAAAGACTACTTCCTTTGTGGAAGAGATAAGGCAAATAGTTTTCCCACTGTAATGTGAGCTAATAGCGATTTTAAGTTTAGATAACACACATTTTGTTACAGCTGAAGTCAAGAAATAATTTCTCAAAAAAAAAGACTTGAAATATGCAGGCAGCTCATTGGAAACAAGGTTGTTTTATTGAATGGGACCTCTTGTTCTTTCAGGATGTAAAAATAATGCTAATGTTACAACCTGTGTCACTCCTTTCTCCTCATAGATTTTAAGCTCTTGTAAGCTATGGAATCTAGCATTGAAGTTGTATGCCTTTAGCACCCGGTTGTACTTTTTTTCCCCTATGTATTTGGGACGATTTTTAAGGAATCACGTGTATGCATATTACTGTATGTGTTCTAAGTGTTGTGAAGATAAAAATTCCTTATTTGGTTCATTAACATATTTGGTGGTAAGATTCCATTTGTATATGAGGTATATTTAATTTCAGAAGGATTCTGTTAAAAATATTGCATATATATCCCAAGCTCAACCAATACAACAATGCTGTTTTGCAAAACAAGCTGAAATTTGTATTGCTACTTGTTTTGGTACATATAACTATTAGCAAGCTTTTTATTTTAATTTTAGAAAGCAAAAAACACTGTCTTCCATGAGCTACTTCCTTTTAAAATGACGCTAATAAAGTTCTTTAAGCTGTTCTTTTGCCCCTCTGTGCTCTGGCATCACAGGACATTACACTTCATGGAACACTTCCCCCCTCCTAAAACTCACTTCTGCCATTAGATTACAGCAGGCAGAAGGTAGGGGAGTGCTGAGGGAGCAGGGGGAAGGTGAGACAGTGTAACTGCCTGTGAATCTGTTGCACAGAGAAGCTCTGGGACCCACCTCAGCAACCTTTCAGACTCATTATCATAATTTTAAAAGGTCACTTTAAAAGGAAGGAGGCCATGGATTACAAATATAAGAAGATTACCACTGTCACAGTGCCTGTATCAATGAGTAAGTGTCCCTGGTTTATCCATACATGAGGGCTTGAAAAAGGCTCCAAGTGAGCCGAAACTTCGCTGTACTATGTTGTACTCTTAAACATGGAATAAAGAAAATCACTGCTTACTTTTCATACTTGATGGTAGATATCCTTTAATTATGATTATGGAAGTGACAACTGTACTGTAGAATCATCAGGGAACAACCTATTCATATGTTTATTTTTTCCATTTTGCTGTTTTTAAGATTTTTCTATTTTCTACTGATTCTACTATTCTACTGCAGCAGTTGGTGCATGCAGGGTGTTTTCCAAGAACATGGACTACTTTTTTTAAAGGGGTATTCTCGTCTCGGCATTCACATTCAGTTTCATTAATCTGCCATTAATAAACATTTCTTCAATTGGATGTTATTAAAAAAAATGTTCCTGTGTGAAGATAATTTCTCAGAAATGTAGTCATGTGGTCCCTTAGAAACGAGATAATTTCCTCGAATACGGCCTCGAATTGTATATAAAATGTCCTGGAGTTACTACATGTCACACAGCCGTCCTGTGGTAATGATTACTGAATCCTGGTGGTCCGGCAGGACTCTATAGCGCAAGTCTGGCCACCGCTGCCAGAGTGTGACGTGGTCGTATCCGAGGAAGCTATCTGGTTTCTAAGGGACAACATGACTACATTTATGAGAAATTATCTTCACACAGGAACATTTTTTTTAATAACATCCAATTGAAGAAATGTTTATATATGGCAGATTAGTGAAACTGAATGTGAATGCCGAGACGAGAATACCCCTTTAAGGCTCAACCATTTTCCTCTATTCCCAAAATACGTTCCCAACAAGAGAAATTTCCTTCTTTCTTTTGGTTCGCAATACTTCTTTATCATTGGTGTTACTGTATACATTCAAGGGAAATCTTGAATAAAAACAATGTGGACAGATATACTTCTTATCTGAGTAGTGATCCAGGTAGAAATAGTATTGCTGAGGATACAACCTTGGTGGATCAACTGCATCTTAGCATAAATATTAAAACGTGAATAACTATCTTGGTAACGGCATAATAGACAGAAATAATAAAGGTATGTTGGAAATCATTGTTCTTCTGCATGCTGCCTGCTGATTAGAATGCTTGGGGAGGTGGAGGACTCCCTTTAACACTTTACTAATAGTGATAAATTGTAAGCTCTTGCAATCAGGGCCCTCAGTCCTATTGTTATATTTGACAATGCAATTGCTTTTTAACCCCTTAACGCCACTGGCCTTTTTTTCGTTATTCGGTTTCCATGTTTTGCTCCTCACCCTCAAAAATCCATAACTTTTTTATTTTTCTATTTACAGAGCTGTGTGAGGGCTTGTTTTAACTGTGCGCTCCAAATGACACCTCAAATTAATTCTTTGGTTTTGTATGATCACAGCAATATCATATTTATATAGGGTTTATTATGTTTTAACAGATTTAAAAAAAATTAAAGCCTTTTGCACAAAATCAATTTTCATATTCGCCCAATTCTGATGCTAATAACTTTTTCATACTTTGGTGAATGGAGCTGTGTAAGGTGTCATTCTGTCATGGGACAAGAAGACATTTTCATTGACACCAATTTGACAAGTTTAAGACATTTTAATAACGTTTTATTCAAAATTTGATATGAAGCAAAATGAAAAAAGTGGCGACTTTGACATTTGGGCTCTATTTTCCGTTATGGGGTTCACCCATGGGAATTACCTTTTTTTATTTTAAATAGTTTAGGGCATTTTGGGACGTGTCTATGATTTAACTTTTTTATTTATTTTTAATATCAGTTCTAGGGAAGGGGGTGATTTGAACTTTTAGGTTTTTTTGTCATTTATTTTAATTATTTTTTATCTTTTTAGCTATTTCTTACTGTATTTTTAGACCCCCTAGAATATTTGACACCCTAGGGCGTCTGATAACTCCCACCATAACCTGCATTATTACTGTATTGCAATATATTGGGATTTTGCACTGCATTTGTAGCGGTCTGGTACTCACAGACCATTACAAATGCTACCTAAAGACAGGCCTGGAAGTTTGACTTAAATTCCCTGCAACCGTTCGTCATGCCACAATGACATCATGGGGCGTGTTGATCGAATCCAAGATGGCAGCGTCCATGCGCCACCGACAATTGAATGCCCCAGCATCTTTGCTGGCACCATTTATATGGGTTACACCCGCAATCGATGCAAACACCAATCACGGGTGTTTGTGACGGGAGTTTGCTGCATTATGCTCAGCCTGTGAGCCCTCTTTATACTCCCCCTCCTACAACAAGATGTTCAGGAATGTCCAAATGGGGAAGGGATTAATGTCTTATTTAATTTGTATATGTAGCACATGATCTGTAAAGCACTGCAGAATATGATGGTGCTATATAAATTTTCATCATTATTATTACTGTACTGCACAGCATTATTAAGGTTGTGTATGAGCAGCCTTCTCCATACACAGCATGTTACCACTGTATTATACAGGAGAAACACAACGCTAACAATCACAAAAGGGACTGGCTGACTGCTGGCAATCACACCACTTAAAGGGGTATTCCTACAAAGACAAGATTATTTAAAATACTCAGGATATTCTCCAATTCAATGTAATAAAAGAAAAACAACCACTCAAAAAACACATAAAAAACCTAGAAATACTCACCCTCAAGCATGGGAGAGGAAAGTGGTGAGAGTGTGCATAAATAACCCGGAGTGCTTGACATCTTATCCCTGTGCTCCGTGCTGCTAATTATAAGTTTCTTTTCAAGGCTTGTCATTTTTCGGTGGCCCTGGGATCTGACCGTAAATCTTCAGTTTTTTATAGTTTGGCATGGCAGATTCTTCTCATGAATTTCTTCTCCTGTCTTCTCAATACAGTGTGATCTCTGCCCCTCCCCACTGCATTACAAGACAACCTCACACACAGACACTTCCTGCCGATCAGCTTCCTGCACTGACTTACACTACATACACTACAAGATAAGGTCTTTATCCAATGGGGAAGTCACTCTGTGTTTTTTACAGCTCAGATTCAGCAGAGCTGACAGTGTTTGTAATAGCTCAGATGTACCAGAGCTGTAGTGTGACATTGTGTGTTATAAGCATCTCATGGATCTCATCATCTCTGACCTGTCTCATCTCTCTTTTACTATGCGAATGTAGAATGTTCAGAAGCTAAATAAAAGTTTAGATAAACCTTTACCCTGATTATCTAAGCACACTGTCAGCGCACA
Source organism: Engystomops pustulosus (assembly GCF_040894005.1). Lineage (NCBI taxonomy): Eukaryota > Metazoa > Chordata > Amphibia > Anura > Leptodactylidae > Engystomops > Engystomops pustulosus. Next base: position 130,434,731 of record NC_092412.1, on the reverse strand, counting down.
GCATCTCATAGCACTAGAGGGATCATAAAGTGTCTGTGTAAAGAGTTCCCACCCACACTCTGGAATTTTACAATGACCATCACTAAAATGGTAGTCACTTGAATCTCCTCAAATACATCACAGAAAACAGAATGGACACAATTATTGTCACATGGCCAGTTTACCAACAATCCTTTCACTTAACCTCTTCTGGTCTAAGCCATTTTAGGGCTTTAGGACCAGGCCTGATTTTTAAAATTTGCCCTGTGTCATTATAGGAGCTTATACCTTTGTAATGCTTTAACATATCCAGGATATTTTGAGATTGTTTTCTCGTCACACATTGTACTTCAAAGTAATAGAAACATTTTGGTGATATCTTTTTTGTTTAGTTATGAAAAAAATGGAAATTTGGCAATAATATCTTAAAATTATTCATTTTTAAAGTTCAAAATCTTCATAGCACCCAAGTAACTTTATAACGAACATTTCCCAAAGGTCTGCTTTATATTGGCATGGCTCTTTATGCATCCTCTCTCTTTTCTAGGTTGTTAGGAGGTTCAGAATTGTGGGTGCAATTTTTCTCATTTTTATGAAAACCGTGTAAATTATGCCATTTTAGAAACTTAACCCCTTAATGTGTGAAAAAAAATCAACTTTAAGAAGTGTGTTAACCCTTTAGATGCTTCACAGGGGTTAACACAAAATGGAGGTGTAATTTACAAGCTGTAATTTTTTTAGACAATATATTAAATTTGGCCAAAAATTAAACCGTATTAAACACAAAGTATTAATGACAACAAACTACACAAAGTTTGATACCCAATTTCTCCCAAGCATGAAGGTGCCCCATATGTGTTGGTAAACTGCTGTATGGGCACACTGCCGGTCTTAGAATGGAAGGAGCGCCAGTCAGAGCAGATCTGCATTGTCACATTTTACAAGCTATAAAATGTTTATTTTTTTGTAATTTGGACAAATGGAAGATTATTTTTTTGTGTGGATGAGATCCACTTTTCAGGTACATCTTAAGGGTTCAATAGGTAATAATCACATTTTTGAACTCTTTCTTGGTGGTGGTTAAAAAATTCATTAATTTTTTTTTAAATGGTTTTCAGCATTTTTTTACAGAACGTTCACCGTATCATAAAAATAATGTGTTATCTTTATTCTTTGGGTCATTATGATTATGGTGATACCCCATTTATGCAGCTTTTTTATGGTTAACTTGTTTTGCAGGACTAATTTTTTGAGAAAATTGCGTTTTTGCATTGTCATGTAACAATGGGCATAACATTTATAATTTTTTGTTTGCAGAGCTGTTTTAGAGCTTAAATTTTGTGGGACAAGCTGTACTTTTTCTTGGTATCATGTGGGGTAAATGTTACTTTTTGATCACTTTTTATGAGGTCAGATGTGAAAACTTCATAATTTTTGTGCAGTTTTTTGGGGTTTTTTACAGGGTTTTTATTTTTGCGTGATTTTCACTTTTTAATGTTTTTATTTGATTATTGCATTATTTAATTGCCCTACACAGAGGATGTCCATTGCGCGCCGATGCACTAAATCGCCTCGGTCATAGTCATTGCGGCGTCTGTAGGGTTAAACAGATGGGATGCGATAGTCACAATCCCGGCTGTTACTGTGGGATCCTGGCTACCACGTACCGCCAGGATCCCACGGTGATCGCCTGAACTTCTGAGCCGGGGCAATCACCATGGAGTAATTCTACATCAAGGTGCAAGAACTACCCACATCCTATGACAGAATTATCTTAGGGTGCAGGAAGGGGTTAATAAATATAAAAAAGTATAACTACGGTAAGAAACCCAATGTATGTGCAAAAACTGATCAATATGTAATTACATCAAGGGTAACAAAGGTACAAGGTACAAGGTGTATATTGGGGGATGGGGTAAGTGCCCCACAAGTATAGCTGCTCCTCCGGCAGCTTCCTCAAGGGGGTCACACTTAAAAAGTGAACCCACACGTGGGCTGCAGTCTTAACCAAACTAGTATCAATGAAAACATCAGTTTGTCACACAAAAATGGCAGAACCTGTGAGAAAATGGTGCCAATGTAGCAGCTAGAGATGATCATACACAAACCACCCAACTATCTTCACCACGATTAACCACTGTTAAAAGAGTAGAGCTCTCTACCTTACCCCCCTTCAAAACAGTAAACCCTCCTCAGACAAAAGTCATGGAGCAGTCACTCCAGCTGTATGATGACTCTCCTACCTTTGAATCTGTGGCATTATCCACCTGCCCCTGCCCCAGACATACAGTTGCAAGATTCCCAAGACATTGTGCTGGAGGATGAGGGTGTGAGAGATCTATGATGATGAAACACAACTGCCAACTGCTGTGGCATTCTGCAATTTTACAGATGGGAGATGGCAGCAGTGATGGCCTGGTGGTAGAAGAATCAAGGGGTGATGAGGAGGTACTAGACCTTACATGGGTGGAAGGCAGTGATACTTTAGACAACAAGGTGGTGATCAGGAAGCCCCAGGCAGCCAGAACAAGTGAAAGTCGCTGCAGTCAGCCTGTAGCCACTTTGTTGCCTACTACTGTCAAGGAATCCAGCAAACAAGTGAACATGTGTAATTTGCACGCTGCCCCACCAATCAATAGAGTGTGGCCAAATGACATGGGACAATCTGAGCATTATGTATTACCAGGCACCTGCAAAGCAAACATGAGCTGCAGTGGATGAGACACCAAAATAGACTGCAGACACCCGAGGTTCCCGCTGCTACAGTTGGCTCTGCTTGTACCACCAACTACCAAGGAACCAGGCCCCCTGTCTCCCCGCAAAGGGAGAATTAGAGGGTCAGCTTCTTATCCATAAGCGCTCATATGTATGGGAGTTAAAGCTGATTTAAATACACTGCCAAAAGCAGGGGAAAAAAGGACATTATTCTAAATTAGAATACTTATTATCATCTGCACTGTTGATTTATGAAATTTGGTTAATCGTTTAGCTACCCTTTAAAAAATGTATCAAGGTTTGTGAATAGCGTTGTGACCAACAGATGATACAGTAAACCTGTATCATCTGTTGGTCACAACGCTATTCACAAACCTTGTATTGTATGGGTCATTATGGATGTAATGATACCAAATATGTGATGTTTTTGTAGTGATTTTAACTTTTTGTCTTTATATACAAAAGCTTATAAAGTGCTTTTTAGCCATCTTTTAAATTTACCACATTTGTTGACTATAGGGTGCACTTTTTAGCAAGAAAAGATCTCGCTAAAAATATTGTGGGTCTTATAGATTGAAGGTACAGCTTTGTCAGACCCTCCTGACTGCTGTTCTCAAAATCAGGTGATGCGCCAGCAAACTACTTCACTCAATATATGAGAGAGCAGAGCCTCTCCCCACCATCCTGACACGCATATTACTGCAGTATCTACAGTGATGTCAGAAGCATGTGAATGATTCTGCATCACTGGATGGTCCAGAAACCCTTTGTTGCTGCCAGAGGATGGGGCCAGAGAAGAAATTACGTCTGGGACTGGATAAGAAGAGCTGTGTGTGTGAAATGTGTCCTAAGTGTGTTCATGTGAGTTAATGTATTTAGCAGACCTGAGTGATTGAATGTAGCAAAAGATTTTGAGTAGTTGTAGCAGGAACATCAGGAAGCTTTGTGGGGATCCCTGTGTGTATATTGGATTCCAGTCTAATACAACTACATCACATTGCTAATATTTGCTTAAGATTATCATGGAGACTAGGCCATAGACATTGTGGCCTTCATAGCAGTTAAGTGTTTTTAGATGATCTGATGTTTAGTGAATAACAACAGTAGTATAACTAAGCTTCTAACTACAACCACAACCTAACCAATTTCTACATAGATACAACACTAGAACCAAGATACTACATTGATGTGTTATCAGAAACAAGATTAATACAAAGATAAAGGGCCAGAAAACAAAGAAGTGTGAGACAGGCAGCCTTGTACTGTACCAGATTTATAACAGTGTCTGGATGCTGGATGATAAATGTGACATTTTCTAAGATCGTGTTTGCGTGGGTTTCCTCCGGGTCCTCCGGTTTCCCCCCACACTCCAAAAACATACTGGTAGGCTGATTAGATTGTGAGCCCCAAGGGGACATGGACCAATTTGACATGGTTTGTGCAACGCTGCGTAATCTGTGTGCACTATATAAATAAAGGAATTATTATTATCATCTCATAATAGAAGAGTCGCAGCACAAAGGAGATGATGCAGAATCAGGGGCTGGAACCATGTCACCCTGCCTCCTCCCCTTCACTGTAAAACTGGCCAACGACTGAAGTCCCAGTGTTCCCTCCCCCATGGTGACTCTGCAGGACTGTGTGTGAGTGAATGGTTGTAGCATAGATTTTTGTGAGTGAATGGATGAAGCAGAGCTATTTGTGAAATAATTGATGTAGCAGAGCTCTGTGTGAATGTAGTAGAGTTGTGGGAGTTATGGATGTAGCAGATCTGTAAGTGAGTGAATAAATGGTACAGAGCTGTGTGTGAGTAAATGGATGTAGCAGAGTTGTATGTGCCGTGGTTGTTTGTGACCAACAGGGAATTTTTCATTTGTGTCAAAAATATTTTGTCTTATAGTAAGGTGCATCATAGTCTGAAGAATACAGCATTTTAACAATTTTATCAATCAGCTTGTTTATTAGTATTGCAGTGTATTATACTGAACATACTCATTTTACTCTGGCAAGATCCAAAGATCTTGATACAACGCCAAGGGTGCTGTTGATATGATCAGTGGGCATCGAGGTGGTGCAGTGTACACATTTATAAAAGTTCTTTAGATACCGGAATTGCATTGGGTTCAGTTCAGCTGCTCTGTGTTCTAGCCTGTAAATCCTGCAGAAACATGCAGTGACTGTGTTCGAAGAAAATTGCTTGTGTGCAATCTACCATACAGGTTAGGCCAGCATTATCTCGGGTGCCATACTTTTAAGAGAAGAGACATAAAAGAATATATACCAACTTCATAATGTTTATGTACCACAGGAATAAACAATAAGCAGCCTACCCGTTTAAACCCTGTTTGCTGTTCTCTCTATTAAAGATTCATATTTACTGCCCTGCTCAATAAAACAGTAGCCAAATGAAAAGTCTAGAAACACCAAAAATCATATTTTCTACTTAGAAATGTGAACTATATGTTCACGACAAGCACAAAAACGTCTAAATTCTTTTCATTGACTTGCCTTTGATATTTGAGACATCTTTTTGAAAAAATGTGGATTGTATACAATCTTCAAGCTGCTGAACAATATGTGACCATCGGACAGATGGAAGAGAATGTGGGTCAGGAATCATGTGTTTATTCTAATGGCATATTCACACTGATAGTGTTCTTATGTCCTGATGGAAAAGACACTGCCTATAGTAGTCAGTTTAGATAGGTAAATCTATGAGGCTGTTTGACAAGGAGAGTTTCAGAGCAGATGTCACAGATGACCTTAAAAATAACCAAACAGCTGTGCAGCACCACTTACTACAACCCAGGGGACAAAGGTCTTGAACACTTACACCAGAAAATGCTCGTTCATACAATGGCTTCTTATTAGATTCACAACTTAGGACATGTTCTGAATAGACAAAGAAGGAGCATCAAATAAAATGAACTCTGTTGCCTGCCTTATTTTATGTGACTGAATAAAAATATCGTAAGAGATTTCAAACTGAGAACAGGAAAGTGTCTCTGGACTGCTCTGACGCTAGAATGATTAAATAGCAAGGTTTTGCTTAAGGGGTTTGGATTGTAACCTTGTATTTATGAAGACCTGCTAAGTGTCCCCTTCAATCAGACAACCAGACGGTTCATTGTTTCATCAGTCTGCTGATGGAGGTACCTAGTGTTAGAAAAAGCACACAGAGTATTTTTCAATGACCCAAAGGGCAAAGGTCACTTATTATAAATGGATAATGAGAGTTAATGTAATGTTCTGACTGTGGACAAAGAGAAGGTCTATACAGAGCCCCTTGTGGCTTGGTCACTAAGGCTTTCATTTCCCTTGCACAGTTAATGGAGCCAAACAATTGACAGAAATGTCATACAAAAGAATGAAACTGAGAGAAACTGCTGTGTTCTAACTGTGATCGACAGATACAAATAGCGACCCTGAAATGGCGCCACAACTCCTTTTACCACTAACATGGCAGACGGCTGTAGCATTTGCCCTAAACTCCCATTTAGTCATTTGCTAGCAATTAACCTTATTGACAGAAGTGATATAATATTGAACCATAACTTACTGCTACTGTCAGCCTATTACTGTATTGCAGGTAAACAGCAGAACACACAGACAACACAATCAAGACATGTAGCGCCAGCAAAAGATGTTAGCAGGTTGCGGTTACTAGTTTAGACATAACAGGATTCTTTCAGATCAGAAATAAAGAACAAAGCGCTACATGGTACATAGCCCTATACATCTAAATACAAAGTCAACTCCATCCTATGATCAGTGTATGTCAATTGTATCTGTGTCTTTAAGACATATTAATACAAATAAATTAATTGGAGATAGGAGTTTCTATGCTTCTTTTCTCTGCAACTGTTTTCTCCAGGGGCTGCCTGGACTGCCCAATGTGGTTATTTAACTGCATATTTGGCATTATTCATTGCAAAAACCTGCATAAAACATGCATGCAGTAAGCACACTGCATGACATGGATGACCTGGATGATCCTCCTTGATTGAAAGAATTACCATAATGTCATATCCTCACTTGTACTGCTGGTTTATTGCATGTGCATGTATAGGAAGATGGATACTGGAAGCTAGCCAATGAAAACAATGGGGAAATGGGGGGCTGGCTGCTGGTTGGGGTACTGCAGTATAGGGTATTAGTGATCATAACATTAAAAAAAATCTAAGTAAAACATTTTTTAAAAATAAATAAAAATTGTTACCCCCCCCCCACTATTTCTTTAGAAGTGAAATAAAAGTTAAAAAAAGTCATACCACCATGTCCCAAAATGCCCAATCTTTCAAAAATGATGCAGCAAATAAAATTTTAATAAGAAGTAATCAAATGGTTGTACAGTCCCCAAAATGGTGGCAATGAAAACACTGCTCATCTTACAAAAATAACACCTTACACAGGTCTGTACACAAGAATGAAAAACAAATAAAGGTCAGAAAATGGCAAAATGAATATTACTATAAGGAGATGAGTTACAATATTTTAACTAGATGGTACAGAGTGCCCTCTCTCTCTTGCATATATAGTATACTGAGTTTCCTGATGCCTGCTGGCAATGCATGGCCAGTGAAAGCACTATGTCAAACCTCTGCTCGTCTTCCCCCCATTTACACTCTTTTTGGTCTACAGTTCTCACCGGCATGCACACGGTTACAGGTGCATCGATTCCAGACAATCCTGAAGCAACCCTTTTATTCATGTTTGACATGCCGCCAGCCAGATACAAGAAGAACCTCACCTAATACCTCCTGCTAAAACGGTCATTCCTAGGAATTGGTGTTCTGATGACCCACCCTTGATATGCAAATGGCTAGCAGAAATCACAGTGACACATAGGATGGATGGAGGAACTCATTGCTCAGTCTCCAGATTACTCTCCGTTCTCTGATACCTGGAACCATTGGGTGACTTCTCTGGCCTCTCCTGATTTTTGTGCACTTAGAGATTGAATGGATGTCTGTGGGAGTGATGAACCTCCTATTATTTACACCCATTTTGTTCCCTTGTAAAACTTCACCACCCTGCCCCCCCCCCTTTCCATCCCTCTCTTCTTTTTCCTCTCCTTCCTGACCTCCGTTTCTTGTCTGATTTCTATGTACAGGCACTCCCCGGGTTAAATACAATATAGGGTCTGTAGGTTTGTTCTTAAGTTGAATTTGTATGTAAGTTGGAACTGTATATTTTATCATTGTAATCCCAGACAGAACTTTTTTGGTCTCTGTGACAATTGGGTTAGGTTGTCATAAGAACCAGGATTAACACTAAAGCTTCATTACAGACACCTGTGATAACTGTTACAGCTGATCATTGTAGCCTAGGACTAAAGTAAAATAAATTACCAATATCCAGAGGTCCGTTTGTAACTAGGGGTCATATGTAAGTTGAGTGTTCTTAAGTAGGGGACCGCCTGTATTATTGTAGTGCCCCTTTGCAGATTTCAAAAGTATACTTGATGTGGAAATTTCCTTCTGCATAATGTAACCTAGATTTTTCCATGTTGAACATTATGGTTTGGTCTTACACGACCATATGATCTAATCATGTCATAACTTGTTTGTTTTGTTTTTTTCAACTTCTTTTTATTTAACTTTCAGAACAAAAGAAAAAACAATTACACAGTCCTAATATACCCAATCTGGGCACTGATAACTTGTTTGTTGTATCCAAATGTTGTTTAATAAAACTTTTTAAAGGAAAAAAAAATAAAAATAACACATATAAATTTGGTATCTCTGTGATCATAGCGATCCAAAGAATAAAGAGGCAGTGTCATCTGAAGCGCACAGTTATATATACAGGTGGTCCCCTACTTAAGAACACTCGACTTACATACGACCCCTAGTTACAAACGGACCTCTGGATATTGGTAATTTATTGTACTTTAGTCCTAGGCTACAATGATCAGCTGTAACAGTTATCAAATGTGTCTGTAATGAAGCTTTAGTGTTAATATTGATTCTTATGACAATCCAACATTTTTAAAATCCAATTGTCACAGAGACCAAAAAAGTTCTGGCTGGGATCACAATGATAAAATATACAGTTCCGACTTACATACAAATTGAACTTAAGAACAAACCTACAGACCCTATCTTGTATGTAACCCGGTGACTGCCTGTATATATAAAATCAGAGGCCATAAGAAAATGCCACAAAGGCGTTTTTTCTTCAATTTCGCCATAATTGGTATTATTAAAAAGTTTTGGCTTTTGAAAGGAGCGGAGTAAAAAACTGAAATGCAAAAAGGCACAAACAGCAGTGGACAGGAGGACACAGTGCTTCGCTGCTAGGATAAGCTATATAGTCAACCTGGCTTCCGCCTCTTGATGTATCGGGGCAGGTGGCTGCGCAGCGCTTATTCTATACCAGCCAAGGCCTGGTGTAGTAAAAACCGCAGCCGGTGACTTTTCACATATGGAATGTCGCGGGCAGCAGCTCCAGCCCACTCCCGGCCATCCCCTACATGCCCCAGGGCGCAGAGGCCCTGATAAATGTACCCTGAGGAATCTATGCAAAATGTCAATTATTTAGGAGAGAATTATTATATGAATCTAAGATATTTGCACTTACTGTTAAAACAAGTTGAGAATATAAAAGAATACTACAGTAAAGTGGATGTCTACTCCTGTGTTCCTGTATTGTCTTCTTTCATAAGTATTTACTGGACAGCCCTTTACAAGCAAACAACCTGGAAAATTGCCCATGGTAAAACATGTGATCTATAATATATTGCTTTAAAATGGGATGAAATTTTACTAATCTGATGCTTTAAATCTAACATTTAGCTTTTTAGCTATTCCCAAGAATTAACAAGAAATACTGTCAGATAATGAAGTTGCCAGTGGATGAAAATATAGAAATATGTCAGCACTAGTGGGTCTGTAGATGTTGTTGATATATTTGGTTTCATAAATTCCAGCAATATTGAGCTACCAGAGGTTTTAGTTTGCATGGGCACTTAGCTGACTTACAGCTATGGCCAAAAGGGGTTCTAAATAAGTATCACAGTCTGCATTTTAAATTTGTTTTGCCATACTTGGACATTTTCAAAAAAAATCTTAATGTTTATGCTTTTATTCTTTTCAACACCGCCCAAATAATAGTGTAAGTGTGCGGAAAAGAAATTTTACAATGAAATTCTATTTTTCTTTTTTTTCCCCCAAACCCTGCCCCATTACAGTTTTTTACCGAAAAATGGAAAATAAAACTTTTAAGGAATGTTGATGGGAGTACTAAGAATACTTACACTTGAAGATATTTTGTGTACATGAAACCTGATTACTAAGACTATAGCCACAACAAGAAGAATTTGCATATAAATCACTCTTGGGCTAATTTCACACTACTATTCAAATCTCTGTTCCTTACCTCTGTTAAAAAAAGGTAAAGAACAGAGGTTTAATGTATTGTTTAAAGATCCCATTGAAATCAATGTAAATTTTATGTCACCCATTATGTTCCGTTTAGGCAGGGATCCGTTACGGATGCTGTAGTACTTTTCCTCAGTTTGAAAAATGCATGAATAATGGATACTTGCTTAACTGACCATAACAGGTTCCATAAAAATTACATTGATGGCAATGGGATTTTTAATTGATATGTTAAACCTCCGTTCTTTACCTTTTTTAACAGAGATATGGAATGGAGGTTTGAACAGTAGTGTGAAATTAGCTTTACAAGTTATCTGTAGCACATTACTTGAGTTGAGTGATTCATGGTTGATTGCTATGCTATGATTAGCAATATGAACTAGGAAGGACTTTGCTTTCCTTTGCATGGACCCATTGGCTACAATAATAAGCAGCTTGCTTTTTGTCTCAATACTGTTGGATAACGAGTTGAGAAAGATGGTCTTTTTAGCTGTACTTTGTTACTATATATTAGCTGTTGGAACAAGTACAGTTACATCAATTAGAAATGCACTTACGTCCAGCAAGTAGGTATTGATAGTATTGTACCACATCTGAGGCCAATAGCAAAGGATGGTTGGCATTAAATGGTGGTTGTAGCTCATTCCAATGAGGAGTCCTGAGGAAATAAAATATTAACCTTTTAATGTTAGACGTGTGTTTCATGACCATAATTGACATATTGGTGCAGACATTGACCATACATTAAATGAAGTTTAGTCTTTTCTTCTTGATAAATTAATAATTATTCTGATATTATAATATGATACACTTTTTATAGAATACTAATTGTTGGCATTCTTCAATGCTAGCCAGAGGGTATATCCAGCAGTAAAGAAGGAATATTCATATACCAATGGTGAAGCATATGATCATACAATTGGCTGCAGTAGAGAAATTCATTAAATTTTTTTTAAATCATGAAAAGCCATTATTCTCCAGCATGAACAAAGTGCACCAAAAATGGTGCACACTTCCAGAGCAGGGCAGGGTGCACCAGATTAGTGAAGACTGTGCACCAGTTTTGTTCAATCTGGATCACTCTGCACACTCCACAGGCAAACTACATATTGCACAGACTGAACTAGTTTTGATTGTGGGCCATTAAATGTAATAAACATAGTGATAACTCCAAATATAGATGTATTTTTAAATCACTTTTACACCATATGGTTTTACACCATATGGGTAGCTAAAAGATCAAATAAAATGCATGTGTATTTGCAAAATGAAAACATTTCTTTTTCATGTGTGAGCCCAGCCCTACAATGGGAAACATACAGATGAAAGGGGTAACCAAAAAAAATCTCTAACGGCAATCATTTTATAATGTAAAACAAAACCAACATCTTCAAATACATTCGACAATCCAACAAAGATGGCTAAGCACCATATTTCTATACCAGTGTCTCTGCATAATAATACAGCCTTTGCCTCAGACAAAACTCCTAGATGCTCCCATTTTCTGAAATATGACAACTCCATCCAATATGAGGTCATTTTAATTAAGGAATGTTCCTTGTAAATTGTTCTGTATCATTCATATTGATTATACCAATACAGGAATAAGCACAGCTACAGGACAATGCATCCTAAAAATCAATGGCAAAATACTTTAAAATGTCCAAAAGGAAAAAAAGATCAGACACTGGAAAAATATTTATGGATTGATTTCTGTTTGGTGCAGTAAGGTCTGGCCACTTATTAAGGGGCATTTCAATTTAGAGTTATTTTTAATAGAAAACCAATTGAACATTGCTGCATGGCTTATCAATCTCATTAATGTAGGTATAAATTAAAGGGTAATCATAATAACGATAAGTAATGGTACAGAAATATCTTTCATAAATGTCTGATAACAAAATATCAGTATATTTCATACATTTTTTAACATCTGCTGGACATTATGTAGGCTAAAATTCCAACAGCTTTGACAAGCAATCAACTTTTTCACTGCATAATTCACAGAAACATATAGCAAAGAAAGCACTAAAGACTAGTGCACTGCAACTCCATTCTGGTGAGGAAAACTGGATACCAAAAAGAACACCAGATTAGCCTAGAGCTCCTAGTACTCCTCACAGTTCTCCCATTACGCACCACACTGCTCTATCTTGCCGAAAACTCTCCTGTGGGCTATAAAAGGTAGCTTCTTCCAAAGGAGGATGGCTGAGCAAAGGCTTCTAGCATGATAGTGTGCTGTTACAGCATTTGCTATGTATTCTTCAATTCCAGTTGTGACCTTCTGCTGTTCATTGGACTTTATGAATCTTGCCTGCCTGCCCTGAGCTATTGCCTGGGTTTGCTTACAGACCATGTCCCTCTTTAGTGCCATCTTTCCTACATACGGCAGTCGTTTACCTGTTCTAGGACTATTCTATTCTGCCTTATGTTCCTGTCATAGTATAATTGAGTCATTGCATAGGGGTTAAAAGGGTGAATGGATGAAGCCTTTAGTATAAGTCAAAAAACAAAGTGGTCTGTTATAGAAAAGTAGCTCATGTGGTGTAAAAGTAGATGAACAAGCTCTGTACAATTATATTTGTTAAGGAGATGGCACTGGTCTCGGACGCCATGTTGCGTACTTTCAGCCATTTTAAATACTCAGTATTCATTTCACATAACTTGTCTAGTGAAAACTAAAGTTTGGGTGGGGTTTCTATTCAAACAAAGTAAGGTACAAAACATAAAGACTTAGCGCTTGCTAGCACCAACTAAGGGAAGGTATTCAGGGGAGCACCTGGGCATTGTTTTTATGTGAAGACAGCCAATGGTTGTACATTCCTTTGTGTGTTTGCATCCAATAGTGTTGCATTTCATGTGTCAAGCTATCCAATGGTATTGCCCGCTTGTGTACTTGCACACCCTATGCAAAGTGCCTTATGATATTCTATATAAGGGTCTCAGTACCAAAAATAAACCGTCTTGAGTTAATGTTTTTAACTAGTTAAATATCTTTTCTGTGTTACTCACTCCATTCCAGCTCTGGAAACAAAGATTCATATAATTTGGAAATCACCTTACAACACTGACTGTTAAAGCTATGTGTATAAATCCTTATGCTAAAGACAGAAACAGATGGATGTATACACTGGATGGAGAATAAAGTGCAAAGTTTATTACAAATAAGTGAAATCAATAACAAAGACAGGATACATATAAAATCAAAAACACTTAAAAAGGTGCACCATAGAGGTGTTACTGGTTACCACAGGTCAAGGTAAGACCCTCTCCCTAGCTCAATCTGCCCTCAAAAGTGTGTAGCCATAAACACAAGGCAAGGTGCACTAAATAGTAGACAAAATCCAAAACAAAAAATGACCAATTATATGCCATAAATGCCACAAACTGCCCTAGTAGTACAATACCATACTGGATATGCATCATACAGCCATGTGGACACAAGTGTTGGGGATGGCCAGAGAGCACGGGAGGCGGTGAACCCCGTGCTCTCTGCCCATGTCCAACCTTTGTGTCCACATGGCTGTATGACACATATCCAGTATGGTATTGTATTACATTGGTTTTTAACAATGCACTGGTTAGTATTCTATTCTGGTTACTGTGTGATAAGGAATATCTTCATACTGTATATTTTTCCTTTGAAGGCTTCTAGTAACTAAGAATAGCTAATACATGAAATATAGCTGTTAAAATGATGTAACTGTTTTCTGCCTAAATAACAATATTTTCCAAACGCAATGAGATAAGCATTAACATACCTAACTAGAGTCCAGCTGGCACGTGGTGAGGTCCACATTTCCAGAGGTGTGTCATCACTTATCTTTGGTGCAGTGCTCAGAGGCCGGGGTTCCAACACATGTTCTACTAGAGTTCCATAACAGCTAATTACATACAGTGATTCCACCACACATTGCTTGGATTGATCTAAGAGTAAAGGGATGAGAAAATAAAAAACAAATCACAAATTCAGCAACAATACATTAAATTCTGGCTTGCTGCACAATCATCTAAATGCACATCAAAAATGCTCTGTTTGTTCAGAAATTTTATAAAGTTTAAATAAATACAGTATATTGTACACTATGAGAGATCTTTTTTGTTATTCAGTTACACTCCTTTCATCTTTTGAATGGTTAAAAAAAATATTTACCAACACATTGGTGCAAATTTATCAAGCTGTCTGAAAGTTAGAATATTTCTAATTTCCCATGGCAACCAATCACAGCTCAGCTTTAATTTTTCCAGTGCTCATGAAAATTTCAAAGGGGAGCTGTGATTGGTTGCCATGGGCAACTAGAAATATTCTGACTTTCAGACAGTTTGATAAATCTGCCCCATTGAGTACACATTTATACACATTCGTTCAATCACATACAAATTTTAATTTCTAGGCAAGGGCCAATTTAATTTTTTATCATTTTTTGCATCTTTTAGTGTGAGCGAAAGTGAGGAGTAGTTGAATAAACAAAACAGGTACAAATTTTTCCATTACTCCTTATCCTTGTAGAATCTCTGTGCCTCAAAGTAACTAATGAGAAAAAAAGAGATGTGAACCTTTCCTCTTGGCTTGAGTTCACCAGATAAATATGACATATAATTATTAGTTCTTGCTGAATTATTAGTTCTATCTGAAGCGTAAAGGGGTTGGCCACACTTTTACATAAATTGTCCATGTGCCTTTACTACCTTAATAATAATTCCTGAATGTTCAACAATTGATTAATCCCTTAGCGCTCTGCGCCGTAGCTGTACTGCGCTGAGCCCCGCGATTAGCGCTCAGCGCAGTACAGCTACTGCGCAGAGCCGATGCCGGTTCAGCGCTGCATAGCAGCCGAACCGGCATCGTTAGCCGCGGGATTTCAGCGGTAATCTACCGCTGACATCCCCGGCTAACACCCGCGGTCAGAGTGGGCTCCGATCGCAGGTGTTTAACCCGTTAAATGCCGCGGTCAACGCGACCGCGGCATTTAACATGCCTTCTGGGGGTCTTTACCCCACGATCGGCCCCCCCGCACCGTTTTCGGGGGGGGGGCAATCGCTGTTTTGGCTCCTCTGGGGTCCGATCGGGACCCCAGAGAAGCCTGGAGGGTTTACCTTTAAGATGGCGTCTGTGACGTCATCTTAAAGGCAAAGTGTCAGCCTATGCATCTGCATAGGCTGGCACTGATAATACCCTGCAATACATTAGTATTGCAGAGTATTATCAAGAACAAGCAATCAGATGATTGCTTGGTCATATCCCATGGTGGATCATGTAAGAAATGTAAAAAAAAATGTTTTTCAATAAAAAATTACTTTATAAATCACTAAAAATGCCCATAAGCCCCAAAACATATAAAGAGACATATAACGCTCAAAAAAGTCTAAATCATAACACAAACCCCACATATATAGTATCACCGCGTCCGTAACAATCCATAGAATAAAACTAAATAACTATTGAACCCATATGATGAACGCCGTAAAAAAAAAACGTCAAAAACCCGCCAAAAAATATGATTTTTACCTATTATATCCCACTAAAAATGCAATAAAAAGTGATCAACAAAACATATGTACTCCAGAATGATATTGTTGCAAAGAACAACATGTCCCGCAAAAAGCAAGCCATCAACCAGCTCTGTAGCCAAAAACGTAACAATGTTATGCCATTTGGAAGACAGCGATGCAAAAATGATAGATTTTTCCCCACATTAGGGTTTTATTTGGCAAATTTAGTAAAACATAAGAAAAAATATTCATGTCTGGTATCCCCGTAATCGTATCGACCCATAGAATAAAGATAACAGGATTATTAGGCTATACGGTGAACACGAAAAAAAAAAAAAGTAAAAAATCCAGTACAGAATTGATGCTTTTCTACTCATGACCTCAAAAAAAGTTCCAAAATTTTCAACAATAGGTGATACCAACCCCAAAATGGTAACACTGGAAAAAGCATCTCGTCCCGCAAAAAAATGCCATCACATGGCCCAAATAACGGAAAAGCGAAAATTTTATAGCCTTCAAAAGGGGGCAACCAGAAAACTAAAATCCTGGCAGCTGCAGGGTGCTCCTTCCCTTCTGCGCCTCACTGTGCCCCCATAACACAAATCACGGCCACACGTGGGGGGTCGCTGCACTCAGGAGAAATTGTAGAACAAATTTTATGGTGAGTTTTCTCTTTTTATCTTTTGAAAATGTGTAAATTTTAGGGCTAAATGAACGTATAACCGACAAAATTTGACCATTCTAAATTTCACCGCCATTTTGATTCAATTACTATGAAGATCTCAAGGGGTTAACAATCTTTGTAAATGCTGTTTCTGATAGTTTGTGGGGTGCAGATTTGAAAATGGGTTGGTTATATAGGGGGATTTTGTTGCTAAATATGTAAAATTTGATTTCAAACAGTATTTATCCCCAAAATAGTCAATTCCGAAAATACGGAAAATCGCTATTCGATTTGTAAGCCGCGTGACGTCAAAATAAATTATCCAAACATTTCAAAAATTATGAAAATGTAAAGTAGACAAATGGGAAATGTTATTCTGCAAGTTATTTAGGTGGTAAATCTATCTGCCTGAAAACGCGGTGATTTTGAATTTCGAAAATGGCAAATTTTTCTAAAAATTCATCATTTTTTTCTTTTTTTTGTAAATAAACGCAAAACTTATCAGCCAAAATTTACCACTAAAATGAAGTACAACATGTGGGGAAAAAACAATCTCAGAATCGCTTTGATAAGTAACAGTGTTCAAAAGTTATTACCACAGGAAGAGACACTGGTCAAATTTCAAAAAAAAGTTGCGAGCCTTAACCTGCAAACAGGCTGCGTCCTTAAGGGGTTAATCATCCCTGATGCTTTCTTTAGGGCTGTCTGCAAACTCTCTCTGAATGTTTGTTTACATGTCTATGCACTGATAAATAGGAGGGACCTGTAGCAGAAGAGTTTTGACTTATCCTGCTACCCCCTCCCCTCAGTGAGACGGACTGAGAGGGAAAAAACACACTAGAGGCTGCCATTAGAATGGACTGAAGGAGAGATGCAAAGTGCTGCATGGGGAGAGCAGGGAAAGGCGAAAGCTCTGACAGGAGGCAAAAGTACAGGTACACAAACATGCAGAGACATGTATTATGGAAGAGAATTACTGAAAGGTGGCCAACCCCTTTAAACTTCCTGTCATCAGCTTGAGAAAGCGCCTCTGAGCATGAAACGGCCCCATTACTGCAGCTTGTACCCTCCCGCCATGGATCACTGACAATAAAGAATCTAGTTTTGCACATTCATCTGGGAGTACCGCTATTCTAATTGTATGCTCCTATGTGAACTCTGACTCTACCTTTGCTGAGCAACACCAATGGTGTTTTTGTGTGGTATGCCTGATTGATGCAATGTGTCTGCTCTGGAAGCGCTGTTTCTGGATGGATTGTGCCAGCTATACTTTCTTCTATGGTTTGGATACTAACCAACTCAATCCTGACCTATTAATCTCCATTTGTAGTATAGAAGTGTAGACGGCAACCCAAAGTCGTAACTAAGCTACAATAGATGTGGAGGGTGTTTGCAATTTCTGATTATGTTATCACGATAACCCTGAGGTAGCAGGTCTGCGGTCTTGGGGTTGTGCTCGACAATGACCTTTCCTTTTCACCGTATATGCAATCACTTGCACTCTCTTGTCACATGCCTCTTAAAAATATTTCCAGGATCCACCCTTTCTTACAATTGAAACCTCTAATACCCTAATTGACGCTCTGCATCACTCTCATCTAGACCACTGTAACTCCCTACTACTAGATCTTCCACTTATAATACTCTTTCCTCTCCAATTCATTCTTAATGCAGCAGCCAGACTTGTCTTTCAGTCCAAATACTACATGGATGCCTCCAGTCTGTGCCAGTCACTTCATTGGTTGCCCTTTTCCTTCCACATACAGTCTAAACATCACATAGTTTTGCACAGTGTGGCACCTCTATACCTCTCCTCTCTCATCTCAGTCTATTACACAACCCATCTTCACAAACTCTCTGGAATGCCCTATCCCAGACCATGGGACTAAAGCCTATCTATCAAAGCTTTAAAACATGCAGGTCTATCAAAATCTTGGACTCTGTATATGGTGGCTGATTACTGGTTCAAAAAGCAGCACTATTTTTTTATTAACTGATGTATTTTATCTATTTATTCTCATCCCCTATAGGAACGGCTGGACCGCTGTACGTACAAGGTTACTCCTCTTGTGTTGCCCATTTCACCTCATGTGAGCAGGGCCCTCACTCCCATTATTTCAAATGACCGCTACAGAATAAGATGGTGCTATATAAATAAAGATTTATTACTAATATTATTATCATCATTATGTTATGATATTATATAACAATGTGATATGAGGAGCCAGACATTCTTTCTTTAGTTTACTACAGCCTTTCAAGGAGCTGGCAATTTTGTATTCAATTGTTTTCATAACAAATTGGTGTTCTTAGCAGAGTTAAATTCATACTAACGCTCCTTCTCTCCTTTCCTTTACGCTGTTAAAAAAGTGAAGAATGGAGGCTTAACGGAGTTTGAACGTATCAGTTAAAAAATTCCATTGACATCAAAGTAAATTTGATGTAATCCGTTATGGTTAGTTAGGCAAGTACCCGTTATCCATGCAATTTTTTCAAACAGTGGAAAAGTATTGCAGTCTACAACATTTTTCCATCCCCAAAAACTCATAGATAATGGATCCCTGCTTAAGCTGAACATAATGGATGACATAAAATTTATTTTGGAGCAGGTGCCCCATTTTAAATCCTGGCTATACTTCCATTAACAGAGTTATAAAAGAGGTCAGGTTAAATGCAATGGCAATATTGCAGCCCTACATAGGTGGGTTATGTGTGTCCTAGGCTCTGGTTCCCTTACAGAATATTTTAAGACTAATTCCAGAGGCCATTTAAAGGACCTCTCTCCCCACTGTGACCTCTGGTGAAGCTCTCTAGATGCTTTACTTTAGTCCTAAGCTGCAATGATTAACTGTGTGGTGTATGAAGTTTTATTCATAATCCTTGGCCCTATGACACCACAAAATTTTGAAAATCTAATTGTCACTGGGAAAAAAAAAATTATTTAATTATATACCAGTATCGACTTGCATACAAATTCAACTTAAGAACAAACCTAAAGAACCTATCCTGTGTGTAACCCAGGGACTACTATATATATATATATATATATATATATATATATATATATATATACATATATATATATATATATAAGCACAACACAGCTTAATAAAGTAGGTGCCGAGCCTCACAGATAACTAATCCAATATAAAGGCAGCATTATGAGCTACCATCAAAATCAGGGGTGTATCTTCATTCCATTGCAACATTTTGTCACCTATATATACACATTGAAAAGCATAGAAAAAAAAGCATGCTGTTTTGTAAATGTCATAGTCTACCAAAGGATCATGGAAGTCTTGAAATTATATCAATAACTATTGTTCACAATGGAAGTCATGGCTTTCAAACACTGCACAACTTCTTAGAGCCACTATACTGTGTGAGTCAGACCAACATATGTTGCTCTATGTTTAGACCTGACTCTTTTGCTGACAGACATACAGGGCAGTCAGAAACAATTACATTTACATCATGATCTCAGCCAAGGACATATGGCCATGACAAAAACACCTAAAAAGTCAGACACATCTGTCACAAACAGCAAACAAAGGCACACAATTTCTGCTGAATGCTACAGCTACTGTCAAAAATGAAAATCATTCTAATCAACAGAAGCCCCAAAATATTTTTAATTTGCAGAGCTTCCTATTTAAATAGTTTTTCTCATTAAATACATTAACCCCGAGTCAAAGGATAGGTAATAATATCAGATTGTACAATATACTATATGTATTAGTTTCTCAGTTTGTTATCACTTTGTGCAGAAAAAAGTCCCTGTGCAGATCAAATAAAAGAACAATGGAAATGATGTGGCTGAGAAAATATTGGAGGACAAAAAAAGGGAACATTTTGAAGTGCATTAAGGGGGGTTAATGGGGTTATGGGACTATGACCATGACTTTTATATAGGATATTTTCACATTTCAAGAGTGGGTTTACATAAATCTTTTCATTTTCACATCTTTC
The DNA here is from genome assembly GCF_040894005.1 of Engystomops pustulosus. Taxonomy (NCBI): domain Eukaryota; kingdom Metazoa; phylum Chordata; class Amphibia; order Anura; family Leptodactylidae; genus Engystomops; species Engystomops pustulosus. The sequence goes on along the minus strand of NC_092412.1, from coordinate 130,414,529 downwards.
AATATTCACTCTCAATAAATTACATCCCAATCCCGCCATAGAAATACATGTCAACTAACTACAACATAAACATAACTAAACCTTTGAAGCAATTTTTTTATTTATTACAGAGATAAAAAGAGCAGTACAGGCAGTCCCCGGGTTACGTACAAGATAGGGTCCGCAGGTTTGTTCTTAAGTTGTATTCGTATTTAAGTCGAAACTGCATATTTTATAATTGTAGATCCAGGCAAAAAAAAATAAAAATTGGGCCCCAGTGACAATTGGAGTTTAAACATTTTTTGCTGTAATGGGACCAAGGATTATCAATACAGCTGCATTACAGACACCTTATAGCTGATTATTGCAATCTGGGACTATAGTAAAGCATTCAGAGAGCTTCAGCAGAAGTCAGAGGGGTCTGTCTGTAACTATGGGTTGTCTGTAAGTCGGGTGTCCTTAAGTAGGGGACCGCCTGTATAGAGCTATAGTAAACTTTGTAATACAATTCATTAAGTAAAGCAGTTTCGCTAGGACTATTTACCGCTTCTTTCTCCTGCAGTGAACATTGTATTTGAAAGCCTTCTGAGTTCCATACAGAGACAGATAAGGAGTCTAATGATCAACTATTTTCATATCTAGATAATATTTCCTTTGTGACCTAATCCCTCTGAGGTGATTAAAATATCCAACAACTGTCTGTAACGAGTCATTAGATACTTTCAGTCTCCTTTATCTCTCAGCTATCAGTGTAGAAAAGGACAGAAAACCTTTCAAGCTCATTAGCATAATTGTAAAAGTTGATTGTAGAGAGGCAGAGGCCATGGAGACCAAATATAAGAGGATTAGTACAGTCACAGTGCCTGGACCTGAGTAAGTGCCCCTGGTTTATCCCTGCATAAGTTTAATGGTAGATTTTTTTTATTTATAGTTATGGAAGTGACTACAGTGCTGTATAATCATAAGGGCAGAATTACAGACTTTTATAGTATAGTATAGTATAGTATATATTCTTTAAAGCCATAAATAACAGAAGTAATAAGTAAGAAAAGTGGTTGACATTTAAATGGGTTGTTCCCAAGACAATGCCTATTTTACTTTTATGCTCAGTCAATGAGACTGTATGTTCATGGGGCTGGAAGGGGGAACTGTAGGTTTCACCTACGGCTGCCAAGATCAAAAGGTACTCCATAGCTTTTTTCTTAAAGAACATGCAAGAAGTAATGCAAGCCCCATCAATTTCACCAGAAACAGTAAAGTAAATCTTTTATTGCAATACAAATGTGACATTTTTTCTTTAATATCTGAAAGAAAGCAGGGACATGACAAAATATTTTGCATATTAGCGTCTCACATCGCTGATGTCAATACAAAAATGGGCTGTAAATATGGGTAACAATAGATCTTTTGTGGTGCTGGCAGTCAGCCTCTACACGGAACAGTGAATGCACTGGCCAAGGGAATGAGCCCATATAAAATAATGGGGCTGTGAGCTAGGGCTGTTTCACATGAACATTGTGCAGTGGGCAAGAGTGCCTGCATTACATAGATGCAAGGACGTTCCCCTTATTTTCTGATAATGCAGGGACTCTTGTCCACTGCACAGTTTACAGCCTGTGGGATTGTGCCCCACGGCACGTATACACAGGCTACACACGTTTCTGTGAAACAGCCCTTAGCTGGAGAAAACTTAGAATGCTAATATTTTTTACACTTTCTCATTTTCCTCTCTACGTGTATCTATCGAGTGAAACCAGAATCAAATACTTTACTAACCTTTGTCTCTTTTAATGCCTTGGTTACTGGAAAACCAGGATCGTGATGAGCCAAACACAGCAGCAACACAGAACTCTCCTCCCGTTGACTTACTTGGAGAAATCTGTGGAGCCGGCTTGGCTTTGCTTTAAAATATAAAACAGAAGAAAAATAAAATGTTTATTATTGCTGCAAAGTATAAAAATAACCAATAAATGTAAATACTGGTAACATGTATTGCAACAACACATGGGTTTAATATTTCAGAATACATTCGATTAAGTTCACACTACTGTTTAAATCTCTGTTCCTTACCTCCATTAAAAAACACAGTAAAGATCAGAGGATAAAGTATGCATGTGTTTTTTTTAAAGAGAAAATGTACTGCAGCCACTGTCATTCTTTCCGTAAAAAAACGCACACATAACGATCCCTGCCTAACTTGCTGTAAATTTTATTACATATTTAAAGCTAACCTGTCACCAGGAATGTCACTTTTAGCTGATGACAGGTTCCAATAGCCAATTTGCAGATTTTAAAAATATTTTTTTGTCAGCATTCTGAATCATTTCAGTAATGTGCAATAAGATTTTATGAAGTACTGAAATGATTCAGAATGCTGACAAAGGGATTTTTAAAATCAGCATAACATAGGCTATTGACAGGTGCGCTTTAACCCCACTACTAGCTGTAAAGGTTTTTTTCACAAATCAATAGCTCTTGGGATGTAAAACAACTTTGCCTATTATCTTTGTTACCTTTATCCAGTAGTATCTTTGCTATCCCCCTTAGATTACCCCAGAGTTGCAATAGCTGATTCCTCTATATGTATATAGTGATTGCTGGGGGAGCTGTATACAGTGATTGCTGGGGGGCTGTATGCAGTGATTGCTGGCGGGGGGGCTGTATACAGTGTTTGCTGCGGGAGCTGTATATAGTGATTGCTGGTGGAGCTGTATACAGTGATTGCTCGGTTAGCTGTATACAGTAATTGCTGGGTTAGCTGTATATAGTGATTGCTGGGGGAGCTGTATACAGTGATTGCTGGGGGGCTGTATGCAGTGATTGCTGGGGGAGCTGTATGTAGTGATTGCTGGGGGAGCTGTATATAGTGGTTGCTGGGGGAGCTGTATATAGTGATTGCTGGGGGAGCTGTGCACTGTGCAGTGTTCTGTGAATTTACTTGTGGGAAACAAAATGGATTAAATGCTAAATTACTTTGAGAAAGAACACAAGACATCATTGGATCTGTGGGCAAGCCAACTGGCCTCAGCTTGAGGGCTTAGACTGACAGACATTAGTCTCCGCCCACTTCCCCTCTGGTAAGAAAGGTATTTGTCAAACACTTTCAGAACAGAAAATACCATACCTTTGGAAAGAAAAGGGGTGAGCAGCACAAAGTGGGCATCGTTCTGCTTGTTTTCAAAGGGGGAATCATATATAATGATTTGGTAAAAACACTGTAACTTTACAGTTATGCTTTAAAGAATTTAAATCTACTGTAAAAACCTTTGACAAATCTTGCAAAATGTGATCTATTAAAATCTAATATACATTTTAATACTGTATTAGGCCTCTTTCTCATAAACATATTTTTGGATATGTGCTAACTGTTGCATCAATGGCTTGTACATGCTCCCATGTACTTCTATAGGCTTCCATGGCCCTGTGCAAAATTCAAAGCAGTAATACACTCAGGTAGTCTCTTCTCCTGTCATCAGGGTATGAGCAGAACCCAGTTAGAAGATAAATTGCTTCTACCTCTAATGGCCGGCTAGAATGCCCTAACAATATTTAAAGTAGAAGCTGTTAGACAGATGTATACTCACACAGTAGGCCTGGCTTTCATTTGCAATGTAGATCAGCTGACAAAACAAAACCTGGTGCAGTAAACGAGCTGCAATCATTCTCACTTTGCGGCATCACTGCCTGATACACAAAGGCCGGATCCTGTTTGTATTGTAGATCAGTTGACGAGACACCTCCATTGCAGTGGATGATCCACAATCGTAATCATAAAAGCAATGTTATTCTTAGATAGTGATAAGTTTTCATTGTGCAGCAAATAGATCAATGATGGGGTTCCTCTAAAGGGGGGCCTGTTTGTATGGTTCCATTGACAGTAGAAGCATAAGTTACAATAGGGGTACATAACCTTAAATATATTTAATAAAGGTTAAGTCTTATTTACACCCATTTGGTCAGTTCTACATTGCTTTTAGATATACTAAGAGTATATTTTGTTCTACAATACCTACCATGCCTCTTATCTCTGCTAGATGGCAAAGAAATGGAACTGTAGTCGTCATTTTGTGCCTACAATTGCAGTCACTTGCTGATAATTCATTCCAGCAATGCAAAATTGGTGTGACCTTAAATAATAACTAAAAAAAGTTATACTGATTTTACAAATTCGCAAATGTGATTCCCTCATTAAAAACAAACAGAATGATGCACATATTGCGCTTCTCACCCTTTTATTTCCAAAGTTATGACATTTTCTGTTCTGAAAGTGTTCGACAAAAATCTTTCTCAGCAGTGGTGAAGTGGGCAGAGACCACATTCTTCCTGTATCTGCCCTGAAGCCAAGTCCAATTCACTCTGCCCACAGAACCCATGATACCTTGTATTCTCTCATTCATTCATTTAGTAGCCATACAGTGAGATTCCTAAAAATAAATCCACTGAACACTGCATACTGTACATATAGGATGCATATGGTGAGTAACCTGGCAGTTTTTATCACATGGACCATGTAATAAGTGGTACAAATTAGTAAAACAGTTATATGAAGTGTATAGTCTGCGCTGTGTGAGCACTCAGGTTTAATAGCTTCTCTGTACAGTGCTGATAGTGCTGAGTACTAAGTGAGGGAAGGGTGGAGCACGAGGTGATGAGAGCAACAGAGAAAGTTCTGTGGAAATACATACTGGAACAGAGGGAGATCTTGTCCCTCTTTATTCTGTGTTGGAGACATCTGTATCCAAAGCACTGAACATACTCAAGTTTGCTATACGCACTGAGAGCACTGTCACATGACCTCCACCCCCTTTGTAAGCAGCAGCAGCCCATCCACTCGTTCACTCCAGAGAAGAGGATAGCAAATAAACTGATGGATATAGGTAACAAAGATAATAGGAAAAGTTTCTGTACGCCCCAAGAGCTATTGATTTGTGTGGAAAAAAAATTTACATTTGTGATTTAAAATTTTAAAACCAATAAAGCATCTAAATGATTATTGGAAGACAAATACGCTCAACTGGCATCTGGAAGTCTAAACTAGCATCTAGAAATCTAGTAAAACCCCTGCTCTTTTGCAGGTCAATTAAAAAAGGACAAAACAGAAGCAATCCATTATGCTCTTCATTTAGATTAAATGATGAGAACCTAAAAAGAAATTATTGTTAATACTCGGAATCAAGTTTTAATAATCTTATTTTGGTGAATAACCCCATTGTGAAACAGAGAACTTCAACTTCTATTGACATGTATTTGATGGAAAATTTGATAAAAAATGTATAACAGCATTGATTTATGAGGGCATACAATAAGCTTTTTTGAAAACATATGTTCTCAGCAAGACAAGCAACTATTGAACAATAGTATAAGAGAGCTGTTGAAAGAAGAGAGTAGGTTAGAGAGACAATTTTCAAAATGTTATTTTATTTATCCTGAAGGACACGATTTACATTTTGTTAAAAGGTCACCTGCTGAAATCAACAATATGTACAATGCTATTGTATTCAAAATAGGACTGTGCAAGTTAAAGGAATTGTCTAGAATATTTTTAAAAAAACATGACTAATTTAATTTAACTTACATATAACTGCTATATTTCATTTGAAGGACATCTACCACCAGGATGAAAGACTGAATGCAAATGAGCTTGAGGGGCTCCAGGCTCCATAGGTGTTAATGGATCCCCTAGGGCTCATTTGCATACAGTACTTCATCATGGTGGTAGATTGTGATTGTTATGTGACACATCCCTTGGACAGGTGCGGCACAGTTTATGAAAGACAACCTGTTTAGAAATCACGCAGGAGTACATAGAGTTCTGTGGATTCTTAGAAAAGATCAAACAGGGTTGGCATTATGATGCTTGGTTTTATCACCCAATATAAAAGGGTACTTGATGGTAATCCCCCACCCTACTTTACTTATCCAGCTAAGAGAATAGTTGTCGGCAGCTCATTAATTTCTTGACACTCCATGATGTGTTATTACAGCATGGCAATCGACAGATCACACTCCATGGCGTGATGGTACGTCATAGACCCAATGCCAATTCAGCTCTTCATGGAGCTGAATTGGCATCAGGAAATAGGGGTGTCGGCTGTAATTTACAGCGGACATTCCTGTGTAACACCCGTGGTCGGAGTTCTGATCACAGGTGTTAACCCTTTAATTGCCCAGGTCAACAGGACTGCAGCATTTTAATGCCTGCAGGGATATTACCTGCCCAGTCAGCGTCCGGTAGGTATTTATACTGATCCATACAATAAAGATAACATGTTGCTTAGGAAATACGGTGAGCACCAAAAAAAAAAAAAAAGTCAAAAATCAAATACAGAAATGATGTTTTCTCTACAATTCCCCTGAAAAAAAATATTTTCATCAAATGGGCATAGCCACCCCAAGATGGTATCACTGAACAATACATCTCATCCCGCAAAAAATAAGCCCTCGCAGGGCAACATAAATGCAAAACAAATATTTTATAGCTCACAAAAGTGAACCCATGAACCAACAAAAAGCCACAAAATTCTGTAGAGCAAAACTGGCTTATGCATGGCCCTCCTTCCATTCTGCACTTCACTGTGCACCCATACAAAAATGTAACGTCCACATGCAGGATGTCTCTGTACTCAGGAGAAATTGCACAGCAAATTTTAGGGCTAGATGAATATATTACTGACAAAATTGGACCATTCATAATTTTACCTTTATTTAATTTTTATTACTATGGAGATCTCAAAGGGTTAACAATCTTCCTAAAAGCTGTTTCTCATAGTCTGAAGGGTGCAGATTTGAAAATGAAGTGATATTGGGGGGGTTCTTATATAATATATTTAAAAAAAAAATAGTTAAAAACCAAAATTATCCCCCAAAAAGAAAATTCTGAAATCTCTTTGAAAATACAGATTTATAAACTGCATGACATCAAAATAAAATATCCAGACATGTAAATAATTATGAAAACATAAAGCAGACATATGGGAATTTTAGTTACTAATTTGGGTAGTAAAAGTATCTGTCTGAAATCGAGATCCTTTTGAAATCCTTTTAAAAATCTTATCAACCAAAATTTACCATTAACATGAAGTATAACATGTGACAAAAAATAAACTCAAAATTACTTTGGTAAGTAAAGTGTTCAAAAGTTATTTTCATATAATGTAATGCATGTGAGATTACAAAAATGGGTCTGAGCCCTAATCCACAAACTGGCTGCATCCTGAAGGTGTTAAGGACCCTATAGCTGCTGCATTGGCGACCTATATAAAAGTAATGCCCTTTAAAATAAACCACTTATAGCAGACACAAGGTTGTATATACAGGTATATATACGAATATTCAAAAATAAAGATATTATGTTTTTTCCCATAACTCACACGGGAAAGTTTAATTATTTTCATTCAAATCCTGTGTATCATGAACACCAACCATCACCCTGTGTAGTGGCAATCGAGCTGGCACAAACCCATCTGGTTCACACTGCAATACAATGTTCTCATTTCCTAAACTGTAGGTTATGCTGTACATCCTAAAGTAATCATATCCATTCTTTTCTGTATCACTAAGACACTGTCCAGTATCGATTTGCTGTAGCACTGGAGTAGTTGAAAGGCAGTGCGCTACAACTAAGTGATTTGTAAATGTAATGTGCTATGGTAATCTCTTTAAGACTAAACTGACCCATTTTGGCATCAGATCAACATAATACTGGTCTGGAATAACCAGGAATGTTTACAAGAAAGGATATAAAAGCATTATGAATCATCACACAATGATGCTGAGGTGTTCCATGTAATCAATCATTGTTACATGCTCATGTGTCAGCTGAGTGTTGGGACACACCACAGCATTAAAATGGTAGACGGGATCATAAAATGCATTTCATTTTGGAATGTTTCCATTGGAACACTATATTAAATTATGAATTCCCGGGTCTTTTCTTTCCAATTCAAGGTAATGGATATGTAATTTAGAAAGTGGAAATTTAAGTGTTTGTCATGAACTGGAATTAGTCATTTCTGAAGAAGAACTGAATTCCACTTTTTCATACCAATAAAATGTGTCTTTGGTCAGACACTGTGGTAGCAGAAGCTTAAAGGACTGTATCAAAGAGTAAATCTAATATTCCCTATTCCAGCATACAAAGACCTGTCAAATATCACAGTTTCTGCTTGCCTTCTTCTTCACTAATATAGCAAAAGTTGTCTCATAATAACTACAAAAAAGTATGACTAGATGTACAACATCATTGTGTAGATATAGGTGAACACTATCACCATGAAACTTTATTTTTTTATGCAAGGCCTGTTTGTGGTATGTGCCAGGAGATCTCACAGCATAGGGATCAAACAGACCCATTACACCAAAGGAAACCTAAAGGAGTAATACTGTTTCGGGGAATCATGTGATATTTAATCTTTTAACAACTTTCCCCTTTGCAGGGATAGTCTCTAATTCTTCAGTCCATTTTAGATCGTTGGCTTCAACCACCCTGCGTACAGCTTCTTTGTAATCTGACATCTCAGTCTGTTTCTACCCACAATACTAGCAAGAAACCATTCAGCAGATCATGTTTAGAAACAGATTAGGATAAAAGGAGAAAGGATGATAAGGGCCAACATAAGTGGAGAAAAAGGCACTTTTCCCTGATAAGATACATTACAAGGTTTCTAACTGTGTTTCTACAAAAAATAAGACAGGGTCTTATATTATTTATTTTTTCTTTAAAAATTAGTAAGGGCTTATTTTCAGGGGATGTCCTATATTTCTATGTACAAAAATCCACATTTATTGTTTAATTTAAAAAATCAGCATTTATCCAAATATAATCATATCTTAATCTTCTGGATCATAACTCTCCAAACCCTGAATTCCATTGTGTATTTCCTTGGTCTCTATTGCCCTTATAATCATTATACACAATTTTTCATGTCTAGCAAAAGTGCTTTCCTCTTGTTCATGTATCTTGCAAGTAGCACTACCCCATACGGCAAAAATACAGATTTCAGAAAGTTGAATGATTATCATCTGACAATATGTTAAAAACTTGAGAAATAAGATCATTTACAGTGCCCCATAACCTTTGAGAGGGGGCAAAGTGCCAAAAATTATGAAAAATGTCAGAGTCCTTTATACCGCACTTGGCACAAGAGAAATACTGTAGAGGAGAAATACGGGATTCAATATGGGGTGTAATATAGGCTCTATGAAATATTAAAAGTACCATATCTTGATACGTATTCATGCTAAGGGTAGCATCTAAAAGATCTGTAATAGTAAACCCAGGTAGCTGAGTACACCATTTAGTTGCACTGGTAGTCTCCTCCACCAAATTAATACTAGACCGCAGGATCCTGTGAATGTCAAGAAAATTGTTGCAATCTTGGCGCTTTCAGCTAATAATTATATATACCTCCAATGGCGTTAGTTACCTCCTCTTCCCAGGTGACATCACGCATAAGGCTACATTCACATGACCATTTGCAGGACCATTGGGGGACATATAAATGCTGCCGTATATGTGTCCTGCATAGGCCCGGCAATGGGTGCATGGAGCAGTACGGTGCAGCACACGCGCGGCAACGTGCTGTTCCGTACCCGGGGAAAATAAAGGACATGTCCTATTTCTCCCCCTGTTACGGCACCGTGCGTCATGTATCTCTATGGAGAGGGGCGGGGGGAGCAGCGCTCACCCCCTCCTCCTCTCCCGTGCGCTGACAGGCACACGTTAGTTTGAATGTAGCCTAATTATTAGCCGAGAATGCCTGTGTGTCCTAAACAGAATGTCCGTTTCCATTTAAAAAATCTTTTTTTGCAGGTATGCCTCAAAACTAATGAAGATATGTGTTGGGATCTGGGAGAAGGCGTCAACAGGTTAGTATATATAGTTAAAATTCCTACCATGCAAGTGGTAGTAATTTTAGGATATGATTTTTTTTTTTATTTCAGAAAATATGAACAATGATAACATTAATTATTTTATATATACTACTGTTGGCAACTAGAAGGAGAATCATGTATGGTGTTTATGCAAGGCACCAAACATGGATTAATGTTTCATGTTGAAAGATCTCTGATGATGTCATGAGTGGGGAGAGTCATGCTCTCGTTTTCCTGAAAGTGAGATGGAAATAAAGGTGATTGTATATGATTGCTAGAAATCAATACAGATACCTGTAACAATGCAACAATCAAAGCAGGCTCCTCCCCAATATGCAATCTGAAGTGTTGTTAATGGGACATCGTCACCAGCTTTTACCAGCCGCTAAAAAAAAAAAACAGGAACTTCTGGTAGAGTATGAAATATCGCTTCTTTCAGTCCTTTTTCATTTGAAATCATGCCTGTTTACACACTGAAAATTACCCCCAAAGTCATCTGCAAATGAGCTAAAGAGAGTCACCTTTTGCCTGAGCTACGTCACTTGTAGAAATAAAATAATAGCAAATGCTAACTTATTGCTAGCACTTTCGATCTGTGCTATTATATATCCCCATTATATATCCTGTATCCCCCTCCTTGAGTAATACCCAGCCTATAAGGAAAAAAAAGTGTACTCCCCTTCCGACATCCCCCCAGGAGGTCCTCTTCTTTACATTGATGCTCCAGCATCAGGTCCGTGTCCCTGCGCAATTCTTCGTCCGCACCATGACATCAGCCGCTCGCTGACATTATAGTGTGTGCCGATGGCGGCGCACACATTAGAATGTCAGCGAGTGGCTGACGTCAAGGTGTGCACAACTGACAGTGCGCTCACACAGAGCCAATGCCAGAGCATGGACATATAGACGGGGACCTGCTGTGGGGGCGTCAGAAGGTGAGTACAAAGTGGTTTTTAATAGACTGGAGTATAAGCCGTTATATAGGGTTTTTCAGCAAATTTTTGTGCTGATAAACTGGGCTTATACTGGAGTACTGTAAGTCTTTATACGTTATTGTATTTGTTTAGTTTTTTTCCTTATAATATTGGGGGTTTTTTTGCGTTTGTTGCAAATTGTTCTCTTTTTTTGGCGCACATATCGCTCCAAGGTCTTAATAAATTTGCTAGTGATTTTTGTCCTATTTATCTGCCTATTTCTACGATTTGTGCCAAATCGCAAATCATGAATTTAGTTCAGTATTGTGAAAACTAGTGTAAAGCAGGGTCTACTTTAAAGTGACTTTGTACTGTCCTATGTTCATTTGGCGCAATGGAAAGTCACAAAACAGCATTTGTACCACAACTGGGTCAAAACAACACCAAACATAGACAAAATACCCAATGATTAATCTCCCCCCTATGTCTTTAACTGCCTGTATCCTGTGTACACACAGAATCATTAGCCTGATGTACAAGTACAAAAGTACAAAAATCATCTTTATTTTGATAGAAGAAACATGGTTGCAGATGCTATAGAGTCCATGATATAGGGGTCTGATGTGATGCCGCCCTTCCAGCATTTCAGTTGGACTCACCTCAGTCAAAAGGTGACATTATTCAGCTCATTTGCATATGACTTGGTGGCAATTTTTTAGAGCTATGTAGGTGAGATTTCACACAAAACAGGGTGATAAAAGAAAAGATATTTCAGAACCTACCCGAGGGGTCCAATAGTTTAATGGTTTTAAAGCTGGTGACAGTGCCCCTTTATGTCCTTCAGCATAGGAGATAGGGTCGGCTCTGTCCTTTGTCTTCTATGGGCAGTGTTCTTCTTGCATAGACAGAGTACCGTATTTTCCGGGCCATTAGGCGCACCGGAATATAAGGCGCAACAGTCCGATGCGCCTTATATATGTAATAATTCCATATGTAAGGCGCATCGGACTATAAGGCGCAGGGTCAGGGGCGTGGCGGAGGTCCGGGGGCGGAGCGGAGACCCGAGAAGAGACGCGGAACGCGGGGAAGGTGAGCGGGGAAGGTGAGGGGGAGGTGGAGAATGGAATACTTACATATATCCCCGCTACCGGAGACAGCAGATCTCCAGCGGGAACTGCAGACCACGCGGCACGAACAACTTCTGCCGCGTGGTCTGCAGTTCCCGCTGGAGATCTGCTGTCTCCGGTAGCGGGGACCTATGGAAGTAGGGTCCGTTGCCCTCATATAGGGCGCACCGGACTAGAAGGCGCACTTTGGATTTCCAAGGAAATCCAAGGCTTTTAAGTGCGCCTTATAGTCCGGAAAATACGGTACATAGATGAAACTTCTTCTAGTCAGAAAAGTCAAAAGTCATATTAAAAATTATTATCAATTTAAAATTAAAAAAATGTAAATTGGGTAAGCATTACAAATTCCCCAAAAATGAATAAACAATTCAATAATTCTAAAATAGTCTTTTAGACTCATGTAGAATCTGAAATTTTAAACTACTGTAAAAAGTTAACACTCCTGACATGCTTTAATAAATACTTGAATTTCCCATAAAACTACTGTAAGGCATCTTCTTTAACAACAGTGTATGGTACCACTCATTCATGAAATTGACAACTGGGTTTTACCATCATCAAATGGTTTTGACATTGATTACACTGAAGAACAAAGAAAAGGGGAGTTTTTTTATATTTACCTTTATAGGCAGGAGAATACATTTGTGACTCCTTTATGAATAAAGACAGACCTGACTCTGTCTCAGCCCACAAGATAAGAAGACATACTGTACACATATTCTGCCAAAAGTGTGAGTCTTAGCTACTAATAAATCCAATACAGGCAGTCCCCGGGTTACATACAAGATGGGTCCTGTAGGTTTGTTCTTAAGTTGAATTTGTATGTAAGTCGGAACCGTATACTTTATCATTGTAACCCCAATCAAAATTTTTGTGGTCTCTGTGACAATTGGATTTTAAAAATGTTGAGTTGTCATAAGAACCGGGATTAGTAATAAATCTTCATTACAGACGCCTCTGATAACTGTTATAGCTGATTATTGTAGCCTAAGTACAATAAATTACCAATATCCAGAGGTCCGTTTGTAACTAGGGGTCGTATGTAAGTCGAGTGTTCTTAAGTAGGGGACCGCCTGTATATATGCAATTCTTCCATAAAAGTTGTATAGCCATACATCTAGTAAAACAGGTAGCACAGTATAAGCCTAGATTACCATTTGAGTTACAAATAGTAATGAATGTTTGTGAAGCTACATAAATTCCTATGAAACTTGTCTTTATGCCCAAAAATAGTGAAAATCCACAGTTTTGAACATTTTGATACTTTTTGGTGGGTATAGAATTCCTACCGAGTGAGGTTAAAAGATGTCATATGTGTGCCAACAAAGCTAATGTTTTATATTATGGACTTATATGAGGAAGCCTTGTTCTGCTGGTGACCTTCTGTACTTTACTCCCCCTTAAACTGTCAGCACTATGTAAATTATACCCAATGCTGAAATCAAAAGACAGGTTAGGCATCACATTTAAAAATAACTTCAAGGAGGTATTGTGCAAGGGGTCAGTTTCAGGACTTTCAGCAGACTTGTAGATTTACACACTGCTACTGACGAAAAATAATACTATATTTACATTTACACCCAAGGGTTTAGGTCATGTTCAAAGCACATGACCATTTCAAGTTTAAGCCACATCATAATACCTGCGTAATAATACTATTGTTAAGTATTTTTCAATATTTTTGGAAGGAAGAAGTGAAGGTGAACAGTCACAAAAACTTATTGTTTCATATTTTATACAGACTATAGACTGCTTCAGTGGTTTACAAAAATAGTGAAAAAAAGTAAAAACACAAATTGGAATATTTACAGGAATAGCAGCAGTGCTAAGAAGTAAGTCGGGACAACACCAAAAGTACAATAAATTCCCAAAAAATAAGGGCTGTGCTCAAAACACTCCTAGACTTGTCCAATGTAACAACCATATGTCCAGTCCACCTCTCCAATTTCAACTCCAATAGAAGAGAAAGAGATGGAATCAACCTATATTCAGACTGCAAGCGCAGACATTCCATCACGATCCTGTAGGATACTACACACAGCGTGTAAGCCCTTTGCCCATAGCAGATTATGTGGAAATTCAAAGTGCACATAGTGCAAATAACTTCCAGATAGCTACAGAAGTATTTCTTTAATAAAATATACTCACAAACACAAATAAAAATAAGGCCTTTCACATAAAATCCAATTCAAACGGAGACCAAACAATCTAGACGGACCCTGGGTTTCACCTCGTTCCGGCTTCTTCCGGGGCAAGAATTTCTGCAGAAACTACTGAAGTGCTTTCCTATACATGCTGTGTGAAGTAACATCACAGTGGAATATAGGTGGATTCCATCTCTTTTTTTGGTCTTGGAGTCTAGATTGGGAGTGGTGGACTGTACATATTGTCAGGGGTGGTCCCGCGACCCACATCGCAGGTCGCGGGCTCAACCGTGCTGCCCTGCCTCCGCCAGCGCATCTCACCTGTCCCGGCTCCTGGCTCGCTCCCCTCCGCAGTGCGCGCCCCCGACTGCTAGGGCGCGCGTGCGGCACCTTCTCCAAATTTAAAGGGCCAGTCTGCCTCTTCTTGTAACCCTTGCCGGATCTTTGTGCCTCATAGCCTAAGAGAAAGCTTCCAAGCGATTATTCCTGCGTTCCTGTGTATTCCTGCGTTCCTGTGTATTCCTGTGTGTTCCCGCTCCTGAGTACTGTGTTGCCGTGTTACCCGAGTTCCTCCGTGTTGCTGTGTTCCGTGTGCCTGTGTTCCCACTCCCACCTGCCTGGACCTCCCGTTGCTGACCTCAGACTTGGACTTGACGTTGCATCTCTTCCGCCTGCCCTGACCCTGTGCCTGGACCTGACTACGAGACTGTCATCCGCTAAGGTACCTCGACCTTGGCTGCCACCGCGGGCTGGTCGCACCTGTGGAACGACCTGGTGGTATCCTGCCGCAGCAAGTCCAACCCGCTTTGCGGCGGGCTCTGGTGAAAACCAGGTGCCGCTTGGGCTCCGGTCCCAGGTGTCGGCTAGTTCCATCTCCCGCGGTGGTCCAAAGGATCCACTGATCCTAACACATATCTTCATTACAATGGACTAATCTAGGAGTGTTTTGAGCTCAGCCTGTCAATTTTTGGGGAATTTGCCGTGGTTTACAGTCTGCTGACCTCTAGGAAGCCAAGTGGGTCTTAAACTCCCTGAAGCTACACACATTTGGTTCAAATGTTGTATATAAAAATCTCTAAGCTTCTGTAGGGTATTAGAAATAGATATTGCTCTGCACAAACATAGTTGTATCTGACAATAAGGCCTCATGCACACAACTATGGCCAATTTCTGGGCTGGGTGTCGTCGCTTGGTGAGCATCACTCACTCTGCCGATGTTTATGGAAAATTACTGAAATACACAAATATGGCTAGAAATAGGACCTTCCCTATAATCTGCTGAGCCACAGCTTGGCATTTTCATGGCGAGACACGGTGCATGCATTGCACCATGAATGTGCACAATAGAAGTAATAGCAGTCAATGTATCCCGTGAGCTGGCTGCCATGTGCCACATTTACTTTCGTGTGCATGAGGCCGAATGTGCAGACTATATATATGACTCAATTTATGACTCAATTCCAATGCTTGAGAGGTCAATAAGATTGTTGGTTGAAGAGGAGAAACCAGGCACTTCTTTGTATCTGTCCTTTTAAAGGAATCCAGGTTAAAACCTGTCTATTAACCAGATGAAACTGCAGCTACAAAGAGTTATTCTCTCACTGACATTCTCTATAAAGTTAGGATATCTCACTGACATGGCAACCTATGTTCTTAGATATTATAGTGAATATGGGGATAATAAAAAAATAAACATTGTTATTTACTGTTGAGTCAGATACATAAAGTGATTCGCTAAATTTATCATCTTGAATTACAAATACAAAATTCTAACTTTTATTATTTTTGCTATTTTTTCTCTCGACTTTATTTTAAAAGTATAATTTTTTTGAAAGCCCAATATAGGCTCCGATGGTGATTAAGGCTTAAAACTACTTTCCTTATTACTAAACTCTCCCCTTATTTCATAATTGTTGAGGCCTATTTATTTCTGAACAGGAACAGGTTGCTCATCAATAAAGAGAAAATATTCATAACTGATAGGTGTATATCATCCTTCTAGTACACAGTGACCAGCTGAACAATGGCAGCTGGGTCATTATCTGTCCTGCTCACATTGCTGGAGAAGAAGATGGCTGGTGGACTAGTGTGTATTGAGGAGCTGAGGGCAGCAGACTCCTGTGCTGCACAGAAAAAGCAGCTACTTTTATGCTAGTTCCATGATTCTGTGTATAACTGGGTATATTAGTCCTATACCCAGTTAATCCTATAACATTTGATGATTGCAATGGTGGACACGTAATGCATATTACTTTCCTTTGATTCATAATCATGACTTAAGGGAGGATGCTCTGAGTTAAAATGGTGTGGTACTTATTCAACACTGGATGTCCCTACATAACAAGAAAACAAGCCAGTTTCTGGGTACAACTAGTTTGTGTTTGGATTGGATCAAGTAGGAGGGTTCGTTGAGATATTTGATTAACTTAACCTCAGCTCAGAAGGACAAATGGATCATCTTCTACTTCTCACCATTATTTCATTTGAATTACAATAACCATCACAAACTTAAAGCATGTCCAAATTGTTATCCCAAAACTAATAATATAATAGTTGATGCATTACTAATGCCTTTTCACTCTGTACAGAGTAGTAATCTAGCAGATGTTGTGCCACTCCAAGTGTATGGGACTGAAAGTGTCCATTCAAAGTCATGTACTACAAAGTTATTGGTGGCTCAGGTCCACATTGTAGTGCTGTTCATGCAATAAGTCTCTGTGCGGATGCTTGAAAAATAAATGGAGACTGTAGCAACCTCGCCTTTAAATTATTTAAATCCAATGTTAAAAACAGGTAGATTAGACAATGGTATTATAACAATTAGCACTAATATGTGAGAAGAGCCATGCAAGAACAACAAAGAACATGCTATGGTATAATATTATTATAGATCTAGAACAGCATGCAAAACAAAACATCACATAGGCACATAAATAATTGTTCAAAGATAGAGGCACCAAATTGTATATTAAATGTGAACTAAACAGGAAGGTTTCTTTAGAGAAAGGACATCATTGTTCCATAAGGAAGAACCAGTCATCAGTTATATTACAACAATTCAACATGAGTTTCATAGAGCTCAATAGAACCACATATTTTTTACTGGATTAGGATGCACTCAAGCCCAGTATCTGAAAATGTTAATATTTTTGTGATCCTAATGCTTAATTCACATGATAGTTTGTAGTTTGCACTAAACAGAGGAGGGATTTCTCGCAGCTGGCCATATCGGCAACCTTCAGTGACAACTACTTGCCAGTATAATTACATGATCTTTTGAGATATAAGCAAATTTTATCACCTTTATATACCTATATCTATTATTTATGTTAGAGTTATAATGAATGGGCAGTTTTATCAGGTTCTGAACTGTTAAAAAAAACTGTGGAATGAGATATTGTATAGATAGGGGAATATTTCTATGAATGACTGGAAGCCTGAATACTGAGATACAAAATAAGGGATTTATGGTCTGAATTATGATCAGAAAACTATAAGCAGTTTTTTAATACAATCAAAAAGTTTTTTTTTTTCAGTTTGCAACTTAAAGGGAACCTGTCCCCCGAGACCTAATTTTCACTAAAAACAGGTTGCAGAAGCCAATCACACCTGTATTGCAAATATGCCTTTCTGTCTTCTGTAAGCAATTGCTTTACAATGTTATTGTGTATTTTTCCTTACCTGGTTTCCTGACAGTATCCTATGTTTAGTCCCAGGGGTTGGCTTTGGTTTACACGCATTTCAAAAAGCAACAGATGACTTGTCTTTGCTTCTTTCTCCTCAGCTCTCAGCCCCCCTTCCCTTTGTGCTCCTGTACAACTCTTGTGATGTTATAAAGAAAGGTCTTGTTATAAAGGAAGATCAAGCTGCCTGACATCCCCATCAACCAGATCTTTCCAAGATAAAGATAACGTTTTAGGCATTTCCAATTATGATTTTTTTTTAATTCTGAAGAATATAATACTTCTATCTCTAAAAAACACCAACAATACATCCACTACTGCGTCAACTCCAGGCCATGAATCTGCTGGGAGGTACATCACTAAACACTAGAGAGCTGTTTCTGGAGTTCAGCAAAGAAGACAGTATTCATAATTACTACAAACACTACAATCTGCTTTCTTACCCTATCACTCTATCAAGACTGTCCTTACTAAAATCTCTAATGTCCTACTGACTCTAATGTCCTACTGTACTGTCCAGCTACAGTCCTGGAATATAAATGCTTTTTCACAGACCTGATCTGCATGGTTACACAGCCCTCCAGCGCTGCTTCCTACCAGTGTATGATCAGAGTCGCTGGCAGATTCCCCTTAATGACATGGTAGTTATTTATTAAACATATTAGTTTTATTAATTTTTCTGTGCACATACTTTGGTTGGTGTGAAATATGAATTAAAAATGTCAAAAGGTCTCTGTCTCATGGCTTCTCTTACTATTTATAGAGACGATTATAATTCACTTTATTCCCTCATTACAAAACATTGGGAAAAAGTGGCATCCACCCTCTAAAATTCTGTCTACATTATATGTGTACAGATGTGTTTAACACTGCAGGCTAACCACTGAACAATGGTCCAGTTCCAGTCCGCACACATCCCTTGGTGGGACATGAGACAGCTTCTTCAGCAAACATACTGTGAAATCTCATGCACAACATGCAATAATCTGTCACATTTCCATTCAGTGTGCTGTCATAATTACAGTTCTTATTAAAACCGTAATGAAAACAATATGTTATATGAGGCAAATGTAGAAAACACACTATTTTCTTTCCGTTATAATGAATGTGTAGGCGCTCTAAGACCTCCTTTTTCTCCCTTACAAGCCACCAAGAGAATCAAACCGACCACAAAGCAGTCTTGGGAAGGCAACCATTGATTTAAACTCCAGTATACTGCACACATTCCTTAATCTGTGCCTTTTAATCTTGTTTCAGACCAAAGAGCAGTGCTGGCTGACAAATGCCTGTCATTGGCACAGCCCCAAATCTAAGACAGAAAGGCTATAATTCAGCAAAATAAATATGTGCACTGAAACTTCATGGCATGTAAACTTGTTCTTACTACTGAATTAACCAGAGAAAAATAAGACATTGGTGAATGTCAATTTCAATTTACTGTTACACATGTAAATACTGTTTTTAGATAAATATTTTTCGATTAGTGCAAAGCTCACATCTTAAGGAGATTTGTAAAAGATTTTGGGTGTGGTCTGATTAGGCACTGGGTCTTGTCACAAGAAAATAAAACCGGTTCCATAGCCATTATTTATCCATTTATTCATATATTTTATGGTTAAACACCAAAACTAAATAAACCCCACAAAAAAATCAAATCAAACATGTAGCAGTGAGTCCTTTGGGCAGAGAGCATTGCATGGCAAGAAAACGGTTAAGCAATAGAGAAACAATGGCAGGGTACACAATCACCGTCCACTGCTAGTCCTGGAGGTATACAATATCCATCATCACACCATGCATACCGTGACACATTAAACAACATCTGCACACCTCCCCATAAAACCATCAACTGGAAAATGTAAACTGTAGACTCCATCTCATTAAAATTCTATCATATTTGTAAGGGCATTCATGGTAGATTTACAATTTGGGGAGTTGAAAGTTTCAAGGGTGGATGAGTCAGTGTCCCATGGCAAAAATTTTATGAGCCCAAAAGCAGGAAAACCTTAGATTTGTCATAGTATTTAGAGACAACGGCATTCACAACTCCCAGCAGAGACAATGCAGAGATTGCTCTGATTTGTTACCAACAGGTATACTATCCAAAGACTACTAGACATGTTTCTACAAAGAACTGAAAAACATTCTGGTCATTAGTCGGAGCTGTTACCAGGGGCATAGCACAGAGGGTGCTGCTGCAACCAGGACCAAGAAGCCTAGAGGGCCCATATGGTGTATCTTTACATAAATGCATACTACTCACCGTGTCAATGGCTGGACCATTTCCAGGCACTTTGAAAAAGATAGTTTTGTCATGGCCCTACGTGTCCTACTGACTGCATTAAAAGATTATAATATTTAAAGGGAACCTGTCATTAGTAATTGGCATAATAATAAACTACCGGTATATTGTCAAGCAGTGTCAAGCCTTCTAGTTTTTGTTTCTTTCGTGGCCCAGCTTGGTGGCATCATCCATAAAATCAACTTTGAAGTGAGATGTAAATTGATTGCATAAAGTCAAGAATAAGGAGAGTTTAACACTGAAGTCAAGGTGGAGAGCTCTGAAAGCCTCCTCCTCTGTGATTGCCATCATGCATTAGACTAAGGAGATCTGGTTAGTGATGTCTCTGGGTGCAGAACCATCAATTACAATGAAGGGGGCTTGCTGAGGAAGAGATAGCATGACTTCAGTGTTAAAATATCCGCCTCCTTGACTTTATACAACCACTTCAAAGTTATTTTTCTGGATGATGCCTTGACACTGGATCATGAGAGAAACATGATCTGGAAGGTGTTCAACTGCTTGACAACATGCTGGTAGTGGCTTATTAGGTCAATTTCTGATGACAGTTTCCCTTTAAGCCTATTAAACTCCAGTTTTCTAAACACAATCCCATTACAGTGTCTGGCAAATTCAGCTTCTGTTGGAGATTCAATGACAGGTTGGAGTATGAAGTCTTAGGCCCCTTTCACACTTGCGTTTTTCACGCGCGTTTTCTGCGCGTGCTTTTGACGCGCAGAACTTGCATTGCACTCTGACCCATTGTAACCAATGGGTCTTTTCAGACTTGCATTTTTTTTCACGCACACACACACACGTTTTTTTTAACGCACGTTTAAATCTCGACATGCTCTACTTTTGCAAGTCACGCGCGTGAAAAACGCACCATACAAGTCTATGGAAATGCATCAAAAACGCATTGCACTCTGAGACACAGGCAAGTGCAATGCAAGTGCAATGCGTTTTTCACGCATCAATTGCCATAGAAAAGATAGAGCTCAGTCCTGAGTCCATTTCACGAGCATTTTCTGCGCGTGAAAAACGCATTGAAATTGCATTGAAAACGCGCGTGAAAAACTGAGACACTGAACAAACTCTGACTGAAAACTGATTGCACTCTGATGCAAAATGTGCGTTTTTCACTGACCAAACCCTGATCGCACCCTGATCAAACTCTGACGTGATCTGCAACGCAAGTGTGGAAGGGGCCTTAGTAATGACCACTTCAATCCTGCCTTTCATGCAAAGTAACACAATGCCCCAAATGCTGCTGTAATTATCTGTGGAGCCAATGTATATCACAGTCAATCACCCTTAGGCCGGTTCCACACATGCGAGTGTGATGCGATGAACTTGCATCACACACGCAGCGCATGCTGCCCGGGTCTCCCGGCCAGAACGCTTCAAACAGGAACTGAACTCAGCATGTCAGTTCAATTCCTGTTTTCCACGTTTGGGCTGGGACCTGGGCAGCATGCGTTGCGAGTGTGATGCAAGTTCATCGCATCACACTCGCAATTGTGGAACCGGCCTTAGTTGTGAAATAAGGGACACTTACAACTCAGTGATAAGTTCAGGACCTACAGGTTAGAACCACAAAATAAGTGGACAACTGTGCTGCAGGATACCACATGAAACACTAAGGCTACTTGCACATGTTGTGGATTGTCAAGTGGAAAATTCACATTAAAATCTGCAGAAAATCAGCATCAAAGACCCACATTTTTTATACAGATTTGTGTTATCTGTAGTTAGTTTTTGATGTGGATTTACATACAGTTTCTCAACCTGCATTTTCTTTAACTGGTTTGTTCTGAAGTAATTTCAAGCAAGAATCTGTATCAAATCAGCATCATTGAGGCAGATATGATTCAGATTTGATGCAGATTTTGATTTGGCCTTAGACTTCAATGTAAAAAAATGCATGCACAAAAAAGTGATATGATCATTTATTTTTTACGTTGAACAACAATTTCTGTGTAAAAACAATGCATCATCTACATCAGTGTTCCCCAAACACCGATCCATCGCCGATGTCTGTAAATACAAACAAAAAAAACAATACTCGCCTTCCCGATTCCCCTGCAGCAGTCTTCACGCCCTTTACTTAATTTCCACGTTAATGCACTTCTCTATTGCTGGCATGTGTGATGATGTTATCACATCGTGTCTTCTGATAATAGAGCCATGCACTAATGCAGAAGAAAAGCGAAGAAAGAGAAGAGTGCTGCAGGGAAACGAGGAAGGTGAGTATTGGATTTTTATTTTCTTAACAGAGTCCAGCTGGTAAAGGGGGTATTTAAAAGAGAGGGGGGGTCTAAGAGAAAGGGGACAATATAAATGGGGGGGGGCACTTCTTAAAGAAATGGGAAAATATAAGCAAGGCACACAGGGAGTTATGGTGAGGCATGCAAATAACATATTTCCCTATGAAACTATGACACCAGACCGCATCGTCCAACCTACCGGTCCCTGGAGAAAATATTGGGAATTAATTTTATAATAATATTAATAAATCTGATTAATAAATCAAATAAGCATAAAAATATTATGGGTGTCGGAAAATGGAAATATGGAAAATGGTTTTAAAATATAAAAAGTTATATAAATTTGGTATCTCCATGATCATACTGACCCATATAGACTGCATATTGATGGCCTTAAAAACCAAATGGCATAGATGTGTTTTTTTCATCACCAAATGTGAATAAAATAAAAAGGTTGCAGGTAGTAAAAAAAATGTAAATGTAAAATCAGAAATGGGTTGTGTGGTGACAAAGTTAATATCATCCAATCACACACACACAATAGATGTACATATTTAAAGGAAACCTACCATGAGGAATCTACCATCAGAAGTAGATCTGATGGTATATTCCTCCTGACTGCCTCTGCCCTAACCTGTAATTTAATCATCCTGGAACCTAACGTAACTTGTTAAAAAGGTTATTTTAGTAATATATAAATTAGCTGAAGAGGCTACAGGGGCATGGGCTAGCCTTAGTTCCCAGTACCGGGCCAAGCTAGTACATGCCCCTGTAGTCTCTGCAGCTAATTTACATGTTACTAAAATAAAGTTTTTAAGAAGTTAGGTTAGGTTCCAGGATTATTAAATAACAGATTA
The DNA here is from genome assembly GCF_040894005.1 of Engystomops pustulosus. NCBI lineage: Eukaryota > Metazoa > Chordata > Amphibia > Anura > Leptodactylidae > Engystomops > Engystomops pustulosus. Next base: position 130,391,404 of record NC_092412.1, on the reverse strand, counting down.
AGGCAGAGACAGACAGGCAGGAGGAATCTACCATCAGATCTACTTCTGATGGTAGATTTCTCAAGATAGGTTTCTTGCAGTTTTGACTATTCAAAGAAAGAAACAGTGTTAGGTTGCAGCCCTGGAGAGCTGAGTAGAATAACTTTGCGTATAAAATCAGAACTGTAAAAATGCATTTATATTTATTTAGTCTGCAGCTGAATTTGGACCACTTTGTGTGTGATATCTCTTCATTGTTATGCTGTAAAGCCCTTTAACCATGAGTTACCTGCTTTAGTCTGGGCCGCCATCAGGGGGAAAATACTGGGACACCAGTCATAGGCCCAGAAACTTATACAGTATAATGAAAAGGAGGAATGGGCCCTAGAATCATACCACTTCACAGGGCCCTCATAGGGCCCCCCACTCCTAATACAGACGGTCCCCTACTTAGAAACACCCGACTTACAGATGACCCCTAGTTACAAACAAACCTCTGGATTTTGGTAATTTACTGTACTTTAGCCTTGGGCTACAATAAACAGCTTTAACAATTATCCACTCTGTCTGCAATTAAGCTTTATTGTTAATCCTGGTTCTTATGGCAACCCAACATTTTTAAAATCCAATTGCTGAAGAGGGTTACAATGATAAAATATAAAGTTCCGACTTACATACAAATTCAACTTAAGAAAAAACCTGCAAAACATATCTTGCATGTAATCCGGAGACTGCTTGTAGTTATGTTTCCGCAAGAGCCTTGACAACTAAGAGGAGGAAAGCACTTCCTACTGCTCTGATTGAGGCTCTGCTCACCAGTCCGGGCCTCCTGTTTAACATTGGAGAACTTCCTCACCCTCCCTGGGCCACTTAATGCTGAAAGACAGCAGCTACAGTTGGAACTGAGGGGGGCAGGAGTGAGTAAGAGGACAGCAGAGAGAGCAGGGCAGGAAATGTTCAAGAGTCTGCCCTTCAGCTGCCCTGTATACTGGAAGGTATTGATCTGCTAAGTTATAATCCTGGAATAGGAGAGATGATGTTTCTGGCTGCCTGACCATGTCCAGCCAACCGCAGCAGTGGTGGCTGTATATGTATATAAGGAACATGTGTGACTAATGTGTGTGGTGTGTATATATAGGCAGTTCTTGAAGTTGAATTTGTATGTAAGTCGAAACTGTATATTTTATCATTGTAATTCCAAACAAAAAAAATTTTGCCCCAGTGACAATTGGATTTTCAAAATTTTAGCTGAAATGGGACCAAAGATCATCAATAAAGCTTCATTACAGACACTTTACAGCCGATCATTGCAGTCTGGGACTAAAGTAAAGCATCCAGAGAGCTTCACCAGAGGTCACAGTGGGCAGAGGGGTCCGTCCTAAACCAAACAATGTGGGGTGTGTAATGATACACAATGGGTTATGCCACAAAGCCAACACACTCAAGAAATGAGCTTTGAACCAACAAGAAAACAGGCAAGTGTGTATAGGCAAAATAATCAAAGAAACTTTATTACAATATACAAAAAAAGTCACACATATATGTTTTTAAAACCACTTAAAAAGTGTAAGAATACACATATTTACAAAAACAAAGTGGATCAGAGCTAATAACAAGGACCCACATACAGCCACAGGCGAGTACAAAGCACAAAGATATACAGTTTCCTCACACAAAATAATGTAAACAATTCTGATGTATATGCCAAAGTTTCGTCCCGCAGAGCGTATCAATTGTGAACATCCAAAGTAAAAACCAACACAATAATGGTAATACTGGATTCCCAAGATAAACATCAATTATAGTATGTAACATGGATACATACTGATTGGTACAGAACAGAAACCAGAGGCACGCATGATATACGGTTCAAACCATAGTAAGTGGAGGAAATGCTAAATGATAAACCTGTGGCTGAAGGCACCCCACGCGTTACGTCGCCAGATTGCGACTTCCTCAGGGGTAAGTGCCTATAGGCCCGTGGAGCCTACCTTAAGAGTCCCAGAGATGCATCTCAGCACCAATCGCTGACAACGGTAAGTGATCATCCAAAATTGAATTTAAATAACAGAATCTCGGGGAAAAAGGTGAAGAAGAAAAAAGAAAAAGTGTCACAACTCTATGTACTTAAGATGAACAATGTATAGAATATTAATAGTAAAACCTAAAAGTGGATAAAGTACTAAAAAAAGTACTCAATTCTGGGAGTGTTCAAAAACTCACCATTACAATACATATTATTGAATAAGAATGTCCCAAACACTCCAGGACATAATATTATACTCATGTATACTGTTCAATCTCGCGTTAGTTCCGCCGGCACTTGCCGATGATGTTTTCTTGCTCCACACAGGTGTCAGTATTTTACAGACGTCAGCGATTGGTGCTGAGGTGCATCTCTGGGACTCTTAAGGTAGGCTCCACGGGCCTATAGGCACTTACCCCTGAGGAAGTCGCAATCTGGCGACGTAACGCGTGGGGTGCCTTCAGCCACAGATTTATCATTTAGCATTTCCTCCACTTACTATGGTTTGAACCGTATATTATGCGTGCCTCTGGTTTCTGTTCTGTACCAATCACTGGGCTTCCATTTTTGTATCCATGTTACATACTATAATTGATGTTTATCTTGGGAATCCAGTATTACCATTATTGTGTTGGTTTTTACTTTGGATGTTCACAATTGATACGCTCTGCGGGACGAAACTTTGGCATATACATCAGAATTGTTTACATTATTTTGTGTGAGGAAACTGTATATCTTTGTGCTTTGTACTCACCTGTGGCTGTATGTGGGTCCTTGTTATTGGCTCTGATCCACTTTGTTTTTGTAAATATGTGTATTCTTACACTCTTTAAGTGGTTTTAAAAACATATATGTGGGCCTTTTTTTGTATATTGTAATAAAGTTTCTTTGATTATTTTGCCTATACACACTTGCCTGTTTTCTTGTTGGTTCAGAGGGGTCCGTCTGTAACTATGGGTTGTCTGTAAGTCAGGTGTACTTAAGTGGGGGACCACCTGTAAATATAATAGCTATGTGTGAGTATAGAGTGTGTTTGTGCAATATGTCATAATTTATTAAGATTGGAGCACTGTGCTGCAGTTTTACTATTCCCCATGACAGCGCAAAAACCTCTGGATTTACTAAGAGGCTCCCGTCTCTTAGTATATGTATTCCAAGTCCTGCCTGGTGTAGAGTTCATTTATAACCTGCACCAGTTTTAGTAAATTTGGAAGGACCGGGTGTCCTTGCATCCACCTGACGCCTGTTCCACACACTACTCTGGGGCTACTTGAGGCAGCTTGAGCTCTAAGCTCCAGTGCTCCATTGCCCTCTACCTATCAAACAGACTGTTAGCCTGCGATCTGTGTAATGCTAGCTGTATTGCAGGGCGAAGTGTAATAACACCTGGTCAAAGACCTATGGCCAGAACTGCCCCCGGAGCTCTGTAGAAGACGGCAAGAGGAGCTGGATAAGTATGTTTTTTTAAATTGTTTACTCGGTGCAGCTCTGTGACTACGGGGGCAGCACTGGCTACTGGGGCATGGAATAAGCAGTACTGTGTATAATATTTACATACACATACTTGTCCACACTTTTATATTTTGTTTTACCAGTGGAGTGGGGAGGCTGTAAAAACAAGAAAGCAACTGTACCTAGTCCCTCTGGCGCTACAGTCCAGTGCTGTGCCTCCCATTATACAGCAGTTATGTCACGACCACAGCTCCCTTAGCAGCACTATGCAAAACATGTGGGGCACATTTCTGATTGCAAACGTTTCACTGTAAACAAGGTGCTGGAATGGCCCTCCTAAATTTAATTCAAGCACTTAGTGTGAAAGCAGCTTTAGGCCACATTCTCATGATGCATTTGCAGTTCAAATGCATCGGGCAAAACACAACAAACCCATTGGGGCTCATTTACTTACCTGTCCGACGGAGTTCACCCAAAGTGCATTGTCCGACGAGAAAGCACCCACGATTCACTAAATCCGCCTGATATCCTGCATGTGTCGCTTCCCCGCTCAAGTCCGCCGGAGTTCACCCTTGTCTTCGTGGTGCATGTAAGTGCATTGTCTTGCGACACAATTTGAAAGTTAAATCCCACACTCAGTCCGAATTAGTTGGATCATCCAACGGCACATCCCCAAGTTCTGCTGCATGAAAGCCAGCGCAGCTGCACTAAAATACAATCACGTGCGACAGAATGCCATTGCAGACCCCTGTTAAGTATCTGTCCCAGCCGTGCAAAACTTGAAAACGTCGGAAAGTCAGACTAAAGTGTGATCCGGAACCCTTAGTAAATAAGCCCCTTGGTGTTTTGTAAATAGCAGCATGTGTTTTGTCTTTTAAGGTTAATAGTGATGACTAACAATGTCACAAACCACACGCATGCTGTTACTAAGAAAATGTATTTACATGTGATGAAGCATTTTGCCAAATGAATTTTAAAAACACAATGCAAAGACCTCGTGTGAACGCAGCCTTAAGTAGTTTTTGAATTTAATGCTAGCAATGGAACATTGGAGAGACTCCTCCTGGATCCAGCGCTGCTCTCGATTATTAACGTGCTGGGGGTTTAGGGTTGAGGTGTATGGACTGTGTATTTGTATAAATGTCTAATATAAATTACAATGGACACACCTTCTCTTTCAAAGAGTTTTCTGTATTTTCATGACTATACAAATTGTAGATTCACACTGAAGGCATTAAAACAATGAATTAACACATGTGAAATTATATACTTAAAGACATCTACCACCAGGCTCAAAGATTGTAAACCAAGAATACTAATATGCAGGTGTGTGCCCCCACTGCTCTTCTTTTAGTTTATAATTCCCTTGTTTAAAAAAGGTTTTAAAAATGATACAAATCAGCCTGAGGGGCTCCAGGCTCCATTGACATCTATGGAGACCTGAGCCCCGCAGGCTAATTTGCATAATTTTTAAACCCTTTTTCCATTAAAACAAGGGCTTAAAAATCTAAAAGAAGAGATCTTAATAGAAGCGGCACACACCAGCATTTAAGTGTGCTTGATTTACAATCTTTCATCCTGGTGGTAGTTGTCCTTTAACAAAAAAGTGTAAAACAATTGAAAATATGTCTTATATTCTAGATTCTTCAAAGTAGCCACCTTTTGCTTTATTTACTGCTTTGCACACTCTTGACATTCTTCTGATGAGCTTCGATAGGTAGTCACCTGAAATGGTCTTTGAAGGAGTTCCCAGGGATGCTTAGCAGTTGTTGGCCCTTTTGCCTTCACTCTGTGGTCCAGCTCACCCCAAACCATCTTGATTGGGTTCAGGTCTGGTGACTGTGGAGGCCAGGTCATCTGGCATAGGTACCTGTACTGGGAGGGCATTGTTACTTTGGTGGTACAAGAGAACAGTATTTTGTTTGTGTTAAGAAGGTGGAGGAGATGATAAAGTGAGGGAACTAAAGTGTTTTCATTGCTAAATCTGCACAGACAAATCATAACTGGAAAAAGCTGATATGGCAGCCAGGTGGAAAACAAAACCGAAAGAGACTCCACTGATCGATGACGTAATCTTCCAGGCACCAGGTTTTGGCAATACCAGTAAGTCAGTAATGCTGGTATTACCCATGAGCTCACGATTCTGCAGCATTTCCTCTGTGATGTAACTCTCTTGTATCTTCTCCTATGAGGGCGAGCTTTGTGTAGACAGTCTTATACTATGTAATATTTATCATCCAGCATCAGACACTGTGATAATTCTGAGTCAATCTGGTACTTTATGCAGTAGCTTGGTTCCTTTGCTGTTTCTATGTAGTAGATTTAATTATGGTAACGTACCTATGTACTAAGATTGGTTTTGGTACTGTCTCCATGTATTACAGTAAGTTATTTTATAGTTTCTATCTAACACGTTTCAGTATATTACTTTTTTTATGCTCTAAACGTCAGATAATCTTAAAGCTCTAGACTGTTGGGGAGACCACAATCTCTTTGCAGCCTGTGATAAAGTCTTAAACTTATGTTTACTGTCAGGATCAGTGGTAGTGGACCACCGCAGACAATGAAATAAGCTGACACCTGGGACCAGAGTCTAAGTGGTACCCAGTTTTTACCAGACCCCACCCGCAAAGCAGGTTGGACTTGTTGTGGTACCACCAGGTCGTTCCACAGGCGGGACATTGTCAGCGGCGGTGGCCAAGGCGAGCTACAGAATCGTTCTCGGAGACAGGCAGGAGGACAAGACAGGCAGTACAGGATCGGAGTCAGGGACGTAGCGGTAGGTCAGGACAGGCAGCACGGGATCAGAATCAATATGGAACCGGAGTCAAAACGGGAATCCGCAAACACAGAACACGCATGAAATAGCTTTCTCAGTGGCACTAGGCACAAAGATCCAGTGGGGAATGCTGTGAGAGGGCTGCTTTTCTCAATTTCCTGGGAAATTGATAAACACCAGGACCAAATAGCGGAGCGCTGGCCCTTTAAATCTTCGAGTGCCGTGGTGCGCGCACCCTAGGTGGCAAGACGGGGAGGGGATCCGGGGACCGTGGAGAGGCACCAGTGTGCCCACGACCCGGAACGTGGGGGCACCCATGACATTTGCTGTATGGTTTGCAAGTATAAGATGGGAAACTAAACAAAAAATCTTACTGGTGGCCCTGGCTATAGTATTCAACCAAAAAATTCTCCAAAAAATCTTACTGGTGGCCCTGGCTATAGTATTCAACCAGAAGCTTGCTAAAGCAATGACTCAAAGCTGGGGGAAGGACTGTGCTATGTTCAGTGAAACATTCTTACACTCAGGATCTAAATGCTCAGAATCCAGATTCAATCCTGAATATACCGTAAATGATTTTTACACAATCCTGTTGATACTAACAACAACAACTTAAAACTGTCTACAACTTTGGATGGTAAAACAGCTAACAGATTTCCTCTTATTATTTGTAGGCATTCTCCCTATTCATTGAAATAGATTATCATGTTTGATGACAACTACAGCTAATATATTTTACTTATAAGCTATGTTAAATTTATATTTTTACATTAGCATTATCAGAAAGCAACAACTCAATTTCTGGTAATTTTCATGATCTGTCAAATAGCAGATAGCATATCATGTTCTGTGATGATGTCACTGCCAGTGTCCAGCTGGGCCAACAACCACACAATCTACATCACGTCAAGTTATTTGTCTGGTAGTTCTAATTTAAGAAACATCTAATGTCGCAGCCTATGGAGCAGAGTATGATTGGCATCATCTCCCCAGCGTCATCTGCATACCAGTGTACACCCCCTTAAGCCCTGTATATGACATTATGCAGTTTAGGAATATTACTCATAGTGACCATTTATTCCAACTCATGAATTAAGCCTTAACGTCTTACTGGCAAGATGAGATAATGAATAGGCACAGGCAGAGGTCGCACTAACATTTTTCTGGAAGGGTAATAATACTCCTCTCACCATTTTTGAGGAGTATTTTTAGCTGAGGAGGAGTATGAAATATTCAGTAATACAAATATATAACTCCTAGTCGTATATATATCTATTAATGTCTATTAACAATCTAATAAACATTTATTAATACAAGAAAATCATTAAAGCCCAAGTTTTTTTTTTTTGCCACAAGTGGTGCACAACTTTTCCATTGTCTTAACCTACAGAGTGGACAAGGGTTGACACCGGCCCCCGAAGACACCCCCCCCCCCACTTATAGAGTGGGCTGGGGCCGGCTGGAGCCCCCCCCCCCCCAACAGAACAGGCCGGGGCTGACGCTTCTACATTTATTTTTGGGGGTTTGAGGGCGTTACGCTTTTTCTTTTAACACTATTATTTTTTACTTAATGTTTTTTTTCTTTTTTTTTTAATTACTAATTTTTTACACTGTTATCAGTGATATATATACAGAGACCTGCAGAGAGGAACACACACTACACATAGGGCACACTCACTACACATAGGGCACACTCACTACACATAGCACACCCACACAGCGCAGCACCCGGCACACTCACTAACTATACATAGTACCACACACAGTGCAGCACACGCACGCACACAGCATACCCACTACACATAGGGCACACTCACTACACGCACGCACACAGCATACCCACTACACATAGGGCACACTCACTACACGCACGCACACAGCATACCCACTACACATAGGGCACACTCACTACACGCACGCACACAGCATACCCACTACACATAGGGCACACTCACTACACGCACGCACACAGCATACCCACTACACATAGGGCACACTCACTACACGCACGCACACAGCATACCCACTACACATAGGGCACACTCACTACACGCACGCACACAGCATACCCACTACACATAGGGCACACTCACTACACGCACGCACACAGCATACCCACTACACATAGGGCACACTCACTACACGCAGCACACAGCATACCCACTACACATAGGGCACACTCACTACACGCAGCACACAGCATACCCACTACACATAGGGCACACTCACTACACGCAGCACACACACAGCGCACTCACTACCCATAGTACCTGGCACACACACCTAAACAGCGCAGCACACGCACGCACACAGCAAACCCACTACACATAGGGCACACTCACTACACGCAACACACATACAGCGCAGCACCTGGCACACTCACTAACTATACATAGTACCTGGCACACACACACACAGCGCAGCACATAGCATATCCACTACACATAGGGCACACTCACTACACGCAACACACATACAGCGCAGCACCTGGCACACTCACTAACTATACATAGTACCTGGCACACACACACACAGCGCAGCACATAGCATATCCACTACACATAGGGCACACTCACTACATGCAACACACATACAGCGCAGCACCTGGCACACTCACTACACACAGCATATCCACTACACATAGGGCACACTCACTACATGCAACACACATACAGCGCAGCACCTGGCACACTCACTACACACAGCATACCCACTACACATAGGGCACACACATACTACACACAGCATACCCACTACACATAGGGCACACACATACTACACATAGGGCACACACATACTACACACAGCATACCCACTACACATAGGGCACACACATACTACACATAGGGCACACACATACTACACATAGGGCACACACATACTACACACAGCATACCCACTACACATAGGGCACACACATACTACACAGAGCATGCCCGCTACACACAGTACACAGAGTGCAGTGAGTACAGTGTGGTCGGGGTTTGCACTCACTTGGCCCTGCTCTCCGGTCCCGATAGAATCATTTAACACTGACACACTGGCCTGCAGGGGGAGCTGGAGCAGCAGCCCGCATGTCTCCCCCGAGGACTGCGCTGTCGCTCCGGGTCTCTCCTGCCCGCCCCTGACACTGAGTCACGTGTCAGGCTGAGCGGTCCAGCGCGCGCTGTGATCGCTCTATAGACATTTCCCTCATTTGCAGCGCGCGCTGAACCGCTCAGCCTGCGCGCTACAGGAAATAATTGCCATGCGTACTTTGACGCATGGCAATTATTTTGGGGGGTAATGGCGCCTCAGCATGCGTCTATGACGCTTGGTGAGGCGTTAATGCGACCTCTGGGCACAGGCTTGCATGTATGCCGTTTACGCTGCGCTATCCATTATATATTTGCATTGCAGAGCAAATACCAATTTCTATTTATCAACTGTGTGGGAGTCCCAAAAGTGTAATCTCCAATGACTCTTATGTTTATGGCAGTGTCCTTTGATGTGCCACTAATGTCACAGACAGGAATATCTACAAGTTGTTATATTATAGCTTTTGTGATTACTTTCTACCTTAGAGGGAAACTGTCATTAGAAATTGACCTAATCAACCACTACTAGTATGTTGTCAAGCAGTTGAACAGCTTCTAGGTCATGGCCCAGCAGAAAATCAACTTTGAAGTGAGATGTAAGTTATATGTATAAAGTCAGGGAGGCGTAGAGTTAAACACTGAAATTAAGCTCTCCCTGCATCTGAACACCTCTTCCCATGTAGTTAACATTATTCACTGGATTCAGGAAATCTGATATATGATGTCCCTGGACAAGGGACCATCAGTTACAGTAAAGGGGGCAGAGTAGGGCAGGGAAAGCTTGACTTCAGTGTTAAACTCTCGCCTCCTTGAGTACATAAAATCATTTTGCTTCTTGGCTATCTTGTAAGGCAGCCTCATTTACATCAAGTATAACTTTCAGAAAGCCTAGTGAAATGATGTGAGATAACAGCCAAAAAAGTAAATATATTCCAAAGGTATAAACAGACTCCCAACTTTAGACAGCACTGGTTCAATGTTTCTACATCTCACCTCATAAGTTCATTACTACAAACACTGGTGCAACTCCTTTAACAATAAGGTGCCTCCATCAAACCACTCTTTCTGCAAGCAGTATACAAGAAATTGACTAGTGCCATACAACATAACATGAATTAGAAGCATGCTGGGATGAATCAGAACTTACCAAGGAGCTTTAATAGAAAAACATCCTGCTCCAAACAGGTAAGGACTTCACATAGGAGGGGAAAAGGCAAAACAAATTAGATAAAGAAACCTTATCGACACACATTATTTAAACCATGTTAAACATATGGATGCTGAAATATAAATGAAATGACACATTTGTACCTCATATACCTTTTATGCATGTCATTAGTCAAGCTTAGCTTAGTGGTTCTTCAAACTAAAATAGAGTCTTATTGAAGTAAAATTCTTTGAATACCCCTAACTATGTGATGACATGTTGTCCTAAGAGACGACATGTGGATGCTGTTTTCAGCAGTCATCAATATGAAGTGATATGAAAAAACGAGACAAACAGCAGGTAAATAGAAAATGGAAAGGAATTTTTACTATTGTTTTATTTTAGGTCCAATATAACTGCATTTGATTTCACATAGTACAACTGTACAATAAATGTAAAAAGTCTCTTCATAAACAATAATGACATTAAGTGCTTCTCAAAGTCTGTTATTTTGTAATTTTAAAGCACATTACCACTGTTAAGACTCTGAAACAGACTCTCCTGAGAAATAGCAGACTTCCACAAACCACAATATTATAGTACATACCGTATGCTATTATTTTCTATGATAGGAAAACCTGTACTAAAATGTTAATTAAAGTTCCAAATATGGACGACACCCAAACATCTTCTTACCACGTGCTCATGTATATTAACAGTGTATCCAAATGAAAGAAATGGTTCCGGCACTTCGAGGTAGCTTTTAACATCTTTTTACTGTAGGTACAATTTGTCATAAAGTACAGAATCCATCTAATATTCCGTATGTGTTTCGGCTCTCCTGAACCTTTTTCAACAGCTTTCTAACTCATATACAGCTTGTGGTTGTATGCGATGACCCGGAAGTTATTCCCCCATGTGACCAAAGAGGAAGAGGTACTTGCTATATAACCACAAGCTATATATGATTTAGATAGCTGTTGAAAAAGGCTCAGGAGAGCCGAAACACATCCAGAATATTAAATGGATGCTATACTTTATGACAAATTGTACCTACAATAAGTTAAAAGCTACCTAGAATGCCAGGACCATTTCTTTCATTTTGATATACTGTACTAAAATGTTGTCAATAGCTACACAGAAACCTGTTTTTTCACATCTCATTTTATTCCCTCTTTTTAAAAGATGTCTAGAGAGGTTTCTCAACGTACCCTTATAGCAGAAAGCTTTAACGTATCCCACTGTATGCTCATACAATGGAAGAGGTTCTCTAGTTCAGCCTCACCCGCCTGGAAGTGGGAGTAGAAGGAAACATTGGCAACTGTCAGTGATTTGCTGCTGATGTTCCAGGTGTCTCCTTATATGGACAGGTACTTCACTAAAGAAATACCCACAGTAAACAGTCCGGAATTGGATGCCATACAGTGACATCTGTCCCCCATGACCTCTAATGGCCTGCACTGAATGTATTGTCAACTGTGTAGCAGGAAGCAAGATGAAAAGACACCGCTTGCAATGTTTTTTAATATCCAGTGTTTGCTGTCGGATGTGACATATACTGACCAGGAGTTTTCCAAAATCGCAATGTGAATGAAACCATAGCAGCATTTTAAGGTTTGCCCCACAAGTATAATAATAATATAATATCAATATCTGCTGTACTTCTTTAAACTATTGTAAATGTGGAAAGATAACATATTTCCATGTTATAAAATTAAATGACAACATATTTTCGTTTAATTGTCCTGTGTTGACACTTTTCAGGATATTATTTTAAAAGTAACTCATAATATAAATGTCTGTCTTTAAGTGAATCTAAGTAAAGCTCAAATGACCAATCACCAATAGTTGTAGTTGTTGAATAGTTTATTCAATTAATGTTAGACAGGGTTCAAACTCATAATAAATATGCATGGGCATTCCTTTTTACCAAGCACAACATAAATTATATAAATGGATTACTCATGATAAGGGCAATTTTGAAGAAACTGGGAAAAACCTATAGAAAAATGCACCATAAGGTCCCTTTCACACAAATATATGATTTCTCCAGTCCTGTATTTCTATACTGTATCCATATAAAATACAGTGGGCTGGCAAATTTTGACTGGCTACTGGAGAGATGGCAGAATGCATCTCCCATTCGTACAGGTCTCCCTGTATATTGCACATATATACAGAAGCAAATGGTGTATGGAACGGAAATACTGGATAAAAAACAACATGCAGGCAATTAAATGGATGACCATATTTCCCACTGAAATGGATGGTGCCATATTCTAACCGTATGGAAAAGCCGTTTTCAAGTGTGCAAGAGAGACAACTGTACAAAAACACTGATCAGAGAGCATTTTCAAAAATCAAGTCATTGTATATTTATTATTTTTTTGGCACCTGTTCCAAGACTGCATGCATTGCATAAGAGATCAGGGTAACCCATTTGTAAGTCCCCTAATATGAAAAAAAAGATCAAATAAAAATATTAAAAATAACTTAAAAAAACAACCTAATAAACTACCCTTTCCCCATAACTATTTAGTTTTTTATAAAACAGAATTTTAAAAAACCCCACAAAATGGGTATTGCTGCTTACATATCGACCCAGGCTAAGCAGATATCATATTATTATACACTTCATGTGAAGGGCATAAAAAATAAAATAAAAAAAATATTTAAAAATTGCAACTTTAAGGCTTCCTACCTACCAAAAAAGTTTTAAAAAAAGCAATAAAAAAATTGGATATACCCCAAAATAGTACCAGTTTACCTGTTGTCTTATCCCCCAATAAACAACCCTCAAATGCCATGTTGATTGAGTAATTTAAAATGTATAGCCTTTTAAGAATAAAGCAACACCTAATCAAATGAGTTTGCCTCAAAATGGTTTTTTTTTCTATACAGACGGTCCCTGACTTAAGGACACCCGATTTACAGATGGACCTCTCTGCCCACTGTGAACTCTGGTGAGGCTCTCTGAATGCTTTACTTTATTCCCAGGCTGCAATGCTGTAAGGTTTTTTGATACTTTATTGTTAAAGGGGTAGTCTGGGTTTAATCAAAAACATATAACAGCACAAAATTTTAACAATGATATCATCACAGAGACAAAAAAAATAAAAAATTTCCAGGACAATTATAAAATATACCTGATCTGACTTAAATACAAAAACAAACCTAAAGAAAAATATCTTGTGTGTAACCCAGGGAATTTCTATAGTAGCAATGATACTAATATACAGATAATAATATAATTTTTTATACTGTACAGTGAACTGTGTAAACAATTTATTTAAAAAAAACAATCCTTTTTTTGAGCTTCCACAAAATAGATTATTATGCAAAAAATTAACCTATTAGAAAATACAACTCTTACTTCATAAAACAAGCCCTCATATCCCAATTACATATATAAAATAAAAAGTTATGTCAGTTGAGCATGGAAAAATGCAAAAAAAAGTGCTGTGTCCTAAAAGCTATTTTAGGCTATGTACTTAAAGGAAATCAAGCATAATAAACCAGGGGTACTTAGGCATAGATCCAGACCCAGTGACTGTGGTAATATTATACTTGTTATACAAGGCCTCATTCTTTCTAAAATAAACTTTTAAAATTATGCTAATTACCCAAACATTTATGGGCATGTTATTATTATGTAAATTAAACAGTTAATTTTAGAAGGATGGAGGCCATGGATAACACATTCAAAAAGATTACCATATTTACAGTGCCTGGATCTATGAGTAAATGTCCCTGGTTCATGTGGCGTTTGCATAGTGTTTATGTGTCAACTGCATTTATGTGGCTTTTGCGTCTTGTTTATGCTTACGTTTACATGACATTTGCGTTATGATTGTGTTTATGGGTAAGTGTGGTTTGCGTCACATTTACACTTATGTGGTGTTTGCATTTGTGTCACGTTTACGCTTATGCAGCATCTTCGTTGCATTTATGCTTATGTGGTGTTTGCCTCACGTTTGCATTTATGTCATGTTTACACTTACATTTATGTCATGTTTGAATCACGTTTGTGCTTAAGTGGCATTTCCATTTGTCACCTTTACACTTATGTTTATGTGGCAATTACAATTATGTCACCTTTACACTTACATTTACACTCTGTTTATATCAGGTTTGCATCATGTTTATGGTTATGTGGTGTTTGCTGGAAAGTTTCAATTACATTTACATTTACCTGATATTTGCATTTCTCATTTGCATCATGTTTACTTTTATGTTTGTTTTTACGTGGAGTGTGTGTCACATTTAGGTTTTCGTCTGCGATGTTTACATCTTACGAAAGGTGTCATCACATGATGACCAATTCCTGCCCACCCCAAGGTGGGTGTAGGGTTATTAGATTTAAACGCTTGGAGCACAAGCTAGTATGACCATAAGTAAGTCTGTATTCACTCTATGTCCGGTCTGATGATATGTTTGCCTTGAGTGCTGTCTTATAATATCAAATAAAGAGAAGAAATGTTTTCATGTATTCCCGTGGACGTGTTGGAGTAATCTTTTGCTTGTACACTGCGTGTGTGTTTACAATGCGCTTATGTTTACACTGCATGTTTGTTTACAATGCACTTGCTTTTGCACTGTGATCACGTTTCCGTTGTGTTTGAATCCTGGTTGCATTGCAATTTGGAACATTGCACTTTTGCAGATAGAAAAAAATCACTGCTCACTACTGTTCATAGTAGCTTCTCACTACCTTCCACTGACTGGACAGTATGAGAAAAGATTAACATAACACACACCTCCAGCTCCAGCCCCTCCCTCCTTTCTAACCAAACACAGATTATAATGGTCAGATACTGGGACTGTTATCTCTGCAACCGTGGGGGGTAGAAAGAAAATTCAAAGAGCCCATGAATCTGTGTAGCATCTGTGTAGAATGATCTGCTAAGCTCCACATGTGTGAGGGGGTAAAAGGTCCTCTAAAACACAATAATTATCTTTTGCAAACATAAATCCGATAAATTAAACACATGATCCCCTGTGATTTGGAAATGCAGATGTACCAGATTTCCTTAAAATATACATTCCACCAAAAATGAATTGGCACATTTGAGTTTCAAAAGTTGTTACACTCCCAACAAAAATATGCACTTGTCCAATCTTAAAAGCATTTTTGCCTATAATTTATATAAATATAAATGAATCGATTTTATCTTTTGATAGTTGATCATATCTCTTGTTATACCAATTCGTTATATAAACAGGTATATATTACAGTGGTTTCCACAACATATACACACAACAATGTTAGAAAAATTCAACAAGGTATGATAACAGCAGTCTAGTACAAGTTGTTGCAGTCTATTACTAGTTTACATAGGGAAAGTACTTGATTTCAAAAAGAGTAATCTTTTTCAGTATGACTGTATGTAAAGATAGCAGCTCTCCTGCTTTACCAAAAAGTGTGGTCAGCAAGATGAGTCAGGCCACTAAACCATTCTTCGAATATGGCGATGAGACTATTGCATAGTGGCAAATTTTCTAGAATTCTGGACAATCACTGAATTTCACATAAATATCATATACTGAATAATAGTTTTGGACTAAGCTTTATACCAAAAGCGAGTTAAGCTCTTATTTACATAAGCATGGAGTGCACTATATAAAATATAGTACAGATTCCCCATGAAAATCACATTATACACTTTCAGCATCAAAACTTTTACAACAGTCTGTTCTATGCATTAGCAAAATGGCTGCAGTAAAATGACAAGGCAGCTCCCTTCTTAAGATGACAGCACCAGATGGTCACTTTCATGGACAATCAACAGTCAATCTCAGAAATAAAAATTGGAGCTAAATGGCATATTGTAAATACTGTGACATGGAAATTCATAAAATTTAATAAATGACAATAAGTGTGTTTTAACAAAATTATTCTGAGGGACGTATTAATACAGGTACCAAAAAGATTCAGAAAGAGAAGATTTGTTAAATGATTCATAAATACAGAAATACAGTATCTTCATTGTTGGAGACTTGTGACTATAAAAAGGGAGGATAGAAGACTTGCTTTAAACTGAACATATAATAAAGAAAATAATGAAGGAGGTAACTTCTGAGAACGACTTTTGAAACCAACTGGTGGAGACACTACCAAGAAAAAAATATATAAATCAATTATGAGGCTAACGAAGGATGTACACAGACATTTGACCTTCAAAGAGGGGAGTTTCAGGGGAACATATAGCAAGTATTAAAGGGGATGGATGATCTTTTTTTATAGGATAGGTCATCAATAGTTTGGCGACGGTTCAAAACTCTGGACCCCTACCAATCAGGTATATAACGCTGCCGATATTGAATATCTACAGCCTCCTGGCTCCAGCTTTGTCCTCTGTTAAAAAAAGCTTCCAATCAAGTGCTCAGATGCAGTGCCCAGGGGCAACCACTAAGCTTTAAGCTGAATTCTGAACATAAATAAATACAGAAAATAAAATAAAAACTGGTAAGTCACTTTAACTTGTTTCATTGCAACTGTTATTTTGCACATCCACTATGCATGTAGGCCATATACTGTAATGCCAGGGCATTATGAATAGTAAATATGGCAGATTATTTTTGCTATATTCTTCATGTTAAAAGTAAACCTTTGTATTGTCTTATTTGTAAATTTCAGCTTGTAATTATTCAAATGCCTAGATAGGGTATTGTTTTAGAGTTTTTCAGTGTGTTTATGGTTTGTGTATAATTTTTTTATTAGATCAGTATTCTTCACAGAATATTCATAGTACCTCTTAACCCCTTCCTAACACTGCAATTTTAAGAGAACAGAAATGTCACATCTGTAAACACTGAGAAAATACTTTAAAGAATGATAGCTTGTCATTACATGCATAAAAAGGTTAAGTTAAGATCTGCTTTTTTTCTTTCAAAAGAAAAATAGCACTTAATATCCTCTTAAAGGGACAAAGAAAAAGCCTCCTCCTTTTCTACCTTTTTAATCTGTTACAAATCGTGTCTTTGCATGAAGGGAGAATGAACCATAAAAGAGATAGAGAAGGGAAAAAGCAGATTCAAGATGCAGTAAGTGATTATAGTCTGGCTCCAAAGGTTAAATTGCAGCCATACAGCTTTTAAAGGAATGAAAAAAACACACAAAAAAAGCTTTAGAAGCAAGTGACATGGCTTGAAAGTCATATTTTAGTGTCTGTGATTATAGTTTTGTTTTATGTTAATGCAATTCTAATAACTGCAGAAAATTTCGTAGCTGTGTCTCTTTCAAAAGGAGACACCCATCGGCAGTGTAGAGAAATAGGGAGTACACCGAACACGATCTTAGCCTAGTATGGCCTAACCCGCACATTTTCTATTTTCCATGTTATCATTTTTCCAGGTGTGGCCTTTGCCATTCTACTTCTCACACTAAGGCTACATTCACACTAACGTATGGGGGACGTATATACGGCCGATGTATATACGGCCGATATACGTCCCCCATACACTTCTATGGGTGCACGGCACCCTACGGGAGCGGTACGGTGCCGCACACGTGCGGCACCGTACCGTTCCGTACCCGGGAAAAAGATAGGACCTGTCCTATCTTTTCCCGTAATACGGCGCTGTGCGCCATAGGTTGCTATGGAGAGGGGCGGGGGTGAGCTGCACTCACCTCCTCCTCCTCTCCCCGTACACTGCCGTTGCCCGCTACGGTACGGGCGGGCAACGGCAGTGTGAATATAGCCTTCGTTTTTCACACGCTCCGGGAAATTCGTTGTAACCTTTTTGTTTAAAGAGAACCTGTCATGCAAAATAACCCCCCTAAACTAAATATATTTTCATAAACTGCCATTAGAGAGCATTGCCTCTATCCCTTCATTGTCCCTCTACATGCCTGTAAACCTAAGCAATGAGGTCCTAAAGCTGTATGCAAATGATCTGTGAAATGTCCAATGAAGCATTAGCATATTCAAGCTGTCCACTCTATTCATGAGTGGGCGGCACAGCGACACCCCCAGTGCATGACTGACAGCCTGTATAATGATGTGAGGCTGTATAATGATGTGCTTCCTGGTGCTGGTGGCCACACCCCCTGCAGCTTGTGTGTGCATGTGTGTGTGTTTAGGAGAGATACAGCAGCTCCAGGCAGCCATGTTACAGCAGAACATGTCAGATTCATGTGTAGCTGATGTCTGTGTCTCTCACCTGTATATTAGGAGGATGCAGCATGTCAGCAGATAAAACACACACTAGCCATGCTTTACTATACATTACACACAGACATGAGCAGGGGGAGGAGATGGGAGGGGTAATAGGGGTGACATCACTGCCTCTGACCATGTGATCAGCCTCATTTATATGATAAAGAAAAGATGATTTTATAATGATTAATGTATGAAATAACTAGATAAAGGCTGGGATGGGATCCTTGTGAGCTGCTCCAACAGGAAGAGGTGACAGGACTAGTGGCAGAGACCTGATGACAGGTGTCCTTTAAATGTGGTAAAAAGACTTTTTAGAATTTTAGAAATAAGAATTTCTTGCCCAATAAAACTCCAGTGCAATAGAATGGTATGGGTAGCTCAGAGATTTATCATGCGCCCCCTGATGTATCTGCTGGCTGTGCTATGCTGGTGGAGAAAACTATGCCACACTAGACTTGCGTTCAGACCTAAAGAAGCCTAAATGTTCACTTTGCAGACTACAGAAGTCTGCAAATACATGGGCAGGAACGCCTCACACTGGCCCACTCCACCAGAAATTCGCTACATAACCTTTGAACGCCCACATGGCCTGGAGGTGGTATAGCTGTAGGATTACTTGCAATTTCTTGCAGTGGGCAATAAATTACAATTGTTTCAGTTCCCATGGATAGGGCCTAACTTTAGTTTGTGGGAAAACCCCTTTAATATAAGAATAATAATGGTCTGATATGTAAGGTAGCAATTGAATAGCGAATTATTTAAGAAAAAGGGGTTGTCCAAACCAATACTCTTTATGACATTCCCATAGAATACGTCAATAGTTGATTGTGGGGTGCAACACCCCTGCCTAACTGGTGAGTGCAGTGTTGTTGGCTGTGTGGCTTTACGGTGGCCTGAGCAAAAAGACAATAGCTGTGTCTATGGTGTATATGATTGGGAATATATAACTTCTTTTTCTTTTAAACATTATCAGCTACTGTGCATGTGCTAACATGAGAGAAAGTGGGAGTACTTCACATATTCACACTTGAAGGAACTTCCCTACAATATCTGCATTATTTTTTCCATAAGTACCTCATTGCTGTGTCCAATCTTCTTCCCCTTTGCTACTGTTTCTAAAATACACAGAACTTATCTCATCCTGTGTCTGCAAAGAACAGTTTTGCTTTAGTTTTTCTGTAATTGCTCCACCTCTTTTCTCCGGACTGCTGAGGGGTCCAGTTTTCTGGATCACTGCAGGTCCCAGCAGTTGGAACCTCATCAATTAGCTTGTGTGGATAAGAAATAAACTAAATAGTTGGTATAACTCATTGAAGGAAACTGCCCTCTCTTGCTTTGCTTCTTATATTTATGAATATTTTTTGAGTATATAATTTTTTTGGACTGGAATGAAAATAAGGAAACATAAATTTAACTCCACACTTATTAAGTTTCCACTATAACTGGTTGGGTGCAGACTTAGCTGCTATGACTCTCTGCCCCCTCGATGGAAATATTTATGCAATGTGGTACCTCAGTGGGCTTCTCTCAATCTTGCTATTAAGATGGATTTCAGCTAATATAGAATATATTACCATATTTCTTCTGATAACCTGCACTATTTATTCATGCTAAATCTGTAGAAACCTAGTTTTAGATGACAGCAATGATATCCAATATGAAACTATGGGGCATATTTACTTACCCGGTCCCGTCATGATCTCGCGGTGTGTTGTCTGATGAGGATTCAGGTCCGGCGCGATTCACTAAGATCGTGCGTCCGAGTTCCTGCATGAGTCGCTTCTCGGATTGTCCGATGGCCACGCCCCCCGATTTCTGTTGCGTGCAAGCCAGCACCGATGAGCCACAATCCGATTGCGTGCGTCAAAATCCCAGGGCAATGCGGCGCAAATGGAATTCGGGAAACCCGACGAAAGTGCAGCATTCGGACCCTTAGTAAATGTGCCCCTATGTGTCAACAATAAAGGTTTTCAAACGCATCCCATCAGCTGAGAAGAGGACATTTGCCCTATTACATTTCTGTCAACATTGTGTTTACAAAATGGATGATTAATGCAATTTTAACACACAGTAACAGTGTTAAAAAACATGCCTTTTGTAAATGCAATGTTGACAGCAATGTAATTAAGAAAATCTCCCCTTAGCTGTTGTGATGCAATTGAAAACGCAAAGAGAACGAGACAAGAAGATATCACTTGCAGAGGATTCTGCAGGCATAACAGCACATTGATTATGGATAAAAAAACATTCCAGTACTTTGATAATAGAATTAAACCTAACGGCACTGGGGTGTAAATTAGAATTTAACCTTCCTTGGTTTATACAGATAGAAGTTCAGAGACAAATGTGCTTGTGATTTGGTGCTATAAAACAAACAAAAAAAACTTTCTCATGCATTATTCTTTATACAATGCTAAGGTAATTTTATGTAGTTTATTTACTTCTCTGCTGTAGATGTTTGTGGATATATTGCTGTTTTAATGATTAATGCATTGGTGTATATGGGAGCAATATTACTGAATTCTAAACCTACTTAGTGCATTAGAGATATCCCTCTGTTATGTGTGTATGCACTATCATACTGCAAAATAAAGGCTCATAAATGTCGCAAACATCTATTTCCTACTCCTGGCTAGGGAAGGTACAGATTTGAGGAAACATTTTTGATTGCAAAAGTGCACATGCCCCCAAAAAAGGCCCTTACAAAGAAAAAGCCAAACCAAATAAAAGATACATGAGCCACACAACGTCAGTTATTATTATAATTATTTATCAAGAAATGGATACTGGATAAGTCTTCATTTATCCTTTAAACCTACAGAGCCAAAAAGCTAACAAGGTCCCTAATGTGGCCAGTCCAAAACATGCTATACCAATATCTATTGCTTCATGGACCTATGTGACAATGGTTATGGGATATTAACAGAATAGTTCCTTGTTGACATGGCATATAATAAATGTTGAAAAAATAGAGACACAAAGGTATTGTCACTAGAAATGGGCGAATTTGTTGAAATTCGATTCAACCCGATTTGCCGAATTCTTGTGAAAATATTCGATTCGACCCAAATCGAATCATGTTAAAAACAGGTATTTCCTTGCTGCAGAGAGCATGTAGGGTGATGTAGAACATTGTGCCTTGCTCAAATATGCATAGAGAGCATGGTTTGGTCTTCAAACAATGTTGTGTTTTAGTCTGACATGCACATGACAGCCACCGCTCTTAGAAGCTCTTTACTCTTGAATTCCATATACACTTACAGGGGCCAACTTCTCCAAATAAGTGAAGCTGGAACGCAGCCTGACAAGGTAACATCTGGTCCATCTTGAAAGGACTGAGCTGAGGGCCAAGATACCACTATAACATCAAAGAGTGCACCCTTTTTACACTGACATCAGATGATTCCATAGATTATGACTGTTAGGGATTTTTAGGCAGGGCCCCAGACAGAGTCATCAAAGGGGCGTGAATAGTATACTCCAAACCTATTGGTCATCAGCACATTCTGGGAAAAACAATTAATTAATTGTGCTCAGTTCTCAGAGACCTTGTACACAGATATTGTTTATACTAATGCTGAGAAGGAGATGATAAGTGGGCTCCAGAATCACAATATAATCGAGGACAGACTGGCTTCTCATTAAATGTCAAAGGGTATTAGCTGACAGGCCAGCAAACAGGTTACATAAAATGAAGTTTGAATCATGACATTAACTTGACAATGGTCAGGGAACATGGCCGCTGTATCTAAGATGGCGGACAGTAGTCAAGATGGCGTCCGAAACAAGTGCGACCTCCTTAACAATGACAGAACCTGTTCTTTTAAACGCAGATACACGTAGAAAACCCCAAAGAGTGGGTGTGGACAGTAATTTTGCACACTGATCATTTTGCGCTTCTTTTCATCCGTCAGTGTCCGCTTTCAATCGATCATTAATCCATCAGTATTGTTAAAGCCAAAAACAAACAGGAGTGGATCCAGAACAGAGATGACCAGTAAATGCGATATTTGCATGTCCTCTGTCTTCTGCATCCACTCCTGCTTCTGGCTTTAAATCCTGAAGCTTTTCATTCCTTCTGACAGATGAAATGAAGGAGAAAACCAAACATAGTGGCAACGTCATAGAGTGGTGGAGGGTAAATAAAAGCATTATGGAAATCACAGAGTGTTCCATGGAGACAGCGGTCAGTTTGCCGCAGCATGAGTAGGCTGCAGAGTGGCACATTGACAAATTATGGAGGTGGCAGCAACATCGTGTCACAATGAATTTGAAGTTGAAATTGTCAATTTAATTTGAAGATTAGAGACTCCACAAGCATCATGCATTACAATTTCCCTGAAAATATTGGGGCAGATTTACTTACCTGGTCCTGTCGTGATCCGCGGTGCGTTTTCCGACAAAGATTTGAGTCTGCCGCGATTCACTAAGATAGCGTGCCCGAGTTCCTGCATCTGTTGCTGAGGTCCGACGAAGTTCACCTGCTTCTTCCTGGTGCATGTGAGTGCATCCGACGGACCCTTAGTAAATGAGCCCTATTATGTCTTGCCAAAAAAGAACTTCAAAGGTGGCAGTGGCAGCAGCAGCGGCATGAGGTCAGAGAGTGGCACGATGACAAATTCTTTAGGTGGTAGCAACATGGCAGGCCACAGGGTGGCACAATTTTAGAGTGTAAAGGCAACAGTGGTAGCAGTATGAGGTCACAGAGTGGCACAATGATAGAGCCTGAAGGTGCCAGCAGCAGCAGCAGGACGTCAGAAAGTGACACAATAACAGAGGTGGATGACAATTCCAGCCGCACTGAACACCCACTCTGATTCCACACTAGTGGCCGGGCAGGACAGCTTTTCTAATGCAAACTCTGCAAGTTGCAGCCACACATCAAGTTTGGCTGCCCAGTAGTCCAGGGGATCCTCTACCTAGGGTAGTAGAGTGCTATCCAAGTAGGCCACCACCTAGTAGGGTCTGCTCCATGTCCTGTGCTGCTGCTGGTGGAGGCTACCCTCCTCACTAGACAGGTGAAGGAAGCTGCTCATTAAGGACTCTAGACTTAAGCTGCTGCTGATAGAGCTGCTAATGGTCCTACCTGCCAATCTCTCCACAGCAGCTGTGGCAGTAGTACGTGAGTGATGACTGCCAGGAATCCCCTAGTCAGACCTGACAGAGGATGGACAATGGCGCACATAGGCAGCGGCCAACTGTCTGCACAGTATATCTCTATAGTATGCCAGTTGTTTCTCCCTCTCGGCAGCTGGAAAAAAGGCACCCATTTTTGACTGGTAGCAAGGGTCCCACAGGGTGGAGAGCCAAAAGTCATCCCTTTGCCAGATGTTGACTATTCGGCTGTTACTAGTTAGGCAAAGCAGCATGCTGCGGGTCATCTGCCAAGTGAGTCTGAGGGACTCTCGGCCTCCATCTCCACTGTATACTGCCACGGTGCTTCTGGGTCATCTGCCTCCTCTTCTACCTCCTCCAGATGCTCCTGCTCCTCCTCTCCTGTCACCTGAGTACAAAAAACACTAATTTCACCAGACTCTGCTTGTGCTCCAATGTCTTCCTCCTCCTCCTCCTCCTCCAGTTCAGCCCCCACCGGACTCTTGTGGCCATGAGATGTAGTCACCACTTCTCCAGTGCCCTGACCAGACTGATTTTGGAGCATCTGTTCCCGGACGGGAGGTGTCATGCATAAATTGCCAGTGGCTGACATCAAGGTTACACAGGGGAGTATTCCTGTCTGCCTGCATCATCAAAAAATCATTAATGGCTTTTCTCTGTTCATACAGACGGTCTAACATATGTAAGCTGGAATTCCAATGGATGGAAACATAGCATATCAGGATATGCTGGGGAAAGCCGTTCTGCCACTGCAACTCGAGGATGGTGTGCTTGGCTTTGTAAGAATGGCTCAAGTGCATGCACAGTTACCTGGCCATTTTTAGAATGTCTTACAGATGAGTGGAAGACTTCAGGAACTTTTTGAAAACCAGATTGAACACGTGCGCCATGCAGGGTGCATGGACCATCCCTCCTCGGTTCCGATTTGCAGTTGTCGCGGAGTAAGCCACATGACGCACCGCTGTGCCCTGCACATGTGGTATGATGGAGCAGCACTTAGACTTGTGGAGGCTAAGGTGGTGGTGGAGAAGGAGGAGGCGGACATTGGCGCAGGAGCAGCAGTTTGACAACGTGGAGGAGAAAGCGGTGTCTCCTGTTCAAGTTTTGGTGTGGCTGGGGGGGAAAGCTGGGGGGGAAGCATATTCACCCAGTGGGCCGTAAAGCACATGTACTGGCCCTGACCGTAGTTACAGCTCCACATGTTCCGTGCTGCCGTGCAACTTGGAAGAAACCGATAAGCTCAAGAACTGGCCCACCTTCTGTTGTACATATTTGTGAAGGGCTGGTACTGCCTTTTTAGAAAATACATTTTGGCTTGGAACTCTCCACCTCGGAACTTGGCTCCTCTGGTGTCTTAACAAAAACTGCCACTCCGCCGAGATGGTGATTTTACCGAAAACACTCTGCACTGAGTGAATACTACTACCGCTGCCTTGCTGAGCCCCTAAGCCACTGCTTGCTTGGACCTGCGAATCGGGATTGGTACCCCGCGGCCGTTTGCCTCCCACCCTCGCATAACTGCCATCCTGCTGACTTACGGCCACAGTAGCGACTTGCTGACTGCTCTGCTGCCTGACACACAAGCTGACAATCTTTTTGCCCGACGATGATGAATCCCTTGCTACACCTGGATCCAAAGTGTGATCAGTTACATCATCATCAATTTGCGTTTCCCTGTCATTGCTATTCTCCTCAACGGTGTCAGTATGCAAAGCCTGCCTACTGCACGAAGCAGCAGATGTCTGCCCCACCTCTTCACTGCCAAGCAGCTGCTGACTGTCCTCAAAGTCTTCATCCTCACTGTATAGTGGCACTGAGCCCAGACTACCTAGTAGATCTCAGACTGTGGGAAATAAACAGGACAGAGGCTGGTTGAGGACAGGTGAGGGCCGCTGACCTGCTCCTGGGCAACGCCAACTAACTGTTATATCTGACAAACCCATGGACTCTTGTCTGGGGTTGTCAGATGTTATATTCGAGGAATTGAATGACCTAGTCAACCAATCAACAGCCTTTGGGTTGTTGATCAACACACTGCCACTAGATGACAATGGCAGTTATGGCCTCACAGAGTCACCCCTGCTGCAACATCCCATTACTGTGCTGCGACCTCTGCCTGCTCCACCCGCCACCTTTCTTTCTGAGATAGTGGTTAATCAACTATGTGGATTTGACACATATTTCTTGCTCTCAACTTTAGCAACAAAAAACTATTTAAATTTGCGTTATACGGATCCCCCAAAATGGACATCCTGGGAGAGGTGCAGAAATCACTACAGAAGCAGAGTGGATCTGACACTGATTTCTTCCTATTTGCTTCAGTAAAAAAAAAGAACTGCTAATTGGGGTATACAGATCCCCCAAACGCACACACTGGGGTGGTGCAGAAATCAATAAAGAAGATGTGTGGATATGACACCGATTTCTACCTATTCACTTTCGTAACAAAAAAAAGAACTGTTATTTGGGGTATACAGATCCCCCAAAAAACACACCCTGGGAGAGTAGCAGAAATCACTACAAATGCTGTGTGGATCTGACACTGATTTCTTCCTATTTGCTTCAGAAACAAAAAAGAACTGCTATTTGGGCTTTACAGATCCCCTAAACGCACACCCTCGGAGAGGTCCCGAAATCACTACAGAAGCTGTGTGAATCGGACACTGATTTCTTCCTTTTCGCTTCAGTAACAAAAAGAACTGCTAATTGGGGTATGCAGATCCCCCAAAAAGCACAACCTGGGAGAGGTCCAGAATTCACAACAGCAGCTGTGTGGATATGAAACAGATTTCTTCCTATTCACTTCAGTAACAAAAAAGAACAGCTATTTGGGGTATGTATATCCCCTAAACAAACACTCTGGGAGAAGTCCAGAAATCACTACAGAAGCTGTAAGGATCTGACACTGATTTCTTCCTATTCGCTTCAGTAACAAAAAAGAACCGCTAATTGGGGTATACGGATCCCCAAAACGCACACCCTGAGAGAGGAGCAGAAATCACTACAAAAGCTGTGTGGATCTGACACTGATTTCTTCCTATTCATTTCAGTAACAAAAAAGAACTGCTATTTGAGGTATACAGATCCCCTAAAATGCACACCCTCGGAGAGGTCCCGAAATCACTACAGCAGCTGTTTGTAACTGACACTGATCTCTTCCTTTTCGATTCAGTAACAAAACAGAACAGCTATTTGGGGTATACAGATCCCCCAAAACGCACACCATAGGAGAGGTCCATAAATCACTACAGCAGCTGTGTAGATATGAAACACATTTCTTCCTATTCACTTCAGTAACAAAAAATAACTTCTATTTGGGGTATACTGAACCCCCAAAATGCACACCATGGGAGAGGTCCAGAAATCACTACAGCACAGTACAGTAAAAGCACCTAGACGCTACAGATGGCACGTGCAGTGTGAAATGCAGAGATTGACTGTTTTTATAGGGCTGTGTGACATCACATAAGCCTGCCGGTCGCTGATGTCATCAAGGGATTTCCTTTCTCCTTCCCAGAGTTCTCTGCCCCATGTAACATGTTGTGCTCGTGCCCATTTAGCTTAAAAAAAAAAAAAAATTTGTGACGAATCGAATTTTCAGTGAAATCCATATCGAATTCCACTTCGTTCGAATCGATTCTCCCATCTCTAATTGTCACACCTTCATAGATAATAAACATTGTCCAATTTTTGTGGGAGAGGGGATAGATAGGAAAAAGTGGCAATATATTAATAAAAGTTATATTTTGTATTTAAAAATATGTATTACCATTCTTTTAACTTGTGAGTTAGTGCATCTTTTTAAATGTATATTAATAAAAGTTATATTTTATCTTGCCACTTTTTCCTGTCCATCCCCTCACCCTCAAAAATTGTATATATATTTTTGTGGTGCACTCCATGGCAAGAACATGCAGTCATCAACTGGAGCTAATTCTTAACAATGACAAACATTGTCCAACATAATGACTATTTTTTTATTTTATTTGCATAATCTCTATGACAACAATTCGGCATCTACCAATAATGTACCTACTTTGTGCAGCAACATAAATGATTGAGGAGTGTGGCCATCACTTTGTGCATCATGTATTCCCGCACAATTACAGGGTTAAGCAGCTGCTTTCAAAAAAGAAGTGCTGTGTTTCCTTCCAGCACCGCTCAAAGGTGCTGACCAAGTAGGTGTAAATACATCTGTCTTTTGCCATTTGTACTAATGCATGCCTCCTACACTTCTCAGCACACAGCAGATGGTCTCTGTCCTGTCGAAATATTACAGTGTACAGACTTCCATTGCTATGTGTTTCTAGAAATATGGGGGCAGATGTTAAATATGTTAAGCACATGCTTTGCCCCCTGGAGGTTTAAGTTAAGGCTGCCGTCTCAATTTGGCTATCTTATGCATGCCAGGATTCATGGTTCTTAGGCGTTTCTTTTAAATCTCTCCAAATAGATCATGTTTTTATGTTAAGCTTCATTGCAGCGGCCACAAAGTATTTCATCAATGGCCTTTATTATATTATATTGTATATAATATTATATAATATTGCTTTGTAAAACATAAATACAAATAGCGCTTTCCATTTGTTAATTGTGTTGCATGGCATAAAATATTCCCCATGTATTACACAGCCCAATACACTGTAGGAATTGAAATCTAACCTATCTATTGCATCTACATATGGATAGAAATATTTGGAAAGTCATATTTTGTATTGAAATTTGCCAAAAAACAAGGAAATAAACTACACATTTCACAAATGTTATATCAATAACCAGTTACACAAAATTAACAGCATTAAATAAAAGAACAGAGAAAGTCTGTTTATGGACAAGGAGATGAATAATGACATGTTATCCCTGCAAACTGGCTGCTACTGAAATATCATTTTCTTCCAAAATAAAGGGGGTTCCAGACTGTAGAGTCATCCAATTAACAGTGCTGCATAACCTCATGGGAACTGCCAGGATTAGAGAGTTCCAGCAACTCCTGGAACTGGCTGAGGAACGTACAGCTTTTGAAAATCCTGCCAGATTAGAGAGTTTTCCAGATTTACAATTCACAGAGGTTCAAGATGTAATTCTGTACTGTGGAGCGTTGGTCCAGTGATGACTAATTTGTTCCATCAACAACTCATCAGCTCAGTGATACTGACAAGATCCAGGTCAAGTATCTATGCTAAGTAAAATAATTAAGTATAAAAACAAATGTACCTAGATACATGTATTTCACACAGAAATAAGGCAATTTTCCTGCATGAAAAGAGATACTACATGTCCATAACTCTAATAAATGCAATAAAAGGGGATTTCAGTAAATCTATACTATAGTTAAAAGGACTCTGTAGTGAAAGGGTTACTTCCTGATTCCCTAAAGCTTTTTCTGGATGTCTAATGACACCTTTAGAAATAATGAGGAAGGTCGTCCACCATGGATTTTAGTGTTGATCAGTGTTCTGGTGCAGAAAATTGCTATGATTTTACTTGTATATGGGCTACATGCAGTGTCCTATACTTTATGGTTATTGTTGAATAGGAGAATTTACCGTGCCATTGTGATAGCATGCACTTTAAATAGCCGATTCCTTTTGGGGCTTCTACTGTATTTACTCATTGACACCAGAATTACTTATTGCAGTCAGGGTGGTTCCTTTGGGATGATTTTACAATATTCATCCCATTGAGTCTTTTGTGTCTGTGTACTTGTTACACGTTTTAAGTGTTTTTAAGTTGGTCAGTGTTTGTCAAAATATTTGGTATGTGTAAATAAAGTTTAATATTTTGCTTATAGTTTGATTGTTTTGACACGCTTTTCTTGTACATATTTGATGGTTTTTTGTGTCTACAAAGCAACCCATGCACATTTGCTGTGCAGGACCCACATCTTATGTCGTAGATTAATTGTGTTTCCTGTAGTATTGGGAGACACACAGGAAGTACACACCAGGAGCAGCAGGGGAGAGGTGAGCAGTAGGTACTGTTTTATTATGCTATTGGCACCTAGAAGAGCCTTTAAAATATATTTTTTCTTTACTGGGAATATCTTTCATGTTAATTTATATTGTAAAGGCGATCATTGGTAGCAGGAGCTCCATGTCACACAACAGGTGTCGGAACTGGAACCTGGCAGCCAAGAGCACCAGTTACGGTGTCATGTGAGCACCTGCAATGTAAGTGATCACAACCAGTGCCTAACCGCAAGTCAGGGGATAGAACGTACCAAGGCTCCAGTGGTAGTAGCAGCACACCACAATCACCGTTAGCACTGCACCGCTACTGTAGTAAGCCTTATGCATGTCTGTATAGCCTGTATCTATTTGTTGTCACTAGTGTATTTTGTACCATAATTGTTTCCCAATATGTAATGTAATGTGAACATGTTAACCTGTATTGTGCTGTATCGCAATGTCCTGTAACTATGTTTGTATACAACAAAGGAACTAGTAACATGTAAGAATGTGCCTCTCGTTGTGTATGTAAGTAACTGTCAAGTTAACCCTATCTCTAACTGTGTGTTCAATTTGCCAGTACAAAATTATTTCCCCTGAGGGAATCAATAAAGTATTGTGGTATCATATCGTAAATAATGTAAACAATTACCGACAATTACTATGGTGTTCTGCTTCTGTGTCACACTCACAGATCTGGTATTATTCATGGTGGATGGGTGGGCCTCTCTACTTCACAAATTTCATGCCATCATACAGTAACTTTATGCCTGTTATATTTGTGAATTTGGCCTTTAGTAACCTGCCAAAAGCAGAATTGCAGTATATTGAATGCGTGATCATATCCCTAGGTATTAAAGACCCTATAGGACCTTAAAATAAGAAAGTGACTTAGAATATACAAACAATATAATAAAAGAACATATTCAAATGAGCCCCTTTTCTCTAGAATACATGTAAACAAATATAAATAATGATACAATTAATAGCTACTCTTGCAACAGAAAGTGAACATAATGGTAAAAAGACTGATTTGGCAAGCTCTGTGCAGCACTGCATAATCTGTGTGCGCTATAGAAATAAAGGAATTATTATTATAAATAATAATCCATAATGGTATCAATAACAATGACCGCTAAACAGCTTATTATACAAAAAAATAAAAAATTACAAGTGTCCAAATATGACACGACACATTCAGTACTATTATGGCACATTGGGGCAGATTTATCAAGCTGTCTGAAAGTCAGAACATTTCTAGTTGCCCATGGCAACCAATCACAGCTCAGCTTTCATTTTACCAGTGCTCATGAATATTTTAAAGTGGATCTGTGATTGGTTGCCATGGGCAACTTGAAATATTCTGACTTTCAGACAGCTTGATAAATCTGCCCCATTGTCTGTAAGGGTATAGGTAGAGAGAGCTTAGGAAATGAGCCTTTACCATTCACTGCAGATATTATACATACATACACACACGTACAGTAAGCTTTATATATAAGATGGCAGGGATAATATAGCAGATGCTCACCATTAACAACCACTGCGCCGACACTGTTCATCTCTGTTATGTTATGCTATACATAAGTACAGAAGGTTGCTTTCTACTGGACATGATATTAAAAAACGATCATTATAAAAGAAATAAGACATAGTGCGCTAAAAACCATTTTATCTAATTCCAATCATGTAAAACCTTGTTGCTATAAACTTGGATTATATAAACAGATTCCCCACAATACTGCTGCTCAATAAAAGAGAAATTTTAGGATGCTTCTGGTAGTCTATTCTGTTGAAATAATAAATCATGATAGCAATATGTGAAATGGAGAAACTTTTAACTATGAAAAAAATACAAGGAGATATACAACTAAAGAGAAGAATCTAAACTGGTAGATGTACAGGCATGTAGGTAGTCTCCTACTTAAAGGGAACCTGTCATTAGGAGCCTTTTTCCTGGTTCCCCCGTGGCCCCATAGAGTTGTTATTGGGTCAAAGAGTTATTATTGTAAAACTGTCTTTTTCTAAAAAAAAAAAGATATGTTTACCTTTCTATATGCAGATCGGTGTCCCTAGTCCCATGGGAGTGGCCAGAGAGGAGTGGGGCAGACATGTATGACCTCCTGAGGGCGAAGTGTCTGAGGAGATACAGGGGACATGATAGGTTTTTTTTAATTTGAAATCGGTGCATGACGGAGCAATTCCCCAAGGGTGGGGTGAGGAGGGGGGCAATCCTCACTGGCCACTGCCACGGGACCAGGGACACAGATTTGCATAAAGAAAGGTAAACTTTAACTTATCATTTTGGGGGGAAAAAATACAGTTCTACTATAAAAACTCTTTGACAATGTGTACACTATTCTCTATGTGGACATGAGGGAGCCATTATAAGGGCTTCTGATCACAGATCCCCTTTAAAAACTGCTGACTTACAGTTGACCCCTAGTTACAAACAGACCTCTGGATGTTGGTAATTTACTGTACTTTATCAACGGTGTCTGCAATTAACCCTTTAAGGACCTCGCCCTTTTTTTTTTCATTTTTCACTCCCCACAATCAAAAATCTATACCATTTTTTTTTACACGTAAAGAGCTCCGTCACGGCTTGTAGTCTGCGTAACAAATTACACTTCATAGTGATGGTATTGAATATCCCATGCTGTGTACTGGAAAGCAGGGAAAAAATTCAAAATGCGGTGAAAAAAATGCATTTACGGCTTTTTCTTGTGGGCTTGGAATATACAGCTTTCCCTGTGTGTCCCAAATGATGCGTCTACTTTATTCTTTGGGTCAGTGCGATCACGGGGATACCAAATTTGTATATGTTCTATAATGTTTTCATACATTTACAAAAATTAAAAACCAATAACTTTTTTATACTTTGGTGTACAGAGCTGTGGGTGGTATCTTTTTTTGTGACTTTTGATGAAGTTTTTAATGCTATCATTTTTAGGACTGTAAGAGCCTTTGATCACTTTTTATTGATTTTTTAATATTTTTTAAAATGGCAATAAAGTGGCGCTATTTTCTGTTACGGGGTTAAACAGTGAAAAAACTTTATTGTATTTTGATAGATCGGGCATTTTTGGATGCGGCGATACCTAATGTGTTATCTTTACTGTTTATTTATATCAGTTTTTTTTTTTTTTTTACTTTTTTTTACTTATTTTTCAGACTCCCTAGGGTACTTTAACCCTAGGTTGTCTGATTGATCCTATCATATACTGCCATAATACAGTACGGCAGTATATGGGGATTTTCATCCTCATACATTACAATGTGCAATTGGCACATAGTAATAAATGGGTTAAATCCAGACAGCCGCGATTGGTGCTAGCTTGCGATATGTAGCAAAGACTTACCGGCTATGGAGAAGGCTCAGCATCTGAGCCCTCTCCATGCACCCGCAGCCGACCTGTGACGTGCTATTACATCACGTGTCGTGAAAGGGTTAGGCTTTATTGTTAATCCTGGTTCTTATGACAACCTAAGAACAAACTCAACTTAAGAACAAACCTACAAAACCTATCTTGTACATAACCCGGGGACTGTCTGTATATAGGTAGGGTATATAGATAGAAAATAGATAGAAAGTATTTAGGAATAGTCATATACAAAGTACTCCTACCTAAAAATAAACTGAAAAGGTGTTTGTTGTTCATTTTGAATTATCCCTGTGTGACCTTCCAGCTCCAAATACGAGAGCGTGCTTGGTTACAGTTAGGCCATGAGACATGAAAGTGATTAAGTTGGGCTGCCAAAGCTTAATAGGAGGAGGAACATGGTGCTCCTACACATGCAAAGTGTTCTCATCATGTGGTCATCTAGGTTCCCAGTGTGTGAGCTCAGAGCAACTTGGAAGTATAATCCGTCCAAACAGGATATATGCCTTGTGAAAATCCTTTATTCACACCAGTTTCCTGACAGATGTAGGAGAGAAATGGAAATATTTCATATCCAATTCTAAGGCTGTCCCAGTATTAAGGGGAAAACGGCTCAACTCTTAACTGAAAACTAATTATGTTTTGGCTCCAGTATTAGACTACTTACCGATCGTGTGGAAAATGATTATTATATTTGCTCTGTGTCTGTAACACATATATTTATAGAGTTACCAATCTTGGCCAGTGTCTGCTTGGCTTGTTTTAGAAGACATATGGATTGGATGAATTTCAATAAGTCTGATGTGGTCAGACATGAGTATCCAAATAAATTATTTCTCGAAAGGCTCAGTCTCTGTTTGTCTCATTCAAGCCCTAGATTTTCACCTCTTCCACTTTCCTAATACATTTTTCATAAAAAGAAAGGGCAGCCAGGATGCTAAAGGCTGACAAATTGCCTTGTGAAAGGCAGACATGCACAAGAATGAAAGAGCTACTGAAGCCTTGTGTGTTGGGGATCTCAGAATCTCTTCTGCCCTGCTGCTGCACAGATCTAATATTAGAAGAATTTCAATTGACTTTTTAAGTTAAAATATATTTTTTTTTACTTTTCTTTTCATTCAATAATGATGCATTACTATGCACTAACAACACGTGTCTTGAAGCAATTACAACTTATAAGTAAGCAGTTTAGAACTGGAGGGTCCTCAACACTTTAAGACCAGTTGTACTAGGTTGTCAGACAGCTAGAGCCTACTCGAAGACAAAAGGGGTCTCCAGAATAACAAATCTTGTAAATTGTACTCCAATGCTGGTGAAAAGATGACTTTTGTTTTGTTGACAGTTACAGTTGATACACAGCTGCCGATACTTAATAACATACTTCTTGTAACACTTAGGTCTGATAACAGTGCAAAGTTAGACTAGCTGTTACATCTGTGCCAAAGTCTTTCTCTATCCGCAGAATGCAGCTTAGTTGGCATTGATTTTCTGTTTTTGCTTGATATTTTGTAGTGTGAACTGTGCTTTATGTTGTTGGCTGTATCGAGACTAATCGAACCACAGCCAGTGTCTCTGCAGCTCTGCTCTGGTCCAGCGACCGTTAACCTGCTCTGATGGACATGACTCTGCTCTAGTCAGGTGGGGCTCACCAGCCACCTATATAGATCTTGTTCACGCTTCCTGAAACAAGATAGGTTTTGCTACAGCATTGTCAAGTTATGTTTGGTTAACAATGCATAAATGACACTGATGCAGAAACATATCTTGTTTCATCCCTGAGTTGAGTAGTTTTGCTGATAAAACAGTTATAAAATTCAGGACCTTGGGAAAGCTGGGTTGCATGCTGGCTGCCTGCATAAACACATAACACAGAGCTTCCTGAACAGTCCAGACAGGACTAATCAACCTAAACTGGATGACTCAAACACAGAAGCTGGGGGATGGTGCAGCGATTGATTACTTCTACCTGTCAGGGACAACACAGTGATGATGTATTCTCAGCTTATACTGGGCGAGACAAGGCTGAAGCAGTGCATAATTAGGGTGAGGAGAAACGCCTGAGCTGCCACAGGAGCGACAGAGCCTAATTATCATAATTTAGTTTAATAGTTTTTTCAGAAAAAACACTCAGCTCGTGATTAAACAAGATATGTTTCTGCATCAGTGTAAGTTTCCATTAAACATCAGAGCCAACTGTGATTATACCATGTTAAATTATTTGACTGCTGGAATATATCTAAATATGAAAAATCCAAATGTTTATTGGAGGGTTCCTATTTTGTATCGGATAACTAGAATGCTGAAAATGTTAAAACGCTGTATAATATTTATACATATATATATATATATGTATATATATAATAAATGAAAAGGCAGCACAAAAAAAAATTCTGGTGAAAAAACGGTGGTTTTAATCCATAGAAGACGACGTTTCGGCTCGTACATATATATATATACACACACACACAATAATAGTAGATTTACATTTTAAAGTAATAAAAAACCTGAATACAATTTTACAATTTGATTTAATAATTTATTGCAAAGAAGAATTAGATAACAATATTTACTTACCCTGTGCGTTTTGTGATGGTTCCCAAGGTCATTGGCTGCTTTATTTGAACAAGTGGTAGTACTACTGTCAAACTCGGAAGTGGTGACAGTCGTGGGTTTCCTGGGTTGTTGTTGGTAAAATTATTGTAGTTTTCTTGACTGTTAAGTTTGCCTGTTGATAAGACAATAAGAACTAAGGATATTGCATGATAACAATAAAGAAATTACTAAAAAGACATTCTAAAATGTCACCATCTTAAAGTCTCAATCTTCATCTACCAGTTCAAGAACAATGAACTACTGAGGCAAGAAATGTTCTAGAAGTTTGTTTTTCTGCTTAACTAGTTAGAAGAAAAAAGAAATATTAGCAAAAGTGATACACAGCAAAAGTATTCTATGATATAAAGAGTATTTTGCCTGGCATATCAATCCAATTTAAAATGTACAAGGAAAAAAGTAGCACGTCAAAGCTGGTATATATAATGTGAAAAGGTGGTGTCTCTATTCCATAGTGATAAATGGCGACATTCCAGCTCAGTATAAGCCTTTCTCAAGCAATCTAATTTAATACAGATTAAAATATAAAGACAATGTTGCCTGTTGTTTTAAATTGTTGCATACCCAGTATAACAAAATAACATTTAATTTCAACCTGCCTCTATCAGTCCTGGTATTTATATTTTGGCTGTCCCTGGGTATGACCATAAACTCCTTACTATGGCCAGGAAAATTCCTGGTCAGCTAGTGCCCAACCACACTGCTGAATAATATAAGCACACTGTCAATACACATCTCATAACACAGAGGAAGCATGAAGTGTCTGGTCAGCTAGTGCCCACCCACACTGCTGAATGTTACACCGAACATCCTGGACAGTGACAGGAGCTTTTTTTGTTGCTTTTTGTTGTTCTGTGTAGGAAATGATTACTTATTTCACTTAAATCTATAAATGAACAAAATAAAAGTAATCTATCATTAGGTGACTATATGTGTAGATCACAGGGAGAAACTTTGGTTCCTGGTATAAACTACAATATTAGTAAATGTGTGACTGTCTTTATTCACACCTGGATTTTTCATATTGTTTGAAAACAAGCCACTCATACATAGTTCAACAATTAATAAAACAATGATAAGTGCTTCTATAGAAATGGCAAAGATAGAATGCAGAAAAGAGCTGTATTTGAACTAACCTTTCATTAAAAAGAAAACAGCATTACAAACAAGCTGAGATTGATGTTTTTGATTAGAGAGGATTATTTCATGATTTAAATGCCATGAATAAAATCTGTTTTCCAAACATTCTAACAGTGTTTAACCTTTTGAGCACTAAACATGG
Organism: Engystomops pustulosus; assembly: GCF_040894005.1. Lineage (NCBI taxonomy): Eukaryota > Metazoa > Chordata > Amphibia > Anura > Leptodactylidae > Engystomops > Engystomops pustulosus. Next base: position 130,354,444 of record NC_092412.1, on the reverse strand, counting down.
ATGCTGCTCATCTCAAGAACTCTTGCTTCACCTATTGTTAGCCACTTACAACCTTTCAGCCCCCAGACAGAAGAGGAAATGAGCTACAAATTACACAGGCTGGAGGGAAAGAAAAGCATGGAAAAGAAAGAGACGTGGGGGAAAATGTGAAAGAGAAAGTTCTGAATGAACCTGTTTGTAATAAAATCAAAGTCCTTTAAATAGTCAAGAAACAGTGAGTTAAAGAGTTTAGATCATTAACTAGTTTTTGGGTTTCCAATAATGCTATGAGATGTTGGCTTTTGTCCTTAATCAAAGAGGAGCCATATTGGGAATTAAGTTCCTAAATAACTGGTGCATTCTTCAGTACATATTACCGAAATCCCAGGCCTGATCCGCACAATCCTAGCTTCAAGAGGGTTCTTAAAATTTCAAAACAGCTACACCCCCAGCACGGCCACATCTTTAAAAGGAAGAATAACAGCATAGAAATGGATTTCTCACAGGAAGCTGCCTGAAATACCATAATGGTACTTGAAATGGAAAGAAAACAGCCAAAGGAAGAAGGCAGAAAAGATTGCTTAATGAATTTGGGGTTTTAAGAAATAAATGCTTCTGCACTTTTTTATAGAAAGAAAAGGTAAAATCATAGCTGTTCTGTAAGATGTTTCAACATACAACATTCAGATAAAACAGTATAGAAATAAAATGAGTAATGCACAAGGGACCCAACAAAGATATAGATGAAACAGGAGATGGAAGAGGCTGAGTTCATGCTCAAGGAAGACAAATCTACATAAAATGTTGTAGTCGAGTAATGACTGTTTAAATAGCATGTGTGAATCCACATTACCTACAAATAAGTGTGTGCAACTGCTAAGAAAACACACATAAAGTGTTGAAATTCCCAAGTAAAACTTTAACCATTGTGATAATTAGAGCATGTTGACATTACACTTATTTGTTAATGATTTAGGCTCAGGTGAAAGTTTAATGGTTTTCACAGTGCTTGTCTGCAGTGCTTCCAAAGGATTCATTTGTCCCTCAAGACACAGAAGCTAAGTAAATAGTGAGCGCTCCACATGACAGAGGACGACAGCGGGCTGAAATTCTTTTCAAATTACAACAATTCTGCAATTACTCGTATAACCAGAGGATGATTGCAGGTAATTGCAAGGGTTACACTGTTATTATAATGTACTACAGGAAATCACAGGAAATTTGCTAGCCCACTAGAAAGTTTACTTCAGGTAAAAATAAGGAAAGAAAGTTTGAAGAAAAAAAGAGTGCAGTAGATAATGCATGCCTCAGTTGCCAGGTGCACAGAATGCTGAGAGCATTTTCAAGCAAAAGGACCAAATGGAGGCAATTCTATCTCGGCATTATTTATTCAAGTCAGTCTAACTCCCTTTCTCCTTTACAGATACAAATATATATAAACAAATATAAATATATATATATATATACACATATGTATGTGTTTATATATTCGAGGGCGGTTCAATAAGTACTCGTGTCAGAAATGAAGACACCAATATTTCCAAATTCTTTTTCAACATAGTCCCCTTTTAGAAAGAAACACTTCTCCCAACGTTCCTGCCATATACAAGCCCCTGATGACGCCGGTGCTCCGGCAAAACATGTCAGGGGGGCTTGTGTTTGTGTTTTAAGGAGTATTGTTAGAAGCTGCATGCTAGTGTTAATCACTGAAGAGATACACTATGAGTATACACTGATTGAGCGGATTTACTCTCCCAAAAAGGACTTGTTATTAGTAGCAGCCCCAACAAGCAATTTTTAACATTGTCTTTGGAGTGGATTCTAGTAAAAAAAATTCTGTTATTAAGTGAATATTAATAAAGGTTAAGTTTTAGGCCTGACCAATAAGGCTTTTTCTGTCTTAGGATACTGTTGTGTCGGCAGTCCTAAAGAGGGCTAGCGTGTTTGTACATTTAATATTTATCATTAACACATTCATTTAGCCCTAAAATTTACCCACATAAACTGAATAAAAGTAAAAGCATCTATTTGTATATTGTGCAGTTTCTTCCGAGAAAGAGGACATCCCACATGTGGAGGAAACCCGCTGTCTAGGCACATGGCGGGCTCGGAAGGAAAGTAGCGCCATTGAGTATAGTTTTCAGAATACATTTTGAAACGCAATCCCAAGGCTCCACCTGCGATCGCAGGTTGCGGTAAGATTGCATTTCCTTCATGTTTAGTTAACGTGTTAGAAACACAATGTTACCAAATACATGTGATCATGAGTGGAGCCTTTGGATTGTGTTTCAAAACACCTCAGGTACCACAAACCCCTTATTCCAGAGAATGTGTACACTTTTTATCACGTGGTAAAGGGGGTACTTTAACCCCTTGCCACTAATGGGCTTTTTCCATTTTACTTTCCGTTTATCGCTCCCCACTTTCAAAAAGCAATAACTTTTTTATTTTTCTGTATACAGAGCTGTATGAGGGCTTGTTCTCTGCGTAACAAATTATACTGTATATATAAAAGAATGATGTGTCTGATATACTAAGAGGCTACAAAAACTTGGTACCGTATATACTTGAGTATAAGCCAAACCAATTATACGCCGAAGCCCCTAATTTTACCACAAAAACCTGGTAAAACCTATATTTTTTTACTCGAGTATAAACCGAGTTTGGGTTTGCAGCACATTTTTTTGTGCTGAAAAACTAGGCTTATACTCGAGTATATATGGTATATTGGGAGCATGTGTGAATTCGGTACCTTCTACGTGCCTAAGTAAAAATGTGTCAGGTCCTGTTATGTGTAGAAATCTACTACAGTCTAAGCCAGGATCCACAGCCCAGTCCCTGCTTGGTGAGGCACAGAGATAGCATAGGGCAGTGGTACCTATGGAATGGGTGCCAAAGGTGGCACTCAGAACTCTATCAGTGGGATGTCGCCCATTGTCTCAGCAAAGAGCTTGCTAGACAGGACTTAAGAAGAGTGAAGAAATCTGGCAATACCTTTTTGAGGCTAACTGATTTTTGATGGTAAGCTTTTGAGAATACTAGTTCTCTTCATCAGACATGATGTTATGCATAAATATGTCCCTGTATTTATCAATCTGTTGTTTTAAAGTTTTTATTAATATTCTTTGATGATCACTGCCTAGTGTGTATAAAATGCTATGAATTTTCTGTTTCATGAATAACATCATGTCTGACGAAGAGAACTAGTATTCTCGATAGCTCACCATCAAAAAGGTATCACCTCTTTTTTTCACTCTTCTTCTGTTCTCCATGGCTAACATTGTACAAATCTACACTACTAGACAGGGCTTAAGACATTCTCCTGCAGTTCCTTACAGAGAGTGTAGGCAGCCTGCTGATCCCTGGAGCTTCTGCTCCGGGACTTGAAATTCTTCCTGCGGGAAAGGGGGTGGGGGTGGGATATGGGTTGCAGATTGGGCTTTCGGTATCAGGGCAGGGTCTTACTATAGTTTTTCCTACAACACTAGGGACCTGAAGTGGATCTGTGCTCCATCTCTTTGTTTTTGATCAATGTCCTGACTGGCTTTGCTCTCCTTAACATTTGTTTATTAAAGAACATCTACATCAACATCAGATTTACTGAAGGTAGATGATTAATATGCACCTCCCCTCCTGTCCCCGTGATGGAATCTTATTTTCTTCTCTGCGGAGCCCCTCTTGACACAGGCAGTGTTTTATTTATTCACAACCATGTTGAAGTATGACCATTGAATTTACATATTTCAATTCCATTTGTCTGCTGTGAATTCATTCGATAGAGTATGATCAATCCTGATTGTTTGTAAACCTATATTCCATTTATAGGTGCCTCTCAGAGAAGGTGACTACACCATGAACAAGAAGCAGGACTAGTGGTCTTGAACTTCACACAACAACTGTTGATGAGGAAAATCTAATTTACGTCCTATTTCTATGTACAGTTGTTTCCCACTTAAACCTATTGCTGATCATAAAAGGATGTGTGTTTCATCCACCTTCTATTGCTTAGGTGACTATAAAGAACAAATCTTACAGGAAGAGAAACCTGTGACACTGTTTATTTATAAGTAGAAATCTCTGGTTTCTGCTGGCAGACATTATCACATCCTCTGCCAGGCTTCTTTTACATATGGTGTGCAGTAAGGATTATGGTTAATGCTTGAAATACAACATACTCTATTTTCTTCATTCTAAATCTAATCCAACAGGAACATATGCTGAAACCGAATCATTTAAATAACATAAATTATTCTGTGGTGGTGTAAAATTGCTCAGTAAATAATCCTCATTTCATTTTATAACAAGCGATGGATTATTCTTAAACTATTGTGTGGAACCCCAGTACTGCTACTGGTATTTCAACTATATATTTGTTACAGATGCAGTCTGAGATATTTTATGTATATAAGCAGGGCAGTTTCTAGGTACTTTGTTGTACAGGGCAAATCTAGAGGTCATTAAAATATATACAATGGATTTCGATTTTGGCATAAACAGCCCCCCCACCCCCATCAAATAAAAATTATTACAGGCATGCATTCATCCTGACATATACAGTATCCCCACCTTTAATTAAAATATACAGCATCTTTAAAATTATAATATTGTGCCTGTCATGAATTATTATGATAGTGATTTACATATATACTTCACCAGAACAAAGCTTAGTGCATAAATAGTACAGTGCTAGAACCGAGCCTCATACAAAAACATAGCACCAGGACTAGTTCACGGTCCCTATATACATATATCCAGTATCCCAAATGATGATTTTACATATGTAAAGAGCCCTCCAATTTACATGTTCCAGTACCCCCATGAATATATGCAAATATTGTGCCCTCTGTAATAGCTATATACTGTGCAATAAATATAGATACGGTGTCCCCTTTATAAAACACAATCCTCCTTTTTATATATATGTATGAACTGTGCCCCTCTCTAATATATATATATATATATATATATATATATACTCACCAGCCACTTTATTAGGTACACCATGCTAGTAACGGGTTGGACCCCCTTTTGCCTTCAGAACTGCCTCAATTCTTCGTGGCATAGATTCAACAAGGTGCTGGAAGCATTCCTCAGAGATTTTGGTCCATATTGACATGATGGCATCACACAGTTGCCGCAGATTTGTCGGCTGCACATCCATGATGCGAATCTCCCGTTCCACCACATCCCAAAGATGCTCTATTGGATTGAGATCTGGTGACTGTGGAGGCCATTTGAGTACAGTGAACTCATTGTCATGTTCAAGAAACCAGTCTGAGATGATTCCAGCTTTATGACATGGCGCATTATCCTGCTGAAAGTAGCCATCAGATGTTGGGTACATTGTGGTCATAAAGGGATGGACATGGTCAGCAACAATACTCAGGTAGGCTGTGGCGTTGCAACGATGCTCAATTGGTACCAAGGTGCCCAAAGAGTGCCAAGAAAATATTCCCCACACCATGACACCACCACCACCAGCCTGAACCATTGATACAAGGCAGGATGGACCATGCTTTCATGTTGTTGACGCCAAATTCTGACCCTACCATCTGAATGTCGCAGCAGAAATCGAGACTCATCAGACCAGGCAACGTTTTTCCAATCTTCTACTGTCCAATTTCGATGAGCTTGTGCAAATAGTAGCCTCAGTTTCCTGTTCTTAGCTGAAAGGAGTGGCAACCGGTGTGGTCTTCTGCTGCTGTAGCCCACCTGCCTCAAAGTTCGACGTACTGTGCGTTCAGAGATGCTCTTCTGCCTACCTTGGTTGTAACGGGTGGCGATTTGAGCCACTGTTGCCTTTCTATCAGCTCGAACCAGTCTGCCCATTCTCCTCTGACCTCTGGCATCAACAAGGCATTTCCGCCCACAGAACTGCCTCTCACTGGATGTTTTTTCTTTTTCGGACCATTCTCTGTAAACCCTAGAGATGGTTGTGCATGGAAATCCCAGTAGATCAGCAGTTTCTGAAATACTCAGACCAGCCCTTCTGGCACCAACAACCATGCCATGTTCAAAGACACTCAAATCACCTTTCTTCCCCATACTGATGCTCGGTTTGAACTGCAAGAGATTGTCTTGACCATGTCTACATGCCTAAATGCACTGAGTTACCGCCATGTGATTGGCTGATGAATGGCCCTAGTGATCACGCAGTGTATACCACTAAAGGGGTAACCACAAGGAGAAAAATAGCTTCAAAGAATCCAAACAATGAATATTCAGAATGGCAGCTTAAAAAGATGAGAAAAATTTTCTTATTTTGGTTCCACACGACTCCCTCCTCAAAGGATACATAATAATTAATCACTATTCTGCGTCAATGAAAAAAGTACATTAGTATATTAGATACATATACTTTTCCCCCTGTATTAGATGTATAATGTGCTCCCTACATTCAATACTATACTCCCTTTATTTGATATTTCCTGTGCCCCCTCAATTAGGGGGCACAGACTCAAGTATAGGCCGACCTAATAATGAGCTGAGATACCAAATTTTACCACAGATTTGGCTCTGACCGCACCAATGCTGAAGAATCCCAGGAGAAGAGGAGCGGTGGGTAGTGCTAGAAGGTGAGTATTCTCCCTTTCTTACTTTCCCATCTTTTGAGGTCCACACCCTCAGACTTTTCCGCCCATTTCCTCTTCGTGTGGCTGTTGTATACCGTCCTCCTGGGTCACCGTACCAGTTCCTTAACCACTTTGCTTCCTAGCTCCCTCACTTTCTATCTTGTGATATCCTAACACTCGTCATGGGAGACTTTAACATTCCTATGAACACCCCCTTCTCCTCTTCAGCCTCTCAGTTTCTATCACTTACTACCTCTCTAGGACTTGTACAACGCTCTGAATCATTCTGCCACCCACCAAGAGTGAAACATCTTTGACTTGGTCTTTGCCCGACTCTCTTCGGTCTCTGACTTCATTAACACTGACTTTCCACTTTCAGACCATAACCTTCTCTCTTTCACTGTAAATAGTTGTTGTGCTGTATAGAATATGTCCATTTATCACACATACTGAACCCATGTGCCATTAGTTTTCACCACCTTGCAGAAATTGTGCAACCATTACTGTCCCCTATCTCCTCTCTCTCCTGTCCTAACCTGGCTACAAATCATTATAATTATGTTCTCAAAAGCACCCTGGATAAGATGGCACCACCATCGGTTCGAGCCTTTCAACACAAATGTAGGCAACCTTGGCACACGTTACAAACCCGTTACCTTCGTCAGTGCTACAGGAGTGCCAGACGTCTGTGGAGAAAATCGGGCACGTCTTCTGACTTTCTTCACTTGAAATTTATGCTTAAATCCTATTATGCTCTTCATCTGGCTAAACAGGTCGATTATACTAATCTAATATCTTCCCATTTTCTCACAGCTAACTCCCTCCTTGACCCCCTACTATCTGGTTTCCGCTGTATGCACTCTGCCTCTACTGAAACTGCTCTTACTAAAGTCTCTGATGATCTCCTTGCTGCTAAATCCAAAGGTGACTATTCTCTCCTCATTCTTTTGGATATCTCATCAGCATTTGATACTGTGGATCACTAGCTCCTCCTCAGGATGCTTCGCTCCATTGGTCTGAACAATACTGCATTCTCTTGGTTTTCTTCCCATCTCTCTGACCGCACTTTCAGTGTCTCCTTTTCTGGATCTCTCTCTTCTTCTGTTCCTCTCTGTCGGGGTTCCTCAGGGCTCAGTCCTAGGTCCTCATCTCTTCTCCCTCTATACTGTCCCCATTGGAAAAACCAGCAGATTTGGTTTTCAATATCATCTTTATGTTGATAATACCCAACTGTATACTTCGGCAGGTAACATCACCCCTGGCCTAATCCAGAACACTAGTGATTGTCTCGCTGCTGTCTTTTCCATCATGTCCTCTCTCTTCCTGAAGCTTAATCTTTCAAAGACCGAACTTCTTTTCTTTCCACCATCCACTAACACAGTCTATCCTAACCTCTCAGTCTGTGAGGTCACCATAAACCCAAAGCAGAAGGCCCACTGTCTTGGGGTTGTGCTCGACTCCGACCTCTTCTTTGATCCAAACATCCAATCTCTTGATCGTTCTTGCTGCATGCATCTCAGAAACATCTCTAGAATACACCCATTTCTCACATTTGAAACTTGTAAAATGCTAACTGTTGCTCTGATTCCGTCTTATCTAGACTACTGTATAACTCTCTACTAACCGCTCTTCCACTCACCAAACTCTCTCCTCTCCAATCAATTCTTAATGCAGCAGTCAGGCTCGTCTTTCAGACTAAACGCTTCACAGATGCGTCCAGTTCATGCCAGTCACTGTACTGGCTTCCAGTCTCCTTTCGAATACAGTTTAAAATCATAACCCTCATCCACAAAGCTCTGCATAATGCTGCACCTCCATACCTCTCCTCTCTCATCTCAGTCTAATGTCCATCTCGTGCTCGTCCATCTGCCAGTGATGTTAGATTAACTTTTACCCTAGTTCGAACCTCCCACTCGCATCTCCCAGACTTCTCTAGAACTGCACCCATTCTATGGAATGCTCTGGCCAAACTATTAGACTAACACCTAATCTCTAAAGTTTCGAACATGCTCTAAAAACCCATTTCTTAAGGTAAGCCTATAACACTTGTTAACTGCATGAAGTTTTAACTCTTTTTTATTAACCCGTCCTCCTCCCATTTGTTATCCAGCAACCAGCAGGCTTTTTTGCAGTCCCAATCACCCTGGACTTTGTATATAAGATGACAGCTGATGAATAGGTCAAGCAACAGAACTTCTATTATATTATATTTTGTTCTATTCCCCTATGAAGAATGGCTGGACCATTATACATTATTTTTACCTCTTGTGTCACCCCACTATTCCTCATAGACTGCAAGCTCTTGTGTTCAGGGACCTCACTCCTTTTGTTCCATATAAATGTTTGTGTTCTGTCGTGTTTTATAATATTTTCTATTTGTCCCCTATGATTTGTAAAATGCTACAGAATGTGATGGCGCTATATAAATAAAGATTATTATTATTATTACTTGAGTGCTGGGGCAGTGTGGAGTTGCTGGAGCCCCCCTTTTCCCTCCACCACGTGGTAGGAAGTTGCCCACCCTGCACAGTGGAAGAAATGCGTAGGTATGTAAGCCGTTATTTATAATGAATTTAAAAACATACATTACGACTTTACTAATCCTGCAGGAAATAGTTTTATGCACAGACGCAGGCATGATGAATGGATAGTTGCAAACCATTTAAGATAAGTTACAAGTGAGAAGAAAAACAAAAGAAACAAGAATGCATACATGTAGCAGTGGTAAGAGGAGTTGTCTTTTTCCTAACCCCCAAGGTTTGGTTATAAAGTTCTATTTGGGGGTAACTTGGGAAATCGAAGTAGGTGATCCTCACAGTGGTGCCCCTGTGTCCTTGGTGGGAGTAGACCTTGCTTAATAGAAACATTATGGCATCATCTACTCCCTTATTTTCTTTCTAGGCGACCTGTAATGAATCGAGTTTCATCTCCACTGCTCCCTTCGAACAGGACAATATGTTTTTATTCAAAAATCTTCATTAAATGGGAGTTTAGGGCGATTTGCCTGAAGTCATTACATTTGGTCGGTTTTTTAGACTCCTGCAGTAGGGCAGACGCATGATAACTTCCATATTTCAGGGACCTTTCCACAGTTGAGACTGTGGTTGAACAGGTTGACAAGAACCTGGCTTAGCTTTTGTGAATCTTCTCTTAGAAACCGGGGACAGTCTCCACCAGGGACCCATGGTTTTCTTCTATTTTATGATCATTAAGATATTGTGCACATTCTCCACCGACACATTCACCCCCTCTCTTTTTGGTTAATGATTGTGGTAGTGGATATGGAATGGAAGTGCCTATCCCTAGCCAGTACCCACTATTGGTTGACACTGTATCCCTCAGAGAATTGATGTAGGTTCAGTTTGCCCACCTTTAGTACCCACTGTGTAATATTCTTCAGTTTGTAAAAAAAAAAAACTTTCATCGAGGCAAAGTATGCCTCCATGATCGGCTCTCACCCAAGTAGGCTCCTCCACAGCCTCTGGTGTTGCACATGGACAGGTCCGGAGTTTGACTCAAGATAAACATATGCAAGGAATAAATCCAAAAGTCCAGCATAAAAACTTCTTCCGCTTTAGTCTTCAAATGAAGTACTATACATAGAAACACACAGCTAGGCGTAACAGACTGACGCGTTTCGACATATCATGTCTTTATCAAGGTCTCACCTCTTCAGTTTGTCCCCCATGCCATTCATTTTCCTCATACCAGCCCAGACTTCCTTCGTGTATTCAGCTTCATCCATACACCTTCTTGCACTCTTGCATACTTTTAAACTTTTGGTGGGAATTTCATATAGTGATCTTTCCAGTCTTAAGAATGGGCAGCACGGTAGAACTTCTGCCTTGCAGCACTGGAGTCCTGAGTTCGAGTCCCACCCAGGTCAACATCTGCAAAGAGTTTGTATGTTCTCTCTGTGTTTCCTCCGGGTACTCCAGTTTCCTCCCACATGTCAAAAACATACTGATAGGTTGTTTAGATTGTAAGCACCATGGGGACAGGGACCAATTTGGGTAGCTTTGTTCAGCACAATCTGTAGGCGCTATATAAAGAATTCTTATACATGAAAAGGTATTAGATCATAGACAGCAATGGTCTAAAATGTACTTTCATTGTATAGTACTCTTGAAAAACTCAATGAAAACAATAAAACAAGTGAAAGATAATATAAGTAATGTAGAGGGGAGGTAACTTGTACCGTCATGTGGGTATGGGCAGTTTCACCCCAGAGTCCTATGTCACAGGCTAAATGCACTGCTTGGAATATGATTTTTAGCATTGTACGGCGGTTCAATAAGTACCTGTGTTTGAAGATAGAGGCAGTTCCTGAGGGAAGTTGGTGTTATCATTGTGTGCTGCCATCTATCAAACGACGGCAAAACAAATTGCAGACTGATTGATAGGTTAGTTTAGATTCGGCAGCCATTTGAGTAAGATGTGTTTCGTAATTTTTGCTAAGATGGAAAAAGAGCAGTAATTTGCTTTTTGTTTTTGGATGGGAAAAAATGCGAGGAGAAAAAAGCAAAGTTGGATGCTGTTTATGGGGGCACTTTGCCATCTATGACCACAGTTAGATATTGGTTCAATGAATTTAAATGTGGTCAAACATCCATGTTTGATGAGGAGCGACCAGGATGCCCGGCAGATGTGGTTACCGAGGAAATCATTAAAAAAGTCCACAACATGATACTCACTGATCGAAGAACGAAAGTGCGCGAAGTAGAATAGGCCATAGGTGTGGTGACTGGAATGGCAATTGCTGCGAATGCTCATGGTGGACAACAAGCGGATGCGGCTGTTAACTTCGAAGCAGTGTTTGGAGCAATTTAAGCGAGATCCAAAGCAGTTTTTGCATCCAGATGTCACCGTTGATGAAACCTGGATTCATCATTACACACCAGAAACTAATTAACAATCAAAACAATGGAACAATACAAAGAAAGCAAAGATGGTCCTATTGGCCAGAAAGGTCATGACAACAATTTTTTGGAATGCCAACGACGTCATCCTCATGGATTTTTTAGAAAAAGGAAGATCACTGGACAATACCACAGTGAGTTATTGGACCACTTCAACAAAAAATTGAAGGAGACACGGCTGCATTTGGCGAAGAAGAAGGTGCTGTTTCAACACAGTAATGCATCAGCACATTCATCCTGAGTTGTCGCCGCCAGACTGCATGAATTGCGTTAAGAATTGCTGCCGCACCCCCCTATTCACCCGATCTGGCTCCCTGCAGCTTTTTCTTGTTCCTTAACATGAAGAAATGTCTCACGGGAAAAAATATTTAGCTCAAACAAGGAAGTCATCACAGAGCCAGAGACGCATTTTGGATAGTACGACAAATCCTATTTTTTTTGGAGGGGTTAAAAAAATGGCAGGAACATTGGGAGAAGTGTATCTTTCTAAAAAGGGACTATGTTGAAAAATAAAAAAAATGTTTTTTTTTAAAAATGGTGTCTTCATTTCATTTCTAATCATGTCCCCAACAGTTTTGTCATACCATGTCACAGGACTCTGCGTGGACCGTTATCACATGCTGATCAGGGAAAGTGAGAAACTGCCCTTAAAGTGCTGTCCAAATCAGTAATGCTTTTCAAGGCCCAATGGCATAACTGAGTGAAGTCTACCCTGAGATAACACGGAGGATGATAATTTGGAATGTTGCCTGCATTAGGGAAACCATATATGTGGGGAAGAAATCAAACTCAAAAACAATCAACAAATGACATATCAATAAATTCAAAAGAGCATCTGGAGTACTCTTTAATAAACACCTATGCTGCACTACATAGGCAAAATTTGCCTAAATAACTTTTAAAGATTTGTCATGGAAGCTAGTTTTTACATTAGCATTATTATAAATCTATGGCATTTCAATCTTGCCACAGTCTATCTTACTATGAAGACATACTGTATCAAAACCAGGAAAATATTTTTGTACTTGCTGGTTACCTATTTAGATGTAAACTGACATTTACAGAAAAAAATGTATTTCAATGTTCCCCCCACTCTTTATTTTGTTCTCAATAAATGTTGTCATTCATTGACACTGTTTCTCTGTAATGGGATGGAAAATATCTTATAACAAAGATATATCATAATGGTGGTCTCTAAACTGGATGGACGTAGTACTCAGGAAATACATTCTGTTAAAAGGTTTATTAGACATAAATGATGGTCTTTTTTCCAGACTCTCTTTTCCACTGTCTGCAATAGCTGGATAAACCCTGTGGGAGGTTCTGATTGTTCTTCGTCTATTGACCGAATGAGCAATCAATACATGGACAGAAATCCCACATCCCTCTGACAGCAAACCTCAACAAGAGCAAATGAAGCATTTCAACTTACAGGATTTACACCGGCAGCTTTAGGCTACTCTGTAAGACTGACATACTGTCAACGAAAAATGGCTGTGGCAAAGCTTGCAAAATATAGAGACATAAATGTGATGAAACACATTTTGAAAAATTTCTAGAAATAAATGGTGCAAAATATGCCAGCCAAAAGGTAATAGAAGTTAAAAGAAAAGTGTATCTATCATATATAGCCTGAATTAAATCTATAATGCTCTATATTCTATAGTGATCAATAGAATATGCTAATGTGCTAATATGAACACGTGTTTATCAAAGACTCAATTAGCATAAAAAAGAAACATGACTACATGAAAATAATGAAAAGCTTGATGGCAAATTTACCCAAATGATAAAACTCAAGTGTGGAAGAAGGTGATAAATAAAAATGGAAGCAAAAGAATATATATGTAATAATGGAGCCATGACCATTGGTATGATGAGTAATACATATATTGTGGGATGATTAAACCTAGTAAGGCGTCATTATAAGAAAAGGGATGATAACAAATGTGCAACGTTGCTATCCTGGGTATTTAGGATACTATACAATTTTAATAGATTACACCTGTAAACATCCACAATAAAACTTTTGTGGATATAAGTAATAATTGTTATTTAATAAAACAATAAAATAAATAAAAATGTATCACAATAATATATGTGCTGGGCCCATGCACTTTAAACGTCTTAACATCTTATATTCATAAGTCCATAACGCTCACAGATACAAATATTAATAAAAGTGCAAATCCACAATCTATTTTATTAAATCCACCTTTCTAGTGTCGGTATAGATATGCAAAAGGTCCTGCTCTGTGCGATTAGTATACAATTGCAAAAGAATCCTTCGCTGTATAAATAATATGAGCAGCGATTAGGTCCACCGTTTCTTCTTCTTATTTGTTCTTAATGATAGATTTCACTTTGTGCGCATGTGCACATGCAGTGTCAGCGCACCACAGATACAAGAATGGCCCGGCTTGATCGCGGTCTACGAATAGCAAGGGAAATTGAGGTCAAAGGTATTCCCTTCTGAATGGAAGTGTGGTTATTTTGGTTGCAGTGATGAACATCTTTGAAATGGCGTGATAAAGAATGGGGCATATTTACTTACCTGGTCCGAGGAGTTCACAGAAAGTGCATTGTCTGGCGATAAAGCACTCTGCCACAATTCACTAAGATCGTGTGCCTGATATCCTGGATGTGTCGCTTCCCCGCTCAGGTCCACCGGAGTTCACCTTCATCTTCCTGGTGTAAGTAGGTGCACCGTCTTGCGACACAATTTGAAACTTAAATCCCGCACTCAGTCCAAATCAGTCAGATTGTCTGATGGCACGCCCCCCCCCCCCCCATTTCTGTCTCATGAAAGCCAGCGCAGCTGCGCCAAAAAATGATCGCGTGTGACACAATCTCAGCGCAGACACCTGTTTAATACCTGTCAAAGCTGCACAAATCTGTAAACGGCGGACAGTCCAACGAAAGTGCGATCCGTGACACTTAGTAAATAAGTCCCAATGGGTTTAAAAACTACTAATTGTTCTGCCTACATACTGCAGGTGGCATGTACAATCGACCATATATAGGACTCCTTCGGTGGAAGTAAGAAATTCTTCTATATTGTATTCAAAATTGTTTGAAGCGGATTTCAGTTTTATTGTCTATGTTTGAATGAAGTGGTTTCACAATTGTTACAAGTGCCACATCGATAAAAACCTTTGATTGACAACCACGTTCTTGGTACATTGGATTTGGTTCTTTTATTTAAGTAAACTTTTTATTTGTTTTTTAATTTTTCACAAAAAGAAGACCGCACAACAAAAGTGGGGATATATTGTCCCCTTCAACAGTGAAAACAAAACATAACATACTCAAATATACAAAAGTTTCAACATGGTGCAGATCCTTACATGCGGAGGCTACAAAGGTTTACAGAGAAAAGAGAAATACAAAGAATAAGGCGTGTTGTATACTCTCAAAGGGGCCAAGGTGCCCTCAGGTTTTCCAGAAGGTACCACTGGGTGAGGATAAAAGGTTAAAAGGTTGCATCAATGCTGTGATTTCCCTTGAACTTAAATAAACAACAACCCTTTCTATGAGCAATAGGTGTTTCATCTGTTTTATAATATGCTGCATGGATGGAAGCGTGGGCTCCAGCCACATTCTGAATGTGCAGCGGGTGGTTACAAGACTGATGACATGAAATAGTTGGGGAATAAACTGGGGCTGTTGCGGGGAGCTGTTACAAGACTGATGACATGAAATAGTTGGGGAATAAACTGGGGCTGTTGCGGGGAGCTGTGATTCCTCAATAGTCAATATACATTTGGACGCGACCATAGTCCATGTTATAAATCAGTAGCATTCTCCTGACATTTAGGACAGGATGTTTTCTTATGTGGTTTTAAGGGGGGGCATATATTGCCCTATGAATTATACATAAACTTTTATCTCTTCATCGGTTTATCTCTTCATCAGACCGGAGAGGCAGTCACAAAGAAACACAGAAAGGAGTCCTCCAGCACTTGGTCTCTTGCAAATAATCAATATTATATTGGAGCCATAAAATCCATAGGTAAGTCACATAGTAGACTGACGTGTTTCGAGCTAACTGCTCTTAGTCATAGTCTCACAAGCAAATGTAAAATACTGGTATTTAAACATGCAATGTGTAAATAAACTTCCAATAGGAAAAGAGGAGGAGGAATAGTTTTTCACTATCCACACCGTGAAACAAAGTAGGAAGGGCAAAAGGAACAAGAAAAAAGAGAAGAAAAGATGGAATGGACTACAATGTACAGAAATCATGCAATCTTAAATTTGAGCAGGACAGATATGAATATAGACATAGCAAGTCATTTAAGCACATCTATTCTTCTGTAACAGAATATAAAACAACATGCCTACAACATGGCCAAATACATAAACAAAAACAAATTCATGTCCATACAAATCTTTTTTGGACAACATCTGTACACGTAAGAACCATAAGGTTCCAGATACATAGGGGCAGATTTATCAAGCTGTCTGAAAGTCAGAATATTTCTAGTTGCCCATGGCAACCAATCCCAGCTCAGCTTTCATTTCACCAGTGCTCATTTTAAACGGGAGCTGTGATTGGTTGCCATGGGCAACTAGAAACATTCTGACTTTCAGACAGCTTGATAAATCTGCCACATAGTGTTATAACCAGAACAATGAATATGTAGGGTAAAAAAATGTATTAATCCAGAGAGAGATAATAATACATACATTTTATATTATATGTTCAGTATACATATTTTGCACCATTGTCTAAACTGCTGCAACAGACAATCTTGCCAATACTGCAAAATCTATATCAAATTGTAAGGTGCCAATGATCTAAAAGCTGCAGCATTGTAGACAAGACAGCATATCTTGGATCCCATCTTCATTGTTCTGTCTCAGAAAAACACACACAAATCACAGACATCAGTAATAATGATATATGATGTCTTGGTGTGCATTAAGTCCAAAAGGATGTCTGGTATTTAGGACCAAAATTCTGTAAGCTTCTCGATTGAGAAGCTTACGTCTGTGGTCTCCTCCTTTTATGGGTTTGGTCATCCTTTCTATGCCTCTAAATCTAAAGCCTCTTGTGTCGTCCTTATGAATGTCAGGAAAATGTTTAGATACGGAAGAGGAGTTACTAACCAGAAGATTAGATGCATCGGACAGGTGCCTACAGAAGCGTATCTTTAAAGGGGTGACAGTATAACACACATACTGGACATTGCAAGTCACACAATCAATTAAATATATCATGTATGATAAATTACAATTGATGTAACTTGTTATTTTGAAAGTTTTGTTGTTGGAAAAGGAAATTAAAGTTCTGGTGATGTCAGCATAAGTACAGGTTTTACACCCCTATTAAATTCTTTGTAGGTGAGCCACGTTGGAGCCATATGAGATTCTAAAAATAAACTTGAAGATAATAAATTACCCAGTAAAGAGGCTTTTAGAATATCTGTATAGGACGATCGCTTGTTCAAGCCAAGAAGTATAAAATGTAAAAAAGTAAAAAAAAAAAAGATGAAATTATTTTATAATATAATTAAATAAATAAAATAAAAGTCCCATAATCTCCCCAGTTACACATAAAATGCAAATAAAGTATATAAAACACAAAAACACGTACATATTTGGTATCACCGCGTCCGTATCAATCTGTACAATAAATCTAAATCAATCTTGAACCCGCTCGGTGAACGATGTAAAAAAAAAAAACCTCGAAAAACTTCCCGTAATATACAATTTTTCATCAAACACCATCACAAAAAATGTTCTAAAAAGTGATCAAAAAGTTACGTTCCCTAATTTGATACGACTGAAAAGAACAACTCTTTTCGCAAAAAATAAGCCCTCAACGAGGTCTAAACAACATAAAAATACAGAAGTTATGGCCCTAAAAAGTTGTCAATAGTAAAAACAATGCGATTTTCTCAAATATTGGTTTTGCTCAAGAAAATTGAGCAAAGATAAGAAAAACTATATAAATGAGATATCACCGCCATCGTAGTGAACCAGAGAATAAAGATAAAATATTATTTTTATGTTACGGTGAGCGGGCGGAAAAAAAATTCTAAAAATCCAAAATAAAAATTGATGATTTTGTTTGTGTCCCCCTTGAAATAGTTAATAAAATCTCATGAATAAGCTATAGACCCCCAAAATGAATTATCTATACATTGTATCTCATCCCATAAAAAATAAGCCCTCATATGTTTGCATTACCAAAAAAAATAAAAATGTATAGGTTGTACAATGTGACAATACAAATCTGCTGTGAATGGCGCCTCCATTCATTCTATACTCGGCCGTGCGCCCGTACAGAAGTTTACCACCACATATGGGGTATCAGTACACTGGGGAGGAATTGGGCATCAAACATTGCAGTGTGTTTCATCATTTAATTTATTCTGAAACTGTCAGTTTGGCCTAAATGAATGTATTTTCCCAAAAATTCCATAGTTTCTAAATTGCAGGTCCATATTGTTTTAACCCATGTGAAACACTTAAAGGGTTAATAGACTTAATAGAAGTTGTTTTACACACATTGAGGGGTGAAGTTTCTAAAATGGGGTAATTTATGTGGTTTTACTATTATTTAGGCCTTTCAAAGTCACTTGAAAGCTGAGTTGTCCATCAAAATGTGAGTTTTGGCAATTTTCATGAAAATGAGAAAAATCGCACCTAAAGTTCTGCGCCTCATAACATCCTAGAAAAGTGACAGGACGCATAAAATATCATCTCAACATAAAGCAGACATTCCGTAAATGTTAATTATCAAGCTTTTTGGGTAGTTTTACTTCCTGTCTGGAAAGCAGAACATTTCAAACTTGGAAAATGAAGAATTTTTACTAACTTTTGCCAAATTTTCACTTTTTTTCAGAACGAATCGCTAAACTTATCACTTAAATTTTATAACTAATATGAAGTACAATGTATCACTAGAAAATATTCTCAAAATATGTTAAAGCGTTCTGAAGTTATAACCAATTATCGTAAGACATGTCAGATTTGAAAAATCGAGTCTGGTCATTGAGCTGAAAACTAGTGTCGGTGATAAGGGGTTAAAATTCCTTTTTATCTCCATTTATGGAACAATCTTTTGCTCAGGACTTGTGGGAAAGCAGAGTTGGCCCAAAACAGAAGATGTTTTGAAACTGTGAAAGACAGACCAAACCTTTTTCATAGGATTCTCAAGGTTGCTATAGTATCTTTACATATAATTGAACTCTTAATGTTGAGTGTATTAGCGCTATTGGATTGTAAGGGGAACACAATGCCCCTCCTAACTGATAATCTAAGTAGGAGTTGGTCTAATGCGTCCAGTCAAATATGTGTCTGGCCATACAAGCCAGGTTATATGTTTATATGCATGGTAATCCCATACCCCCCCCCCCATTTCTTTTGTCATGATCAATTCTCCCTTTTGATTCTAGGTTGTTTCCAGTGCCACAGGAAACGTGAGAATGCAGTGTTCATTTTCATCACATCCACATGTTGCAGGAGTAGTGGGGCAGTCTGCAGCGGATATAGTAGTTTTGATACACTCATCATCTTAATAAGATGATTTCGCCACAAAAGGGAAAGCGGCAAGTCATGCCACCTAGCCAGTTCTGCAGGTATTTTCGAGAAAAGTGGGTGATAGTTCAATCTCTATATGGATTCCTGTGTTCTTCCTATTTTAATACCAAGAGAGGTCAGGGCCGTACAAACTATTGGTATTCCCCGAAACGTGTTGTGGGAAAGGTCCTTTCACCAGAAATAATATTGCATACTTTGTAATGTTAAGGCGGAAGCCTGAAAAGGATCCGATTTTCCAGAACCTCAATGGTTCTGGCCAGGTCCCTTTCTGGATTAGACATGAAAAGAATTATATCGTCAGCAAAAATTCCCGTGTGCAGGTGATGCGAACCTAACACTATCCCCTGAATAACAGCTCCAGGAGACGAGACAAGGGCTCCAGAGCTAGGTCGAAAAGGAGCGTTGACAATGGACAACAACTGTCTTGTTCCCTTTCAAAGTGGGAAAGGGGCAGACAATAAGTCTGGGGTATTAATTCTAGCCCTAGGATCCAGGTAGGTTCTAAAGGTGCCCTGTCAACTACCTGTCCCAGCAACCCCTAACGTAGGTTGTCAGATGCCTTTTCTGCATCGTGGGTGACCTCCCTCTTTTGGCCTTTACTTTGTCGCCCCTAGCACCTTAATAAACCCCACCTGATTGCCTAAAATCATCAATGGCAGAGAAGCCGCTAAGCAGTTTGCCATAATTTTAGATAAAAGTTTCTGGTCTTGGTTGAGTAGGGAAATAGGTTGATATGAACCTGGGTCAGTCGGGTCTCTGCTTTCTTTTGGTATTAGCACTCTATGCACTATACTGGTCCATGGATAAAGAGGCTGGCCTTTTACTATTAAATAGGTTGGACAGTAGGCTTGCTATCTTTTAGGACATAGATTTGTAAAATCCCCCCTGGGAAACCATCAGGACCAGGTGTTTTCCCCTGTGGAAGGGTTTTAGTAGTATTCTGTACCTCTTCAGCTGAGATCAGGGACGTTTAGGGATTCCAACCATTCTGGTATTATTAGCGGCAGAGTTACTTTATTCAGGAATGCATTACCATATGTGGGGTCATATGGTGGATCAGTATAGAGGTTTTTGTAGAAGTCTCCCAGCGTCTGATTAACTTGTTGGGGATCTATAGTCAAAGAGTTGTCAGGCTTAGATTTGCCAAACAACGGCCAGATTTGTTGCCAAATCTGTGAAGTTCCACTTCTTGTTCCAATCTTACAAATTGGTCTTTATGTCCGCCCAGGTGTCAAAGTCAGATCTGGCCTGCAACCAGGCGTCCATAGCACAGGGTGTAGGTAAAGACAACTGTCCAGATACGTATGGCACACTGAGTCACTATCTCTTTGAAACTGTTGCTTCATGTTTTTTTTAGGATTCCCACATGGGCCATCAATTTTTCCCTCATTGTCACCTTGGCCACTTCCCAAAATAGATGGGGTTCAGTCATGTGATTCCCTTTCGTTGCTAAGATCTCTAACCCCCCCCCCCCCTCATGAGCTCTACACAGTTGGCGTCTATTAGCAAAAAGGTCGGGAACCACCACAGCAAGTCTGAGCCCTTAGGGTGTAAGTCTAGAAGATTAAGACTAACCAGCAAATGGTCCAATATAACCAAATCTTCTTTACATGATTCCTGCACTCTTGGCACTAATGAATCCGATAATCATTAAGACTGGTATGTAGGAAGAAGTCATACAACATTGTGTCCCTTTTACTGTCCCCCCTCTAGGTCCTATCTTCCGATGGGACGTGGACTGAGTTCAAGTGTCCACCTAAAAGTTTACCTATTCTGGCATCCTGGAGAATCCTTGTGGTTAACGCAACAAAAAAAGGTTGTTTGCCGGTATTGGGCACATATACATTATAAATACTTAGATCTTTTTCCTGGCTTTGTACAACAATTTGGGATATTCGGCCTTTCGTATTTCATTGGTTCTCTAACAATCTACAAGACAAATATTTTTGTATTTGGGTCAGTATTACTTTGTACGGCAGCCGTAAACTGCACCTACCCAAGATTTATGCATTCGGAAGAAATCTGCCGCTGGTAGGTGGGTTTCCTACAGCATGGCTATGTTGGCCTTCAGTCTTTTTAAGTGACGTAAGACCATGTTCCTGTGGTGATTTTAGACCTTTTACGTTCACCACATGCATATCAAAGTTCAAGTAACATTATTGATTTGTCTACGACTCCCTCGCTGAGTTTTCCCTCTACCCTCTTGTTCCACCTCTTCACCCTTCGACCCCACATGTTTACAACAGCACCTAGAAACATAAAAAGATAAATATGTAATATAGGGCAACTTCTGAACATTCAGAGACTCCATCGCAGTGGAGTAGAGATCAAGGGCCCAATGGTGAGGCCCATAAACCTATTAACAGAACTTCCTTTTTTCTGGTAATAGAGGCTCCTACCTCCTCTTCAGGGCTTAAGACACAATCCCCCTCCCCTCGGGTGGCTGGTTGCAAGTGTCCCCTGACATATAACTCAGTATTAGTGTTTCACGTGACTCATCACCTTTGTCCAGGGTCAGCAAGGTGGATTCACGTCCCTGTGCATATTTTACCCCACATAGTTACTAATCATTTTCTTCCAGTAACGCATGATCTGCTACTGTCTGACGCTGAGGGCTGGAAGTAGACCAATCAGACCTCCTTAAAGGGGATGCTCTCCAGCTGGATTTGGTTCTTTTAATTGTGGGTGCTATTTTGTTGCCTAAGTTTTGTGCTCTAGCGTAAACTATTGGTGGCTAATTTGTTAGGTTAGAAGGTAAATTTTTGTCACCTTGAAGTAGATGCCAATGTTTTTTCACTATGCGTTGTCCTTTTTTATAGATAGCATTGAAGCTAGTACCAATTTTGTTTCACCTATGGGGCTCCTAGTGGCTTGATTTTGAGGTTTGAAAAATGTCGCTCTCTCTAGTGCCCTAGCTTTGTTACATGACTTCGGTAATAATGGACCTAGATAAACCTTTTCTTTGAATTGACTTAAGGAATTTTGCTTCATTTTCAAAATCATCCAATGTTGTACAATTTCTTCTAATTCTTCTAAATTGTCCATATGGGACATTTAGATCCAGTTCGGCAAATGGCAACTGGTGGTTAACATGTAACTATTTCTTGCAGTAGGTTTTCTATAGGTGGTGCAGAGTAATTTATTTTATTAAATTTCTATTGCTAAATCCAAAAATTCTATCTTAGAATCAGTGACTCATGATGTAAATTGTAGATTTCGATCATTACAGTTTAAAGAGTACAAATAAATCTGTAGTTTTTCCCTTCCTGCTTCCCACACGAATACAATGTCATATAAAGCGCCACCAGAGCACCAGGTCTGCACCGAGTCTGGGTCTGTAAATCAAATGCTCCCAATGGGCCATAAACAGGCTAGCGTAACTAGGTGCAAGCCTGGTGCCCATGGTGGTACCTCTCTGTTGGCAGTAATTTTGTCCATTAAACCTAAAGTAGTTGTGAGGAAATAGCTTTCCTAACAAATATAGATTGTCCAGGATCCATATCTGAAGGAAAATATCCACTACTGTTTTTCCTTTTTAATGTTCTATTATAACGTACAATGATGTCACATGGAATGTAACTAGCAGCCAGTGTGGTTGATATTGTAGGTTTTCTAAGCACACTATAATATCAGTGTTGCCCTTAATATAACTTGGCGTGCATTTGACAAAGGGTTGGAGTGTTTTATCTATGTACTCAGACAAATTAGATGTTAAAGATCCTATCCCAGAGATCATGGATCTCCCTGGCAAGTTCGTTTTATTATTATGTGCTTTGGGGATAGTGTAAAATACTGGTAACCTAAAATTATCCCCTAATATGTATTTATATTTCAATTTGGTAATAATTCTGCATTCTAATGCAGGTTGTAAAAGAGATTTAAATTTCACTAAATATTTCTCTATAAGATTGTGGTCTAATGGTTTATAGGTAGTTATGACTACTACCGTATATATTCGTGTATAAGCTGAGTTTTTTAGCACAAAAAAAGGCTGAAAAACCTCACCTTGGCTTATACACAAGTCAATAAGAAAATACTTACATACTGTTTCCTAGCAGCAGTGGATTTTTTTGCTTTCTTTAAAATAAGATATGGATCTCTGAACAATCAATATTTGTTAGGAAAGCCATTTATTTTATTTTAACTCGCAACTACTTTTGGTTTAATGGACAATATTACTGCCAACAAAGAGGTACCGCCATGGGCACCAGGTTCACAACGAATTACGCTAAAGTTGCTCTAAACACACTACGGTGTTCCGAACTCCTAATGGAAAGAAACAGTGTTCTAACTACATTTCCATTCAGAAGGGAATACCCTTGACATTAATTTCCCTTGCTATACAGACACCGTGATCAAGCCGGGCCATTCTTGTATCTGTGGTGCGCCGACACAGCAATGTGCGCATAAGAGGAATAGACACTGTCTAAGTGAGTACTGAAAGGCGCCAATATCTAACTCTTCCCCGGCACACCAGTAGTAAGTAGAACAAGTCATTTTTATGCCAATGTACTCACTAGAGACAAACCAGTGAAATCTATCATTAAGAACTTATAATAAGAAGAAACGATGGACGTAATCGCTGCATATTATTTATACAGCGAAGGATTTTTTTGCAATTGTATACTAATCACACAGAGAAAGACATTTTGCAAATTTATACCGACACTAAAAAGGTGGAATTAATTAAATAGACTGAGGATTTGTACTCTTATTTCATTGTTTTATTAAATAACAATTATTACTTACATAACACAATTTGGGGAACAGTTTTATTGTGGATGTTTACAGGAGGTGCACTATGCACTTTTGTCTGTTACATTTGTCTGTTGCGGTAGGTTTAACCCCTTCAAGACTAAGCCATTTTAAGGATTTAGGACTAAGCCTGAATTTTTAAATCTGCCCTATTATACCTTTATTATTTATTTTTAAAATCATTTTTTTTTGCTTTTTAGTTATGGCACCCTTATGACTTTATAACTTACATTTCCAAAATGTCTGCTTTATATTGGGATGGCTTTTAAAGCATCCTCTCTTTTTTCTTGCTTTTGGGTGCAATTTTTTTCACTTTTCTGAACATTGACAAAACCCATATTAAGAGGCACTCGCTCATTTTTAACCCCCTTAACGACCTGGCCCTTTTTGTTTTTTTCATATCCATTGTTCAATCCCCACCTTCAAAAAAATGTTTTAAAATAATTTTTACACGTAAAGAGCTCTGTGACGGCTATGCACTTCATAATGTCAGATTAATTTTTGGCACACACAATAGATTTTCTTTGCTTATATCAATTTTTATTTACAGTGAAAAATTCATAATATTCGGCCTTCACCTTGTAATAGCTTTGTATCATGACATATTACATAAATTGATCAAAATATACGACGTTTCGGTCATCTTGACCTTTGTCAAGTGTGATGATCTATTCACATGTATGCACTTCATAGTGATGGTATTTAATATTCCATGCTTTGTACTGGGAAGCAGGGGAAAAAATCCAAATGCAGTGAAGATAGTGAAAAAACACATTTACGCCTTTTTCTTGTGGGCTTGGATTTTATAGCTTTCACTGTACGCCCCAAATAACATGTTTATTTCATTCCATGGATCGGTGGGATCACAGGGATAACAAATTTGTATAGGTTTTATAATGTTTTCATACATTTACAAAAAATAAAACCTCCTGTACAAATTTTTTTAAAAATGTTGCCGTCTTCTGGAATTAATACATTTTTCATACTTCGGTGTATGAAAATGCTGTGTTTGGTGTCATTTTTTGTGACTTTTGATTACGTTTTCAATGCTACCATTGCCGTGTTATGTTTTTAGATTTTCTAAATTACTGTTTTTATACTCACCGTGCACTGTGTTTGTAATTTTGATGTACTCATATTGTTGCCATGACGACGCGTACCGGCGCCTGCGCATATAAGGTGCGCGGCGCGGGTGAGTGACGTTCATTGGCTTGATGACGCGCCAGGAGGCGTGAAACGGCTCGTCGCCAGGTCCCACTCCTCCCTGTACTATGCACCCGAAATAAAGATACTTCACAGCAAATGGTGAGTGCCTCTTATCTTTTCTTTCTATCTGGATATATAATGTTTTCATACATTTACAAAAAATAAAACCTCCTGTACAAATTTTTTTTAAAATGTTGCCGTCTTCTGGAATTAATAAATTTTTCATACTTCGGTGTATGAAAATGCTGTGTTTGGTGTCATTTTTTGTGACTTATGATTACGTTTTCAATGCTACCATTTTTACTGTACGACCTTTTGATCACTTTACAGTAAAACCCTGCAAATTATGCCATTTTAGAAACCACACCCCTCAGTGTATAAAAATCAACTTTAAAGGACACCTGTCATCAGGACTGTGTCACTAGTCCTGTCACCTCTACCTGTTGGAGCAGCTCACAAGGATCCATCACAGCCTTTATCTAGTTATTTCATACATTATTCATTGTAAAATCATCTATTTTTTATCATGTAAATGAGGCTGGTCACATGGTCAGAGGCAGTGATGTCACCCCTGTTCCCCCTCCCCTCTCCTACCCCTGCTCAGGTCTGTGTGTAATGTATAGTAAAGCATGGCTAGTGTGTGTATGTCATCCGCTGACATGCTGCATCCTCCTAATATACAGGTGAGAGACACAGACATCAGCTACACATGAATCTGACATGTTCTGCTGTAACATGGCTGCCTGGAGCTGCTGTATCTCTCCTAAACACACACACATGCACACACAGGCTGCAGGGGGTGTGGCCACCAGCACCAGGAAGCACATCATTATACAGCCTCACATCATTATACAGGCTGTCAGTCATGCACTGGGGGTGTGGCTGTACCTCCCACTCATGAATAGAGTGGACAGCTTGAATATGCTAATGCTTCATTGGACATTTCACAGGTCATTTGCATACAGCTTAAGGACCTCATTGCTTAGGTTTACAGGCATGTAGAGGGACAATGAAGGGATAGAGGCAATGCTCTCTAATGGCAGTTTATGAAAATATATTTAGTTTAGGGGGGTTATTTTGCATGACGGGTTCTCTTTAAGAAGTGTGTTTAAAAAGATGTTTCACAGGGGTTAAAACAACATGGAGGTGTAATTTATAAACTGTAATTTTTTTTTTTACACAATTCATACATTTTGGCCAAAAATTAAACCTCACAATGTATTAAATGAAGAAAAACTCCACAAAGTTTCCTAGTTTCCTAGTTTACCAGTATGAGAGACTGGTAAACTGCTGTTTGGGCACACGGCCAGACATAGAATGAAAGGGGCACCATTCTGAGCAGATTTGCATTGTCACATTGACAAGCTTTAAAATGTGTTTGTTTGTTTTTGTATTTGGACATATGGAGGATTCTTTTTTTGCATGAGATCCACTTTTTAGGTACATCATTAAGGGGCGGTTCCAATGGCTAACAATTAGATTTTATTAATTCTTTCTTGGTGCTGCCGGCAAAGCTGCCAGAGGCATTTCAATTCTGGCTGTGCATGGGCTGCAATCTTCCGAAGACCCAAGGCTGTCTGGTTTTAACCAATTCATTACAATGTGTGGAAAATCCCCATATACTGCCATACAGGAGTAAGGCAGTATATGGCAGGATCAATCAGATAACCTAAGATTAAAATACTGAAAATAGATAAATCTGGCAAATCTTGCAGCTGAATTCAGTGATGACAAATTCTATGCCAGGCCCTGTGCAAGCATGGGGCAGGAACTCTACCAGGCCCACTTCACGCCCATCAACAATCACCTGATGTGGAATTGCAACTCTTTCAGGGCCTATACACAAGAAATATGTCATACAACATAAATCTTCCCCAATAGGCCATAATTGATGACTTATGCTAAGCAGAGATTTTAGACACTTCTTCCAAACATTTACCCTCAACTCTGTATCTAGTGCCAAAAAGTTCCTCTGACTCATAAGCATGAGGTACCTAAAATTTGCTGGTTTTGAACCGTTTAGAATTGAATAGTTTCAAAAAGGTTGAACCACTGTGAAAATTTTTTTGTACTTGATGATAAAATGCTTACATCTACAGTTGGGAGTCTGTTCCTTCTCGAATAGATTACCGGTTTGGTTTTAATCTCGCATCATGTCATAAGGCCTCCTACAAGGCCTTATTACATTATGACAAGCCCTTATGCCTTACAAGATAGCTAAAAGTGGCGTGGTTTTCCTTATTCCATCCTGGAAAACTTTGCATATGTTCCTAGATATTTAAAGGATATGGTAGTGGAGTGTCCTAATTAGGTTGCTTGTTCCATCAAAGGGATGGGGGGACTGTTTTAAACGTGTTCTCTTGCATCTTTAATACCGAAATATTAACTTTTTAAAAGTGCCTTTCGGCTTCCCTGCCTTTCAATTTATGCAGGTCCCTCTTCCCCCCACTGGAAGCCTCCTCCTGCTGCCAGCCAGGGAACTAGGAGAGGGCACATGCCCCTCTTTCTCCCCAACCCGGCTCAGATGTCACCAGCTGGATCGTGATTCCGGCCAGGAGCAGGAGGAGGCTTTCAGCGGGTGGACGTGCATAAAAGATGGAGAAGACGAGAGGCGCTTGGGCACCTCTCGAATTGAATGGCAACTAAGAGGCAAAGTGTTTCCTATCCAATCTTGTAAAACATATCTGTATATTTCCCAATATCCCCCAGTGGAACAAGAATGACTAAGTTTGAACATGCCTGCAGGGATGTCTTTTAATGGCCATCCATAAGACTCCATAAGGTGACTTCTTAATTCCCTGACCTAACAAGATAGACCAGCAGCATGGCCAGACAAGAGATGCTATACGGGCAGTTAAGAAAAAGAGAGAGACTAGTTCCTAAACTACAGAGGCAGGAAAACTTAATTTCAATGCCTCAAATTTTGATTCAAGTTATTTGCTGTATTTGTGTTGTACAGTAGTAGTGTTCTTTAATAACAACTACAGTTTTATTCTAAAAATTGCTGCCAAAGCTTTGACTTTTTATGTTGACCTTTCCTCCTCACATAGCCCAGTGTAATCTGTAATCAAACAGTCGGAAGAGGAAACAGCATCAAACTGGTGAGAAGCTGTGCCTTCTGACCCCCTGGAATGCCACTGGAAGCAATGCTGTCTTATGCAACTTGTCTGTGAGATTAGAAGTTGAGAACAGACAATCCAATAAGAAAAAAATACAATTCATTAGTGCTGAGCAAGCAGTTTAATGGGACAGTTAGCACATCTCTCACATCCATAAAAATAACATCACACGGTCTAAGGAACACTGGGAGGGGGAGTGAAACCGGAAAGAAAACAGTCCTTTATTTTTCTTCTCACAATCCTCAATTGGGATACATCTTGTGAAGCATTTGCAGATGCTTTTAATCTAAACCTGACTTGTGAATTGTTCCAAAGAGACAATAGTATAATTTCTTCTGAATACAGAAAAAAATGAGTTTTTTTCATAGAGACAAGCCTGCAGTTTGGTAAGAAAGAATGAACAGTACCATTTAAAAGGAAATGACACATATTAAAAGGTAAGCAATATAGCAAAAATTTGATATGATATATATCATATTTATATATTTATATTTCTTTAAAAGTGATACATTTACTCTTTGCGATACTCATGCGATATTCATGATCTATGTGTGTCAACTGTTGCTAAAGAAATCATCTAAATAAGCATGATAAACCAGGGGAACATACTCATACATCCAAGCACCATGGCTGTGGTAATCTCCCTATATTTGTTATCCATTGACTCCTTCCTTCTCAAACAAACTTTTAAAATTATGCAAATGAGTCTAAAGTTCAGCTTGGGACCTCCCTGCTCACTCTTACCAGCAGCAGCACATCCATACCTTTCAAAAGCATGATATGAACCACCAACACAAACAGTAAGTTGTATTTTTTTAAACCCCACTTACAAGACAAAATAAAGACCTACTGCTATATTTGGCAATAAAAGTTTAAGGAACATCTACCACCAGGATCAAGGATTGTAAACCAAGCACTGACATCTGGCTTGTGCCCCCTGGGACATGATCTACTCTGCTTTAAGCTTCTTATGCCCTTGTTTCTATTGTTTCTAAGAAAAAAAGCTTTAAAAATTATGCAAATGAGTGCCTGGAGTAAGTGTCCTTAGTTTATCAGGCTAAACGGTTGCAGACGCATACTAGCCACGTGAAAGCCAGCAGATGTTTTTAAGCCTAAAATGACCTGCATAATTCTATTTGGTAGTGGTATTCAAAATATATATTGTCTTTACAAAATAACAATTCTAGGTAAATGGCAAAATATAAAATACTTGATTACCATAAATATTGATTTGAATAATTGTAACATGTCAAATGGACCTTGCACTTCTTTAATCAACATGTTTAATAGTATCTTACCAAATCAACTGTCTGTTAGTGATAACAGTAAGGACTTTTTTCTAGCACTTCATCAGCCACTGACATAGGTCATGAGAAGTGTCATAAATGCATTTCCTTAAAATTAGAATAAAAATTTGATTTCAACAACTCTGTGTATGTCAAAAAGACAAGCGCAACATTCTGCAGATAAAAGCCCCAGAGAATGCAAGCATAGAAACAGATTAGTTTCCTATGTTTCATCAAAGCATATCAGCTTTTTGACTTCTGCTTTATTAGCTTTATTAATGTAGATAAGGTAAACTTTCCTTTAAAGAAGCAAGAAAAACCTGCTATTCAGGCTTGTTTAAATCAGTGTAAATAATTAGTGTTCACTTGGTGATGCTTTCTTTTGTAAGTGCAGGTACAGACATATTTCATACAGCAGAATTACAATTTCTGATCACAGAATAGAAAATAACTTGATGGCAATAATAAAATTATAACATATGAGTGAAAGTTACTTGACACTTTATAGATCGATAACCTAACAGAAAATACTAAGCTATTTACACTTAACTTTAGCGAAATATTCTACATATTCCATTCTTGGCATTTGATACCTGTGGTGCTTACAACCTTATTAGTGTCAAGATTCACATTAACATAATGCATTGTACTACTCTCAAGTGGCGGTAAGACACCAGATTTTAAATATATCAGAAATATTTTTGCATTATATCTACATTAAAGAATGTACTCAGTTAAAGATAGTATATAGATCCAGGCAATGTGAGGGTGTGCACATGTCAGGTGAGCATGTTAGGTGAGCACATGTCAGCGTGCTGCGGAGTAAGAGGGATGAGCGCTGCTCATTCCTCCCCTCTGCATAGGAGATCGCACCTGCTCTATCCTTTTGGTCAGGCACCGTACTGAGGCATCTGTTGTGCTCACTGTACTGAGTCTGGGCACCATAGCAATCTTTGCATATTTGTGGCCAGATATACGTGTCCCCAACATTAGTGTATATGGGGCCTGTGGTATTAACTGTGGTAATCTTCTTATATTTGTTATCCATGGCCTCCCTCCTTCTAAAATTAACTATTAAAATCATGCTAATGAGACAGAAGCCATTTTGTGCTATAGCTTCACAGGCTGTAACATTGTGCAGGAGCACTTCTCCCTCCCACTATGTGCAACAACTCACTGCTGTTAGAAGATTACAGCAGGCAGAGGAAGGGGGTAGTGTTCATGGATCAGGGGAAAGGTGAGACATGCTCTTGCTCTGATAACACCCTACATAGCCCTATTGGCTCATTAGCATAATTGTAAAGGTTTATTTTAGAAGGAAGGAGGTAATGGATGACAAGATTACAACAGGCACAGTGGCTGGATCTATGAGTAACTGCTCCTGGTTTATCATGCTTGATTTTAAAAGTAGATTTCCTCTAACA
Source organism: Engystomops pustulosus (assembly GCF_040894005.1). Classification (NCBI taxonomy): domain Eukaryota; kingdom Metazoa; phylum Chordata; class Amphibia; order Anura; family Leptodactylidae; genus Engystomops; species Engystomops pustulosus. The sequence continues at coordinate 130,323,633 of NC_092412.1, read as the reverse complement.
GTCAACCAAGTACGAAAATGGATTCAAAGGGCTGGACCCTAGCTGCATCTCTAAGACAGCCTTTGATAAGAAGAGTATAATATCTTCCCACAAAATGCAAATTGGTTTATCTCTGTTCCTTCTAGCCCTGCTCTGTAAAAAAAACAAAACAGAGGAGTCAAGACTATGCCTTTCCGACTGCACAGCCAGCTGCAAAGGAAGTGTATACGCAATCTTATATTTCTCAATTAACACTGTATGGACAGTAGCTTGCTTGCTCTTTTAGGTGAACAGAAATAAACAGGCTATAAAAAAAAGAATAAAAAACGCTGCAGATCTAAATTGTAAACCTTCAATTTAGGGCCTCACTGAGACAACAAAGATTATATAGCAACACACATAGTGCCTTGTGTATATCTTATGTTCCTCTCTTGGCTGGGTCGCAGTTTTTTTGTGAGAGGAAGGGCTATTATGATTAAATACAAAAAAAAATCTATTTTTACACTTTACAAACATTATTTCAGATACAGATTATATTCAGATTGTGATATTGCTATTTTAGTCAAAATTATATGTTATCCTATTACAGAACAGCATACCTCCCAACATTTGGGAAAAGGAAAGAGGGACAAAATGGCGGCACGCGTAGCGTGCCGCGGCGAACCCCCTAAGCCACACCCCCAATCACTCCCTGGCCACGCCCCAAATTTTAGCCATATTAAAAATAATAAAAATCATAATTTAAAAAAATATATATATATTATCCTCAGTGGGATTTGAACCCAGAACCTGCAGTGTCCATGTACAATAATAACACAGCGCCTCAACCCACTGAGCTATAACCTCTGTGATTAACAAGTGGAGAATTTTGGTAACTAAGAACTATATACTGCCTTGGTATATAGGGAGGGATCTTCTCAGATTATTGTAATTATTGAGACTATTATTATTATTATTATTATTATTATTATTATTATTATTGAGATGATTATTATTATTTTTACCATTATTAATAATCATCTCCATAATAATAAAATTAATAATAATAATAATAATAGTCTCAATAATTACAATAATAATCTCTGAGAAGATCCCTCTCTATATGTCAGTGCATTAGTCTGTGTCACAGTGTAAATGGCAGATAACATGTCTTACTTACCAGAAATCCTCAGACATGTATCTCTGGGCTTATAGCTCAGTTAGTTAGGCTCCTGTCTATGGTGCAGAGGGTCCCAGGTTCGAATCTCAGCCTTGCCAAAACTTTATTTAATTTAATTATATAAAGAGCTTGTGTCTGGGGAAGACCTGGAGACCATATATGGACAGATGCTGATCAGACCTGATGACGTGGTCCCTGCTTTCTCAGCTAAGCCGACACTTCTCTGAAAAGGATTCCCTGCCCGATGTCTGCTCTGGGGAACCCTAGGAGATGCAGTGACCATATATGGACAGATCTGAAGCTGATGACGTGGTCCCTGCTCTGCGCTAAGCCCGACACTTCTCTGAAAAGGATTCCCTCCCGATGTCTGTAGAAGCCATTCTGTACTGTGAGTTCAGACTTTCAAAGTATTTACTATGCGGACACAGCAGCGGGACACAGCGGGACCTGGGGGGAGAATCCGTGACAATATCATAGCTGCCCGTGACGCGGGGCAGAGGTACGAAAAACGGGAAAGTCCCGTCAAAATCGGGACGGTTGGGAGCTATGGAACAGTGTTAATATAGTAAAGTGTAAGAGACAATACAGGCAGTCCCCGGGTTACATACAAGATAGGGTCTGTAGGTTTGTTCTTAAGTTGAGTTTGTATGTAAGTCGGAACTGTATATTTTATCATTGTAATCCCAGCCAGAACTTTTTTGGTCATTTTGACAATTGGATTTTAAAAATGTTGGGTTGTCATAAGAATCAATATTATCACTAAAGCTTCATTACAGACACATTTGATAACTGTTTCAGCTGATCATTGTAGCCTAGGACAAAGTAAAATAAATTACCAATATCCAGAGGTCCGTTTGTAACTATGGGTCGCATGTAAGTCGAGTGTTCTTAAGTAGGGGACCGCCTGTAGTTAATATTGTAATATGGTTGTTTTGTATTACAAATGAATGCTACAATGTACACAGTCCAGGTAAACGGATTAGTAGAATATTTAGTAATATTAAAGCATGTCGTCACCACATATAAAATAACTACTCACATCAAATGTATGAATGATACATTGGACCTAACTGTGGAAAACCAGTATCAAACATCCATGAGCAATCAAAGGTTAATGGCATTACAACAATTAACTTATAAATCCTGAGCATGTTTTCTACGTTTACTAACATAGCGAGCACTGAATACACAATGTAAGCCACCGTTTTATGAGAAGAAAGCCCTACATTTTCTTTCTATTTCCCTATATACATAAATGAATAAATATACATTCTATTATACAGCAATTACACTGTGTGGAGCTTTTGTATCTTTTTTCACTGTTTGCTTTGCAGATTTCCAAGCAGCATTCAAGCATAGCATTATCTGCCTTTCTAGTTTTTGGCTTCATGCATGCACTTAATATGTGTTGTTAAAACAAGGATATTATCATGTATACGCAACGCAAACAGTGATTTTCGGGTGACAGAGAAATAACAATATGTATGTGGGCGGCAGAGTCCAAGAACAAGACTTGACAAACATCCGTGACACAGTACTTAACACTTAAATCACTAGTTGAAAATTTATGAAAAGATTGCCCTCTGCAGAGTATTTGTTGTATTACATATAATGAGAATTAATTTTTGCTTTTATTTTTCTGTTACACTGCTGATATATATATATATGTTTAAATACATATATATGATTATGTTATATAGTAGAGGCTGCTACTAGAGGTTCAGGGGAAATTAATATTTATAACTTTTGTAGGAATTCTGGCCTTAAGACTACTTTACATAGAGCTCTCCAGTATCCAGCCTGCCAAGTTTTTGCAAAGAAAACTGTAAGGCAAACTATTCAAAAGCAATCTGTACAAATTTTAGGCTAAGATTAAGATTGTCAGTGAAGATAGTTAGCATGGACATGCAAGGATTCAGATCTGAAGGGCTACTCAGGGAGTGGAGTAGCCTTATCCAACAGATGCTACTCCAAACCCTGTGTAGCCTATGCAGGTAATTAGTATATGCATAAAATAAGCTATTAAAACAGAGTAGTAGATACTAGTACTTTCCTAATAGGAAAGTAAATTTCTGATGTTAGATTTCCTTAAAATGCAGAAGTGACAATGGGAAAGAGTAACTTTTCACTTTAACATCGTCTAAAGGCATACTTTTTTATGTTTATGTTCACTGCGTTGTGTAAGTCATTTTTTTTCTGTAGCACAAATTGGACCTTATTATGGAACCATTAAATACTCTATGCCATGCAATGTGTTTGGAGGCAAGAAGAAAATATCTATACTTGTACAATGACAGAAATACTAAAGTAATATATATATTTTTTGCGATGTTGAGTTTACAGGTACTGAATCAGAGAAAGTATCTGCATTTATTAATGGAAGAATGGGCCTCTCTGACTTTCAAACCATACAGCACATACGTCTTTTTTTATAAATATAATTCTGTTGAACGTAATATATAAATTAAAGCATGGCAACTTCTGACAAGTTCTGTGGAACTTCACAGTGGTTGCCCAGGTTCTGAAGCAGTGCCTATGGGATACTCTTTCGAGCCCAGTTGTGCCTGCTAGCCAAATCCGCAATGCACTGTTTTCAGCCAAATAAACCCTTACAAGTTGTGTTAAACAAAGAGTTTAATAAGGAGTTTTAAGGACAGGAGCAAGAGGGAGATCCATTTGTTTTTTAACAACTGCAATTTCCTAAACTTAGCAGGCATGTGTAATCTAATAAATGTGACATAGATAAAAAAAAGGTTATATTATGACCGTGTATGTGAAGCTAGCCTACAGGTCATCTACATGCCAAGAAACCTGCAAGCCAAGTGGAAACTTCCTTTATATTGAGTAGTGTAGCTTCATAATATCTATACCATGTTGGATTACCAAGATATAGCCTTTTCATGTAACAGTGCATGACAAGGGACAATGTATTTTATTCCGAAATTTTTCAGAATTAATTCTTGCCAAAAACCTTTCAGTGCAATGATCCCCCGACAGCTCCTGGTGTTTGGTAACTTTCACCTCTGTACTGTCCAGTTACATGAACATTTAGAACTTCACTTCAAAAAGTTCTTATCAGAAATAAATGTCTTATCCTAATCTTCTCAGTTTGGTCCTTTGAAGTATTTTAATGTCACTAAGTGTCTGGATTAGATGCTAAAACGGTTATTAGTAGCCTAATTTAGACTGAGAATTTACCTTTTCACAATTTTTTCTTACTTCTGGTTTTCTCTTATTTTCAAAGGGAAGGGATATAATTAATTTATATAAATATATGAATGGTCCATAAAAAAAGTATGGGAAAAAGTTCTTCCAGATTAAATCAAATCAAATGACAAGGAGACACTGTCTGCATCTGGAAAAAAACAAGGTTTAATCACCAGAGGCGACAGGGCTTTTTTACTATGAGAACTGTCAATCTGTGCAATAGCCTGCCTCAGGCACTGGTCACAGTAGGGACAGCAGAGAGCTTCAAGAAGGGTTTAGATGCCTTTTTACACCTAAATAACATAGACAGTTATGTTATATAGAATTGTTTCCCCCAAATCCCTTCCTAATCCAATCCCTTCCATTCCTTGGTTGAACTTGATGGACATGTGTCCATTATATCTCTCCTTATATAGAGATGTGAAAATTATTTTAGAAATGACACCTGGAAGGCTGTGGCTCAGTATGAAGGGTCAGATTCCTCCTAATATCAGACATACAATTGAACTCTATTTATTCTGTAAGAGATTACTTTGCACATTTGCACATGGTAAGGAAATAACATTCAATATGACCGTGTAGTTATTGGATAATCTACATTTTCCTTCTCATGTTGTGTCTATATTTTAAAGGAAAAACCTACCATGAGGATTCTACTGTTAAAAACGTTATTCATTAATAAGTAAATGAACTGCAGAGGCTGCAGGTAGTCTGGAGTTAAAGGCACCCAAAGGACATAAGACCATAATGAGACGGAAAATAAGACTGAAAATGATAAAATGTATATAACAACTTTAAAGAAGATCTTTAACCACCTTGATCAATTTTACATATTTGCATCCTTTAATAGAGTATGCTCTGTTGATTCTGGTAAACAGTTGCTGGAATTTTCTATCTAGCTCACAGCAGTGCAGAGTGATTATTGGACCTCAGATGTCATTTGGGTGGAGCCAGGCTGTCTGTTCCATCTCAGGACCACCCATTAAGCAGCAGAGTGCCTATTGGTTACTGAACCAATGCTAACTAGGCTCTCTTCCAATTAATTATATTACTAATAGAATACATTGTAAAGTAAAATATTGCTTTCTGTTTCTATATACCAAATAATGTATCTATGACTATTGCAGGGGGACATACACATGGACATAGACACACATGTACAGTACAACAAAATGTAAACAAACACATACATAAATATTCACTTAAAAGTTATACATTGTGCAACTTAAACTAACACTGAACAAGTCTTTTTCCCAAATACAGGCATACGAAAAGGAGGAGAAAGACAAGTGAAAAGCCAACTAAATGTAAACAAATATCTGTAACAACAACAACAACAAAAAAGTCACCTCAGTAATCCAGTACAGTCGGTGATGTGGTGCAGGGAGCTCCACACGCTAATAGGCGACTACCACAGTCGCCTGGAAGTCCAGGCAGGGCTAATGTCGACTCCTAATGTGTGTGGACATAGACTATTGTCCCCATGCAGGAATGTATTACTTATGTTAAAGGGGTATTTCCATGAAGACAAGTTTCTTAAATATACTCAAAAATACAGCATTTTACAGATATATTGGCAACCTGTCTCTATCAGTCTTGGTGTACACAATTTCAGTTGCCCCTGGCTCCCGACCCTGTATCTTCTGACTTTAGGATAGGCAGCCATCTTGTCTGACACTGTGGAGCTCATACTGATTGACTTCCTGCAACAGCAAGAGGAGAGCTACAAGCTACAGGCAGATAAGTTCTTTATCAGGGGAAATGGGGAGGGAGGAATATCAGATCTGATAGCGTAGTAGCAGAGATGTAGCAGAGCTGACTGTGCCATTGGAGCAGATTTATCAAGCTGTCTGAAAGTCAGAATATTTCTAGTTGCCCATAGCAACCAATCACAGCTCCCTTTAAACTATTCATGAGCACTGGTAAAATGAGATGTGATTGGTTGCCATGGGCAACTAGAAATATTCAGACTTTAGGACAGCTTGATAAATCTGCCACATTGGGGGTCATTTACTAAGGGCCCGATTCGCGTTTTCCCGACGTGTTACCCGAATATTTCCGATTTGCGCCGATTGTACCTGAATTGCCCAGGGATTGTGGCGCACGCGATCGGATTGTGGCGCATCGGCGCCGGCATGCGCGCGACGGAAATCGGGGGGCGTGGACCGAACGAAAACCCGGCGTATTAGGAAAAACCGCCGCATTTAAATACCGAAAAAGTGTCGCTTGGGGAGCGCTTACCTTCACCTGGTCCGAGGTGGTGCATTCCGGCGCGATGACATGACTTTCAGCGCAGCAGCGCCACCTGGTGGACGGCGGAAGAACTACATTCATAAATCCCGGCCGGACCCGAATCCAGAGCAGAGAACGCGCTGCTGGATCGCGACTGGACCGGGTAAGTAAATGTGCCCCATTGTGTTTAATTTGCATCTCATGGATCTCATCATCTCCTCTGATGTGTCTCGTCTCTATTTTTATTTGTCAAATACTAGTACAATGTTCAGAAGGTAAATGGAAGTGTATATAAACCTGTACGCTGATAATCTAACCAGATTATCAGCACATACCATCTCATAGCACTACAGGGATAATGCTTAGAGAGTCTCCACCCACACTCTGGGATTTTACACTGACCATCACTGAGTGATAGGAGCTAAAACAGTAATAAACTGAGTAAAATTGTAAAGTAAGGAGTTAAAAGTTATCTTTATTGTGTAAACATCACTAGGGGATTGGAATTTCAGAATTTTCTATCATGGGCAAACCCCTTTGAGCCCTTGCACAAGTAGCATTAATTTCTCTGTAAGTGAACGCTTGACTCCAAGATTGTCTCCCCAAGATTAATAGTTTAAATAGCTTTTTAATAAAATACAATTATTTTTGAATTATGTGTATTTAGTTTACCCTAATCATCAATGTAAAATCCAAGAAAAAAAGGTACCATATAGTGGTCATTGTTTCCCTACAATACCTGGTGTATGGGCTCAATTCAATTCCTATAGTTGAGACAAATATTACCATTTCAACATTCTTCACTATTTTTTTATTACAAAGTAATACACAGATAAAATGTACTGTTGAAGTAGTCGACTTGTACATATGTGCGATATGCACTATGCATCGATAATATGGACACATAGGGCCACATTTATTGAAGTGTGTACACCAGTTTTCTGTCTGACTTTGCACTAGAAAGAACATGCAAACCGTCTGCACATGTATTTATAAAGTGTATACCCAATGTATTGTGTTGCAGGTGCACTGTGTCCAACAAGACAGAAAAAATGTGCAAAAAAGTGTTTAGTTGGCCCATGTACCACAATTGTGTCTGTGCCACAATTCTAAAGTATGAACAAAGTGCACCAAAATAAAAAAACAGGAGCACATCTCCAGAGCAGTGCACGGGGCACCTTAATAATGTGTTATGTGCAAGGAAATTTTTGCTGCAAATTACACCAGAAGTCTGGCCAAAGTAGCTTCATAAATCCCCCCTTGTATACCATCATTGTCATCAAAAACATTTCAAAGGTATTGTGCTTCCACGGTGGATATTTTCTTTCTTTGGCTCAGTTAAACCAACCCACCATCTCCACATTGCATCACTTGGGCCGCTCAAAAAGTATCAAAAAGCATTCACTAAGCAGCAACCGGTATAACTGTATTGGAACTTAACACTTTTTTGTCTGTTTTTATCTAGTACTAGCTGTAGCTATCGGAGTTGCCCGAGATAGTACTCGGCGGTACAGATTCCTTTAGTGGACGTACATATATATACACACACACACACACACACACACACATACATCCAGCTTTATATATTAGATTAATACTAATGGCAGCCACAAATGGTTAAAAGGGTATTCCCACGAAGGAAAGATTCTTATATATATTTAGGATAACAATATACACATTCTGTAACTCACATTTTATTAACAAAAATACAGAATTTTACATATACAATTCCAACCTCTACAATTCTATCAGTCCAGGTGTATACAATTTTGGTTGTACATGGATACAACCGTAAATTTTCTTACTATGGTCAGGTTCTTCTCACGAATAACTTCTCTTGTCTGCGTTCTACAGTGATCTGTGCCTCCTGCCCCTTCCCTACTGCATTACAAGACCAGCTCAGACACAGCCACTTCCTGTCAGCAAGCACAGCATGCAGATAGTTAATCTACAAACTACAGAAAAGATAACCTCTTTAAAGCAGAGCTGACAATGTTTATTGATTAGGTGAGGGAGCAGAGCTGAGATTGTCATTGTGTTTTATATCCATCTCATGTATCTCATCTTTGATCTGTCTCATCATTTTTTTTTCTATGTTCCAGGTTTTAGTAGAATGTTCAGAAGCTAAATAAATGTGTAGATAAAAAAAACTAAGCACATTGCTAGCACATAGCATCTCATAGCACAGATGAATCATGACAACTCTTCTGAGAGAGCAATAAAACTGAGTAAAATTGTAAGGGGATTAAAAATGATCTTTATTGGGTAAACATCAAAAGGATTAAAATTTGAGAACTTTCTTTCATAGGAAAAACACCTAAATAAAACAGCTAAAAGCAAAAAAATCTAATAAAACAAAAGCAAAACCATTTTATCCATCTGTTGATAGGTGTATGGATGTGGCTTTGTATTATGGTTGCAAAAGGGCATGCTAACAAGCCAGATAGGAATTGAAGACACAATAAATACATGGCTCGATAAGCAAATGTATTTAGTATATGGTAGATAATCATGAAATGCATGAAGTTTCAGTAGGTGTTCAAACTGTGCAAATCAATGCTAGAGTGCAATTGAGTTCGGGAATGCACACATGCCTGTGTCATCCTCTGTCCATAAGGTACAGTGGATGATGCTCTGATGTCAGTCTGTTCATGTTTTTTTTTTTTTTTTTTTTTAAATTTGTGTGAACAACAGTTTATTCCTTTCACTGATTTTCACCACTCTTTTTGAGGTCGGAAAGCTGACATCACATAAGAGGTCTTTCTGCCCTTAGTTCCTTGCTGTTACAGACTTAGGTCTTAGCAAGCTATTATCATTCTGTACTCAGTATCCTTGTATCCTGGTATTTAAACCATTTGCTTGTTTTCAGACTACACATTTGCCTTCTGATATTGTACTGTGTTTGCCCTCTTGGCTCTGACACAGTTCTGGTGACAATTCTTCTATTTTTGTACTTTTTTGTCTTTGTCTCCATGATGGAAACTTCATCTAGTCGTCCCCTACCACCTAGGGTAGACAAGCTGAGAAAGGGGTTTAGTCACAGGGTCTATTGTCTCTGCCCACATCACCTGTCCATTCCCAGATCCTGCATTACAATATGTTTTATAATAAGTAACACTGCAACTTGTGTGTAACATTTTAAATATATGACTCGGTTTGTTGTATCTTTAGAAAAAAAAAGATCAGTCAGTCTAAGCTGCCGTCAAATGGCAGCCTTTTCCTTTTGACCATTTTATCAACAACATTAAAAAGAGCTATTTTTGTAACTTTTTTTCAACAGTTAGATCTCCAATAAGCAATGGGTGTGAAAGGAAGAGCACGGAAATTCACTACAATGATTCTATGAACATGCAAGCTTATGAAAGGTCAGTGTCCTAGCTTTGAAACTACCAACAACATACTCTGGGCACAGTGCTAAAAGACAAACATGAACCCCTTGGTGGATTTCAAGATAACATAACCCAAACAAAGTGATCTTTTGCCATGCAGTAGCAAAGGAAATGCCTCCTTAGTAAGAAAGGGCTTACTGCTTCCTTTATTTTTCTCTGAGCTTCGTCAATTAATAAAACACACCCTTACTATAGGATAGAACAGTCTGAAAAAAAAAGTTCATGTTGCACAGATAAACAAATGGGGGGTGCCAAACATATAAAGTAAATATGAAACCGACTAAACATAAATAACACAGGGAATATACAAGTGCCACCAAAATAGAAAATAAACATTTATGGGTGTATGCTTAATAACTATAGACTTAATTGTCTTAAAATAGCACAGAACTGCGTTCCATCAATAAAATTTCTTCAAAGGCAGAAACCATCAAAGACGTTACTTTGCTGTTTTCCCCTAACAATACAGGCAGTCCCCTACTTAAGGACACCCGACTTACAGACAACCCATAATTAAAGACAGACCCCTCTGACCTCTGGTGAAGCTTTCTGAATGCTTTACTATAGTCCCAGATTGCAATAATCAGCTGTAAGGTGTCTGTAATGAAGCTTTATTGATAATCCTTGGTCCCATTACAGCAAAAAATGTTTAAACTCCAATTGTCACTGGGGCCAAATTTATTTTTTTGTCTGGATCTACAATTATAAAATATACAGTTTTGACTTACATAGAAATTCAACTTAAGAACAAACCTCCGGACCCTATATTGTACGTAACCCGGGGACTGCCTGTAAGTCTATGTTCATATCTGCATCAGTGAGGTGGATGCCCAAAATAACAACCGCCTAGCCCAAAAGATCCCATGGACTATAATCAGGTCTGTTGAGCTTTGGCACCAGTGTCCATGCACAAGATTTTTATGCTCAATTTAAAAGTGACTACAGTGTCCACTTCTGGTCTGTATATAACTATGTATGTGTCACTTGTCCACTGTTATTCCTCTGAGTAATGTGCAATACTTGTTTGTTAGCAAAACCTTGACTAGTTCTGAAGACTATACCTTCCATACCTCTATATAGGCTTACTGTGATCTATTTATCATGTATATTTAGCTATTTTGACCATTGGTGGAGTTTTTTTTCTGTTGTTCTGTTATGTTGTCTTTTTAAATTGATTTTTTAATTGATCTAATAATGTGGTATTTTATGCACTCTACAATTGTTTTTTTGCTTCCTTTTTTGTGGTGTTATTTGATTTTGGAAACTATCCATTTGATCAGGTGGTGGTACATTGTGTACGTACCCCCCATTACTTGCAACGTTGTTCATCTTTTTTCTATTGGTAAGACCATCTAGTACATCTCACCAACATAAAGAATAATGACAAAATCAAGGTGGAGGCCTTAAAACAAAATAAATCATTTCCGCCAACTCCAATTGTTTACTCACAATTGTTTACTCACTAGCAATGCATTTTCCTACCTAAGCTACACCAGACTTCTTGATGGCTAAGGAACCTGTCAATCATCATTTGTTAGATAAATGGCAACTGAGCCCACCCACCTCCACCACTAGAAGAAGCTAAGGAGACCCTGTAAAATACCCTACAGTTGTAGTATATGGAGAGAACTCTTGAGTGGAAGCATATGCAGAATCTAATGGTTAACCCTAGGACTTGGTGATTAATATCAAATGGAAATATTACCATAATATGGAGATACACAATATTATCTGTAGGGAACCTCTCCTTTTCATATACTCCCTTAGGGCTCATTCAGACGGACGCTATAGGGCCGGATCTGGTTGCATGATTTGCGACCAGATCACCCCCCCATAGACCTCTATGGCTCCCGATGCATCACCACACTGTCGAGGCTGATCACTAAGGGTTTAAAATAGCAAATTCGGAGATAAAAAAATCTGTAATATAAAGAATACTTAATATTGCCTGTGCATTCCAGTGATTTACACTTAGGGCAACTCAGATGTATGTCATGTGTCCCAATGTGGAATTTTGGTCTTGAGTTACAGTTTTCCATATGATTTACTGTACAAAAAAGTAAACGGCCTTGTGGATTAATCAATGCAAGGTAGTCACAGGTCATTTGCTACATATTTAATACAAAATCTACTTAAAACTTCAAATATATTTTGGAATCCTGGAACATTATTAATCTCTTATAAGACCCTCTGACAAAAAACAGACGCAAATGGATGAAAGGTGTACCCCGGTACTTCCACTGTAAACGCTCTGTGATGTCAGACACAGTACAATGACTGCATCTGTTGTTCTAATTATTTACAGATTGTGTCTGTTTTATACTTGCTTCATTCCACATTAAATTTCATATTTGTAACATGAACTACTGGCTAAATGCAAAATAAAACACAACATAAACACACCTTCCCTCTGTATCCTGTTGAAATATATGGTGTTTAATCTTTTACCATAAAATTTTAAATAACAAGTTTAAACTTATCTTGATAATATAAACTTGATCTATTTCCAAAATGAAAGGCAAAACAAGACTAAAAAGTACTGTCAATTGAAACCCAATTCCACCCCACAACAGCTCCTCATACCCCTTAATAGGGATATGTAAGACAAAAGGACCCAGAAGTCTGATATCAGCACTATATACCCACCTTACTACTGGCTAGTTCTCCACTACAAATCATAGATCAATGGAAGGACCACATCTCAACCCTAGTTCAGCAGGATATTGTTGAAATGATCTCCTCCCATCACAGAGTGTCTCCATCGGTCAATAATAAGATGATAGAACTGTATTTTATTCATCAAGCCTATTTTACCCAAACTCTGCTATGCAGGATGGGTCGTGTAACGACATCTACCTGTATGCGGGGCGCAGAACTAGGTTCCGACTTTTGGCACATGAGCTGGAGCTGTCCCCTATACAGGCATTTTTGGAGAAGTGTGACAGAATTTTTGTCCTCTTTACTACCTAAGCCAGTACCTTTCTCCCCAGAGATATACCTTTTGGGCCTGATCTAAGTATATTCCTACGGGAAACATTATTTCTGGCCCGGAAGTGCATTGCATTGAGGTGGTATGCTCCTAACACGCCTATTATAAGTATGTGGAAGCTCTAGATTAAAGGGGTATTCCCATCTGGGCATTCACATTTTAATAAATTCATTTGCCATTTGTAAACATTTCTTCAATTGGTTGTTATAAAAACATTTTTCCTGTGTGAAGATAATTCCTCATAAATGTAGCCATATTGTCCCTTAGAAACCAGATAGCTTCCTCAGATACAACCACCTCACATTTTTTGCAGCAGATTCTGCAATCATTCCTATAGGACGGCTGCGGGACATACAGTAACTCCCGGACATTTCATATACAAAAACCTTTTGTTTCTTTGTGCAATTCCTCCATCAGAGGTGGCCGTATCCGAGGAGTCAGTCTTGTTTCTAAGGGACCATAAGACTACATTTATGAGAAATTATCTTCACACAGGAACATTTTTTTAATAACATCTTATATATATATATATATATATATATATATATATATATATATATATATATATATATATGAGATTAATGAAAATGAATGTGAATGCTCAGATGAGAATACCCCTTTAATCAAATCCTCCCATACAAATAGATTACATATAAGCATAGGAAGCGACCTGACAAATTTAACCTGGTTTGGGGTGTATGGTGTGATTCAACAGATACTAATCACTCGATCCCTATGTTTAGAAGTGCAATGGCAGACCTAAAAACCAACCGGTAAACCACCCCACCACTGGAACTTATATCTATTCCAATTGTCAATGTGATACTTTAGCCAGTGGTGAATCCCCCTGGGATGAAGTTTTTATTGCAAGTGATCTCCTGGAATTATATAACACTGCACTGATCACTTTTCTTCTGTTTATTTGGGCTACAGTTATATTAGTTCTGTTTGACTGAGGTTCATGACAACGAAAAAAGGCTACATACTGTATGATCTGTATTGGTATTTTGAAAGATGTAAGCTTTTCCTTTATAATTGATCTTTGTATTAGTAAATGTACTCTGGATGAAAAATGACATGACGGTTTTCAATGTGTTTTTCTATGTTTATTTTAATAAAGAAGTTTAAAAAAAAATACTGTCAAATGTTGTTAAAGCTTTAACTTTACTAACAATGTGTCCCTCTTCACACAGCTATAGAAGCAAAAAAGGAACTGGAAACTAACTTTATCTGTATGTATGCTCCAAAACTATCCTGGCCACTGAATTGGCCTACAAGCTATTTGAATGCTGGTATCTTGTCCCAGGATGTTATACAATATGCTATTAGGGCTGCGACCATCAGGATAATATACAACATTTATTGTGGAAATGTACTTAAAGTGTAACCGTCATTCTGAGCAAAAAAAATAAATAAAAAACATAATTATGCTCCAGGTGTCCCTGGGAATCATTCCTCAAAGTATTTTGCCTCTCGGTCCTCATTTAGTACCTCTTTTGGCCCATAGCAACCATGGTTTCCAGCTCTCAAAAAAACTACAATCACCAAGATGGAGTGGCGGGCCTGCCTCCTGTCACCTCATCACAAGCGCACACTGCTCTACCAATCTCATATCTATCTATCTCATATCTATCTATTCCATAACTAGAAAAATTAAAACAATTCAGCTGCACCAGTTAAGAAAATCTGGGGGTGCTCAACCTTCAGGTTTGTTAAATCCTATTGCATATAAAAGGTCAAAAAACAGTGGCACTCCAAGTTCAGTGAAAAAGGAATTCTTTTATTCCAAAAGTGCATATCCCATATCTATCTATGTACCTAAAAATCCAAAAATAGGCAGCACTCCAAGGTAATTCAAAGTTCAAAGGTGTAGTTTATTCCCCTCCCTTTGAACTACCTTGAAGTGCTGCCTATTTTTGGATTTTTATATAATGGTCCACGCCACAGAACCTACGGCTGTGCACTCACCGCTCTTTTGCTGTGCTGCTTTGGATTTTCCTTTATTATCTATGTACCTACCTATCTAAGTAAAACTTCAGCACAGCACATGAGGGCACAGCTTGAAGACATGGAGAGTCTCTCCTGCCACTTCCTGCTGTGGAGTGTGAGGTGATGGGGGAGGGGGTTTTGTGATTGATGTGCAGTTTTTTGAACTGACGGATACACTTTAAGTGTATGGCTCTATTATTCCTCTTTCAATATCCATGAAGGAAAAACTGTTAGGTGGTCCTCCTTCTTTTGTAAACAGCCACAACATTTCAATCAAGAAGATTTAGACAAACTTAATGGTAAATTATTTTCCCCATGGCCTCCTCAGCGGCCGTACTTGGAACTGGGGAACCCATCATGTGCGGGATGCACCAGATCCTGCACCCTTGCCAACAACATTGCGCGCAGCAACAGGGGAAAGTCCGGGGTCGCTTCTACTCCGAGGGCTTATGCCGCCCAAAAAAAACGGCTCCTCATGACGCTCTCTACCGCAGTGGTATACGCTCTGTATACCACTGCGGTAGAGAGCATCATGAGGCCTTACCAGAGGCGCCCCGATGAGGTCCGGTCTTACCAGAGGCGCCGCGATCGTGGATTCCAGTGCCCTGCAGGACAGGAAACTAAACTGAGGTAAGCCAGGAGGAGGGGGCATTTCCGTATTAGTTTTCTGTCATGCGGGCAGGGTATATCCAGTATCGCCACAGTGGAGGCGTGGGGGAATTCTGTCTTTTGTTACTGGCAGAAGAGTGGATAAAGGCACATGCTTAGTAAAGTTAGGGGACAGTTTAGGGGTAGTCAAGTGCAGATTTTTCTACTGGAAAAACTCACAAACTCTCAACTAACTGGTTTGAACATGTCCATCTGAAGCTTTCAAGGAAACCTCCCAGCCTCCGAATACCTATTATTCCCCCTTCTCAGCTTCTCATTCCTCCCTTCTTTTATTTTCCTAAATTTTGTTCCTTTGTTCAGTTTTTTTGTGAAATGCTCTTTTCTTTAAATTTGGGTATGATCATTCCCTTTATTTGAATTTCTGTCGACTCTTGTTCATTCCTTCAAAATTATTTTAGCTTTTTATCCTATTTTATCTTTATATTGATCTTGAGTGACATCTTGCCTACAAGAGACTCTGGTTGAAAACTGTCCATAAAAAGTTTGAAATAAACCAAATTATCTCTATCTACAAAGTTTAGTATTCTTATCAAGGGGAAACATAGTTCTTTCAAAAGTGCTAAGAAAAGTTTGTGTGTGTAGATGAAACAAAAATATAAACATGGCAGAAAACCTGCTGCTTGATGCAGGGTAAAGCTACATGCAAATGGTGCGGTGAGCAAATATATATTAAATTACCCCAATGTCTAAATACAGTTTATTTCAACATGATAGACAAAAATGACTTCATATTGTATGTAGTTACAACCATTCCATGTATCCAACCTGTTTCTTTTACATGCTTCAAACATACAGAATTTGCATCTATGTCAGTCCTTTATAACTGCATGAATGCTGTAACTAGGTGTAACTAAACTTTTGCACATCTGAATAAAATTAAAAGTAGATGTTATGTTTTGCTGACTAGTGTGAAAAATAGAATTTTCAGCTGCATCTAAAAGTGTCCAAGTAAATAGCTAGAAACTATATTAAATGCCCACACATGTAGAATTGTAGTGATAATATACTCACCATGTAAGGGAGAGCCAGACGGACTGCTGGACAAACCTGGCACAGGACTACATCTGCCTCCTTGCTTTGAAGTAAGCTCCTGCTCAATTTCTTCCAGACCTGCACTTTTCTGGAAACGACTCATGCGGTTTACCACGCGAGGAGACATGTGTGTCCGGACACATGGCTGACCACCATATGGGTTTATTGGGAATACGTGGGAAGTGCCACGAAGAGTGCTAACCACCACCCATCGGCAGTCATGACTGAAGCAGATGTCCTGCACCTAAAAAAGAAACGTACCACAATTACACAGAACATCAAAGCAGTCAATACCAGGTATGCCACTGTGAATGATTTTTGTTAAGGTTAAACAAATTGTAGGACATTTGTGTTTGCCTGATCTCACTTATCATAATAATATTTCATTAAAATTAACAAACTTCTTCAGGAACAGAAGAAACTGCAGCAACAAGAATTAAAGGGAACCTGTCACCAGAAGGCTATATTTGTATGCGGACACATTCCGATAGACCCTCAGACGTGGATGGTCTTATCATACCTTAGTGGTCTATAGTTGTTGTAATATTCACAGGTAAAGTTTACCTGGCACTCTGCCAGCAGGTCCTACTGAAGGCCTGGGGGAGGCCGCATTTCAAAAGGTAACGTGCGCTTCCTAATTAGCATGTTTCTCCGGCTTATCACTATTCAAGACTGCGGCTCCCACATCCTCCCTCTGGATCCCTCCCCCTCATGATGGCCGTCGGCTCACTGCACAAACTATCCTTTCTATCCCTGCCATGTGCAGTAAGGTCATGTGTCCCGTCCCTACGCAGTGTAACTAGGCAGAGTGAAGGTAGATTTCAAAGGTGGCTTCATTATAGATGCCTTTAACTTAGTTTAAAAAGTACCCACACCTTTTGGTGTCATATTAAGGATAAGAATATAATCAATCAAACTTAATCAGGTTTGTGGTTCTATAAGTTACAGTACAGTAACAGGCAGTTAAAATATTGGAAATTATAGCTGCAGATAAAGATCAGGTGTGCAAATGTTTCTTTAAATGTCTGTGTCTCTGTGATCTAATTTCTACCTCAAGAGGGGTACTAGACACTCTTGTTCGCATTGGCAATTGAGCCCTTAGCCTGTATGTTCCGTCAAAGTGAGGAGTTGTCGGGATTTCAGTATGGCACAACGGAAGACCGTATAGCGCCATATGCGGATGACATTTTATTATTCCTGACAGAGGCAGATTGTACCTTGCCAGTGGTGTTGGATAGGATTGTACGGTTTGGGAGATAATCCGGACTGACGATCAACTGGACTTAGTCTGTTCTTATGACGATTGACCAGATGGTTTTGCCGGCCCTCTCGGTGGAAGATATACCTATAGTAGCAGAATTTCAGTATCTAGGGATCCAGATTACCAGGAAGGTTGATGATTATATTGAGTTGAACTTACAGACACTATTGGGGACCTTTAAGGATAGGATCTAGGTTTGGAACAAGTTGCCCCTCTCGGCTCTCGGCAGGACCAACCTAATAAAAATTATATTGATGCCACAGTTGCTCTACATTTTGCACAATGCCCCAGTGTAGATCCCTAAGTATTGGTTCCGCAGGTTCCATCATTTGTTCCACACATTAAGCTAGAAAAATTGCAACTCCCCAAAGATCAGGATGGTTTGGAACTGCCTAATTTATGGGTGCACTATTTAGCAGAGCAGTGTTAACATATGAGCGGTTGGGCCAGGGAGGAAAGGGTGACTGATTGGCCGAAAACTTTACTACACTTGGGAGGTGACATGGGCCGATAGCTGCATTTGAGGCAAAACGGTTTCAGGGGATGCCTAGACGTAGGCCGACTTTGGGCCTGCTGCAAAAAGTATGGAAGGTATGTAAAGGCTGGTTGGGAATAGAAAATTGTACTAAATATACGCCCTTGTGGGATAATCCCGTCTTTATGAAATGTTTATGTTGGAGGATATGCAAAGTTGGTGTAGCAAAGGGGTGCGCTACTTGTGCCAGCTGTATTCTGAAGGGGTCTTAAAGTCTTTCCAACAACTACGGGAGGATTTTGAATTACCACAGTTTTGGTTCAACTTAAGGTTGAGACATGCCCTACAGACACAAGCTCAATCAGATTCCCTGGAAATAGGATCTATTGGAGTGTTGGAGGGTGTAGTTAAGGCACAGGGGACTAAGCGGATAATCTCCCTGCTGTATGGTTCTCTTCCCTCAAAGGTACTGGGGGACCCTATGGCTGAGACTAAAAGGAGATGGGAGGAGGAAGTTGGGGAAATATCGGAGGAGGAGTGGGCAGAGGTAACAAGTTCTCCTAGTATTTTATCGATGAATGTTACATAGAGGAGGTCCCAACTGTTCTTAATGTTCTTAGTGTATAGGACACCATGGGGCAGATTTATCAAGCTGTCTGAAAGTCAGAATATTTCTAGTTGCCCATGGAAACCAATCACAGCTCCCATTTAAAATATTCATGAGCACTAGTAAAATGAAAGCTGAACTGTGATTGGTTGCCATGGGCAACTAGAAATATTCTGACTTTCAGACAGCTTGATAAATCTGCTCCCATATGTAGTATGAAAAATGGGATTGCGGGAGGATACAAGGTGTCCCCGGTGTCCAGAAGAGAGAGCAGACGGATGGCATAT
The DNA here is from genome assembly GCF_040894005.1 of Engystomops pustulosus. Classification (NCBI taxonomy): domain Eukaryota; kingdom Metazoa; phylum Chordata; class Amphibia; order Anura; family Leptodactylidae; genus Engystomops; species Engystomops pustulosus. Next base: position 130,304,358 of record NC_092412.1, on the reverse strand, counting down.
GTTTTGGTCCTGTGCTACACTAGAGAGCTTGTGGAAGGAGGCGAAGGACTTAATAGATAGGGTGTATAACATAAGGCTTCCTCATGATCCTAAGGTTGGTTTACTGAGCTGCATGGATGGACAGCAGGGGACTCAAAATGAACGATTGGCTGCGGCAAAATTTCTCTATCAGGTCAGGAAAAGTATAGCTAGGCATTGGTTGGATTATGACCAATAAAACTATATGGATGGAGATGAAAGTTTATCAAAAAAGGGGTAATCTCAAAAAATTTGAAAAACAGTGGTCCGAATGGGTGGAGTTTCCATGCTTGGCAACTGAAGAACTGCAGACAGGTTGGTCTATGCTGAATCTGGCAAGGGCATTGGGGCAGTAAGGGATATTCTAATATATTTGCGACTGTATTGGATGTGAGACGATATGGTGGATTGAGGGAGAGTTGACAGACCAAAGGGTTTTGGGAAAGGGGGGTGGGGGGACTTAGGGAATATGTTATATGTGTTTCTGCTAACATACGTTTGTATTACTATGTACTGAATGTTGGATCTTTGTAATGCGTATATCTGTGTTATCAGCAAAAGCAATAAAAGTTTCTGATTTAAAAAAAAAATGTCTGTGTCTCTGGTTTTATAGATGATAGATCCACAAGCCTGATGCAAAATAAGAAAGATTAGATTCTTATCTATAATATGACACCAATTGGTTCTAGGTTGGAAAGGATGCTTCTCCTCAAGCCTTTAACCCCTTAAGGACGGAGGGTTTTCCGGCTCATTTCTCGCTCTCCAACTTCAAAAATCCATAACTTTTTCATTTTTCCGTGTACAGACCTGTGTGAGGGCTTATTTTGTGCGTAACAAATTTTACTTTCCCGTAATGTTATTTATTTTAACATGCCGTGTACTGCGAAGCTGAAAAAAAATTCCAAATGTGGAAAAATTGAAAAAAAACCGCACGTGCGTCACGTTCTTGTGGGCTCAGTTTTTACGACTTTCACTCTTCGCTCCAAATAATACGCCTACTTTATTCTTTGGTTCGGTGCGATCGCGGTGATACCAAATTTATATAGGTTTTATTGTGTTTTAATACATTTTAAAAAATTAAACGAATGTGTACAAAAAAGAAAAAATTTTTTTTGCCATCTTCTGACGCTAATAACTTTTTCATACTTTGGCGCACGGAGCTGGGGGAGGGGTCATTTTTTGCGAAATGAGGCGACGTTTTCATTGCTACCATTTTGAGGTCTGTGCGACATTTTGATCATTTTTTATTTCATTTTTTATGTTATGTAAAAAGGTGTAAAAGTCGCATTTCGGACATTTGGGCGCCATTTCCCGCCTCGGAGGTCACCGCCGGCCATAACCGTTTTTATATTTTGATAGATCGGGCATTTTGGGACGCGGTGATACCTAATATGTTTGTGATTTTTACTGTTTATTATGTTTTATATCCGTTCTAGGGAAAGGGGGGTGATTTGAACTTTTAATATTTTATTAATTTTTTTTATTTTTTAAACTTTTTTTTTTATTTTTTTTTTCACTATCTTTTAGACCATCTAGGGTACATTAACCCTAGATAGTCAGATCGCTCCTACCATATACTGCAATACTTCTGTATTGCAATATATGGTATTTTTGCAGCACATTCATTACAATGAGCCACTGGCTCATTGTAACGAATCTGCAGCTGCCAGATAGCCTCGTGTCAAAAGAAGACACGAGGCTACCATAGCAACCGATCGCCGCCCCCCGATGACGTTCGGGGGCGTGGCGATCGAAAAAAAGATGGCGGCGCCCACGCGCCGCCGTCTTTTAAACGCCGCCTGCGACTTTGCGGGCGGCGTTTAGAGGGTTAATAGCCGCGATCGGTGCAAGCACCGACCGCGGTTATTAGCGGTGGGGGTTTTGTGCAATATGCAAAAACCCCCACCTCTGTATGAAGAGGACTCAGCCCGTGAGCCCTCTTCATACAGCCCTTATACCTCTGCGCCGTAGAGCTACGGCGCAGAGCGTTAAGGGGTTAAAAGTGACTCATCTCAGGTGAAACATGACACTTCTCTGCTTATTTTCACATGTTTGGGAATTTTTATAGGTAAATAGGCAAGATTTTACATAAAAATGGGAATTGTAGAAAAGTAATTTTGTACACTAGTTGAGATTGAAGTAGTGGGGTAAAGTCCCTTTGAAAAAAATGACCAAAAGGAGCAAATCAAATAACATAAAAATTACAAGTACCCAAGAACGACTGCACAGCTGATACGAAGAAAATGTCATATACTGTACATCATTCACAATTAATCAGCACTCAAATAATCAATTGTTGATAATGAGAATAGCCATCACATGAAGTATATGATGACACAGCTACAAGAACTACTTAACCACAATTCTGGAATATTTAAGACACAGAACAAGACATATTAGCAAGGCAGTGCATTTATTTAACAAACGGTAACATCTTTAATTTGTAATCTTGTTGTTTCTAAAGGATTTTCTTTACAAAATCACCAATAACTTTTTGAAACCAAAACATTTTTTTTACTGTAAATACAGCACATTTATCATGCAAACTTGCATAGATCATGACAAATGTTTATATGAAATAATGGCTATGTATAGACAATTGCTTTCCAAGCTGTCCCTGCCAAGCTTTGTTAACATATAACTGCTTATATTTGTAAGAAAACTGCAAACAGATTAGCCACTAATGGTCCTTCCTGTATCCCGGATATGTCTGTTCACAACAGTGGATGGCAAGCCTCTAGATATTGTTCTTCCTAAATCCCAACAATTTTGATTAAGCTTTCAGTTTAGGTCGCAATGCATACTAAAATAAAATTGTTAAGGACATGCAATTTATTTTCCAACCTTTATTTATATATATATTTTTTCTTTTTTAGTCAGTGCCATATATGTTAAACTTTGTTAATCTCTTTCTAAAGCGCGGTTATATGTATATATATATATATATATGTATATATATATATATATATATATATATATATATATATAATATATATTGTTCTGTCGAATGCTCCCATACAGCTTCAAAGTGTTGCCAAGTGTTTACCATTTCTGTGCTGGTTCACTTTATAGGAAGATGAAAAGGACAATTTTTGGCTCTGTTTAGTGAATGCTGTAATACGGCAATTATTATTGCATGGACACGTGAATAACATAATGGGAGAGCTTGAGGTCAACACAGTTTTAGAGGTTAACAGACAAGAGTTTTGCAGTAAGACTGTATACAAGCATAACTTAGAATGTTTTAAATGAAAAGTTAATTATAAATTAAGGCTAATTATAAATAATCTTATAGATAAGCTTTAAGAGTTCAGTTCACTTGATGTGTTATCAGCAATTCCTCGATAATCAAACTGGAGCGGATAACACAGGATTCCCCAATGGAAATTGGAAATGGGGAGGATAACCTTCTCTACCTTCCTGCACAGTGACCTATTAGAACATTGCAGAGTATACCCAGAACATTCTCCCGTGGAAATCAGCCCAGAAATCAGTTTCCGTTGGGCCAATTCGATCTCTGAGTGCAGTTAACTGTGGAGCTGCTCTGGTTGACATTTTAGTGCTATTTAAAAAAATAATAATAATTGAATAAAAACCTTCATTTGAAAAAAAAAAAAACACTGACTGCATGTGGACTTCTGACAACAGATGGCTGATAAATAAAAAACTTTCAGTGGTTACTAAATTAAAGTGAAAGTCACCAAAGGGATTGTTCATCAGTTAGTGTTTAAGATATTTAACTAGCTGCAGACTGGTTATAAAACAGATAAAAGGAAACTATATTCTGACCCCCTGATTTTAATGACCCCCAATAAAATAAATAAAGTTTAAATCGCCCTCCTTTCCCTTTGTATATAAAAATAAACACATAAAATTACACAAATATTTGGTATCAAACATAACAAAAAATGCTGCCCAGATGTCCAAAGCACCACTTCTTAGCCGTTACACAACAAATTGAATCAATTGAATAAAAAGGAATAAAAAAGTTGTACAGTCTCCAAAATTGTAATTATGAAAATGCCATCAGAATATGGTATAGAGAAGAAAATCCTTTGTACGAAAGGTTTTAATTTTTTATAATGCATGAAAACATAATAAAACCTATACAAATGTGATATTTCTATGATCGTACTGACCCAAAGAATAATAACAATCTTTATTTATATACGGTCATCAAATTCCACAGTGCTTTACAAATCATAGGGGACATTAAATACTGACATTAGAAAGTAAAATTTATTACGCAGAAAATATGTGCTCATACAGATTTTTTGAGGGTTGGAAGGAAAAAATGGAAACACAAAAATAAGTGGCAAGTTGTTAAAGTGGTATTCCCATAAAGACAAGTTTCTTACATGTACGCAGGATTGCAAAATAACACATTCTCAAATACACATGTCTCTATCAGTCCTGGTGTACACAATTTTAGTTGCCCCTAGACACGAGTCTGGATCTTCTGACCTTAGGCAGCCATTTTACCTAAGGCTTCACAGAGCTTGTCTCTTTGTTCCCTGCTTCTAGCTGCCTCCACCCTGCATTCCAGGACGAGCACAACACACACCGACACAAACATTGAGATCCTGTCGGGATGTACACATCGTGAGGAGAGCTACAAGCTACAGGCAGAGTACCCAATAGTATCCCCCCAAGACAAAGTCGGAGGGAAAAGAGGAGTAACCAGAACAAGTTATGTAAATTTGAAGATTAAAATACTTTTATTTTTAACAACAACAATAAAAAGACAAATCATGAAAACAAATGGATACAGTGTGGTGAGGACACAGGGAAAATAGCGGTCAGAACCCAAGGCAGTGGAGGAAAAAAAAAAATATGTATGTAACACGGCGGACTGTAAACGAACCCGGGAAAGGAACCCACTAAAGTACTGGCTGGTAATGTCTACCGTGCCCGGTACTATACCAATGATGTGGGAGCCTACACAGTAATGGAAAAAGGTCCTTACCAGTATGGTGGCAATATGTTCCTCTGCCTGGACTGAGCCGCTCGCCCCGACGCGCGTTTCGGCTCAGGGATGAGCCTTCGTCTGGGGGTGGCGTCATAGTGTTAGAGGGCCGTAAGATAAATGATCTATCGGCCAATAGGAGCTTGCACTATTGTACACGTGGGTCAGATAGTACCTCCCCTGGTGATGCCGGAACAACGCGAGGTCGCGCCACGCGATCGCGCATCACGTGATTTGTGTCACGTGACCGCGAGATCACGTGCCCGCGAGATCGCGATGCCCGGGACCAACACAGAGTTGTTAAAGAGAATTTTAAACGGAAGCGTTTTGGCTAGCGCATGCGCTTAATCATCCTGCGTGATTGTACTGGAAATGAATATATCTTTTTGGCAACATCACTGCATATGGAAAGAATCAATAACCTACAGGCAGATAAGTTCTTTATCCAGGGAGGGGGAGAGAGTTATACAGTAGAGCTGACAGTATGTGTGCGTAGCTGAGATGTAGAAGTGATGAGCATGTTATATGCTTGTCATTGGTGTCAACATCTCTCATCTGTCTCATCTCTCTTTCCAAGGATTCGGAAGTGGTGTTAGGGTATCTCGTCCCAGAAGCCGCCTCTCTTTTCTACCGCTAATATAGAGAGAACTACCCACTGGTGTTGTATTCTCGATGAGAAAAGAAAAGATTTGAGCAACTTTTTTTTTTTTTATATTTACTTGGGTTATTTCTACATTGCTTGCAATGCTAGTAAAAGACAGATGAACTGTGTGCATTAATCAATGAAATATGAAGGTTGCAGAAGTAATCCTTTAAAAATAAATACCTACTTGACATTGACATTTTATAAAAACTAGCAGGAACATAGGAGCCAGAAAAAAAGACCAGTTTTACACATAAAATAACAGCTTTTTTCTGTTACTATTACTTATACTAGTTTATCTAAGTTCACAGCTGTGTTCAGTAGGTTCCATTATGCCCTTCCTTTATTTACGGTGGAAATAAGCCTGGTAGTCTGAGATAATAATGGATGGACAGGGCCTGGCGTAGAAAAAAACGCAACCGGCGACTTTCCACGTATGAAAAGTCGCCGGCAGCAGCGAGTGCGCAGGCCCAGGCCCACTCCCATCCGGCCGCGCCCCCCCCCCTTCACGCCCCTTCACGCCCCACTGGCATGAAGGTGGCGGATTGGGGAAAATAATCGCAAAAGCTAGCAATAAGCTAGCATTTGCGATTATTTCAGGGCCTCTACGCCACTGGCGGTGCGCAGAGGTCCTGATAAATATCCCCCTTTGAATTGCAATTTGGACAAAGAACAATTCAATTCATAAACTTATATTTTTAAGTCCAAAAGTTTTAAACACTTTCCACAAAATGAACTTTTAATACAATTAATCAAATATTTCTATAAATGCCTGAATAACGGAGGATGTATAGCCTAGATATGGAGGAGTGAGGCACCACGTTTACTAAGGTTTCATGCTAGACAAGGGTAAAAACCTCACTATGGTCCAAGACCCACTATCAAGCAAAAACAAAGCTCTGACAGCAATCTAGGATCATTAATACCTCCAGTGATTATTGTTCTCCTGCACCCTGCAGATCCCAGGGGTCTCCTCTAAGGAGTGACTTTATAAGACTAATTTGTATCTTTTTATCTCCGAGTCAAGTCTGAAGTACATAATGCTAAATTTCCTACACAAAGAAAAATATATCAAATTACAACTCCATAAGAGCCGATGAAATAAAACTTACATATTTTTAGTATGCACTAAAAACATAAAAAAAAACCAAAATGGCCCATTTATATTAATAGTGATGTGAATTTTGCCTCACTATTTTGCATAGTGCACTGGATTAATGAAGACCAGCGCACATATGAGAATGAATGGTTAAATCAATAAATAAATGTAACCATTCATTCTCATATGTACTTTTTAGATATATCTTTTTTGCAAATATCTCAAAAAGATATTTTTAATATTATCTAATTTTTACAACTATCTTTTTTCAACTTATGTCCATAATTTCGAACTATCACTTATATTTTATCAACTCTTTTTTTCACCACCATTACTGTACTTAGTCTTTTCCACTTGATAAAGGGGTCCCTGCGTCCCGAAACGCGCTGTGACTTAAAGACCTTATAAATCGATTATCAATAAAAATCTTTTACCAATACCCCAGAGTGCGCCATTCGATTAGACCACCTTCTCTAAATACCCACTATATTTCCTGTATCGCTTTGGCAAACGACAGACAGGAGATCTCTATCTGAAGGCAGCACCTGCAAAATCTGAACGTAGTGTTGTGCCTACCCTCAGCACAACCACACACGGTGAGCACATTTTCTCTTATACACTGTGACTATTTTCAAAAAGGTGTCACACTATTAGCGCTCTCTCCCTGTCCTTCCTTGCCACTCTACCCCCTAAACTTCACAGATGTAACAGTTGCTTATGATAATCACTTATGCTATATAGATGGGTACTTTCATATTTTATTTCATGTGTTTGATCTTGTGGCTTGTATATGTTGCTTTTGTTATTTTTTGTTACTAGCACCGACAGCGGGTATTAGCGGTGGATGCTTATTTCAATATGCAGCAAACTCCATCTCTTTATGAAGAGGACTCAGCCTTTACATTTTCACCTTACAATTCCATGTGAGCTGTGACTAGGCACTCAACCCAAAAGGCCCGTTTTACAGTAGACTTATACAGCTCCGGATCTATCAATAGCAAACATGTCTTAGGGTCATCAGGGACTGCCACTCCCATCTTATCAAATAGGAATCTGCGGACCTGTTCCCAAGACCACTTGATTATTGACAGGATGACTGAGTTTACCCTACAGGCCAGGACTTTTGCTAATACCCTAATGTCTTAGGCCTGTAGAATTTGCATAGTGTGGGGTCTTTCCAGGGCTTGGGGATGACTACAATTAAAACTTTGGTCATTAAACCCGGTAGACATCCTGCTGAGAGTTCCTCCCTATATAGCCTCCCTATGTAGCCGGTTGCTAAATATAATAGAAGCTACAGCAGATAGCTGTTTTAAAAGACTGCAAAAAGCTATAGTCTAACACAAAGTGAGCAGCAACTTACAATCAACGCTCTGGACAGTATAATTTAGCAATCTACTAACGCTGCTTTGTGCGGTACCTCCAATAGTGTGTGAATGTGTCATAGAGGCCCATTAGATACAGTGTCTCTATGCTACATTGCATGGTATTCCAGGTGTGACTGTTTTTACCCAGTCTGATCCTGATCCATAACTGCAATTTGAGAGTTTCCCATGTCAGTGGGAATAGCCTATATAGCGATACTATTCCTCTGCTTATAGAAATATGATACACCATATTGGGGAATTCAATTCTGAAGAGTCATAAGAATAAAATATAATATAGATCTATAATTTATACACAACATATGGGGGATGTCTCTTCAGAAGCTACTGTTATTACAGCAATTACATCTTTCTATTTAGCTGCACCTAGGTTAGATAATTTTTATGATATTCAAATAATCATGTTTAAAGTATATTAAGCATTCACAACTTTTTCGTTCCCCTTTTCTATTGCCCCCTGAACACATATAATCTACAGTCATGGCCAAAAGTTTTGAGAATGATACAAATGTTAATTTTTACAAAGTCTACTGCATCAGGTTTTATAATGGCAATTTGCATATATTCCAGAATGTTATAAAGAGTGATCAGCTTGACAACAATTAATTGCAAAGTCAATATTTGCCTAGAAAATGAATTTTTTCCCCCAAAACACATTTCAACTTCATTGCAGACCTGCCTTAAAAGGAACAGCTAACATCATTTCAGTGATTGCTCCATTAACACAGGTGTGGGTGTTGATGAGGACAGGGCTGGAGATCAATCTGTCATGATTAAATAAGAATCAAACCACTGCACACCTTAAAAAGAGGCTGGTTCTTGGCATCATTGTTTCTCTTCTGTTAACCATGGTTATCTCCAAAGAAACACGTGTAGTCATCATTGCACTGCACAAAACTGGCCTAACAAGGAAGAGTATCGCCGCTAGAAAGATTGCACGTCAGTCAACAATCTATTGCATCATCCAGGAATTCAAGGAGAGAGGTTCCATTGTTGCCAAAAAGGCTCCCAAGAAGGACTAGCAAGCACTAGGACCGTCTCTTAAAAGTGTTTCTGCTTCGGGCTACCAGCCGTGCAGAGCTTGCTCAGGAATGGCAGCGGGCAGGTGTGAGTGCATCTGCACGCACTGTGAGGCGGAGACTCTTGGAGCAAAACCTGGTGTCAAGTACAGCAGCAAATAAGCCATGTCTCTCCAGAAAAAACACCAGGAACAGCCTGATATTCTGCAAAAGGTACAGGGAGTGGACTGCTGAGGACTGGGGTAAAGTCATTTTCTCTGATGAATCCTCTTTCCGATAGTTTGGAACATCGAACTGTATATACAGTACACTGTGTATGCTGGTTCTATGTTGTATCCACACTCTCCAGCTAACTTATCGATATGGGACATGGAGTTGTGGGAGGCAGAGAAACATGAGTAGACTTCCACACCTTGTCCAAATCCAGGCTTCCAGAAGTCAATACGATAATAGGACTGCCAGCAGGAAGAATTTTAAGACTGGTGTTCTAAACGTAAGTCTTAATTTCCCCCAGTGCCTGTAAGTCCCTATCTGTGACACGATCTTACTATAGACAGCCCCGGAGGCTTAGATCAGACCCTCAGGCTGTTATAGTAACAATTAGAACCCCCAGAGAGTGTCTCTCTATATAGTCTTAATTTCCCCCAGTGCTTTTAAGTCCCTATCTGTGACACAATTTTAGAGGCATTTACGATGGACAGCCCCGGAGGCTTATATCAGACCCTCAGGTTGCCATATCAATAACTAGAACCCCCAAAGAGTGTGGCGGAGGGTATCCTGTTCTTCCCGCCCGACAGGTGCATAGTATGACGCGGCCGCTGCTGACGTCATACTATGCAACGGCCGGAGAAGAACATGGCGGCGCCCTGCGGAAGACAATAGACAGAGCAAGATAGAAGACAGAAGAGGACCCGTGCGGACATCGGGTGAGCAGCGCGGACATCGGGGCCACCGGAGGGTGAGTATATATATATATATTTTTTTTTTAAGTGCTGGGCTGCCTATTGACTCCTGTATAAGCCGAGTTGAGGATTTTCAGGACATTTTTTGTGCTGAAAAACTCAGCTTATACACGAGTATATACGGTAATATTTTTCCAGAGATCAGCAAACCGTCTTAGTTCACTTGTAAGGCTACTAAAGGCTACCTGTACCCTCAATCCAAAAAAGTTTAACATGAATTTAATGTTGAACCAACCTTTATTTTTCTATAGGGGGTCTTTAAATTATATTTACACTTTTGGATATGTTATGAAAATGAGAAAAGATATAATTATGATTCTACAAAAAGAAATGAACTTCAAGTGGTACTGTATGAGCATTTACCCGGACTACTAGTAATGAATGTGCCAGAATGAGCATTTCAAACTTAATATGTAACATATTCCTAATGCTGCACAAGAGGAATGTGTACATAACACTTAGAATCTGATAAATTAGCTGTTTACACAAACCTCTTGTGTAACCTTGTATGCATGAATCCCTGGAGCAGGAATATGTGCACAGGCCAAAAATGGATGTTAGTACACATGGGAACCCAGCTGTTTAGTGGAGTGAGGAAAAGGGTCATGTCAGTAGTGTTCTGTCCGCAGAGAAAATGTATTTTCTACAGGACATTTATGTGTAAAACAAATGCAAAGATACAAACAGATCAAATATGAAAAGAATTTTATATGAAAAAATGCAACTTATAAAGCTCTTGTGATATATAATAAAAATGTGTGAATTTTGTAATTTACCTATAAAAATGATCCCCAAAGTCATATGCAGTGCCCATGAGCAATAAGAATCATATTTTGTTTGAGATGAATTTGGAGAGGAGTGTGCATCACACTAGAAATACAAGCAGTTATAGACATAGTTGGAAATGTGAGCTGCAGATACAGATCTAATTCCCTACTTCTGCTTTAACTGCACACAGAACCACAAACATGATGTGATACCCTCACTCCTGGGTCCTAAATCCAATCATGGTTAGAACAAAAAAGAGAGGGGCTGTCAGAGATCAAAAACGAATAAAGAGTGAAGTCCAGCAGTTTGCACAAAAATATAAACTATGAAAAGAAATATAAGGACCAGACTATAGAAGTACAATCAAATGTTGAGGGATGTTAAGAGAGTCATAAACTCAGGCCATCAGCCTTCTTAACTTCAGACGACAACAATGGGGCTCATTTACTAAGGGTCCAAACGCCGCACTTTCATCGGGTTTCCCAAATATTTCCATTTTGCACCTAATTGCCCCGGGTTTGTGGAGCACGCGATCCGATTGTGGGGCATCGGTGCCGGCTTTCACGTGACAGAAACCCGAGGGATTCAGAAAACCTGCGGAATTTAAAAAAACGATTTGTGTCGCAAGACACGCACTCACATGCACCGGGAAGAAGAAGGTGAACTCCGGCGGACCTCGGCGCAGCAGCGACACCTGCTGGATATCGGGCACACGACCTTCGTGAATCCCGGCGGACCCGAATCCTCATCGGACAATGCGCCGCAGGATTGCGACTGGACCGGGTAAGTAAATGTGACCCAATGTGTCTTACAAGAGAGCACCTTGTAATATTCTATGTCTGAGTAGGTCTAATCTAATTGTCTCCCAAACTTTGTAGTTGTGGACTAAATGGTGCTCTATACATAAACAATAATAATAATAATAACAACAAGTTGACTCTGGATATATCGAAAGCAATCTGTTTTTTTGGCTAGGTAAAAAGTCGCAAAACAGCGTGTTTATGACTTTTTAATACAGTAGGGACAGAAACATAGCCCATAATAAATACAGTTTGAAAACTTTCAATAATACTTTATGGATTATATTGGAGATATCCCTCACATCCAGCACTGACACTCTGAATCTTCAGCAGACTAAATTTTGGTTTTCCCTACAATTTATTTCCTTGACACAAATCTACAACTGACATTTTTTAAAACAATGATTTTCACCCACCATAGATTGAAAATGTTTTCTATCATTCATAGATTTGTAAATATTTGTGTGGGTCTTTCTTTATTGTCCTCCATGTGTTCCTTCAGCTAATAAACTTTGCCAGGTCTCAGTCCAGTTTCTTTCATAACCTCCTGGTTGATTGCCCTTCTCAGTTTCCATGTGTACTCATGATTCATTGTCACTACTGTAAATCAACCTATATACTTAATAGCCCCATTCTTAATTTTTGCTATCAACTTTCACAAGCATAGAAACTGACAGAAGGACACATATTAAACAGGTTTCCGGAGAGGTTGTGACCAATTAGGATGTGTGCAAACATTAATCCAGCACTATAAAATACTTTGGTAATTATGTTACATTTTTCAAGTGGTGTTGTTACTATATAATGGTCATTATAAACTAGTGAAAATGATTTTAATATCTTGGGCTGTGAAAACCGATGCATATAAATGCGGATATTTCCCTTTAAACTACAGCTGGAATCTGTTATTTGACAATTGATAAAATCAGTTACATTCTGCAAATGTGGCATGTGCCTGGATCTCTACGTGCTGAAAAGTCTGATATCTCTGTGACTTGGTAAATATGAACTTGCTAGTTTACTCAGGTCGTATGTGATAAGCCTCACTTTAATGTTTTACCTCTACTTGTCAGCAGCACATGGCAGTGTCTATTTTATCTTATTTGATATTTGCAAATGCTTCCAGGGGTCAGTTATAGCCACAGTTTTTTGGTGCAAAACAAGCAAAAGTCAGAAGTAGATGTGAGATAACAGAAACTTTGAGCATGAGCTCTAAAGTGCTGTCATCATCCCGTATTTGTTCTCTGTCCAGATAATATTGGGTTCAGGCTCACTTGTGTGTGTTTGTTTATATAACAAGATCAAAAAGATCTGAAAAGTAAGTGACCAGTGACCCATTTTATCAAGAAATAGTGCTAGCATCTCTTTACTCTGTATACTGAAGCTTCTGGTTATTTGTTGTTCAAAAGAAATATTGTGCTTCTTCTCAACTGTGAACACAATTCTTAATGTTTACTGCCAATGTCCATCTATCTATTAATTTTTCAACATTTCAACTGTTCTCATTGCAAGATAAAAAAACAAAAAATTGAAGGCGCCACTTAAATAGCTTATCATACTAACATTTTACTAAAAAAATATTACATTAGCTGGTTTATAAGTTACATTTAACACAAAGCAAAATGATGGTGCTGCGATAGGTGGCTGCTGTATGCTGTGCTCCGGCACTTTCCCCCCTTTTCCCCTTAATTCCCCTCCTATCCGACCAGTTCCTGCAGGACCCTGCTGCTTAATCACATCATTCGAGTCAGGCAGGATGTTAAACACTCAGAATTTACATCAATGCTTATTAGGTTAATAAGAACAGCAGTTAATATGGGGCACTGAACTACCAATTTCACAGGTACAAGCACCTTACTGGGAGAGCCAGCAACCGTGAATATGCCAGACAATCAATAGCACCAGCACAGGCCAGATTGACGACCCAGACCCCAGGCTGGAGGGCAAGCTTTCTGGTGCACTAGAGCGCCAAAACCTGGCTGCACACAGCACCTGATCCTAACATCAAAATGTAAGTCCTAACCCACCAAATCCCCCCAGAAACAGTAATTGCAACAGTGTAGCAATTAAGTAACACTTCATGCCTCAGCCAATCAGCACTGGATGTGAGGGCATATACTGTATCCAGCAGCACAGGGTTGTCAGCCAGGCAGCTTAATGAGCCAGGATCACATTGCCCCAGGAGCAATGGACAGTGTCTCTCCAGGTAATGCTGGTCTCATAGTTACCTTAGAACACTGTAAAATAAGATATAAGTTACAACGGGTATTGTCTTACAATTGTATATGTCTATACTGTATGCATGTATGTAACTAGGAACTTTAAGCAAAAAAAGGCCCATGTAACATGTATGTAACTGTATCTGTATATGTAACCGTACCTGTATCTCTATCTGTTTGTAACAATATGCCTGAGCACTGTGTACAAAGGAATTCTCTCCCAAGAATATATTGTTAAAAATATGATTATGATTTTACAAAGATGGTGTAGGAAATGAAACAAGGCAAGTGTATTCTAGGCAGAAAATCCCCATGTGACAAAAAAAAGCTATATAATTTAATTAGTCACCAAACCATGAATGCATTCTTCTATCATATGCAAAGGGCAAACACATCTATCATAAAATTATTTAAACACGATAGCAGGAATACTTCATTTACCAATAATAGCATTCCTCTGGTAATTACAGGCGCCAACTTTATGCGGCTGCGGAACTGGTTTAATATCTTGGGAGCAGTTTAGAAAGCTAATCCTTTTCTTGTAGGTTAGATGTTTGTCTGCCTCACACTGAGCCTAACTGTGCTACTATGGACTGCATTAAAAGCATGTTAGTAACACAGACAAATTTGTAAGCACTTTGCAGGTTCTGAAACCTTTTTGGGTAAAGTTGTAATATGCAAGGTAATAAAGCATTTATATGTCTTACACCACAGATGATTTAATGTCGAGCATATCTATTGGATTTACCCTATGTGCACTCTCAACAGGAAAATTGTTATAAGATGAAAGCTTTCTCGCTAAGTCAGTGACCACAGAACAGCTTTCTGCTCAAATAATTAGACTAGCATTCTCCAGATTATTTTGTTAAGCGGAAACCTTATTAAAGTCCCAGGCATCATCAACTTGATCCAGAAAGTATCTCTCTTTCATTAGCAATATCACATTAAAGCATAGTTGATTACATCCATCGATCCCACATTCCTTACATCTTAACACATATTATAGTTATCTTGTCTAAAATTCACAAACATACAACTTCCAATGAACTGACAAAAAACTGATGCTTCTTTCCAAAGATATACATATTTACCGAAGAACAAGAAACATGACATGAAAAGGAAGAAAAAAGGTGAGGAAAATCAATTTCACATGATCCCATAAACAATTTGTAAACACATAAACAAATATTTTGCATGCACAAAATTGCATCTGCATCTTTTTTTAGATAAATGAAATTTGCCATAGTGTCTCCCTAGCGACCAATTCTCCAGACAAATTGGATTTATGGTCGGTTTGCAAATCAGTAACCTTTGCTCAAAACATTTGTCAGACAACCTGAATGTCACTTTAAAGGGTAGAAGGTTAAACAAATAGATGATAAAAGATTACCAAATTAAATGTGGAGGAAATACATATTCTATACTAACTACAAAATGAATGAAATAAATGTATGTACAGTATGAAATTTGGATAATCGCTTCTTCTCTTAATAGAAAATACATTGCATTAATTCTTAATGTGAAAGGCACACAACTGATGTAAAAAAATATTCAAAACATGAAATTGATCCATAATTTCAAAAAGGAGATAAATTATGAATGACATTTGCTAACCTACTATTGTTCAACATTTCCCAATATTTAGATGAATTTGAAGATTATTATATTGAAGCACAGTGAATATCTAAAATATAACCTTTAATTACAAAAATCTTAAAAATCCCAAATGCATGCAACAATAACTCATAGAATAGCACATGCTACTGCATATGATACAATGATAACAATGTAAACAACAGACAAAAATGTCTTAATGAGATAAAACAGTAATATATCTCAAAGCCAGCAAATTGAAATGTGGTTACTCATGTAGACAGTTACTACCTATCTTAGTGTATAAACAGGGAGATCACAGACAATACATACATTATCATCCGATTATATTAGAGTGTATGGAGTCTTAGCATAATTGTATGCAAATTAGGTCTAGTGAATAGAAACAATGTACAGACCCCACATATTTAAGATAAAGATTGGGTCCAGTACTCTAAATACAGTCTAATGCCAATTCTGCTTTGACCATTAGATAGTATTAATAAGGGCGCAAAACAAAATCACAGCATCAATAAATGTCAATCCATAGGATGCCAAATACTATATAAGGGATAAAAAAGAACATTCTTACAAATCCAGGAGGTCAGTGGATGCTGGCTCCCCCCTGCCGTATGGATAAAGCTGTATAACCGTTACATGCTATTTATTCCCTTATCAATGCCCAGACTCCCGTCCTTACAAGAACTTTCCACAGCTGTCTTTGTACAGTGACTTAACCTAGCTATTAAAGATGACAAAAACTCTGAATGTGTTTCCTTCACTATGGTGCAGATTCATCAGGGACAAAAAAAATCGTCATACGATCATAGAATAAAAAAAGCTATTAGCTATCATTATGAAATAAAAGCAGTGGCCCCATTTGTAAAACAGCCCAGCTTAGTGAAAACCGGATGTGCGGCTGGCGTGTGCTGGAGTTTACTGCGCATCTCCGGCTGTTTTAAGCCAGTCGGCGCGCTCAGCCCGCTATGCCCTACCCCGTCAGGTAACCACACACCCACCAAGTAAGTATGCCATGTCACAGACCAAGAAATAATGAATGTAACACTGTGTCACATATATCGTTCAGCGTTAGACTAAGTGTATAAACCAATGTCATGATAAATAAAGTATTTATTCATAGACATACAAGCCGATATCATGATAGATAAAGTATCTATACCGTAAACATCAAGTGCTGATGTGTAATTACAACAATCGTACGTCTGAAATAGAATATATGCGATTATACAATGAAATCCATAATCAGCACAGAACAAATATGTGACTATGCGGTTGTAAATGAACCAGTGTACATTGATTTGGTACCATAAAATTATATTTCTGGCAGTACTGGAGATCCTAGTTTGGATCACCATTAAATAGAGCAGTTTGTGAACGCACTCTTAAACTAAAATTGTTCTTGTGGGCTCAGTTTTTACGACTTTGACTATGCGCTCCAAATAACACCTCAGTTTTATTCTTTGGTTCGGTGCGATCGCGGTGATACCAAATTTGTACAGGTTTTATTGTGTTTTAATACATTTTCAAAAATTAAACGAATGTGTACAAAAAAGAAAAATTTTTTTTTTGCCATTTCTGAAGCTAATAACTTTTTCATACTTTGGCGCACAGAGCTGTGTGAGGTGTCATTTTTTGCGAAATGAGCTGACGTTTGCATTGCTACCATTTTGAGGTCTGTGCGACATTATGATCATTTTTTATTCCATTTTTTATGTGATGTAAAAAGGTGTAAAAGTCGCATTTCGGACATTTGGGCGCCATTTCCCGTCTCGGAGGTCACCGTCGGCCGTAACCGTTTTTATATTTTGATAGATTGGGCATTATGGGACGCGGCGATACCTAATGTGTCTGTGATTTTTACTGTTTATTATGTTTTATATCAGTTCTAGCGAAAGGGGGGTGATTTGAATTTTTAATATTTTATTAATTTTTTTTATTTTTTTAACTTTTTTTAAACGTTTTTTTTTCACTAATTCTTAGACCATCTAGGGTACATTAACCCTAGATAGTCAGATCGTTCCTGCACTGGCTCATTGTAACGAATCTGCAGAAGCCATTAAGCCTCGGGTCAAACGAAGACCCGAGGCTACCATGGCAACCAATCGCCGCCCCCCGATGACATTCGGGGGCGCGGCGATCTGAATAAATATGGCGGCGCCCCCGCCATATATCGAAATATAGTCCTTACCATACCTTTTTACGCCGGATTTCTGTTTGATATTGATACGATAAGTTTCTAGGCAACCCTTGCTGGTCAATTGTGTACAATTGTGGGATTCGCTGTATTTTGTTCTCACTATTTTGTAAGTGACACTGTCAGTGTCCGATATTTGCACTTTTGCACAAAAATTTTTTTTTTATATATTTTTATGATTATTATTGATTTTTGGATGTTTCATCTTTTATGACTGCACTTTAGCCCCCTGTATGACCTATTTGTACACATTGATGAATTACCTCATGAAATATTTGAAACAAGCGTTTACACCATTTGCTATATGAATCATATGAATCATATGTATATACGCTGGTGCTTCTATCAGGATGGCGGCACGCTACTTCTTATACTCTGATTCCCTTTTACTCTAACCAGGCGAACTGTACTTTGTCATATGTGACACGCACATATGATCATTTGGAACGCATCGTGCGTTCCATGCAGCGCTCAGTGCGTTCCACTGACCTCACTTCCGGTTCCATAACCGGAAGTGGGCGTTCCCCAATCGGCGTCCGTGCTCCGACAGAACTGAAACGTATTTAAAGAGGTGGGCTACTTTCACCCATTATCCCCTGAGGAAGCCCGCTTGACGGGCGATACGCGTGGGGCACCTGTGACCCCTCGGTCTCTCCAGCCCGGCATCCGTTATTTGGTAATGTGACCTATATTACTCCTATTAAGCACTTTATATTTACGCTAATATTTATGTACTATTTTTTGTCACACTATTTATGTACTCTGTACTGGGGCTGAACACTGGGGGTTCAATTGTCTTTTCCCTAATTCTGGGAATTTTAATTGTTTTTATGATTATGTTTGACTTCATTAAAATAAAGTTTACCTTTTCAACATAACATCTGTCTTTCCATCTGTCTAATCTTGATTCATTGTTTCAGATGTTGTCAGCATTATCTTTTGACCCATTTCTTTCTGCAACTTCACTGTATGGAGGTAATGTTCCTCACTGTATGGTGGTAGTGTTCCTCACTGTATGGTGGTATTGTTCCTCACTGTATTGCGGTAGTATCCTTCACTATATGGCGGTAGTATTCCTCACTGTATGGGGGTAGTGTCCCTCACTGTATAGGGGTAGTGTCCCTCAGTGTATGGGGGTAGTGTTCCTCACTGTATGGTTGTATTCTTCACTGTATGGAGGTAGTGTTCCTCACTGTGTGGCAGTAGTGTCACTCACTGTATGGCGGTAGTGTGCCTCACTGTATGAGGGGAGTGTCCCTCACTGTGTGGCCGTATTGTCCCTCACTGTGTGGCCGTAGTGTCCCTCACTGTGTGTTGGTAGTGTCCCTCATCGTGTGGCGGTAGCGTTCCTCACTGTATGGCGGTACTGTTCCTCACTGCATGGGGGTGCTGTTCCTCACTGTGTGGCAGTAGTGTCCCTCACTGTGTGGCAGTAGTGTTCCTCACTGTGTGGCAGTAGTGTTCCTCACTGTGTGGCAGTAGTGTTCCTCACTGTATGGCGGTAGTGTTCCTCACTGTATGGCAGTAGTGTCCCTCACTGTGTGGCAGTAGTGTTCCTCACTGTGTGGCAGTAGTGTTCCTCACTGTATGGCTGTATTCTTCACTGTATAAAGGTAGTGTACAGATCAGAAAGGAAACATCTGCAGCCATTTGTAATTAATGAAAGCTACGTGTTATAAATAATAATAATTACGTGTTATAGATTTTCTGTCCTTGCTATCTTTTTACACTGAGAATGCAACCCCCTAAAACCCAATAAACATACAACATGTCTATCTTAAAGATCAAGTATTATGTAATCTATCTAGAAAACCACAAAGAAGTCAAAAGGTCAACTGAATTGCAATGAAGTTAAGCATAGCATTTAACCAAAATAAAGGAATCTCACAATATAGGAGTATTATTTAAGTATTGATCCAAAATGGTTTGGCAGCTACACATTGTCTCAACCACGCAATTATCTTGAACTCTGACTTATTAGTCATTTCTAATAACTCTAAAAGCACAGTTCATCATCCTAGAACAAACTATTGACATTTTATAGAGGACACAATTTATTACAAGTCCATACTTTATCTATACATGTAGTTTTACTTAATTACCTTAATTCTTTATTATATCTTTCAAAACCTTAAATATAAAGTTTACCAAGGGCAAGAAATAAGTAAAACAAAAATGCATTCATTTTGAATGTTTTATTTGCTCTGAAGCCAAGTGTAAAACCATCACCACAACTATCTGCAGCTCTGCTATGCTTGTGGCTGCAGTAGGGTGGGCTCTCCAGAGCAGCTTATTATAATTAGTTGGAGAAAAAAAGAATGTTTGCATCAGGCCATGTAATGGTCAGCACTACTTTGAAATTCCAATAAAAAAAAAACAACAGATCCTTTTTATTAAGGTATTTCCATAACACAAATACAGAAACATACTACTTCCCATCAAGGAATTTGCACAGCAGCAATTGGTAAAGCAAAGATATAAGCTTAGCTGTGTGGTCATTTTTGGCTTTGTTTAACAATAATGGGGCAGATTTACTTACCCGGTCCATTCGCGATCCAGCGGCGCGTTCTCTGCCCTGGATTCGGGACTGGCCGGGATTTATTGAAGGTAAGTGCAAGGCTGAGTGAAGGTAAGTGCAAGATCCGCAACAGATTTTTTGTTTTAAATGCGTCGGTTTATCCGAATCCGTCGGGTTTTCGGTCGCCCTCGCCCCCCCCCCCCGATTTCCGTCACGCGCCGATGCGCCACAATCCGATCGCGTACGCCAAAATCCTGGGGCAATTCAGGGGAAATCGGCGCAAATCGGAAATATTCGGGTAACACGTCGGGAAAACGCGATTCGGCCCCAAAGTTAATGACCCCCAATGTGTCCCTTTGAGGCGTCATAGGAAAAGACTGGGACTCTTTCTCAATGGCATGCTTTAACTGGAGGTATCTAAAAAAATCCTTGTGCCCTACAGGTATGCCCTCTTGAAGCTGTTAGAAAGTTTTAATATTAGATCAGCAGTTGGGTTACCCGCATTAGACCTGCTCTATTCCAGAAGGCTGCACAGTGTGTTACAGCCTCAGTTTTTTACAGTGCGCATGCTCAGTGTGTTACAGCCTGGTCCTGCCAGAGGGCAGGACCCGGCTCCAGGAAGAGGATCGTGCAGCCCCAGCACTGGCAGTCCCGTGGCTGCGATCAGAGCAGCGGACCCCCCGGTAAGTGCCGCAGGGGAGAGATTCAGCTCCTCAAAGTCATTAACCTGCGTAGAAACCTGAATGTATGTCAGGAAGATCTGACTCCAAGGCCCCCTCCAATGTGTCCACTCACGCCAGTTTATGGTGAGGCCCGACAAATTCCCAAATCTTTCCAGCAATTGCAACAACACACGTTGGGAGGGCTCTATATCTCCCAGGAACAGCAATGCATCATCCGCATATAGCACAATTTTACTACGCATCGAGCCATATCTGAAGCCTTCTATATCAGGCGCAGCGCGAACCGCCATGGCCAAGGGTTCAACAGCAATGACAAATAGTAGTGGAGACAGGAGGCATCCCTGCCACGTTCCACGATAGAGCCTGAATATTTGCGATAATGCCCCATTGGCTCACACTCGGGCCAAAGGGCTGGAATATAATACCTTGACACACGAGATGAAACCCTGACCAAAGCCCATGGTCTGCATTGTTAGCCATAAGAAGCACCATTCTATGCTGTCGAATGCCTTGGCCGCGCCGAGTGTCAGAATCTGTAAGCTCAGAAAAAGCCGTCTGATGTTGATGGAGGTGGACTTGCTGGCATGAAGCCTGTTTGGTCCGGTTGTATTATGGAAGTTATGAGCTTTACTAACCGGTTGGAGAGGGCCTTGACAAGAATCTTCACATTTGCAGGGAGAAGGGATATAGGTCTGTACGACAATGGTAATTTAAGGTCCTTACCCTCCTTTGGTAGGACCACTATAATAGTCTCCCTAATATAGGGTGGGGGGGAAGTACCTCTATCCATGGAGTCAATAAACACCTGTAACAACTCAGGGATTAGCAGTTCACTTTATTTTTGTATATTTTTGCTGGCAGGCCGTCTACCCCTGGAGCCTTGTAATTTGGCCATCGACCCTATCTCCTCCTCTATGGTCAGTGGAGCATCAAGTGCAACACTATCAGTCTCTGACAGTTTCAGTAATTCTAAGTCGATAGGAAACCTAGTATCTCATCCTCTGAAGGATCTGCATGCAATTTATAAAGAGAGGAGTACAATTCCTCCATGACATTCAATATGCCACCTATATCATGTCGCAGTTGCCCATTTCTGTCTTTTAACAATGATATATGCGATGTCCCCTGTTGGGCCTTAG
This sequence comes from Engystomops pustulosus, assembly GCF_040894005.1. Classification (NCBI taxonomy): domain Eukaryota; kingdom Metazoa; phylum Chordata; class Amphibia; order Anura; family Leptodactylidae; genus Engystomops; species Engystomops pustulosus. The sequence continues at coordinate 130,282,331 of NC_092412.1, read as the reverse complement.
TTATTACTGACAGCAGATGTACGACCTTCTCCCCCTCTTCAAAATAGCGTCTTTTAGCAAAGGCTCTCTTCCTATCCGCTACCTCTAACAAGTGTGAGTTCGAGTTGTTTTGGGCTTTGTGCATGCGGTCCGTGGGGTGGGATCTCTAAAAAATAGTGCACATCTCCAAATGCACCGCGTCATCTATTTCCCTGGACTTATTTTTAGTAGTGCTTACAAGCTTATATGCTTCTCCTCTCATGAACCCCTTCGTTAACTCCCATACACTGGAAGGGGGAGCAGTGCCCCTATTCTCTTCTATAAAGCACACCACTGGCCGTTCTACCCCACTTGCAACCGCAGGTGTTCATAGTATCATAGTATATAAGGCTGGAAGGAGACGCAAGTCCATCAAATCCAACCTTTAAGAATTAAATAAATGTTTTATCCCCATAACCCGTGATATTTTTTCTCTCCAGAAAGGCATCCAGGCCTCTCTTGAACATGTACATAGAGTCCGCCATAACAACCTCCTGCGGCAGAGAGTTCCACAGTCTCACTGCTCTTACAGTAAAGAACCTTTGTCTATGGTGATGGTAAAATCGCCTCTCCTCTAGGCGTAGAGGATACCCCCTTGTCCTGGTCACAGGCCGAGGTATAAAAAGATCTTTGGAGAGATCCTTGTACTGTCCATTCAGGAATTTGTACATTGTAATGAGGTCTCCCCTCATTCCCCGTATTCTAGTCCCCCCATTCCCCTAATAATCTTGGTTGCTCTCCTCTGCACCCGTTCCAGCTCTACTATATCCTTTTTATACACTGGTGCCCAAAACTGTACACAATATTCCATGTGTGGTCTGACCAGGGATTTGTATAAGGGCAAAACTATGTCTTTATCATGAGAATCTATTCCTCTCTTGATACATCCCATTATTTTATTTGCTTTAGCAGCAGCCGCCTGGCTCTGGTCACTAAAATTAAGTTTACCATCCACCAATACGCCCAAGTCCTTTTCAGCTTCAGTTTTACTAAGTAATTGACCGTTTAGAACATAATTATACTTTTTGTTTCCATGGCCCAAGTGCATAACTTTACATTTATCTACATTAAACCTCATCAACCATTTCTCTGCCCATCCCTCAAGCTTCCACAAATCCCTCTGTAATGCTAAACTATCGACCTCAGTATTTATTACTTTACACAGCTTAGTATCATCTGCAAATATTGAAACTTGACTGTGTAAACCTACTACAAGGTCATTAATAAAAATATTAAAAAGAAGTGGCCCCAATACTGACCCCTGTGGCACTCCACTGGTAACATCAACCCAATCTGAGAATGTGCCATTAATGACCACCCTCTGTTTTCTATCACTAAGCCAATTACTTACCCAAATACACAGATTTTCTCCTATTCCCAGCAGTCTCATTTTATATACCAACCTTTTATGTGGCACGGTGTCAAATGCCTTTGAAAAGTCCAGATATACAACATCCACAATGGATACACAACATCCAAAATGGATTAAGCCTCCATATTCTATTCTGTTCCCTAGGAATACCATAAATTATAAGTGGGGTGACTAAAGGGGAATGATCAGACATAGATCTAGCTAAATATTCTATTTCCCCCACCCAGGGCAGTATACTTGAGTTTCCCAGTGCCAAGTCTATCCGAGACAATGAAGAGTAGGTGGAGGAGCAGCAGGAGTATTGGCACTCATCTGGGTGTTGTAACCACCACACATCCAACAGGTCTATCTCTGCCAGTAAAAGCCCAAAGGGTGTCAACCCTTGCGGTGTTGGTGTTAGATTCATACTCCACCTATCCCAATCGCTGTGAGGAACGTTGTTAAGATCTCCCCCAAGTAGACAAGGCAATCCCGGGTATTTAGCAATGAACCCCAATAGTGGCTTTATAACCTCATTAGAGTACGGGGGGAATATAGACTGACAAAAGGATCATCACTCTAGCCCCAATTTTAAAATGGAGACCTATAAATCTTCCCTCACTGTCTTTTACCTTATCAAAGATCTGAAATGGGACATCTTTGTGAACTAAAATACTGACCCTTCTAGTTTATGAGGAAAATACAGCAAGACAGTCGAACCCCATCCATCTTTTTTGCATCTGGGATATTCTATCCAATGCCATATGAGTCTTCTGCAAACAGTATATTGCTGGTCGCTGTCTCAAAAGATACTGAAATATTCCAAGCCTCTTGGTAGTGTCCACGAGGCCCCAGACATTACAGCAATTTACTGGTATACAGGAAGCCATAGCTCATCAGTCCATAATAGGTATAGGACATCTGTGTGACTTCTGTTGAATCCCCTCCACCCCTAATAATAAAAGGATTAACATAACATTTGTGCAGACCTGGTGTTAACCATCCCCAATAACTATACCCGCACATTCTATAAAGGCACCTTGCGGGGGAAACTCCAAGAGAATACCTTGTGGGCATGTTTCAGTAACACATAATGATATAGATAGCCCATGTATGTATCCAACTCTTTTGAGTATTGATATCATTTCGCGCTATCAGTCTTCCCTTTCTCGGTTGCCAGACCAGCCGGTGGCCGTGAAAAGCAGGATAAGAGAAACGCTGCGGTCCATAGTAATTATAACAGTAACAGATTACTGTGACTAAGCCTGCAATAAGTCCACAGCAGGGCCACATCTGCCATGAGGCGAGATGAAAACCTCGTCTCAGGCGGCAGATGCGGAGCCCTTTAAAGAGCAGTATTTTGCCCCTGTAATGTGGACGTTTTGGGAGCCTGTTGACGCCCAAATCGCCCACCTGATGAATAAATCGCACCTGTCTCTTTAAGACACAGGGGAGATTTACATGTGGAGCCGCAGCTGCCAGAAGAGCCGTGCGTAGTGGAAGCACCCTGCCTCGAGGTAAGTAAAAGTTTGATTATTTTTCATGTAAACTTATTAATTGAATCTGGCTAATAAGGGGCAAATACTTTTATAACCTAGTCAGATTCTGATTATACAGGGGGGACTGTATATATTTATATATGGGGCCAGATTCTTTTTATACCTGGGGGGCAGTATATATTTATATGGGGCCCGATTCCTTTTTTCTGGGGGGGACTGTATATATTGTATATATTTATATGGGGCCAGATTCTGATTATACAGGGGGGGGGCTGTATATATTTATATGGGGCCAGATTCTGTTTATACAGGGGAGGGCTGTATATATTTATATGGGGCCAGATTCTGATTATACAGGGGGGACTGTATATATTTATATGGGGCCAGGTTCTGTTTATACAGGGGAGGGCTGTATATATTTATATGGGGCCAGATTCTGATTATACAGGGTGGAGCTGTATATGGGGACAGATTCTTTATTTTTCTGGGGGCTGTATATATTTATATATGTGTGCCTGTATAAAACTGGGGGTCTTCGAAATATAATAAAACTTGGGTGGGGAAATCAACCGTATATATGGGGCATGTTAGTAATTAAACCAGGGGTCGTGCTATATGGGAGGCTGTATATAGTCAAACTGATCTAAATATGGGGACAAGATATTAAACTGGGAGGAACTATATGGGAGCTGTATATAATTTAATTGGGGTGGGAATAAGAAGTCCTTTAAATATGGGAGCAGGACATTATAAAAATAAATAAATTATTATATATGTACAGTATATATTCATTAGGGGGTGCTATATATTTACAATGGTCAGGGTAGCACTGTATATAAAATCACATGTAACATGGTGGGATATATTAGTTATAGGGTACAATAGATTACTTTTCATCATGTAAACGAAATGCTGAGGGGTCTGTATTAATAAATTAGATGTGTTGTATATTGATTGGTGTTCTGTGCATGCTATAATGGCAGTAGAATATATATAAATATATATATATATATAAAATGAAGGGATGTTTTCTATGTGGAGGAGAGTGAGGTCAGTTGTGTTGTGATGGGTATATATTATTTAGGAGCACAATGTTGTTATCCTGGAGACTTTATACTGTAAGTGGTATTTTTAGGGACGCCAGGTGTCGATGTGCGGCACGGAGCTAAAGACATTTGGCTGTGAATTCAGTGATAGGTCATGGATTGGAGAACCCAGAATAAAGTCCTGATGGAAGAGATTGTCATCTATAAGGTACTAGAACCTGTAGTCAGTCATACAGTGTCAGTGTTCCTGCCTGTGGGGATTTTACTTGTTAGTAAAGTTTTCAGGATTTACTGAACAGGGAGCGGCCAATGGAACAGGAGGGGGGGGGGGGGCAGCATTTTAATTTTCGCCTCAGGCAGAAAATATGCTAGAATAGGCATTGGTCCACAGGGAATTTGCTCAGTCTGCTTCCGCAGATGCACGAAGCTGCCCCTCATGTTGATCCAACCACTGTTGAGCAGAAGATGGTTCTTCAAAAAAGTTGCGTATTATTGATAACTCCGCTGTCATACCTCCCACCTGCTGTACCAGCGATGTGATAGTTAATTTACACTTGGAGACAGCTTTCAACACATCTCCTATAGCAGCAGCCTGCGGGGACTTTCTATTAGGTTATACCTCCATATCTGGGTCTTCCGACATGGCAGCCTCTGACAGGGGATCCGACGCCTCTTTAGATCTTGAAGCCGGGTACAAGCTTCTATTAGCACCTCTCCTGGCAGCATTTCTCTCTTGTCTTCCAAACTGCTCCAGACACTGTTATTTCCCTCTACTACCTCGTGAAATTGTAGATTGCAGCAGCAGATCACTGGGCGAGTTTCACCACAATTTGGGGTGAGTCCCACTCATTATTTAGGGCCATCGGATACTTTCAGGATCAGAGACAGGAGCTCCACTGCGAGCATCTTATTGCATGCGCCCCCCGAAACTCCATTTTTTAACGGCTTTCAACTATTTCACTACCTTACTGTACAGTGAGCTGTGAAAACTACAGATTTACATATTCATGTTTAATCTGTTTTTATTTTAAAAAGTCTTTCTACTTTCTACAGTAGTTACATCATTATACTGTAATACATTATAATAATAAATACCAAAGTGACTACTATAACGTTAAGTACGTTTTCTAGTAGTTCGGTGCTTGCTGTTTTATTTTTTTAACCCCTTATCACCGACACTAGTTTTCAGCTCAATGACCAGACTCGATTTTTCAAATCTGACAAGTCTCACGATAATTGGTTATAACTTCGGAACGCTTTAACATATCCGGGAGATTTTGAGAATGTTTTCTCGTGACACATTGTACTTCATGTTAGTTATAAAATTTAAGTGAGAAGTTTTGCGATTCGTTCTGAAAAAAAGTGAAAATTTGGCAAAAGTTTGTAAAAATTCTTCATTTTCCAAGTTTGAAATGTTCTGGTTTCCAGACAAGATGTAAAACTACCCAAAAAGTTTGATAATTAACATTTACAGAATATCTGCTTTATGTTGGGATGATAATTTATGCTTCCGGTAATTTTTCTAGGATGTTATGAGGTGCAGAACTTTAGGTGCGATTTTTCTTATTTTCATGAAAATTGCCAAAACTCACATTTTGAGGGACAACTCAGCTTTCAAGTGACTTTGAGAGGCCTAAATAATAGTAAAACCCCATAAATTACCTCACTATAGAAACTTCACCCCTCAACGTATGTAAAACAACTTCTATTAAGTCTATTAACACTTTAAGTGTTTCACATGGGTTAAAAAATATGGACCTGCGATTTAGAAACTATTGAATTTTTTGGGAAAATACATTAATTTAGGCCAAAACTGACATTTTCAGAATAAATTAAATGATGAAACGCACTGCAACGCTTGATGCCCAATTCCTCCCGAGTGTAGCGATACCCCATATGTGGTGGTAAACTGCTGTACGGGCGCACGGCCGAGTATAGAATGAATGGAGGCGCCATTCACAGCAGATTTGTATTGTCACATTGTACGACTTATAAATTTTTTATTTTTTTTGGTAATACAAACATATGAGGCTTATTTTTTATGGGATGAGATACAGTGTATAGATAATTTATTTTGGGAGTCTAAAGCTTATTCTTGAGATTTTATTAACTTATTCTCTACCTTAATTCGAACCTCTCATTCATGTCTCCAGAGCTGTACCAATTCTCTGGAATGCTCTAACCTGGACTATCAGATTAAAACCCGGCCTCCAAAGGTTCATATGTGCTTTTAAGACTCCTTTCTTTAGGCAAGCCTATAACATTCGCAAACTGCATGAAATTTCAACTCTCTCTTTACTAACCTACCCTGTTAACTCCTCCCGTCTGTTGTATGGCAAACAGCAGACTGCTTCTTTGTAGTCCCAGTGATCTTGAATTTTGTATATATCATGGTGCCTGATGGCTGGTTCGAGCAGCATCTTTATTTATGAAATTATTTTATTCTGTTCCCTTATAAAGAATGGCTGGACCATTATACTGTTAAAGCTCTTGTGTCCCCCTTCACCCTCATAGACTGTAAGCTCTTGCAAGCAGGGTACTCACCCCTATTGTTCCATATGACTGTTTGTACTCTATAACGTCTTATTTTATTTGTATATGTCCCCAATGATTTGTAAAGTGCTACAGAATATGATAGCGCTATATAAAGATAATTATTATTATTATTAACTCCAATGTTTCTTCGTTTCAAAGCAAACAGAGTGATGCCCAAATTACAATGCTTGCCATTTTCTTTCCAGAGCTAAGGCATTTTCTGTTCTAAAACTACTTGTCAAAAATTTGTCTCCGCAGCAGTAAAGTGGATGGAGAATAACCTCTTCATGTATTTAATTAAAGGCTGCCTACAGTTCCAATGATGCCTTGTATTCTAATTAAGTAATCAAGTAAATCCACTGAACACTGCATGGTGTACATACAGGACAATAAAGTGGTCATCACATTTAACAGCATGAAGCTTGTCATCAGTAGTAGAAACTAATAGTGAAACAGTTACATGATGTGTATAGTAAATAAGGGTTAATAGGTTCTCTGATGTGCAAAACTGTGCTGGGAGAGCAGAAAGTGGGTAGGGGGCTACAGAGGAGTGTTTGACACAGCATGTGATACAGAGAGAGACAGAGAAAGTTCTGCATAATCACAGACTGAGATGGAGGGACTGATACAGAAGAGGAGAGATCTTTTAACTCACTATTCTGTGTAAGAGAATACACTACACTCCCCTTCCCCTCTATGAAACCATATCTCTAAACAACTCTTAGTAGAAAATCAGCAGCACAGGCAGGAGACACTGCGAATGCAGAGTCAGCTTAAACTGAGGAGGGTAGCAAAGAAACTGCTGCACATATGTAATCAAGATAATAGGCAAAGTTGTTCTACATCCAAAGAGCTATTTATTTGTGAAAAAACACATAAGAGTTGCGCTTTAACTATTCAAACACCTTACCAACAGATTTTCCAAGTTATAGACCAGAGTGGAATGTTATCATTGAAACAGGGGGAGCATAACAGACTAAATAAATATTTTGTTGTCTAAATATATTCAATTAAATTTTCTGTATCTACCATAAACTTTTATGGAGCAGGCCATGGTCAGAAGTGTTCAGCTAACAGCTCCTATCCATTACCGTCAACCCAGGGGTGTATGTACAGGAGTAGCAGCCATAGCAGCTGCTATAGGGACCACAGTATCAGAGGGCCCCTTCATCCAACCTGCCATACTAAAAAATGGAGTTCATATCTTTACAGTACACAGCTCGAGAGAGAGGGCAGCGGGACGGCAGGAATAGGGATCACTCATCTTTACTTACTTATCTCTACATCCCCTATGTGATCTGCAGCTACAGAGACAGAACTGTGGGCTCTGACACTCTCCCTGGGATAAGAAGACTGTCTGACAGTACATACATGTGTATATGAGTGTATAAACGTATGTGCCTTTATATACTGTATGTGTGCGTATCTGCTGTATATGTGTGTAAATATGTATATGCTACATATGTATATGCATAAGTGTATGCATGTATGTAAGTGTGTATGAGTGTGTGTTTATGCAAATTTGTGTATATATATAATGTGTGTGATTGTATAAACATGTGTGTGTACAAGTATGTATATATTTATTTATTGGAAGGGGAACCCCATGCAGAAGTATGCAATGGAGCCTAGCCTCTGCTCCTGAGTGATCCAATGTACAGTAGGAGTAACAATAATATTAACAACTACTCTGTGAACAGGTTACAAAAGTTCAAAGAATCCCCTCTTGCTTTTTTTTTTACAAAGTATATTTTCCATCCTACAAAACAGACTTACTTTAGCTTCAGTCTCTCCTCGATGCAAGGTGTACAAGTGATGAACAGCACTTTGGGAAGAGGACCAGGGATGAGTAAGGATCTGAAATACATGGAAATCATGTCCAAGTGTATCAGAGGTAACCAGCAACATTCCTAGAAAGAAAAAGAAAAAAATGTATCAATATATTTTTTAAACATGTTTATGCAATTACCATTATTTACATAGCTTATTAGTATTACTATTTATTATTAGCTAGTGTGTCTCTCTCTCTCTCTCTCTCTCTCTCTCTATATATATATATATGCACATAAATTTTGCACGAAATTCCTTTTTAATAGTTTAGCTTCCTCATATTTCTCATATTCATTACACTTTAAATGAGAGCAATGTAAAATCTGCAAAAATATGGCTATAATATATTAAAACAGCACAATAAGGCTAGATTCATGTCATGTTTTCCCTCCATTGTAAAGATTTCTGAGGTATCCCTATAATGGATTACAACTGATGGCTGCTATATAACCCACTATATGTTCATACAATGGGATACATCCTCCAATTTGGCTCAATCCCCTTAAAGAGAGAAGAGCCAATCACTGGCTGATGCTAAAGTTCTTGGTGTCTCGCAGTGTTGTAACTGTCCCTATATGAGCAGTCACACCAGATCACCCACAATGTACACTCAGCGAAGACCAGGGACTGATGAAATGCAGTTAATCCATCTGCTATGGCTATACCTCTGCTGAGAGTGAACTGCATGTACCGCATGTGAAGCAAACTGAGCAGACATTGGTAAAAAAGGACCTTTAGCAAGTAAACTGGGATCTTTACTGGCATACATGCAAATATGTGTCCAGAAATTATATGTGAAACTATCTTAACTCCCTGTGGACCACCGACTTCTTCTCGTGGTTTGTCAAAAAAAAAAATGCTGCAAATGAGCTTGAGCAGTTCTGAGGGGGTGTCATCAAATGCCTCCAGGCTCTGCTTTATAATAATAATAATCTTTACTTATATAGCGCCATCAAATTCTGCAGCGTTTTACAAATCAATAATTATTCACAACTCTTTACAGCCTTAATATCCACCTCCTCCCCAGGCAGAGAGTTAGTGACAGCCACTTGGTTCTTGGCATTTCCTACATATGTGTGGTTGTCTCTATATAGTCGGAGATGCAAAAGAGTCGGCTGTGCACTGTACTGAGACCCAAGTAGCATCACTGGTTCTCTGGCTGGAGAAAGGAGGGAGGAGGCATTAAAACTGTAAAGAAGTGTGAATAATTACCTGACAACAGAGCCTTTGTGACATCCCCCAGAGCCCCTCTGCCTCATTTGAATAAATTTGAAAAAGCTATTAAACCCCCCCCCCCCCCCCACACACACACACCAAAACAATAGTCTAAGAAACTAAAAGAAGGACAGATCCTGACTGAGGGGGCACACATCACGATGTCAGAATTGGTTTAAAATACTGGTAGATTTCCTTTAAGCCTTTATCCTTATCAGGAAAAAAAATTTGAAAAAAGTTGATGTTTAAGACAAAAGCTATTTTATGTGTTCAGACTTGCTTGCCTTTGTTTATGATCAGTTATTTAAAGGGAATGTCAGGGTTCGGGCTCAGTGGACCCCCAAGAACACTGCGGGAGGTGGAACGAGCTGACACCTGAGACCAGAGTTTAAGTGGCACCTGGTCTTCACCAAAGCGGGATGGTCTTGCTGTGGCAGGGTGCCACCAGGTCTTTCCACAGGTGCGACTAGCGCGCGGTGGAAGCCAAGGTCGCAGTACAGAAACGTGATCCAGGCTAAACATCAGAGACAGGCACAGAGTCAGGGCAGGCGGCAGAGATTCTGAGGTTAGAGGTCAGGCCGAAGGTCACAACAAGAGGTCAACGCAGAGCCAGTGAACGGGAACAAGGAACGACACAGGAACTCACAGGGAAGCTTTCTCTAAGGCTAGTGAACGCAAAGATCTGGTTGGGAATCCTTGGAACAGTCGGCCTTCAAGGAAACCCAGGAGTGCAAAAGCCAATCAGCGGTGCGCTGGCCCTTTAAGACCTCGAGTGGCCGGATGGGAGCAGGAGCGTGGAGAGGTGAGTTTGGCGCTGGGGCCGGGGGGCAGCGCCACGGAGAGGGGAATGGGTGTGCACGAGGCATGGATCGCGGAGGCACGCATGACAGTACCTCAGGCCTCCTCCTCTTCTTCTTCGTCCCAAGAAACCTCTTTTGGAGAGGAGGTTGTACAGGAGAGATGATATGCCGAGGGACTGGCCCTTCTTCGACAACATCCGAGGACGTCAGGACAGATGGAGGTCACGCCATGCAGCGTGAGTGTCAATCTGGACCCCAAAGCAGGATCTCACCAGTCTTCTATTTGAGGACCAGGAGGACAGATGAAATTGAGCGTGGCAGCACGTAGAATGAAAGTTTTTCTTTGTGAAGATCTCCAACTTGAAGACAGATAGGCTCAGTATGGTACCAGACCAGATCGGAGAGAAGCTGTCCACTGACTGAGGAGATGACAAGGGGTTGCTTGAGGGAAACCACTGAAATGTCATGCCGGGAGACAAGAGTTGCATCCACAAAGTTCCCTGCTAGGTGTGGAGAAGCTGAATTCACACCTAGGGTTGTTTCTCCCAGGAGCCCTAGGTGCAGGCTTCTCCTGGACGTGGGAGGACGGACAGGACAAGCCCCAATAAAGTGCTCGGGACTGGCACAGTAGAGGCAGAGGTTCTCCTGACAACGTTTGGAACATTCCTTGATGGAGAGACGGGCTCTGTCGACTTGCATAGGCTCCACTTCTGACTGTGTGTTTGGAGGCTGGAACAGCCTTTGGGAGACCAGAGCCAAACAAGGTAGCTGTGGAAGCGGAGCCTACGGTTGCTCGTGATGCCATTCCCCAGCATGCTCCATGAACCGCACGTCTATCTGGGTGGCCAGGGTGATGAGACCACTCAAAGCAGCCAGCAGGTCACGAGCGGCCAATGCTTCCTTGACCTGGGAAGTCCTTTTTTGAAAGTTGCAGCCAGAATAGCGTTGTTCCAGGAAAGCTCAGAAGACAGAGTATGGAACTTGATGGCATACTCGACCACAATCGAGTCTCCTTGGCGCAGGTCCAGCAGTGCCGTTTCAGCAGAGGAGGCTTGTTCGGGTTCCTTAAACACAGAGCGGAATTCAGCCAGGAATGCAGTATGGGTTGCCGTGTGTTGTTGACGTGTTGTTGACATGGGTTGTAGCGCGACGGTGACTTGACTAAGTAGTTCTCCATGTGAAGCAATCTGCAGGGACTGCTGGGCGACAACCCTGGAAATATCGTCCAGTATCGGAAATGGCACCTCAGCGGGGTCCATGGCAAATCTTACTGTCACGGTTTGGGGTCAGTGAACCCCCTGGACCACCGTGGGAGGTGGTACTAGCCTGGACAATGGACCAGAGTCTAATTGGCAGAGCCCCCCGCAAAGCGGGATGGTCTTGCTGCGGCAGGGTGCCACCAGGTCGTTCCGCAGGTGCGACTAGCCTGCAGTGGCAGCCAAGGCCACAGTACAGAAACGTGATCCAGGCTCAATGTCAGGAAAAGGCACGGAGTTAGGGCAGGCGGCAGAGATGCTGAGGTCAAGTCCGAGGTCACAACAAGAGGTCAAAACAGAGGCAGGGAACAGGAAAAAGGAATGACACACAAACTCACAGGGCAGCTTTCTCTAAGGCTAATGAGCGCAAAGATCCAGCATGGAATCCTGGGAACAGCCGGCCTTTGAGGAAACCCGGGAGTGCAAGCGCCAATCAGCAATGTGCTGGCCCTTTAAATACTTGAGTGGCCTCGAGCGGACCAGGCCGGACAGGAGCAGGAGCATGGATAGGTAAGTTTGGCGCTGGGGCCGGGAGGCAGTGCCACGGAGAGACATGGATCGCGGGGGCACCCATGACAGGGAATCTGCCATTCAAATTAACCCACTCAAAATAAATAATTTATTAAATCTACCATATATAGTCGAGTATAAGCCGAGTTTTTCAGTACAAAAAATGTCTATACTGGAGTCTATTAAAAAAAAGTGTACAGGCAGTCTCCTACTTAAGAACACCTGACAGATGACCCCTAGCTACAAACGGACCTATGGATGTTAATAATTGATAATTTACTGTCCTTTAGTCCCAGGCTACAATAAACAGCTATAACAGTTATCATATGTGTCTGAAATTATGCTTTATGACAATCCAACATTTAAAAAAAAACATATGTCACAGCGACAAAAAAAAAAAATTGGCAGTAGTTACAATTATAAAATATACAGTTCCAACATATAAATTCAACTTAAGAACAGACCTACAGAACCTATCTTGTACGTAACCCGGGGACTGCCAGTACTAACCTTCTGACGCCCCACAGGCAGGTCCTCTACTATCCATCGATGTTCCGGCTTCGGCTCTGTGTTTCATCGCCGTTGCTCGCATCATAATGTCAGCTGCCTTTGGCACACACTATGAAGTCAGCGAGCGGCAGACATCTAGATGACTATAGGCTATATATTGGGGGAAGGGGCTGGCAGGCTATATACTGTGGGCAGGGGCTGCTGGACACATAATGGGTTCATGAGCTGGCAGTCTATATACTGGAGACAAGGGGCTTCTGGCTATATACTGGGGGCGGGGGGGGGGCATGTGCTGGCTGGCTATGCTTGGTGGAGGCTGGGACCATTGAATTTCCCACACTCGGCTTATACTAAAGTCAATAGGTTTTCCCAGTTTTTTGTGTTAAAATTAGAGATCTCGGCTTATACTCAAGTACATACAGTATGATTAAGAAGCATTTTACTTTTCCCTAAATAGTTCTTCTCAAAGGTTTAATTGTTAAAAAATTAGTTTGTATACTTTTATGCAACTCACCTGAGGTAAGTGAGTCCTGCATATTCATTGTTCCCTGCACTGCCCAACCCTCCCTTTACCAGATTGACAGGACTCACTGTTACCACCATGCTGACGGTATAGGAATTGTACTCAGGGTCCGTCTGCCAATATTCAACTACAAATACATACAGCTTTGAAGATCACCTCTGTGAGGCTGAACAGAATTACGGAGGATGAGGTGAGGAGCAGGTGAGAGAAAGATAGTGGATGTGTGTGACTTGGCTCTGCTACATCATTAACCACTCCCCCAGGAAGGTAGGGGTTGAGAGAGATTCAGGCTATATGAAGAGAAATCAAAATTGCTTCTCACCCCTCTCCTCAGGAATTCTCATCAGCCTAGTTATCTGAAGTTAGTAGTGTTAGTTAGGAGGTAGAGTAGCTTAAATGTATACTGCAGCTCCCTGGCTCCTTCAATGGAACAGGGGACATCAAGAGAAGTCTTTTTTAAAAGAATGGTAGCTTTAATCCCATAGGGGATTCACGTTTTCCCGACGTGTTACCCGAATATTTCCGATTTGCGCCGATTTTCCCTGTATTGCCCTGGGATTTTGGAGCACGCGATCGGATTTTGGCGCATCGGCGCCGGCATGCACGCGACGGAAAACGGGGGGCGTGGCCGAACGAAAACCCGGCGGATCCGAAAAAAACGCCGCATTTAAACAAAAAAAATGTGTCGCGAAACTTGCACTTACCTTCACCAGGTATAGGCTGGTGAATTTCAGGGCATTCCAGCGGGCCCCAGGGAACTTCAGCACAGCAGCGACATCTGGTGGGCGGCAGAGGAACTACCTTAGTGAATCGCCGGAAGACCCGAATCCACCGCAGAGAACGCGCTGCTGGATCGCGAATGGACCGGGTAAGTAAATCTGCCCCACTGTGTGTGGTTTTTTGGGATGGTGGTGCTGGTGGCAGCTTCTCTTTATGTGTCCACACATATTTATCACTGCTGCCTGGAGCCTTCTTCAAGCCTTCTAGGAGCTGAAATGTAGCATGGCACATGTTGGAATATATTAGTACATTAGCTTCATATTTTAATCTTGGAGTGCTGCCATTTTCTTTATCATATACCTTGGAGTAACCTTTGTCCAAGTTCTGGGACATGCACCTAAGTACTGAAAATCTTTTGGGGAGTGCTGCTACAATTTTCGAAGCAGTGATCGTGCAGCCGCGGGCCTGTGTTCTGCGCATACGCAGAAAGCCGGCTTTGCGGACGAGGGAACGCAGCTCCTCGTAGCTGCGCACCGGAGCAGGAGGATCAAAGAGGCTACTAGGGCGTGGAGTAGCCGCACTGTGTAACCTCAGCTCCGACTACTCCACGCCCCAGTAGCCTCTTTAGAAAATTAGCATATTAGGGCAATAAAAGTTATAAAAAGATACAGGGGACGTGAGGATTAGACCTTAAAAGGGCTACCCTCACGTACAATAGAGGCACCTACCACCCGATCTACCTTAGTAGGTAGATCCGTGGTGGTAGGTTTCCTTTAAGTCTGGGCTCCTCCCAGCAGTACCGACATTAAAGGTCTACCACTCCTCTACAGCTTCTGGCCCCCTATCTAAATCCAGAGGAGCCCACTACAGACTTAGTCCTGCAGGAGGCATAGTCACTCCACCAGCCTGTCCCGTACTTGTAGCTCACAAAAATTTTATACTTTAAATAGCAGTAAAGTGTTTGTCCAGGGATACACCTGGTGTGGCTTAATTAAATTTTATAAAAAGTTTTTTACTACCTGTCAACCCACTTAATATATGATCATTTCACTACACTGAATCATTTTGAGTTATGATGCAAAAAGGCTAGCGCGCTCCTGTATTTATCCTACATTAGGGGATATACACATATTACGATTTTTATACCGTATGAAATGATTTTTCTTTTCAAGGTTTTATAAGGTCAATGTAAGTAGGCCCATGCATTCATTGATCATGTGAATAAACTTTTTTTTTAATTAGAAAGTACTGTTACAAAAAAATTATTACAAATTCATTCAAGGCAGCAGGTTGTTTACAAAAAGTGCAGAATGAACTGGTCAGTCACAACACCATCTCTACTAACATTAATGTAGATTGCTAAATAAATAATGCACTGTCCAACCTATGGAAATGTGTATGTCCTGTGTAGGAAGGAGGGAAAGGCTTACATGCTTTATTTTAATTTACAACTTCCTATCTTTTTATCTTTCGCACGTAGTGTATACCAAACAATAAGCTGCTTTCAGGAAAGGACTACGAATCTGAGCACATACACATAAAAGGAAGAAAAGTGTGCAGCTGTAGACTGTGGCTTGATAGCTATTTATGCTGTATCAGAAGACTAAACCATATTCTGGCTAAGCCGTAAACTAAACCCACGCCTCAAATGAGGTGCCAAGCCACAAAGAGCATTTGCGTCAACTAGAAATACAAGGAAGAGAAGGACTTCTAATTATAGGCCCTGGAAGCGGAAGCCTGGAGTGATTAGGAGTTTAGGCGCTGCGGTATGTTTATCTGGGAGCTTCCTCCCTCTTTCTCTACTACTCTACTCGCTCTTCTAAACTGGATTTGATAGATGATGGGCTTAGAAGGCGGGATCATATCTGCTGGTGGTATAGAAATTCTTTGCTTGCAAATTTTACTCATGCTGATTAAGAAGTCAGTAAGCCCTTTGAAACAGGCGTCAGATGGTTAACCTGAAAGAATAAAATTAAAGAGTGTATCAAACTGTCCAAAAAAGCCACTAGGAATGTTGGGAAGCAGCAGTAGCAAGAGATGTTCAGAAGTTCCTATTTATAACACCTACTGTGCCACATGCCTGCATGTT
Organism: Engystomops pustulosus; assembly: GCF_040894005.1. Lineage (NCBI taxonomy): Eukaryota > Metazoa > Chordata > Amphibia > Anura > Leptodactylidae > Engystomops > Engystomops pustulosus. The sequence continues at coordinate 130,266,429 of NC_092412.1, read as the reverse complement.
CCAGAAGCAGCCTTGGTACTCAAAAGACACATTAATGCCAGCAGGGCAAAAAACAATGCCTATAATCTGTGTTTCCTTTAACAACACCTTCATTAAAGTATGAGTGTGTAATCTTTAGCATATGGATATAAATTTAAGAGGTTTTCTTACCTCCAATCTGCAGCCAGAAGTTTATAATAATAATAATCTTTATATAGCGCCAACAACCTATGTAGCACTTTATAAATCAATTATTATTAAAATTGCAGTCTATTGTATTATACTATCACATAATTTTTTTCAATTATTAAACAGACCGCAACTAAGAAAATTTGACAGAACTGAAAATGGAGCCAGTTAAAGAAAAAGGCACGAATTGACTATGTCTTTTACTACCCGCATCCCCTGTTCCGTACCTCACAAAACAAACTCAAACCTAATGCACTTTCAACGATGAGCGTATCATCTGCTTTAATTTCAGCAAAAATCCTGGAAATGAATGCATTTTCACAGTCTGCAGAACCTGCAGCATAGAGGGTGTGAAACAGTTATGTTTCGGACTGCTGAAGGGTACGCAAGGTCACTTAGTTATCCTTTTATAGACACTCCCAGAAGGCACGGGTTCTGAGAGGCACAGGAAGTGATTTAAAATTGTCCACACAAATGCAGACCTCTCTCCCCTCCTAACACTTATTCTGACCTCATGGCGAAAATTTGCACGCACCTCGGGACTGATCAAGATCCCAGGCCCACTCACTCCACTAATCGGTAATCCAGCTATTGCTGGACTCTATTCATTAACGCAGACAAGCCTACCACATCTCCCCAGAGTGAGAGACATTATCACAGACACAGGAATCAGGGCCCAGAGGGAAGTGACGACCTTACTGGGCGTCCCACCGACCAGATGGCTTCTGTATTTTCAGATTCGTGACTATGTTTCTTCTCTGGGAAAGATAGAACAATTCTTGAACTGTACCCCATTTGAAGATATTTGCCTTTCAACCACTGCACCCCCACACGCGATCTCCTTGGTCTATTCCATGCTGACAAGGTTGGATATGACAGATGCCCGCCCGGATTGTGCAGGCGCCTGGGAGAGGGAACTCAATAAATCCTTCACCCCTGCACAATGGCAAAAAGCATTAATTTTGACGCATAAGTCATCCATTTCCTGTCGTATGCAGGAACTGAATTACAAAATTTTGACCCAATGGTACAGGACTCCAGTGAGGTTACATAAAATGTTCCCCTCCGTCCCGGACACCTGTTGGCGTTGTGGAACGGGAGTAGGCTCCATGCTCCACATTTGGTGGGAGTGTGGTCCTATCCAGGATCTGTGGCGGGCTGTCTTTGACCTCTACAACTGTATCTACAAAGGGAACATTGCTCCAACCCCCGAGGTAGCGCTTCTGTCCATGTATTCTGGAACTATCGCTAAATACAAAAAAAGAGCATTACGCCACTTCCTTATGGCTACCCGACAAATAATACCCAGGCTCTGGAGATCGCCCGAGACACCCACCAGGTTGCAGTGGATAGAGGCGCTAGACGTAATTAAACAAATGGAAGAATTGAAGGCGAGCGATGAGGGCAGATACGAACAATTCAACAACATATGGTCTGCTTGGATCGATTATCGAGACACCCCTGCCTTGCATGATTGGTTAACCTCAGGTAACAGTGTACATGTTCCATAAACACAGGTTTAGGACAGAAAATGTGACTCATTTCCCCCCTTCCCCCCTCTCTTCTTCCCCTAACCCTTAATCATTGTATGTGTTGTCTTGTCTAATGTTTTACACTCACTTTCTTGTTTCCCAGTTACCTTTGACAGGCCGTATGGTCGTTTTGACAATTGTTGTTGTTGATGTTTTTTAAAAGTTTACCCTTTTCGCCAAATGCAATGTATACCACTATAAAAGTACATATATACAAATAATGTAAATGTATACGTATTTCTGCATGTTGCAAACCAAATAATACATTGCTACCTTTTGTATTAATGTGCAACAGTCAATAAAGTTTGATGTTGAACTATAAAATTGTCCACACAACTTCCAGATATGGCAAAACAATAGATCACAACCCTGAAGCCAAGGAGCTGCCACCAGTTCTCCTTTAACCCCTTAAGGACGCAGGGTTTTTCGCCTCATTTCTCGCTCTCCAACTTCAAAAATCCATAACTTTTTCATTTTTCCGTGTACAGACCTGTGTGAGGGCTTATTTTGTGCGTAACAAATTTTACTTTCCCGTAATGTTATTTATTTTAACATGCCGTGTACTGCGAAGCTGAAAAAAAATTCCAAATGTGGAAAAATTGAAAAAAAAACGCACGTGCGTCACGTTCTTGTGGGCTCAGTTTTTACGACTTTCACTCTTCGCTCCAAATAACACGCCTACTTTATTCTTTGGTTCGGTGCGATCGCGGTGATACCAAATTTATACAGGTTTTATTGTGTTTTAATACATTTTCAAAAATTAAACGAATGTGTACAAAAAAGAAAAAAAATTTTTTGCCATCTTCTGACGCTAATAACTTTTTCATACTTTGGCGCACGGAAATGTGTGAGGGGTCATTTTTTGCGAAATGAGGCGACGTTTTCATTGCTACCGTTTTGAGGTCTGTGCGACATTTTGATCATTTTTTATTTCATTTTTTATGTTATGTAAAAAGGTGTAAAAGTCGCATTTCGGACATTTGGGCGCCATTTCCCGCCTCGGAGGTCACCGCCGGCCGTAACCGTTTTTATATTTTGATAGATCGGGCATTTTGGGACGCGGCGATACCTAATATGTCTGTGATTTTTACTGTTTGTTATGTTTTATATCCGTTCTAGGGAAAGGGGGGTGATTTGAACTTTTAATATTTTATTAATTTTTTTTATTTTTTAAACTTTTTTTTTTCTTTTTTTTTTCACTATCTTTTAGACCATCTAGGGTACATTAACCCTAGATGGTCAGATCGCTGCTACCATATACTGCAATACTTCTGTATTGCAATATATGGCATTTTTGCAGCACATTCATTACAATGAGCCACTGGCTCATTGTAACGAATATGCAGCTGCCAGATAGCCTCGTGTCAAGAGAAGACACGAGGCTACCATGGCAACTGATCGCCACCCCCCGATGACGTTCGGGGGCGTGGCGATCAAAAAAAAGATGGCGGCGCCCACGCGCCGCCGTCTTTTAAACGCCGCCTGCGACTTTGCAGGCGGCGTTTAGGGGGTTAATAGCCGCGATCGGTGCAAGCACCGACCGCGGTTATTAGCGGTGGGGGTTTTATGCATTTTGCAAAAACCCCCACCTTTGTATGAAGAGGACTCAGCCCGTGAGCCCTCTTCATACACTCCTTATACCTCTGCGCCGTAGAGCTACGGCGCAGAGCGTTAAGGAGTTAATATAAGCCTGGTCCGTAATGGGATTAAATAGGGTGAGGAACCAACCCATAGCATATATATATGAGAGACTCGGAGGTGGGGATTCATGAATCAAGATAAAAGAGCAATGCAGGTTAAATTTTATATTTTTTGTGTATGTGGGCACGCTCAAAAACGGTCTCGGAAGTGAATCACAATATTTCAATATTTAATACCACATTCAAAGTATAGATAAAAAGTATAGATAAAAACATTCACAATGGTCTTGATATAATAACAGATGGTTGAATTACTACATGTACTGGAATTTGATTATTACTCGATAGCTCTGACAAATTTGAAGTGTGTATACACTTATGTGTTTACTGTAAACTTATGTGTTTACTGTGGACTGGTGTGTTCACTGTGAACTGTAAACTTTTGTGTCCACTGTAAACTTATGTGTTTTACTGTAAATTTATATGTTCACTGTAAACTTGTGTGTCCACCGTAAACCTATGTGTCTACTGCAAACTTATGTGTTTACTGCAAACTTATATGCCCACTGTAAACCTATTTGTTTACTGTAAACTTTTGTGTCTACTGTAAACTTTTGTGTTTACTGTAAACTTATATGTTTACTGTGGATATCAGATAAAACAACGTTACACAAAAATCAATTGAACTTGCATGTATGAAGAAGTATTAAAATGTCCAAAAAGTAAAAGACAAAAAACAATAATCAATAATGAATGTCCAAAGTTGTGAGTCCTAAAAAATAAAAATAAATAAAAAATAAAAAGTAAAAGTCCAAAATCAAAAAGCGAAATTCAGCTTTGTATAGTAAATTGATATCCAGGAGGTTTTGCTATTTAAACAGGATGCAGGGCCCTACACCTGTAAAGACTCATATATATTTTCGCCTTTTTACGAGATTTAAAATAGAGGTATAGACACTCACGGTTGGTTGGCAACAATGGTTCTGATTGTCCTTAAAATTATGTTGCTGCTCTCGATGTGCCGGGGTGGAGAAAAAAACAATCCAGATATCCACATATATTGTGGTTAGCGGCCTTCCACATGTAATGGAGTCTGTGGACGCCGTTTGAAAGCGTGATCTCAAGGCGTTGCGGGATGTTAGTCCACAGGCATCCGCTAGACTGAATGGATCCTCCTCCTCCTAATCCAGATCGAGCGACTGAACTGTGTCGCAAATAGTGTGACTGTGCTGTGTCACAGATGGTGCCGTGCTACTCACTGGGTGCGGTCGTGCTCGTCAATGGATGTAGTCTTTCAAATTGAGGCTCCAAGTGGTGCACTTTAGTTTGTAAACTTTCTCAAGTGAGTGTCTTTTCTTTTCTTTTATAGGTGATATTGTTATTGCAAATGAGTCATAAAATCAGTAGCTAGACGCGTTTCGAAGCGTGATGCTTCTTCCTCAGTAGCTCTAAATTTTATATTTAATTGCCTTAAGGGCACACTAGCCAATACAGTACACACAATCGATATATACAGTAAACATAGTACAAATATACAGGTAGCACTATAAGTCTCAGCGGTTCAGTGAGTTAGTTACCTTGTGTGTGGGCCTATTGAAACCACACACCTTAGGATCCTTCTCTGCTCTTGATGTTAAAATGGTTCCCAGACAAAAGATGATGCAGCCTTAGAGGTGTCTGATTATATCAGGTGCAGACACACCTCTGTCATGAGGGGTTATGGGTCCCTCCTACCTGGTATCACGTTCCGAACCCTGAAGAAGCAATAGCTTCTCAAAGGAAGGTCGTATGGTCAAGCTTCTGGTATCATTGGACCCAGATGAATCCCTGCATCGCATTAATACCAAAACTATGGTCCTACACAGAGATATTTATATCTCTGGAGGACCCAAGTGTGCTAGAGCCTCAGGAATTGGACTACTGTGATTTCCTGATGATAAGAATCCAAAAATGTAGTTTCCCTTTGGGGTGAGATGGACCATAACTCCATAACTGTCCCTAATCAACTTATTGGTCTTTTGAGTTGTATGGCTCTTTGTCTCTTGTTTGAAAATTGGGGGGAATATCAGCTCAACTCTTTGGAGACAATTTGGCTGCAGAGATGCTTTGAAGCTACACCTCCTGGAGTGATCGTAACGACCTAGTTCAATTAGGCCAATTAAGCTGAAGCTGGGGGGAGGTGAGGCTTGATGAACAGGACAAAATCTGGCCAGTGAATCTCCCTTACACCTGTATGTTCATCACAGAGGGGCTCTGGTACCACCATCAGGATCCCTTCAGGGTCATTTGCATAATTTTAAACGATGATTTTAGAAGAGGCCATGGATAACAAATATAAAAATATCATCACAGTGCCTGAATCTATGAGTAAGTGTCCCTGGTTTAGCATGCTTCATTTTGAAGGGGTTGACCAAGAGATGAAAAAATTAGTAGCCGGGCTTGGGTGGGCTTTTTAAAAAAATAAACATGTACTCACCTCCTCCGTCGCTCTTGATGTCCTTCACTATGGCCTGTCTAATCTGTGCCCATGTTTACGGGGCAGGGAATCTGTGCTCAGGGAGCTTTCCGCCGGCCATTCCCATCTGTCCCCATCTCTCAGCACTGTATCAGCTGCTGGGATATTGTGACAGGTGGGCATGGCCGGACACCTTGGCCAGCCTGAAGCTCCCCGAGCACAGCTTCTTTGCCTCTGTAAACAAACAAGGGCATGGATCAGACGGAGCGCGGTGCGGGAATCAGGAGTGACGGAGGAGGCGTGTACACCTTTTTTTTTAAAGCCCGTCTACTAATTTTCTCTAACTCTCGAACAACCCGTTTAACTGTCTGGTTATTGTAATACTTAGACCGGCAGTAAATCATGTGGATAACCGAGTACCAGGAGACACTTTTGGTACCTAGGAAAGGGGGATATTAATCTGTGACGTCCAGTTTTGCAGTTCTTTGTCCAGAAGTCATTATTACATCTACCAATGTTACAAGCATTGGGTGTGTGTCAGGCTGGATTCACATCACGTTTTTTGTATCCGCTCAGCGTATACATTGGGACAGCTTTCAACAGATACGATGAGCGTAAAAATTAAGACATAGACTCAGATGGAGGCATAGTTGTTCTCTTTGACTGACCACTATATGTCGGATCCATCAAAAAAGACAGGATGGAAAGACATAGCAAGCTACGTTTTTCCACCTTGCTGCCTCCTGCTGTGACAATGGAAAGCTTTGGTGATTGATGCAGCATATTGCACCCTTCCCCCCAGCCATGACGAGCGAATACGCCGCTCGGGAGAAGGTGGAACCAGGTGATGTCACTGTCCATATAAGGACACAGGGGTAAAACGTTGTATGGACACTTCAGAATCCCCCCGCTGCTATACTTAAAGGGGTATTTCGGGAATATGAACATCTGATTAAAAAAAACATGATGCTATAAATAAATGAATATAACAAAACTCAATATTATTAGTTACAAAATGGAGCTTAAATAGTTTGATTTTATGATTCACCAAATTTTATGGCCTTCCTAAAGTAGGTGAAGTTATAACCAAGATGGCCGCCACCAGAAACTACAAGTCCCTTGATCCTTTAGTTCTCAGTAACTCTTCCTCCGCCTTATTTTCTGCCCACATCGATGATGTAACAGACTGTCCTGCTCTGTCACCATAGTAATGATGTGTAACTGCCATCACCAAAACACTGGCCATACTGGATGCGCTGCAACCAACCGACTACAGCCAAACTTAGTGATGATCACATGACCTGCCCAGGGAGGTACAAGCCATGTGATGTGGACATGTGACCAGCGGCCATTTTCTGTCCTGTGTCATCTCTGTGCGGAGGAAATTAATGGACTGATTAAAGGGCCAGTAGCATTTTAATTCTTCATTACAATGTATGTCCACAGTATTTTTCTGCTAAGGGGAACAACATTTTAAATAACAACTAATTACATATTATATAATATATAATTATATTTTACTGACTCATTTGTATATGAATTATGTGGATTCCTGGAATACCCCTTTGATGGTATTATTCTGCTATGAGAAATTACCCTTCAGTTATTAACTAAAGCTGCAGAGCATTGATGTATTATCCAAACTAAATCAATATTGCCCATTTATTGTCGGTGTGATAAAAACATTTTGAAAAACACACTGAACTCTAACTTTTACTACAGTTTTGAATTTTTACTACAGTTTTGAATTACACTTATTAGAAATAGTTAATAAATACATGTACCTACAATTTCATTTTTGGGGTGACCTGTAACTACATTCTTTCAACCCTATCTGAAACAACATATGATGGATATTACAAGCAGATACATAATAATTGATTTATTTTATAGCATTCATATAATATAAGATCAAGCAAAAATTCTGATGTTTTTAAGGGGTATTTCACACAAAAGATTTTGGACAGAGAATCTGTGCCAAAATTAGTCTCTTACAGAAATCAATGGAAGGCTGATGAAAAATGGAGAATGCACTATATTCTGAATGAAATCCAGACAGACGACACTAGGCATATTTTGATAGGAAGGCCCAACGGCAAATTTTGATCTGGTATTTTTGGCAGTAAAATGTGGCATAATGTACAAATGCAAATATATCCTGAATATAAAAATCTACATCTATTAGTAACTTAGTAAACAAGGAAACATTTAACTTTTTATGGGTATGCATATAGGGAAATAAAAATAATTTAAAAATAACCTAATTTTGTGATGTTTAAGAGTGGCCAGCAAAAGTATATACTGGTTAAAGATCAAAGAGATCAAATTCATTGGAAGTTGTTTCCAGTTTTAGAGTAATGAAGTCTTCCACAAGGCTGGTAATATCTGCACATTATCAAGATAAAAAATAAAGTCAAGAGTTTATAAACAATTGCTTTCAACATTAGGCTTCAAATGGAAAATTATATGTAGAAGCCCAATGCTGTATATATTTCAGAATAGGGTGTAGGGAAATGTGTTTTGCTTTTAACATAGCTCTATTTTTCAACCATACACAGACTTTTGGCTCCACTGCTGAAAGCAGACAGTAAACTCATGTTGTTTAACATCAGTAGGACCTATGTCAATTAGAATTACTCAATTTTAATCATGTCCATTTAAAATTACAAGCTAATTATTGATAAGACTTAAAATAAGAGAAACATTTAATACTTTATACTGTACTTACTTTCTCCATTTCCATCGTTATAATTATTTTTTTTTTCTTAAAGATAAGGAGTTATAAGAAAATGAAGTATTTTAGTTCTTACATGGTAAACAAATAAAACAATTCTAAAGAAAGGAAAATCTACACTCGCTTTCCCCTCAAACAAAATAAACATAAAATAGGTATCACCACATCCCAAAATGGCAGATAAATTAAGAAGTAAAATAATTATTCCTTACTGTGAACACTAAAGTGGAAAAAACATCTAAAAGTCCTCCACATCAAATAAAATGATTTGCCACTAAGGCACTGTAACGTAATTACAGACATTTTTCGGATATGTAAATAAGTAGAAAAGGGTCAACTTCTGAATGTAAGACTCAACTTCTGCATAAAAGAGTCACGTTTTCTCCAGGCTGCCAGTGAACCATGCCTCCTTCTTTTGACTGACAGCTCAGTATCTCTTCAAATCTCATACAGAAAGTCCTGTTCCTGTTCTTACCAGAATGATGTGCCTCCACTGGTATGGTGAATTTTGCAGTGAACGCTGTGTGGGAAATTGCAGATCTTCTGACCATTACTGCACTCCTGCTGTGGGCAGGGTCATGCCGTGTGGGCGGTCAACATAGACAAACGGAGAAAAAGTTTGTGGAACAATTTTACTGCTAGGAGGAGGAAGATTTAAGCTGGAATGCTGCGCTGCACCCCAATGGAAATCTCTCAGATTACTTTTGTATCCAAAAGTCATCATAGTATTAGGCAGGTGTGTCCTCTCTCTGCTTTAATTTTTTCTGCTTTGGAACATTCAGTACTCTGTTGTAGAGCTTTTCCAGATATCCAAAGGCTGTTGTGATAAAGATGCCTATGCTAACGGCTTATGTTCTTACTCACTAAACTGCTTGTCTTCTTCAAAATCTCTTGCAAGAATTTCTGTAATACTTACACTGGTTGAATTTCTCTAAATCAGAGGAGTTATAAATCTCACTGCAGTTGTCAGAGGCCTTTGAGTTTGCCTGATGCTGGTTCTTTCATTTGCATAATTTCTGGCATATTTTACCTGCTACTGCAGTCTATAATAAATAAATGATTTGTAGACGAAGGGCACTTCAACTGTACTGAGTACTTATAAACTGGTCTTTCAGTCCTGGCAATTGGTGGGTGTCTTCAGGGTCTCTCACTTTAAAGATGGTTCAAATGGGACTGTTGGTCACCATAACAGAGAATAGTTCTCCTTGTATGTTATGCCTTGGCAAAACTGCAGTACAGGCAGTCCCCGGGTTACATACAAGATAAGGTCTGTAGGTTTGTTCACAAGTTGAATTTGTATGTAAGTCGGAACTGTATATTTTATCATTGTAATCCCAGCCAGAACTTTTTTGGTCTCTGTGACAATTGGATTTTAAAAATGTAGGGTTGTCATAAGAACCAGAATTAACATTAACGCTTCATTACAGACACATTTCATAACTGTTACAGCTGATCATTGTAGCCTAGGACTAAAGTACAATAAATTATCAATATCTTGAGGTCCGTTTGTAACTAGGGTTCGTATGTAAGTGCAGTGTTCTTAAGTAGGGGACCGCCTGTACTTCCTATTCTCTCTGCTCTCATAGGCCCTTTAGGCTACTCTTCCACCCCCTGAGAAATCCCCCGTGCCTTTATTCCCACTACGCCGCCAGGCGTGCCCCATTAATGGCCACTTTTTGTTCAAGTGGCATAAAGTGGGAAACAATCGCCATTCCTGATGTTATATCGGAAATTGTGATTTCAGACCATGAACAGCAAAAAATTTGTGTACAAGCCCTGTTAAAAATTCTCTATTTGTAGCATATTGTTAAATTATGTACTTTCCCTTAATAAATCTAAACTCTACTGAATGACTACCATATAAATTTTATTAATATGATAAGAGAACTCCTTAACACAAGAATTTATAGCACTGTGAGAAAGGTTTGCCAATATTTTTTTAAATTTTTTTTATTTACACAAAATAGCAAAATTGCATACCATATCATAACATATGGTGATATTAAACCTATCACATATCTTATCCTTTAGCACTTATCAAATTTTAATAATATCTATATTCTATTGTCATCATCTACCTTGAGGTCAAAATTCTCCTAAGGAAGAGGAAAAGAAAGAAAAAGAAGAAGAATAGAGAAAAAAAGACTAATATAGATGTAATCAATCCAAATTTCTCTTTTTTTTTTACTATACATCCGAATTTCCCTATATATAGTAACCCCTAAAAAGATCTGGCTTTGTGCTCCATGGTTCCCATTTCTCCATGAAAACTGAGGTTTTGTGCTTCTCTATAGCTGGCTTCCAAGGAGGGACCTTGCCCATCTTTTCAATGTGGAACTATTTCCATTCTTGCTGCACAGCGGCGCCGGCTTTCATGCATCAGAAATCGGGGGGGGGGGGGACAGTTGCAGGCTATTGGGCGCACAATGTTAGTGAATCGCGGCACAGTGCATTGTCGTCGGACAATGCACTTTTGGAAACTACTCCGAACAGGTTACCAACTATGTTAATTTATTTGGTAACGACTCCAGACTTTGCCAATCTTTGGTAACGAATCCAAGGTTTGCCAATTTGACCGTTCTGATTAGAGAACATCTGTGATTATTTTACATTGCTAAGGAAATTTGAGATTTAAGTTAGATGGGTGTGAAATTGGCTCCTGACCACCATGAAGCAGTCAAATCCCCATTTTAAAGCCCAGCTGTTAAGTTAGAACCTATCATCTGTCCTTTGAAAGTTTAGCAACTTGCTAAAGTCCTTAAATCAGCTTTTAAGCCAACACTTTATAGCTTTCACCAGCAAAATGACCAAAGAGGGCTGGTAACTACTAGCCTCATAAATTATTTCTTTGCTTTACAATGCGGTGCACATTTAGCAAAATCAGAAGAAATACAAGTACAAAGTACTTAAAACTATGAACTACTAACAAAGAATTGCTGATTACAGACGTTAAAATCATACTTCACACTATATTTGCCAGCGTATGAATAAACGTTCAGCATGTAAGATGACCTGGCTGTGCTTAAGTTTTCAACTGTTTTTTATGGTTGTGTTAAAGCACAAAGATCGGTCTGTGTGGAAAGACATAAGAGTATTTTTTTATGAATTAATAATGTTTTATTGTGGCAAGAACACAATGACCAATTTCTTGGATCCTGATTTAACTGTAATGATTTCCTACATTCTAAGTAATGGCAAACATCTTTATTTTCTATGTGATTGCACACTTTGATCAATGTAAAAATCAGCAGATTGAAAAGCCAGTGTAAACTCGTTTAACTATTAACTTGAGACCACCACCACATTTCAATAAACAGCATTTAAGTAACCAGAAAAACTTCATGTCCGTTTAAGCCGCAGTCAAGCATTGAAAGGGGTGCACAGTTTAATCTGTTTTACAGCAAGTCCAACATTAATTTGCTTGTTCTTAATAGATGGAAAAGCACTCTGGTGGCCAAGGAGGGGTCATTAATTCATAGTTAAATGTGTCGCACTTCACAGCTCTCAGGCTGCTTGACTAAAGTAGTAACGCCTCTAAAAACCATCAATTATTTACCAAGGCTAGACAAATGTGTAGATATTTATTAATTCAAGTCTGTGGTTTCTTCCTTGCTTTTATCCACAATCACAAATGACTACATTATGTGACATATGTAAAACCCACTAATCTAGACAAAAGTTATGGTCTGTGCACCATAAAAAACATTTTTTATCTTTTAAGTATGTCTTCTTCTGGATATGGAAATGGGAGCCTTGCTAAAATAAATAATAAAATAATAGATATAAATAAAAGTATACTCAGGGACTATCTCCAAATTCAAAAAGAGCTTGCTTCGACACTTTTTTGTGGGAGTGGGGCAGATAATCCCAAGGCTATGGAGATCTCCTATGCCGCTAACTAAAGCGCAGTGGGTGGAGACACTCAACACAATATTACACATGGAGGAACTGAAGGCTAGTGTTGAGGACAAGCATGACCTTTTGGATAAAACATGGAGTCCCTGGATCACTTTTAGAACCCAAACGGCTATGGAAGCTTGGTTAAAGGCTAGTGATCCCACATCCTAAAGTTCAACCTCTGGATCTAGGGCGTCTCTCCACTTTCCCCACCCTTGGACTCATTACCCTTTCTGTCTTATCCCCTATGTCAGTGATGGCGAACCTTTTAGAGACTGAGTGCCCAAACTACAACCAAAATCCACTTATTTACCATGAATTTACCAATGTGGCATTTTAAGCATTAACTTACTGCTATGTGTTCTTCCACATCTTTCGATTTTATCGGCCAGCTAATGCCACTAATACAGTTGAAAGAAAGAGGGCAAATAGCTTCTCTCAGGGTCTCTCTGTACAGGAAGAATGGTGGGTCTAGCAGGATGACCTCCAAAGATAATGCACTTCTGTCAACACCTTCTCACTTTTACCGCAGTTCCAAACAGCCAATGAAATGTCACTTTAAAATAGCGCTGAGAGCAGCATCTCATAAGTTGCCTGCAACTGCAGAAAGATTTGGTGTATTTGGTCGTGTTTGGTGAACTCTGTCCTGCAGTGATGGCCTGAGTGCCCACAGAAAGGGCTCAGAGTGCCACCTCTGGCACCCGTGCCATAGGTTCGCCCACCACTGCCCTATGTTGTCTTGTGACCCCATGTAGTTTGCACTATGTTAATTGAGTTATTGTTTACGGTTTATTCTTTTTTAGATTGTGCCAATTTTTAGATTTTCCTGTTTTAACACCTTCGATTCCATTATGCAATCCTGTTAATCTACGCATTTAACATAACGATACCTCTATACTTGAAATGCTTGTTATAATTTGCTTTAATTGTCAACGTGCATACTAAATAAAATTGTTATTGAACCATAAAAGTATAACAACTGCCAAATTGAAAACATTACTTTGTAGTTTTGATCTATTATAAAAAAAAAAATATTTTAGAGCTATAGAAACAATTAATTTTTTGTGCAAGCTATTTGTTATAAATATGTAAAATGAACAGAACAAATATACACTAGTCTAAAAATAACTAAATACATAATGAAACAAGTTGATTTAAATATTTAGTAAGTATTCCATAATAATTGCAATAATGCTGCAATAAAGCAGTGTAAATAAAAGTACCGTACTGAAATTGAGAGCCCCAATGACAGTGGGGCTCTCAGTTTTCATATATAGTAAGAGAAATAAATAGTGGCAGTGGCAACTCTTGTCTCAATTTAAGGTAAGGCATATATGTGGTGTGCTGCTAACTCTATTTATAGATGAGCTCATTGTAAAAAAGAATTACCCGGTTTAGGACAGGTTATCAATTTCAGATCCGTGGGGGCAAGCATTCCCACCGATGCATTCCTGACAATAGCCCCTGCTGTCAGAAACAACACAAAGAGTGGAACTGGTATCACAACTCCGTTCTACGTTTAGTGAATCAGGTAACTCTGCCGCTCAACTCCTATTCTGGGGGCCAGGGGAACAAATAGGAGAGGCATGGTCCTATAGCAGACTTCAGAATGTGAGCCCCTACCCCCTCAGAAAATATACATATTTACACTTATGCACACATTTCATCCACTGATATATACATTTATACACTTATGTACACTGATATATACATACTATACACAGATCTGTCCTAGTAGGTGCTGACTACATGTAAGAGCCGAAATTAGAGATGAGAGATCCATAGTCCTAACATTCTGCTGTCCCCTCCCTCTCCCCCGACATTTCTTATCTAAGATTCCGATTCATGCTGTGTACTGTAGAAGATGTGCACTGTTCTATACATATTATACTGTACAATGTGCAGCATAATATGTATATGGTGAAAATCGCTAGTCTGGCCAGATACCGAGGCCCCCTCACACTGCGGGCCTCATAGCAGCTGCTATGGCTGCTACCACTGTAGATATGCTAGGGGCTCATTTACAGTAACCAAACATAACCACTAAAGCTCCAGGACCGAGCTATGCTACTTACACCATTTTCTGTGATAGTTTTTACTGGCCAGTAAACTGCCTATAGGTGAGGGTTACCAGATGCCATTATGAGTATAATGAAACCTATGTTGGATTGGGTCTGTTGATTTAGGGTGTTTGCAAGTATTCAACAATATACCTGCTACTAGAGCTAGCGGAATTGTTGGGTATACTCCTGTAGGACTACCTCTTGTAATGCCTTGTTTGATGTAAAATAGAGAGCTGCTACGCTGAGAAGAGTTCACCTGCTCTGGCTTCTGATGATGTATATATTTTTAAATAGGCTATCATTTCAACTCACAATACTATTAGCAAAGTAAAACATGAAATAATTTTATGTATGTTAAAAAAGCAAGAACAAACATACACATCTTTAGAATAGATGCAATGGTAGGACACTGTCCCCATGTGGCCACACTGGAGACATTTTTAGAACCAGGAACATGTTTTACTACTGCAACTACTTATACTACAGCTGCTAAGTTAAAATGAAGAGGTTGGCAATATAAAACTTCACATCTCAGGACAATATAAATATTTTTACAGGGATGTTACAATAAAAAAAACAAGTAAGCAAATTCTGCTGCGATACACAGGTATTGGTTATTAAAAAAATCTTACAATTCTTTCCTATTTTAAAGGAGTATAAGAGAAACGATAAATGGAAGATGAAAAAAGAAAATTAGCCTAAGAAGTGGAGAGTGTGAAAGACAATACAGTGTGAGGTGACTGCTTTCACTAGATTGCTTTATTAATTCAATTATTTGCTGATTTAGGGAATAAAAATATATGACTACTGTGATAAATAACATTTTAAAAGAAAATTATGGTCAATTGTTTACTACTGTTATAATGGAATATATCCTAGGCTTAGAGAAAGGAGTTCTTACTATGAACAAAAATGCTAAAAAAAAAAAAGCATGGCAGCATTCTGTAGGTTTCATTTAGTTAAGCAAAAGAAAAAAAGAAAGAAAAAACAAGTAGGATGATTTAAAAAAAAAAATTATGGTAAATTGTTTACTTCTGTTGTAATGCGATATATCCTAGGCTTAGGGAAAGGGAGTTCTTGCTATTAACAAAAATACTAAAAAAAACTTGGCAGCATTCTGTAGGTTTCATGTAGTAAAAATACTAAAAAAAACTTGGCAGCATTCTGTAGGTTTCATGTAGTAAAGCAAAAGGAAAAAAAGAAAGAAAAAACAAGTAGGATATGGATTAGATAAAAACATTATCTTAAGAGTTTTCTTTCTATCTAATCTCCTTTCATGCTGGCCTCATTCGCAACTTCTCTAATATATCAGCTCTGTTACTGTAAATGTAATGCATTGACAGCATGGTGCTGTTCAGTGGTGTGATATATTAACTCCTCGCAACATATCTCCTTATGTACCTTGCACCACCCATATCGAGTCCATTCCAGATCACAGCTCTCTGCTGCATGCCGCTTTGCCAACAACATAAATACTGCCATTAAAATATTTGTTTTAATTCTGACCGTAGAGTCACAGCTAATAAACAAGAAAGGCAAAAGGAAAATTAAAAAACAAACTAGATGCAGCTGTTACGGTGGAAATTTCACAATTGTTCTTCAAGTATCCTTTTAAGCAGTACTTTACGACCATTTCTATCTTATAAAAAAGAAGCATAACATACCATGGGAAGGGAGAAAATATACATTATTTTTCAAATTATTTTAAATTGCTAATAGTTAAAGAAAACTTTTAAAATAGAAATGTTCTAAAAACAGTGACATTAATATGTGTAAAGTTAACTCGTACAGCAAAAAACATTGTTCAAATTAGTATCAAGCCTGAACACTGAGCTTCTATGGCACCCAAGTCCTGTTCTCTAATAGTGTCATTGGTAGAGAAGAAACGCAAAGGAAGTTGGAAGCAGACCACAGAGTGAATCAGATAATTATAACCTCCTCATTATATCTTTGTCTAACACCGAGGTATTAACCCTCATATCCTCCTCTTTCTCCAGTCAGCCCCGTGTCCTACACAGCCTGCTCTTTCCCCTCACAGTTCTCCATGTGCAAGTAGAAGTAATTCATTGATGTACCTACAGGGCATTCTGATGCTGATGATATCAGTGCAGATCCTAAAGATCCACTAGAAAATTGCATCTACTTATTTTTTTGTTATTTTTCCCTGGGCTGGTCCTTCAGCCACAGAAAATGCACAGATTTATAGAGATTTTGCAGTAAAAAATATTATCTAATTTTTGTTCAAGGGTGTATTTATCATAAAAAATATTTCATAGTTTCATAGTAGATGAGGTTGAAAAAAGATGAAGTTCCATAAAGTCCAACTTAAATCAATTATAAATTATACAGTGTTGATCTCGAGCAAAGCATAAAAAACATGCAAGACTGATGACAATTGGTTCAAATTAGAAGATAAAATCCTTCCCAACCCCAATATGGCAGTCAGAATAAATCCAAAATAAATACAAAACTAAATGTTTTGTTCACATAACAAGAGGGGCATCCAGGCCCTTCTTCAACACATACAATGTATCAGCCATTACAACATCCTGCGGCAGAGAGTTCTATAGTCTCACTACTCTTACAGTAAAGAATCCCTTCCTATGGCGTCTCTTCTATAGCCATAGAGGGTTTCCCATGTATTTGACTACAAGCCTAGGTATAAAAAGAATTTTAGAAAGATCCCTGTACTGCCCATTCAGATATTTTTATTTTATATTATATAAGGTCTTCCTATAGCCTTCTTTATCGTGGATTTGTACTGGGTTTCAAACAAGAAGCATGATAATGGTGAGCTCCTATAGTAGTGTTTGTCTAGAACAATGATAACCACATTGTATGGATTGTAACGTAGGTCATATGAGAACTTATGGAAGCGCATATTATTAAACATTGCACATATTAGCTAAACACTAAAACTTTTTATTTACAATAGTATATAGACATTGTTAACCACATAAAGGACACAGCCCTTTTTAGTTTTTGAGTCTACAATTTTCACTTGCCACTTACAAAATTCAAAAACATTTTTATTTTTCTGATAATACAGAGCTGTTTAAAGGCCTGATTTATGTGTAACAAATTGTACTTCCTAGTGACCGTATTTTATGTTCCATAACTTGTACTGGGAAGCTGGAATAAAATTCCAAATGCTGTGAAAATGACAAAAAAAAATTATATGCACCATTTCCTTTTGGCCCAGTTTTTACGTCTTTCAATGTGCGCTCCAAATGACAAATAGCCTTTATTCTTTGTTTTGGTACAATCACGTATATACCAATGTTATATAAGTTTTACAATGTTTTAGTAGATTTAAAACAATTTAATCTTTTGTTAAAAAAATCTTCATTTTGTCATATTGTGAGACCAATAACTTTTTTTGACTTCAGTGTACGGAGCTGTGTAAGCCGTCATTTTTTGCTGGTTGAGATGACGTTTTTTTGCTACTGTTATGGGGACTGTACAACCTTTTGATTGCTTTTTATGAAAATTTTGATGTGTCGCAAAATGGAAAAAAGTGGCATTTGAGGGTTCACAAACAGCAATAACCATTTTTATATATTGATGAATTAGGACTTTTGTGACACAATGATACCTAACATGTTTATGATTTTTTGCAAGAAGTAGAGGAGCTGTGACAACAAACAACACGTGGAGAAGAGAACTTACAGGCTAAGTGGCTGTATACTTGTGACTGTATGGCTGTGGTGTATGTTACATGGGATTGCATGGCTGATCCCATGTAAGGTGTAACATACACCTCACCGCTTCCATACCATGACATTGGGGAACATCATGGTCATAAAAGATCACAAACCTGCAAGGATTGGTTGTGGTGATAGATGTCTTTGGTGCGTACATTTTAGTGACATCTTTAATAATTTTTGTGTTTAATCTTATCATTTTCCATTGTGGTTAAATAATCAAATGGAGAAGTGTAATTTTCTAAACTCTGCAGTCTAACATGTTTATGATTTTTTGCAGGAAGTAGAGGAGCTGTGACAACAAACTACACGTGGAGAAGAGAACTTACAGGCTAAGTGGCTGCATACATGAGACTGTATGGCTGAGGTGTATGTTACATGGGACGGCATGGCTGGTGTGGCTGAGGTTTATGTTACATGGGACGGCATGGCTAGTGTGGCTAAGGTGTATGTTACATGGGACTGCATGTATGGTGCAGGCTGAGCTGTATGTTACAATCGAATGCATGGCTGATGTGGCGGAGGTGAATGTTACATGGGACTGCGTGGCTGAGGTGTATGTTACATGGGACTGTGTTGCTGGTGCAGGCTTAGGTGTATGTTACATGGGACTGTGTGCCTGGTGTGGGCTGAGGTGCATGTTACATGGGACTGTGTGGCTGAGGTGTATGTTACATGGGACTGCGTGTCTGGTGCGGGCTGAGGTGTATGTTACATGGGACTGTGTGGCTGTGGTGTATGTTACATGGGACTGCATGGCTGGTGCTGGCTGAGGTGTATGTTACATGGGACTGCATGTCTGATAGGTAGATATAAAGATGTATTACTGGGGGCGAGGAAGCTGTATGTAGCTGTGTTACTGGGGGATGAGGCAGCTGTATGTAGATGTGCTACTGGGGTTGAGGCGGCTGTATGTAGCTGTGTTACTGGGGGTGAGGAGGCTGTATGTAGCTGTGTTACTGGGGGCGAGGGGGCTTAATGTAGCTGTGTTACTGGGGGCGAGGGGGCTGTATATAGCTATTTTACTGCTGGGATAGTGGATAGTGAGCCGGAGGACACTACACTCAGTGGGGGCCTCCACCAACCTTAATCTGGCCCTGGCCTCTGGTACAGATCTTGTGAAGACCCCAGGCTGTTATGGCAACTGATCGTCAGTACCAGCTGACGTCATGGGGAGCGACAATCACACAACCAAGATGGCGGCCCAGTGTGCAACGGTCTGTTACTTGCCACCGGCAGCATGTAAAGGATTAACACCTGCGATAGGTGCCAGCACCGATCGTGAGTGTAAACAATGGGTGTTTGCTGCATTATGACTGTGAGCCCTCTTCATACACCCACTTCCATACCATGACGTTGGGGAACATCATGGTCATAAAAGATCATAAACCTGCAAGGATTGGTTGTGATGATAGATGTATTTGGTGCATACATTTTAGTGACATCTTTAATAATTTGTGTGTTTAGTCTTATCATTTTCCATTGTGTTAAATAATCAAATGGAGAAGTGCAATTTTCTAAACTCTAAATCTGCAGTCTGCTACATTTTTTGCACCAGGGATGAGTTTTATGAAAGATATTTTTATAGGGACTGGAAGCAAAGGGGTTTCTGCAAGGGGGTGCCACCACAGGTCTTTATGTCACAGACCTTATATTGTCCTGTGAGTAAGCGCGAAGCTTAGGCTGATAAACATATCAAGAATTACTTTGTATTGAGTACCATGAGGGTATTGCATGACTAGACAGAACAAAGAAACCATCAAAACATTACCCTTTCACTAGAACATTATCATAAAAGCAAGTTCTCTACATCTCAGACTACCCCCTGTCAAAATCATAAAACTTCATGGGAAAAGATTTCAAAAGTAATATATTAGAGACACCACTATTACAAACAACAGCTCTCATTAGAGTAATGCACTAATTGACAGGCTTTGTGAAGTCAATAAAAACAGCAGAGGGCTACATTAGTAGGTTGTAACCTAAGCATACTAAATAAAAGTCTGCCTGAACAAGTCCTCCGGATCCCTTGACATTTACAAGGTGGTCCTCTGCAAACACTTTAATAGCTGACCTGTGGAGGCAATCTGCATTCCAAACCAGCAATTGTTGTGAGGCTCAAATATTGCAACATAACTACATACAATCTCCTAGGGCAGTGATGGCGAATCTTTTAGATACAGAGTGCCCAAACTACAACCAAAACCCACTTTCATGTAGCAAAGTGCCAACATGACAATTTAAGCAGTAACCTATTGATCCCTGCTGTATCACAAGTTTCAATCATATTGGTGTCCTGAGGACACCAATACAATAGAAAGCAGGAGACATTTGGTTGTAGCTTCCCTCCAGAGTCCCCTGCCCACAGAAAAGGCTCCGAGTGCCACCTCTGGCACCCGTGCCATAGGTTCGCCACCACTGTCCTAGGGTAAACTTTGAGGTTTCCATATGATCAAGGTGCTAATAGATCGGAGGAAAACAATACAGACTGTACATACATCACAAGCTCTCTTGCAAGAAAAGTTGTGTTTATACAGTGGTGGCCAAAAGTATTGGCACCCCTGCAATTCTGTCAGCTAATACTCGTTTTCTTCCAGAAAATGATTGCAATCACAAATTTTTTGGTATCAATATCTTCATTTATTTTGCTTGCAATGCAAAAAAACACAAAAGAGAATGTAAAAAACAGGTCCTTGAGATTTGAAGGGTGCCTTCTCCAAACTGCCATTATGAGATCTCTCCATAGGTGTTCTATGGGATTCAGGTCTGGACTTATTGCTGGCAATGAGTCTACAGTGCTTACTCTCAAACCATTTTCTAGTACTTTTTGAAGTGTGTTTTGTGTCATTGTCTTTCTGGAAGACCCATGACCTCTGAGGGAGACCCAGATTTCTCACACTGGGCCGTACATTATGCTGCAAAATTTGTTGGTAGTTTTCAGACTTCATAATGCCATGCAGACAGTCAAGCAGTCCAGTGCCAGGGGCAGCAAAGCAAAACATCAGGGGACTTCGCCATGTTTGGCTGTAGGGACCGTATTCTTTTCTTTCCCTGTAAACTCTATGATGATACCCTTCCCCAAAAAGCTTTACGTTTTAGGCTCTCAGGTAAGTTTTGGTAAACTCCAACCTGATTTTTTCATGTTCTTACTATACAGTCCCTTTTCCTTCAGACACCAATGGACAGTAGGGACAGGACACTACTGTACCCTCGGACTGCAGGGCAGCTTGAACTTGTTTGGATGTCAGTTCAGGTTCTTTATCCACCATCCGCACAATCTTGCATTGAAATCGCTCATCAATTGTTCTTTTCCACCCACATCTAGGGAGGTTAGCCACAGTGCCATGGGATTTACACTTCTTGATGATGCTGGGCACCGTAGACACAGGAACATTCAGGTCTTTGGAGATGGACTTGTAGCCTTGAGATTGCTCATGCTTCCTCACAATTTTTATTCTCAAGTCCTCAGACAGTTCTTTAGTCTTTCTTTCTTCCATGCTCAATGTGGTGCACACAAGGACACAGGACAGAGGTTGAGTCAACTTTAATCCATTTCAACTGGCTGAGTGTGATTTAGTTAATGCCACCACCTTTGAGGTGCCACAGGTAAGTTACAGGTGCTGTTAATTACACAAATCAAAGAAGCATCACCTGATTTTTCAAACAGTGCCAATCCCCCGTTTTTATGCTTGGTGTGGAGTTATATTCAATTTGGCTTTTTGACAATTATTTTTGTGGTTTTCCATTGAAGACAAATGAAATGAAAATAATATTACCAAAGAATTTCTGATTGCAATAATTTTTTTTAAAAAACTGAGTATTAACTGACAGAATTGCAGGGGTGCCAATACTTTTGGCCACCACTTTACCATTGAAAATATGAATTCTATGTTGTATTTGCATTTTCTAACTAGGCAAATCTATTTCAATTACTCATTTTTACTTAAACCCTTTAATACACAGCCAGTGATGTCATTTTGGGGTCACTATGCCCTATTGCTGAAAATGTATTAACTTTTTTTGTGGGTAGATTGTAGAGAAAACATCAATTCTGTAATAGATTTTTGACTGTTTGGTTTTTGGTGTTCATCGTAGTAACATGTCAGATTTATTCTACAGGTAGTAACTGTATTATATACAGTATTTCACAGATATAATTCCAACCTGTCTCGATCAGTCGGGGTGTGAACAATTATGGTTGCTCCCGAAACTACCATAAATTTTCTGACTTGGGGTCAGGCAGGGCTGGTTCTTCTCACAAATAGTTTCTCTTGTCTGCTCCCTGCAGTGTCTCTGCATTGCCCCCCCCCCCTGCATTCCAAGACGATCTCACACACAGAGACTCATGAGCATTTCCTGACAGCAAGAAGCATGGTTAAGGAGACTAAATCTACAATCTGCAGACAGATAAGATCTTTATAGCAGGGGAAGGAGTTGTAGCAGTGCTGACAGTGTTTTATTGTGTGTTATATCCATCTCTTGCATCTCATGATCTCAAATCTGTCTCATCTCTCTTTTTCTATGTGTCAGATAAAAAATAAGTGAACATAAACCTGGAAACTGATAACTCAACCACTTTGTCAGCACACAGCATCTCACAGCACTAGAGGGATCATGAAGTGTCTGCTTAGAGAGTCCCCGCTCACACTCTGGAATTTTACACTGATCATCACTGAGTGATAGGAGTAAAATTGCAAAGTAAGGGGGTTAAAATGATCTTTATTGTGTAAACATAACTAGAGGATTAAAATTTGAGAAATAGAATAGAAATAGGAAGACCCATTTATATAATAATAATTTTGTATTATTGCACGGATTATTATGGACACTGTGATACTTTGTGATCATGTTTTACACTTTTTTTGTTTTATATGTGTTATATGTAAAGGGGCTTATTAAAAATTAATTTATTTTATAACTTTTTTTATACTTGTCCCCCTATTATACTATAATACCTTGCAGAATTGACAGCCTATGCTGTGACAGGACCTTATAGGCATTCACTATGAACAGCCCTGGGGCCTTTGCTCATATTGATTAGCTTAGAGTTGCCATAGTGCCGATCAGAGCCCAGACAAAAACGCTTCAAACATGGGTAATATAAAGGGTTGTCAACGGTAGATTGCCGCTGAAACCCTGTGTTCCTTGATGATGGTTCAGCTCCGGTGTAGAGCTGAACTGTCATCGGGTCCATGATGTGCTATTAAAGCATGCAGCACTGAACTTCTTTTTTTTTATTGTAGATTTTATTCCTTCTTCATTACATAGACTTTCTAGGCATACGAAGTGCAGATAAGTGTAGATAAACAGTGACAGTATAAATTATCAGTAGTGAATGCATTGATTATGTTTTTTTATAGAGGTGTTATCTCCTATTGTGATCCACTCAGATGTAAATTAGGTGATTGAAACAGAGAAAACCCATAGAGGATAATTTAATTATCGATGTGGCTGTGTTCCTTTTCTAAAAGTTTATTTGTGAATTAGCTTTTGCTAAGTGGGTGGTAAACTTTATTTTAAAAAAAAAAGCATATAGAGACACCGCCCTTAAGAAAATAAAGGAACTTTCGCTAGTAGGAGTAAGGATCATATCTTTTGAATGGGACAATTTTTTGGCTGGCTGCAGTTAATCCTACAAATAACATATCATTTGGTGATCAAAATCTCAACAATTTCTTACCACTGGGGTTAAACGCCATACAGCAGATTGGTTTTTCATGAGCAGGAAAATGGGCAACAATACCTTCACCATCTGAATCTTCACTGACAAGAACCTAAGGCAAAGAGCAGAGGTTAAATGTATCCAGTAAATTTACAAAAAGAGGTAGAATTGTCAAAACTTGTATTTTATTTATTTCAATTACTAGCTTTTAGTGCTGTATCTTACACTTTGTAATGTGGCATGAATTTCTATAAAATAACTTATGTTACCATTGTTTGGATTAATAATTGGTTACTGAATGCTCTTTGTCTACCTAGTTTGAAGGTGAAGGACATATTTAATAGGATTCTGAAAGCTCAAACTATTTTTTTTCACATGAAACAAAGTGACAAAAACAGAATTAATACAAATGTATACAGTACATATTGATGCATTCCAATATACAGACAATTTGCAGGCAAAATACAATAAATGCTGCAAAAATAAGAATAAATCAATTTACAATAGATGCATTATATTAATAAATGCTTGACAGGCTTTTAGGTGAGCTCTAATGGCATGACACTCTCAAAGTTACATCAAAGTACTAAATGTTTTATTAAAAGTTTTCTGCCTGATTTAATCGAGGACAAGACCTACTAAGGAGGAGAAAATAATATCTTTTTTTTAATATAGCACCAAAATATTTCACTGTGTTTTACAGAACATGAGGGACATATACAAACAAAATATCACTTTACAGAGTAACAAAATGATGAGAAACAATAGGAAAGAGAGTCCTGCTCACAAGACCCTATACCAGCGGTGGTGAATCTATGGTACAGGTGCCAGAGGTGGCACTTATAGTCATCTCGGTGGGCACCCAGGCTGTCACCCCAGCACAAAGTTCACCAGAGGCCTCCTCCTGCAGTCCCATGCCACCCAGGACGTCCCGCATTCAGTGCCTTTTTTAAGCAACCTATCCTGGTTTCCTGAGACCACTGGAAAAGGAAGGAGGTATCGACAGGGCTGGAATATCATTGGAACTCCTGCTCTGAGCCCTGCTACTCCTCCTGTTCATGGGATACAGAAGGGGAGCTACAAATCGTAAATGTTCTTCTCCTCCTTTTTACAGTATTGGTGTCCTCAAGATGCCAATACAATTGTAAGCTGTGACAAAGTCCTGGCAGCTAATTTTACCACCAAAAACTGGGAAAACCTATTGAGCCTGTAAGCCAAGAGTGAGAAATGTATTGGTCACAGCATCCCAGTATATAGCCAGCAAGCCCCTGTAGTATATAGTCAGTCATCTCCCTTTAGCATATAGCCAGCCAGCCAGCCCCTTTAGTATATAGCCAACCACCCCCCTGTAATATATAGCCACTAAGCCCCCTGTAGTCTATAGCCAGCCATCCCCCTTTAGTATATGGCCAGACAGCCTCCTTTAGCATATAGCCAACCAGCCCCCTCTAGCATATAGCCAACCAGTCCCCTTTAGCATATAGCCAGCCCCCTGTAGTATATAGGCAGCCATCCTTCTTTAGTATATAGATACCAATCCCCATTTACTCTATAGCCAGCCCCCTTTAGTATATAGCCAACCACCCCCTTTAGAATATAGCCAGCCAGCCCCTTTAGCATATAGCCATCAAGCCTCCTTTAGTATATAGTCAGCCCCCTTTAGTGTATAGTGAGCCCAGCATAGTATATAGCTAGCCAGCCCTCAGTACTCACCTTTCCGCTGCCCCGGTCAGGTCCTCTTCTTGCTTCAGCTCCAGGTCAGCGACGGGTCCGTGCACATGGCCTGGCCGGCACACACTATAATGGCAGCGGTGGCATTGGAAGAAGAGAAGACCAGTGGGGGGGCGCCTGAAAGCTAAGTTTTGACTTTATTTTTTTTTTCATAAATATCAAGTATAAGCAGAGTTTGAGGTTTTCAGCATATTTCTTGTGCTGAAAAACTCGGCTTATACTCGAGTATGTACGGTAATAAGTTACTATTTAAATTTTAAAGTGGGTTTTTGTTGTAGTTTGGGAACTCAGTCTCTAAAAGGTTTACATCACTGCTCTACACAATAATCAATACAATCTATGAATTGGACCAACCCCAGGGGTCTGGTATCCCAGATTCCCAGAATGAGAATCTAAAGTTTTTATATAAAGACATCAGTATCTGAAAGCAGGTATGCATTGCATCATACCAACTGCCCTAATATGCTGACTTTATGGGCAAGAAGAGGCATCCACTCATCTGGATTGTGGTGCTGAATTTTGGTGCTGAATTTTGGGCATATCTATTGTTTCTGCCATAATTTGCCCTAAAATAGTCTTAAACTTGTGCCATATTTTTTTTTATAAAACAAGTCTCATATTCTTTTTTTGAGAAAACATAAACATTAAACAAAAGAAATATAAAATAAACAAATCAAATTGATCTGCCATATTAATTAGACATTTTATGGCTTGAACATCAAAATAGCAGAGGTTATCAAGAGCCAATCAAACGAAATACAAAGTTATACTTGACATTCTTTTTTTTAATTGCATATTTTATCCAAAGGAAAATTAATAGGCAGTACTGTTATACGCAGAGCGGTAAAGAGAGCAAAAAGACGTATACAAAACAACAAAATGGCACAGAAAAGACAAAATGAGGAGGGTAAACAAGATGAGGACAATCAAAAGAGTCTACCCAAAGCAAATGTGCAGAAACCTCACTTTAAGAGGATTTCAACAGTTCCGAGATTGCATTTAAATGAACAATACGATTATTCATAGAGGTTGTCAAATATTCCAAATCCCGAACATCACAAACCTGAATGACTATAGACTTGATCGTCATAAACTAAACCAGACACTTTTATTAATCTGGAGCAGTTTAAGAATGTCTGTATAACTTTGCACTTCTTAACCCTTTAATGTTAGGCTCACAACTAGCTGTACCAGAAAAATCTAACCAGAATATTGAGTGACAACAACAATTAATACAATGATCTCAGCAAGGAGACACATGTTTAACATGGCTAAATCTTCATGTGTTGCTTAAAAGGTTATTCCCATGATGAAAAGTTTCTTAAATATACTCAAGATGACAAAATAACACATTCTTTAATTCACAAAAATGTAGCATTTCACAGATATAATTCCAACCTATCCCTATCAGTCCTGGTGTTTACAATTTTTTTGTCGCTGGATTCAACTGTTCTGACTGATGACTGTTTGATGTTTGGATTCTTCTCATGAATAGCTTCTCTAGTCTGCACAATGCAGTGCTCTCTGCCTCCTGCCTCCCCCCCTGCATTACAAGACCAGCTCAGACACAGGCAATTCCTGCCAGCAAGCAGCAGTGTGCAGGGACTTACTCTACAAGCTACAGAAAGATAAGGTCTTTATAGCAGAGGTGACTGGGTGTTTGGTTAATTAGGTGAGGGAGTTGAGAGTGTCATTGGGGGACATGTATTTTAGTTTTCTTTGGTGTATAATTGAGATTTTTGGCAGGTTTTTTTTGTGCCTTATTTATGATCATGTCTTTTTTCTTGTGATTCACGTTTCCTGGCAGGTGAAATTTTGACTTTTTTTTAGACTTTTTGTTGCAAATGTCTCAAATCCACATGGACAAAAGCCATGTGAGGAAGGTTATATACAAAAGTGGACACAATTGTAAATTTTGGATTTGAGGAAGTGGCCTGCATTTTTAAGCACTCTAGTCACACCCCAGGGAGATCACAACATATGAGGCTACGGTCATGTGTGGCATTAAGACATGCATTTTTAAACGCATCACATCAGTTGAGAAAAGGAGATTTGCCTGATTACATTGCTGTCAACATAGTGTTTACAAAATGAATATATTAAGATGTTAACACATAGTACATGCATGTTTTAACACAGTGTTAACATCTGTTAAAATTGCATTAATGCATGTGTTTTGGAAACACCATGTTGACAGCAATGTAATAAGGCAAATCCACTCTTCTCAACTATTGTGATGCGTTTGAAAAATGCATGTGTTAGTGCCACGTGTGACCTCACCCTTAGAAGTAACCAGTAAAATGTGAATGCAAAATTTTATGATTTTTTTTTTAAATACCCAACAGGTTTAAGTGCAATACATTTAAAGCATGTAACATAATTCCAATTTACATGTTAAATTAGGCTGCATGAAAAAAAATCCTGCCCTGGACCATGTACAGATTTGCCCCCCAAAAATTCAAAAAAATAAGAAAAAAAAAAGTGATACATAAGTGACCAGTTGCACAGAACATCTGGAAAAGAAAGATACATAGGGTACACTGCACAAGGTGCAGACCAAGGAATACCTGAAAACCGACAGCAAAAGTAGCTGTGCAAAGTCTGATCTGTCTCTTCTCTCTTTTCTATGTGTCAGATGCTAGTAGAATGTTCAGAAGCTAAATAAAAGTGTAGATAAACCCTGTACCTTGATAAATTTAAGCGCATTGTCAGGACACAGCATCTCAAAGCACCAATGAATCATAATGTTTCTGCTTAGAGAGACCCTGCCAACACTCTGGAATTTTACAATGACCATCACTGAGTTACAGGAGCTAAACAGCAATAAAACTGAGTAAAATTGTAAAGTAAGGGGTTAAACCATCTTTATTGGGGAAAATCACTAGGGGATTGAAATTTGAAAACTTTCTTTCATGGGCAAACCCCTTTAAAGGAAATCTACCACAAACCAACCCCACTAATATGTTGGTGTGTGCCTCCTCGGCTTTTCTTAAATACAGAATAGTAGATTTAACATAATAACATCTTTTTTATAAGGCCTTTAATTACAAACAGGCATCAGCTGATTATTCTTGATAATAAAAGCATCATCAGAGCTACTTAATTCCAGTCCATCTTGAATTTAGTCCTGGAAAACCTTAAATTTAATCAAATCTATATAAAAAATAACCTTGAGATCATTATATTTTGTTATTATATTAAAGGGGTTGTCTGAGACTAATTAAAAAAACAAAAGGTGGCCGGGAGGGGGCTGTTTAAAAAATAAAGATGTATTTACCTTCCGGGGCCCTCTGGGCGTCCCGAGCTGCTGTCGCTCCGTTTCACGCGCCATGTAAACAAACATGGCCGCAGTAACAGTTCTGGACTCAGCTTGTCGGATGGTTGTCGGGTCTGGCCGGAAGCTGAATCCTGCACTGCTCCTGTGGCCATGTTTGTTTACATGATGCGTGGACCGGAGCGACAGCAGTGCGGATCACCTGGAGGGCGCCAGAAGGTAAGTATATCTTTATTTTTTAAACAGCCCCCTCCCAGCCACCTTTTTTTTTTTTTTTTAATTAGTCTCGAACAACCCCTTTAATATAACAATACACTATATATAAACGTATGTATAATTGGTCTAAATGCAAGAAGGTAAAAAGAATTAGGTACAGTATTATTTGGACTATAAGGCGCACCGGAGTATAAGACGCACCATCAATAAATGCCTGTTGAAACGTCTAGGTTCACATACCAGGCGCACCGGATTATAAGGCGCACGGGATTATAAGGATAAATGACCAGTGGGTGGCAGACCTGTGAACAGTTAAAGGCAGCTATTGTCTGTAAGTACAGTTCATATATAAGGCGCACTGGACTATATGGCGCATTTTTGATTTTTGAGAAAAATTTTTGTGTGCATATAGTCCAAAAAATATGGTAGGTTCTTTAATGCTTCTCACTTGGGTTCTTAAAACTTAACAGCTCCAGTTTTATGAGAACAACTTGGGTAGCATCAGAGGGCAATTAGATACATAGGCAATGCAGATGACTCCTAGTTCAGCAGTAGCAAACTGCATTTAGTGGAAAATATTCTGACCTCTTGACCTTTGACAGCCAGCTCATTCACTTCTAATTGGGTACCAGAGGAAAGAGATATTGTTTGTCAATGTGCTAGAAATCAAGAACAACAGATGAGGTCAGAGTTAACATCCTGAAGTGAGTATGAGGACTGGGGCTGGCTAGAGTGAAGAGAGAACAAACAGCTGCCCTGGGGATGCCAGAGCAAGATGTTTTTAATGGGATCTACCATTTACAGACATTATTGCTTAAAGGGTGTCTATAAATACAGAGCACTCAGCACACAGCGCTTAAGATAATAAAACCTGTCTTTTTATTGCAGCACACACTAGGGGAGTAGTGGCAGGACCTAGTGCCTGCACATTGGCCTCACCTTTGTTCTTCATTGGTGATGTTATCAAGTATGAGGCCTGCACTGTTTCTTTCAAAGTTTTGCTATTAGGTGAAATTAAGAAGAAACATGTCATGACCCAAGTAGGTCTTTAAATCAAGTTGGTCGTTCCAGATTTGGATCAACCACACAGAGTGTATATAATAGTACAACAAATTCTTCAAATCTTTGAATAAATTCATTAGTAGTTCATTAAGTTGATAGCAATACAATGCCAAAATCAAAATGATTTTAGCTTGAGGTGAAAAAATCTAAGCAAACTAATAAAGTAGGTCAGAAGAGTCAGAGACATTTTTTTTTTTTTTTTTACAAAGGAGAATTTTTAAATAACACACGGGTGAACTGTAGGTCACTAAAGATCCAATGACCTTATACAGGTGGTACCCTACTTAAGAACACTCGACTTACATATGACCCCTAGTTACAAACGGACCACTGGATACTGGTAATTTATTGTACTTTAGTCCTAGGCTACAATGATCAGCTATAACATTTATCAAAGGTGTCTTCAATGAAGCTTTATTGTTAATCCTGATTCTTATGACAACCCAACATTTTTAAAATCCAATTGTCACAGAGACCAAAAAAGTTCTGGCTGGGTTTACAATGATGAAATATACAGTTCCGACTTACATACAAATTTAACTTAAGAACAAACCTCCAGACCCTATCTTGTATGTAACCCGGGGACTGCCTGTACATCTATAACAGTACGGTACAGTACTATATATACAGGCGGTCCCCTACTTAAGAACACTCGACTTACATACGAACCATAGTTACAAACGGACCTCTGGATATTGGTTATTTATTGTACTTTAGTCCTAGGCTACAATAATCAGCTGTAACAGTTATCACAGGTGTCTGTAATGAAGCTTTAGTGATAATATTGATTCGTATGACAAGCCAACATTTTTAAAATCCAATTGTCACAGAGACCAAAAAAGTTCTTGCTGGGATTACAATGATAAAATATACAGTTCCGACTTACATACAAGCTCAACTTAAGAACAAACCTACAGACCCTATCTTGTATGTAACCCGGGAACTGCCTGTATAGTTTGTTGCAAGGTGAGATACACTTAATCTGGTCCTTTTTTATTTTTGTTTCCATTTCTGTAAGCCATAACTTTAAAGTAAATCTACCACCTGAATTTTTAAACCAAGCACACTAACATGTTGGTTTGTGCCCCCTTTGCTTCTCTTGCATGCAAAACAGCAGATTTAACATAATAACATCTTAATTTATTAGTTCTTTCATTATAAAAATGCAGGCATCAGCTGATCATTCTTGATAGTAAAAGGATCATCAAAGCTACTTAATTCCTTGTTAAATTAAACGTACCAGTTTAATAGTCATCTCGTTCAGAAAACATTACACAGCCTGATCACATGGATATAGGGCATACTAATAAAAGCCATTACTGGGACTGGACTTACTAAATCTGATTTCAATAGGGCTGACAAAAGGACTTCTCTATCATTATCAGTATTGGAACCTGTCAGCAATTAACAATGGCATTCCTGCTGACAAGTTTGCTTTAACTGAAGACTCTGTTAATGTAAAGGTGGCTGGTCCCAAGGCAGGAGGGGCTTTGGCAGACATTCTGCCCCCACCCAGGATTTACAGATATAGTTTTTTGCCTTGAGTTGCTTCCTTTCTTCACTTCTCTTTCCTACTTCCTCAGTCTCCTACTTCCAGTCAGTTTTGGACTGGCACCACTTGTTTTAGCACAGCCAAGGGGAAACGGCAGCAGGCTATGGCGACGCTCAGGGCATAACACCACACAGTGCACAAACATGTGAAAAATTTCTCCCAAGAGTAGCTCCCCGGAACAACTAAAACTATTTTTAAAAAATAGTTAAAACAAACTTTAAAAAAAAACACTTTTTGAAAAACAGAAGATTTAGAAAAACAAACTTGTTGGGAAAACAGAACTTTTTACAAAAAAATTATACTATTTAACTTACAGGAGTATTCCTTTCTTAAATGTATTCAGGATAACAAAATAACACATTCTCCAGTTCACTGTTATTAACAAAAATACAGCATTTCACAGATAAGTCCAACCTGTCTCCATCAGTCCTGGTGTTCACAATTTCAGTTGCCCCTAGACATGACCCTGTAACTCCTGGCTTAGAGTCGGTAGACCATCATGGATTTCTTCGTGACGGCCATGCTGCTGAGTTTCTCTTCAGCTGCTCCCTGCACTCTAGCCCCCCCCCCCCCATTGCATTCCAGGACGGAGCTCGCAGAAACACATTCACTTCCTGCCAGCAAACATTGTGAGAGGAGGGAAGCTGCAAGCTGCAGATAAGTTATCCGGGGAGGGGGAGGCAGGCACAGGAGATCTTATTGCGTGAGAGCACATCTGTAGCAGGGCTGACAGTGTGTAATAGGCATCTCATGGATCTCATCATATCTGATCTGTCTCATCTCTCTTTATTTGTCAGATACTAGTACAATGTTCAGAAGCAAAATGAAAGTGTATATAAACCTTGTACCCGAATGATCTAAGCACATTGTCAGCTCACAGAACTAGATGGATCATAATGTGTCTGCTTAGAGAGTCCCTGGCCACACTCTGGATTCTTACACTGGCCAGCCTAGAGAGTGATTTGAGCTAAAACAGCAATAAAACTGAGTAAAGTAAAAATGATTTTTACTGTATAAACATCATAGGAGATTTAAAATCCTTTCATGGGAACACCCCTTTAACGACCCGTGGCATAATAGCTTGTCACAGGCTGCGGGTGCATGGAGAGGGCTCATGGGCTGAACCCTCTC
Organism: Engystomops pustulosus; assembly: GCF_040894005.1. Classification (NCBI taxonomy): domain Eukaryota; kingdom Metazoa; phylum Chordata; class Amphibia; order Anura; family Leptodactylidae; genus Engystomops; species Engystomops pustulosus. The sequence goes on along the minus strand of NC_092412.1, from coordinate 130,233,608 downwards.
AATAGCTGGTAAGTCTTTGCTGCATATTGCAGCAAAGACCTACTTGTAACACTGGTGCTAGCACAGATTGCGGGTGTCAACCCGCACATCGCCACCAGCATAACTGCCAGCAGATTCAAAAAGATGGAGGCACATCGGCGCTGCCATCTTGTTGGAGATCGTCGCTCCCAGTGACGTCATTGCACATTGTAATGAATTAGGATGAAAATACCCATATACTGCCATATAGTAGTATGGCAGTGTACGGTAGGATCAATCAGACAACCAAGGGTTAAAGTACCCTAGGGGGTCTGAAAAATAGTTAAAATCAAAAAAGTTTAAAAGATGCCAGAAAATGGCAAAATCTAAAAAAAAAAATTTGTACAGGAGGTTTTAATTTTTGTAAACGTATGAAAACATTAGCTGTGGGGAATGTTGGGTGGGGGGAGGGGGAAGAGGGATGTTCTTATTGTTTTGGTCTTTTGTGCAACAGTATGTCTGTAATGTGTTGTTAAAAACAAAAAACAAAAACTTTAATAAAAATGTTTTGATTAAAAAAAAATAAAACCTATACAAATTTGGTATCCCCCTGATTACACCAACCCGAATAATAAGGTAGACATGTCATTTGGGGCACACAGTGAAAGCCGTAAAATTCAAGCCCACAAGAAAACAGCGCAATTGGGTTTTTTCCCCAATTTCACTGCATTTGGAATTTTTTTCCTGCTTCCCAGTACACGGCATGGAACAATAAATACCGTCACTATGAAGTGCAATTTGTTAAGCAGAAAACAAGCCGTTTCAGAGCTCTTTATGTGTAAAAAAAAAAAAAAAAAAAAAAAAAAAAGCTAGATTTTTGATTGTAGGGAGTAAAAAATGGAAATGAAAAAAAAAGGGGCAGGTCCTTAAACATATTGCTGAAAAGGGTGCTTGAGCAGCAATAGGCAATAGTTGAGTACAAGCTCCAGAACATTTCGTTGAATCGAAGTAGTGACCAACAGCACTTCAGCATCAATGATTGAGCCTCCGTGAGGGAAATTTGTGCACTGCTTCCAATGCCAATTCCAATGCCATCAATATGGTTAGCACTGATAACACAATCATCAGCGCTACCATTCCCATCTTATGCCTACTGTCACTTTATTGAATGGTAGAAGTTTAGAAATGCAGGTACTGGCACTATAGTACAGGCAGTCCCCGGGTTACATACAAGATAGGGTCTGGAGGTTTGTTCTTAAGTTGAATTTGTATGTAAGTCGAAACTGTATATTTTATAATGGAAGTTTTAGACAATTTTTTTTCTTTTGCCCCAGTGACAATTGGAGTTTCAAAATTTTTGGTGTAATTGGACCAAGAATTATCAATAAAGCTTCATTACAGACATCTTACAGCTGATCATTGCAGTCTGGGACTATACTAAAGCATCCAGAGAGCTTCACCAGAGGTCACATGGGGCAGAGGGGTCCGTCTGTAACTATGGGTTGTCTGTAAGTCGGATGTCCTTAAGTAGGGGACCGCCTGTACAGTAAAAGGATATTGATGAAAATAGTCAGTGGCCTTGCATCTTAGTGGCATATGAGTATTCAAATGCAGTTCTTCAGACTGCACTAGAAAAGGTCAATTATCAATAATCTCTGACTGATCTTATCTCCAGTGGCGTCCTCTCTCTAGCTGCCCTGACGATATGAGGCTATAGAAAGTAATTAGTAGTCACTAGCACTGCACTTACGGAATAAACGGATCCTGTGAACATGGACACTGCAATTAAGAAACACACGAATGCAGCTAAAAGTTTCCTGCAAAACTATTCAGTGACATCCCTTTTAAGATATAGATGGAACAGCAAAGTGTTGACTGACAGGACCTTTGAGATATAAATAGTACTGCACAGTATTCACTAACAGCGCCTTTGAGATATAGGTATTACTGCATATTATTCACTGGCAGAAGCTCCTTTGGGATCTAGCTATTACTGCATGCTTTTCCCTGAAAGCAGCTCCTTTAGGATCTGGATATTACTGCACACTATTCACTGACAGCAGCACCTTTAGGATTTTTCAGGAGCTGAAAACCATACAGAGAAGGGACCTTCTAGATATTGCAGGATGATGGTGTAACCCCTTAGTGACCGCCCATACGGTTTTCTCCATCGGTCACTAATGCCCCTTAGGCTACGCCGACGGGTTTCTCAGCTGGCCAAACCTAAGGTCCCTACGGATACCCCATGAAGGATAGATCAGTCACCTGCCTGTCTTATGAATGATTTCCGATCTGGCTGTTAACCCGTTAGATCCGGTGGTGAATACTGTGACCACCGGGGCTACGTACCTGTAGAGGGAGGGGGCTTTCTACCTCTCCTCCTTTAATGCCAAGCAGCCGGGGTCCCAATTAAGGTTACCGGATCTGTCATCTGTTTGTAAAACAGAACATTTTGAAGTTTGAAAGTAACTATTTTTTTCAAAATGTTTACCAAATTCCAAATTTTACATAAATAAATGCTAAATATATCACCCAAAATTTTCTTCTAACTTGAAGTACAAAATGTCATGGAAAAACACTCAAAAAGTTGTAACCGGATAAAGTGACACATGCTGTTTTCAAAAGGTAGGCCTTGGTCATCAAGACACAGATGAGCTTGGTCACTAAGGGGTTAATACCCCTGTCTGGTATTGCTTTATAATAAGCAGTAAGAATATCCCTGTACTACAGCAGCCTATTAGTAGCTTAATGACCTAAAAAGTGCAATTAGTTCAGATTTCAACCTGTCCCTTATAACAACAGCGGAGTGAGACACGTTCTGGTGAAGCAACCACACGAAGCGCAAATTTTCTGACCTTAGCACCCTATCCCCCAATCTGTTCACCTCCTGAACACGTCTAAGAAGAAGGGGCAATTGGCGCCAAAATTGTCAGGCATAAATCGGTACTTATGCAGTTCCCAAGAAGACAGTGCCATATGTCGCGGCCTCGCAAATGCTGGATCAGACACCCGACATCCCTCCACTCTCTCTGGCAGTCTCTTAAGGCTCCGAGCATATGACAGCAGTGGTGGCTTCTGCCTCAGCCTTACCTGCCTCTTCCTCCATGGGAGACAGCTGGGACTGGAAAGAATACCTTAAAACTATACCAACGCGGCAGGACCTAGAGGGCCTAATAGAGCGGGTGGAGGACTTTCATAGAAAAGTACTGGAAGAGGTACGGCAGGATATAGCACATGTGGGCAATAGAGTGGAGGAATTAGAAGCCGTGGCCGACGACACATATACAAGATTTGGGGAACATCATCTGGTGCTGCAAGAGCCCACAACTCAATTACTTCCCATAAAAGCGCATTTGGAGGATATAGAAAATCTTCATAGACTAAATAATTTACGCATCAGGGGGTTGACAGAGGAAATTTCCCTGCCGGGGAAGTGGTGGCACGCGAAACGCGCGTCGGGGTTTCCCATCCCTACACACCATATGCCATGGGTAAGTGAATCTATTATGATTCCCTTTTGAAAACTATTCAGGTTACAATTTCTGCAATCTTGCACTTTGCTATACCCATTGGTGTATATACATATATTTTTTTTGATTATGCACCGGCACTTTAACTTGAGTTGAGAAATAATTTATGTCCGCATTTTTGCATTCATGTATTATTGGAGTTATTGTGATATATACATAATTATGTGCCCTATGCAGCTATAAAGACTTGGTGTTGTATTGATGGATTTTATGGACCTTCAGGAATGATCCAAATGAATAACTTGTGGATACTCACAAATGTTGTAAATTAAATTGTCTTCTTTTTAAACAAATTTTTTTCAATAAAAAATTGAATTTTTTAAGAATTTTTCTTGCGAGATTTGATTTGTAGGAACCGTTTTTTCACTCTTGTGCTTTTTTGAATTGGTATAAGATTTATGGAGTGGGTTCGATTAACAAGGAATATTGCGGAATCACTGTTACTTCTCCGATCTGTGTTGATAATTTGGTTTTGTCTATTTACTACCCTGCTGGGAGACTAGGGCCGAGAGGTACAGATCCGAATAGGCCCAGAGACAGTATATGTCACGTTCACTTTTATAAGGAGAAAGAGGCCATACTGCGAGCAGTCAGAGATCAACCAAACTTTGTCTTTAAGTGCCCGAGTGGTTCTCCTAAGTCGTGAGAGGTTATGTTGGCAACCGGAGTAATTTGTTTTCCTTATCTCAGCCACTAGCCACGAATGACCGGTAGTGAACATTGCTATTTGACCTACATATTTTTGTGTTAAATGTTATCTTTGAAAATGGTTGACATTAATAGGGTGGGGAGTCTCCTGGTGCCTGCAGCACAAGTTATTGTGGCTTAGAACCACAGCAAGGATAATAAGAGTGATTGCAGGAGAATTTGTTTGGTATGTCTTTATCTTTGTCTCCCCGGTTCCGTAGTGTTCCTTTGAGTATCCTCCCTTCCTCTCCTTCTCTCTACCCTACGATACTAAATTTGGTAATACACAATGACGGTCTTAAGTCTATGTTTGTATAGTGCCTAAGACCTCAGCAATCAGGGCAAAAGGGGCCAAAATCTTTAAAATCTCAACAAGCAGCGCTTGATAATAGCGCTATTACAGGAAACACATTTCAAAAAAAGTTCAGTGCCTACAGGTGCTCCCCTAGACATTATAATCACTGGTTTCATGCTCCATGCCCTGAACAACGATCTAGGGGGTGTCTATAGACTTTCATCGTTTGTTTTCTCCTCAGGTGTAAGCAGTGTCCTCTATTAGGGTCCGCTGGCTGGACACAGTATTTACGTTGGCTAATCTCTATTTTGAAAATACAGGTCAGGTTGCTTTTGGGATTTGTGTGCTTCAAGAGCTGGAATCCTTCTCGGTGGGGACTTTAATATGCCCATCGATGCAGCGGTCGATACCAACTCAGGTAGGCCATCAGTATCTTTTGCAGCAACCCGTAGACTCAAACAGGAGCTAGTACGCTTATGGCTTGTTGATCTATGGAAAGTACTATACCCTGATGTAAGGGAATTCAGCCACCATCCATATGCTCATAACTCATATGGGAGGATAGATTATATTTTAGCCTCGCATGACCTGCTCAACCTCTTCCCACAATGGTCAGTGGATAAGATCTTGTGGTGCGACCATGCACCAATCATGGCTTCAGCCTAAATAGATCTCGGTCCTTGAACAATAACCTATTACGAGATGCAGCCTGTGTGGGGGATGTTGGGAAGGCCATTGCCGAATTTCTGAGGGATCATACTAGCACTGCACTAGGGGCTCCAGTGTTGTGGGAGTCACTGAAACAGTGGGTGAGGGGGGTCTTTATGTCGTATGGCGTCAGACTGCATAAGTCTAGAACTACGGAGCTGGTCTGCCTGCTAGCATCACAGGTCACACTAGAGGCAGCAAATAAAAGAGCCCAATCTGAGGTGCTTCAAGCAGAACTGACGGTGGTGCAAAAGAAAATTCTGACAATATTGGATCAGATATCACAATGTGAGAGAGATAGGATGTGCAAAGGGTATTTCAAAAATAGTAATAAATGTGGTCGGTGGCTTTCCCGGGCCCTGCATCGGAGACTACCAACATCCACGCTTATGCTCCTAACTCCCCTGTTTCTCTTGGGCCTCAAACCTTAGGGTGAATCTTGCCAAATCGATGCTGCTAAATATTAACCTACCTGGGGTATTGGAAACTATACTATACAACCTTTTGATCTCTTTTTCTTAACTTTTTACTGTAGCGAAATGGAGAAAAAGTGGCATTTTGGACATTTGGGCGCTATTTTCCATTAAAGGGGTTCACACCGGAAAAAGCATTTTAATATATTGATAGATCAGGACATTTTAAAAGCAGCTGTACCTATGCATTGTGTACAACTGTCAGGATGATTTAGGACACTAAACCAACTACAGGTCCTTATGCACATTCAGTTTAGTAGCACTGTTTTGTATTGTTCTGTGATCAACATAAAATTCTTCCTTGAGTTGAGATGTACATTGGAGTAACATGAAGCAATGCACAGAGGGTCACACAAAGGGTATGTTTTGCCATCTCTAAAGAAAGCTGTTGGATACATGATTTCTGTGTACTTATACTCTGGACATAAACCATTATAAGGGATCAGGCTTCAGACAGTTTCATTTGGCAGTCATACAAAATGAACAAAACATCAAAACAAAGCATAAGCCTCTCTGGCACTTACTAAACACAGAGGTTTCCTACCTCATCAGGCCTACTACCAGGCACCCCAAAAACTCACGGTATCTTATGTTACTGCCACAGTTCCACAGGCGTCTGGCATGACCTGTCTCTTCTCTTGGGTGAAGCCAATGTGAGAAGTCTTCACCGGTTACTTATGCAGGACTTCCAGCTGGATTCCAATTACTCTTCGTTACCCGAGTTATAGAGGAAACTACCCATCTTTTCCTTGGTGAGAAATGTCCTTTTCCAGCAATGAGTGCTGTTTCGTCACCCACCCTATTACACCATTTATTAATAATGTTCCATGTCATTCATACATATATCTTTTGTAGGTACTAGTCTCATAACTGTCTACATCTTATATCATTTGCAAACATGGTTGTCACCAGGTAAACTGCACTTTATGCTGGATCAGGCTGTGATCTTCCTAGTTATTGCTCCTAAGATATTTTTTTTAACTTGAAATTTTTTACTTTTTACATTTACTTTAATTCATTTGCCATATGTAAACATTTCTTCAATTGATGTTATTGGATGTGTGAAGATAATTTCTCATAAATGTAGCCATGTTGTCCCTTAAAAACAAGATAGCTTCCCCGGATACGACCACCTGACATTTTGGCAGCGGTGGCCAGACATGGGCTATTGAGTCCTGTCTGACCACCTGGCTTCAGCGTTCTTTACCACAGGATGGCTGTGGGACCTGCAGTAAGTCCCAGACATTTCATATACCAAAACCTTTTGTTTCTTTGTGCAGTCCCTCCAGCAGAGGTGGCCGTATCCAAAGAGTCAGTCATGTTTTTAAGGGACCATATGACTACATTACTATCTTTACCCAGGTAATTTTTTTTAATGACATCTAATTGAAGAAATGTTTATATATGGCAGATTAAAGAATCTGAATGTGAATGCCCAAACAAGAATACCCCTTTAACCCCTTAAGGACGCAGCCATTTTACAGCTTAAGGCTCAGCCCGATTTTTTGGATTCTGACTTGCTTCGCTTTATATGGTTATAACTTTTGAACACTGTTACTTATCAAAACGATTCTGAGATAGTTTTTTCCCCACATGTTGTACTTCATTTTAGTGGTAAATTTTGGCTGATAAGTTTTGCGTTTATTTACAAAAAAAAGAAAATATGATAAATTTTTTGAAAAATTTGCCACTTTCGAAATTCTAAATCATTGCGTTTTCAGGCAGATAGATTTACCACCTAAATAAGTTGCTGAATAACATTTCCCATTTGTCTACTTTACATTTTCATAATTTCTGAAATGTCTGGATAATTTATTTTGATGTCACGCGGCTTACAAATAGAATATCGCTTTTCCGGATTTTCAGAATTGACTATTTTGGGGATAAATACAGTTTTGAATGAAATTTTACATATTTAGCATCAAAACCCCCTATATAACCAACCCATTTTCAAATCTGCACCCCTCAAGCTATCAGAAACAGCTTTTACGAAGATTGTTAACCCCTTGAGATCTTCATAGTAATTGAATCAAAATGGAGGTGAAATTTAGAATGGTCATATTGTTCCCTTATACGTTCATTTAGCACAAAAATTTACACATTTCCAAAATATAAAAAGAGAAAACCCACCATACAATTTGTTCTGCAATTTCTCCTGAGTACAAAGACCCCCCACATGTGGCTGTGACTTGTTTTATGGGGGCACAGCGAGGCGCAGAAGGGAAGGAGGGCGCTGCAGCTGCCAGGATTTTAGTTTCCTCATTGGCCCCTTTTGAAGGCTATAAAATTTTCGCTTTTGCGCTATTTGGGCCATGTGACGGCATTTTTTTTGCGGGATGAGATGTTTTTTCCATTGTTACCATTTTGGGGTTGGTATCACCTATTGTTGAAAATTTAGGAACTTTTTTTGAGGGCAGGAGTAGAAAAGCATCAATTCTGTACTGGATTTTTGACTTTTTTTTTTTTGGTGTTCACCGTATAGACTAATAATCATGTTAGCTTTATTCTATGGGTTGATACGATTACGGGGATACCAGACATGAATATATTTTCTTACGTTTTACTAAATTTGTCAAACAAAACCCTAATGTGGGGAAAAATCTATAATTTTCGTATTGCCATCTTCCAAGTGGCATAACTTTGTTACGTTTTTGGCTACGGAGCTGGTTGATGGCTTGTTTTTTGCGGGACATGTTGTACTTTGCACCAGTATCATGTCTGAGTACATATGGTTTTTTGGTCGCATTTTATAGCATTTTTTGTGGGATTGAAAAGGTAAAAATCATAATTTTTGGAGGGTTTATAACAGTTTTTTTTTACGGCGTTTATCGTGGGGGTTCAATAATGATTTACTTTTATTCTACGGGTTGTTACGGACGCGGTGATACTATATATGTGGGGTTTGTGTTATGATTTAGACTTTTTTTTTGAGTTATATGTCTCTTTATATGTTTTGGGGGTTTGGGGCATTTTTAGTGATTTATGACTTTATTTTTTTATTGAATAACTTTTTTTTTTACTTTTTCACTTTTATACCATGGGATATGAACAAGCAATCTTCTGATTGCTTCTTCATGATAATATTCTGCAATACTGATGTATTGCAGAGTATTATCAGTGTCAGCCTATACACTTGCATAGGCTGGCACTTTGCCAGTAAGATGACGTCACAGACGCCATCTTACTGGCAATTCTTGCTAGTAACTCTGGGGTCCAGATCGGACCCCAGAGTTACTATAGCAACGATCGGCGCCCCCCGAAAACGGTTCGGGGGGGCCGATCGTGGGGGAAAGACCCCCCAGATACTTGTTAGATGCCGCGGTCGCGCTGACCGCGGCATCTAAAGGGTTAAGCACCCGCGATCGGAGACAACTCCGATCGCGGGTGTTACACTGGGGTGCCGGCTATTAGTTACAGCCGGCACCCCGTGTTTCCCGATGCCGGTTCGGCTCTGATCCAGAGCCGAGCCGGCATAAGCGCCGTGGCGGATATATCCGCCACTGAGCGCTAAGTCACTGCGCTCCGTGGCGGATATATCCGCCGCGGTGCGTGAAGGGGTTAACCTTGCCATTTCAAAACAATTTGACTTTGCAGAATCAGTACCACATATATCAATATTTATAGGTACATCTTTGAACATTTCTCTCTGAAACATGACATTCCGGGTGGTTGCAATCACGCCCCTGCTTCTTTTGATACCTCGCCAGTCAAGAAATATAAGCTTAAACGGCATAGATTGTATTGATACATTTAGTTTACCACCACAATAATAACAATTTGAGAAATTAAAAATGAAAAAGCGTTCTCTTCGCTTCCCTTCCCCTGTGCCTGTGTGTTGTCTCCATACCACCCCGCAAGCATCCCCGGTCGCTCCTATAGAATATTGAAAGGGAATCATTAGTCCCACAATGTCTTGTCTACTATAATGAATAATTAAAAAGGTTTTTGATTTTTGGAAAAAGGCCTTTGCTCCTTTTTCCTTATGCCGTAATGTATCAATCCTGTCTATACTGAAAAGATGTTTCAATTGTTCTACCAGTTCTGGGACCGTGGCGATGAACTTTTTAGCCAATGGGACAGGACACATCGTTTGGCCACTAGCAGCACTACATGCAGAAACCGCAGCCTTCCAGGAATTCTTCCTTCTATGATTTTCCTTTCCTCTTCCCCTATTTAATCACTCTCCACGTTTTGATTGCCAATGTCATGAAATAAACACTCCCTTGGATTTCCTGAGATATTTGTGTCCCAATTTCTATTTATATATTCTACAACTTGAGACCAATAACTTTGAATATAAGTGCAAGTCCACATACCATGCCATAAGTCTGGTAAAGTTGCTCCACACTTGGGGCAGTCAGTTATACGATCAGGTCTGGATGGGGAAGGAAGAATATTTAGGCCGTATATCGCCCCGTGCATCCAATTGAAGTAGGTCTCTCTCCATCTTTTGTTAATTATGACGTTCCTGACTGTCGCCCACCCCAGTAAGATAAGAGTGGTTGGGTTTGGCATTTGCAACCTCTCCCCCCATTTTTTAAATAGACCTGAGGTCGCTTTCCCCCAAAGTTGTTGTCTAATTACTGCATATAGAAACGATATTGAGTAGTGTCCTGGGGTGATACTTAAAAGATCCTCAAAGGCCTGGTCAGAGAGCTCCCTTCTGATGTCCCTCACCCTTTCTTTGCAGAATGACAATATCTGGAAAATTTCAAAACGCTGTTGCGGTGTCAGGTTGCTTTGGCAACTATCTAAGAGGCCTTAAACCAGCTACGTGTTTCCTCATTCATCAATGCCTTGGCTTTTGCTGAAGTCCCACTCCATCTGCGTTTCCCTATGTCCCTGCCAAGGTGATTCTGGATGCTTAGTCAATGGCACAAGTTTGGATATCATAAATGGTAACCCATATAGGCTTCTCACTTTTTTCCACGTGATTATGGTATGTCTTAATAAGATAGAGGACTTCACCTCCTTTGGCATTCTTGACCATCTGGTATGTATTAATGCCATCAAGTCCCATGGTGCTGCAAGATCCTTTTCCAGCTCCCAATTACAGTGGGAAGAGGGCCTGTGATGCCAGTCCAGAACGTGCCGAAACAAGCAAACCAAGTTATAACCCCTCACATTCGGGAAGTTAAAACCTCCCTCAACCTTTTGGAGCAGGAGCTTCCGTAAGGCTATTCTTGCTTTACCCCCTCGCCAAATGAATTGTGTAAATGCCTTATTAAGTCTATTGACGTTTGTATGTTGCAACAATAATGGCAGTGTTTGCAGTTGATATAGTAGTTTAATTAGATGACATCTTCCTAGTAGTGATAGGGGCAAATTTTTCCATGTTTCCAATTCCCCTATTATTTTAGATATTAAGGGGGATAATTTATTTTATATAAAGATCCTGGATTTCTGCCTATTTTGATTCCTAAATACTTGATGTCGAGAGCGGATGGTTTTATCCCTAAAGAAAGCCCTTCCCATTTCCTAGCATTGTCTGTCTGTTTCAGCTCTAAAACTTCCCCAAATTCCCCTAAAAACACCGCAGGGAGATGTTTTATGGGATCTTATAAGAATAAAATTACATAATCCGCAAACAACGCTATTTTCACCACTTCCTTCCTAATGCAAATGCCATCATATAACTCTGAGTCTTCAAAATACCAAGCTAATGGCTCCATGGATCCAATATCAAAAAGAAGTGTCGAAAGGGGGCATCCCTAAGATATTTTAAATGTTTGTTGTAGATTTGATTATAATCAACTACTTTATAAAAGTATGATAAATTTCTGTATGCAAGCTCCTTGGTTACTCATTTTGTAAATTAATGAGACTCAATTTGGTCTTCATACATTCTGAAAAATTGAAAACATTCTTAGATTTTAAAGTTTGAAGGACACTACATCAAAACCAAGCTTAGGAGATTCAAGTAATATTGGCGCTGATAAATGCATGTTTTCATATCTAAAGCACCATAGTTTACCTCAGCAGAGTTATAGGTTAGTTATAGGCTGGCTTATCAGAAGATTTATTTGCCTGCATAGACTGAAAAAAGATCATTCCAGCAAAATGGGTGGGCTAGTGGATATAATAATCATAAAGGTCATTGTGAAGTAAATCTAGAAAAAAGACAGCATAGTACAAGCCATGGAGCACATAAAATGTTATGTGTAAAGCACATCTGTGTGCATTTATCTTCAATGTACTTTAGCTTATTAACTGATGTAAATAAATAACAATACACATTACTTGCCACAAAATGACCAACGCAACATTAAAAGGAAGGTTAAACAAGTTTGCGAGCACATTTTACTTTACCACAAAATACCTGGAAAAGGATAAAGTCAATAAGGCGTCAGGCTGTCAGTTTCAAGTGGACAGTAACAAAACTTCATTAATTTAATGTCTAGCTCTAAAAATGTAGCTATCCTAATTATATTAATATTTTTTATTCTTAGAATTAAAAACATAAGAATTAGGGTTTATTCACCTAGCTCTTGTACAGTGCGGTGCCGCCTGTAACTGTAAACCGAGTCTCAGCTGTGACATAGTGTCAACTGTCAAAGGTTAAAGTGGGCACATGGCTGTCAACATACAGAGGCCTTCGGTAACATGTGGCACTGTGTTACATTGAAATGTAGAGGCAAGTATAACCCAACGGAAATACGGATTATCACCTGCTGTCATGGATGCACCCACGATCTTGTCTTGGGTCGCGGGCACACCCATGCCCCTCTATATGCCGTGGCCCCAGCTGCCGCTGTCCCGCTCCCCGGCCTGGACTCACCTCTCCACGCTCCTGGCTGTACTCCTGCTAGGCCGCACACTCTAGCAGCAGTACTTTAAGGTTTAAAGGGCCAGTGTCTGGATCTTCAGCATCATTTTCTACTAATCGAGGGTTCCTGTCCTGCTGTGCCTACCAGGGTTCCTGTCCAGAGGAATCTACAGTCCATGCCAGCCTTACCAGTGTTTCTCTGTGTGCCAGCGTTGCCAGCGTTCCTCCGCGTTTCCTGCTGTCTTCTCAGGTTTGGACTGTTTCCTGCATTTCCTGCCATACTACCTTGGCTGCCACGGCGGGCCTAGTCGCACCCGTGAAACGACCTGTTGGCACCCCGCCGCAGCAAGACCATCCTGCTTTGCGATGGGCTCTGGTGAAGATCAGGTGCCACTTAGACTCCGGTCCCGGGTTGTGGATAGCTCCATCACCTCCCGCGGTTGTCCAGAGGGTCCACGGACTCTCTTAAGAGACTTTTCCACACACTTTTACTCCTCAAGTGTGACACTACGATCCGGCTATGGATCCCACCAAGGAGTCAGACCTCGCCAAGGAAGCACGTCGCCTTCAGGCTGAGCTCTCCAGCGTTGTTGACCGGCAGTCCCAGCAAATTGCTTATAATGGAGCACTACTACGAAAAGTTGCCTCCACTCTTCAACAACTGATTGATTCTCAGCATCAGGCTTCTGAGTCTCCTCCTGCTACTCCTCCACCCACCCCGGGATGTCCTCCAGCAGCAGAGCCAAGACTCAACTTTCTATGCCCGATAAATTTGATGGTGACCTCAAACTCTGCAGGGGTTTCATTGCACTTTGAACTCAGTTAGTCACCGAACGCTCCAAAGTGGCATTCATCCTCAGCCTTCTTTCCAGGAAGGCCCTGGCCTGGACCACTCCGCTGTGGGACAGAAACAACCCAGTGAAAGCTCCCCATACCACCTGAATTTCTCTCTGTATTTGAAGAACCCCCTGTTGCCTCCTCAGCTATAACGGCCCTGCTGAACTTGCGCCAGGACATTCTTCTGTGGGCGAGTATGCTGTCAAGTTCCGCTTCCGAGCTCTCCTGGAATGATGCGGCCTTGTCAGCTACCTTCACGCAAGGACTGTCTCCCCAGGTGAAAGACGCACTGGCTGCCCGTGATCTGCCGGCTACTCTGAGTGGTCTCATCACCTTGGCCACTCGGATAGACGTGCGGTTCACAGAGCGTGATGGAGAATTGCGTCACAAGCATCCTCAAGTCTGGCTTCCATGTCAGCCATGTTTGGTTCCGGTTTTCCAAAAACCGCACCAGCCTCCTGCCGCACAGTCTGAAGTGGAGCCCATGCAGGTTGACAGAGTCGGCCTCACCATGCGGGAACGTTCCAGACGTCTCCGGGAGAAACTTTGCCTGTACTGTGCTAGCCCTGAACACTCGATTGGGACTTGTCCTGTCCATTCTCCCACAACCAGCGGATCCCAACACCTTGAACTTCTGGGAGATTCTCCCCTTGGTGTTAATGCTGTGTCTCCACATCTGTCATTTCCTATGCTCATCAGTGTCGGTGCTCGCTCTCCTGTACAAGTCTCAGCATTCCTGGATTCTGGCTCAGCTGGGAATTTTGTGGATGCCGCTCTGGTCTGCTGGCATCACATTCCGGTTTTTCCTCTCAGGAATCCGCTATCCCTGTCTTCTGTGGATGGACACAGAATCACAAAGAAAGAATCCACTTCTATGTCCTGCCACGCTCCACCTCATCTCTTCTTCTAGGTCTTCCATGGATGCAACTTCACTCTCCGATCCTGAATAGGAGGACTGGGGAGATTCAGAGTTGGGGACCAGGATGCCATTCAAGCAGCATTTTTCACCACCTGCCCTAACCTCTATGGACATTGCTGGTGAGGATCCAGTCCCTCTCCAGCTACCATCTGGCAAGACGCATGTCAAACCTGCTCTCCAGAAAAAGAGGAGAAGGTCTAAGAAGAAGAGGGGCCCTAAAGGGGGGTAGTGTCACAGATCCTTGTCTCGGATCGCGGGCACACACGTGCCTCTCTATGTGCCGCGGTCCCCGCTGCCGCTATCCCGCTTCCCGGCCTACATTCACCTCTCCACACTTCTTGCTGTACTTTTGCTAGGCCGTGCACTCCTGCTGCTAGGGCTATGGATCCTGCTGCTAGGGCACCTACGCCGGCTCTTTAAGATTTAAAGGGCCAGTGTCCACCTGATTGGAGCTCGTTAGCTCCAATTATATTTCCCTTATAATCCGGCACCTCCCTTCACTCCCCGGTGGATCTTCAGCATCATTTCCTGCTAAGTGAAAGCCCTCCTGCATTTCCAGAGGTCCTCTGTGTTGCTACTATTCCTGTGACCTGCTGTGGCTTCCAGGGTTCCAGTTCTGCTGTGCCTACCAGGGTTCCTGTTCAGCGGAATCTTCAGTCCGCGCCTGCGTTACCAAAGTTTCTCTGTGTGCCAGCGTAACCAGCGTTTCTCTGTGTTTCCTGCTGTCTTCTCAGGTTTGGACTGTTTCCTGCATTTCCTGCCTTACTACCTTGGCTGCCATTGCGGGCCTAGTCGCACCCGTGGAACAACCTGTTGGCACCCCGCCGCAGCAAGACCATCCCGCTTTGCGGCGGGCTCTGGCGAAGATCAGGTGTCACTTAGACTCCGGTCCCAGGTTGCAGCTAGCTCCATCACCTCCCGCGGTGATCCAGAGGGTCCACAGACTCTCTTAAGAGACTTTTCCACACACTTTCCCTCCTCAAGTGTGACACCTGCATTGATGACCTTGTTATTTGTGTAAGGTATTTTAAAGACTATGTTATGTCACTTGATCCTAGCTAGTCATTGTCACAGTAGGCTGTGACGTATGATTGATATGTGTCACTATATGGGGTTTGTATTGTGTTACATGTGTATTTGTATATAATCATGTGTGCAACATGGACCTCTGGAAGTTTGTAGTCCTGGAATGTTCTACTCTCCTCCAGAAGTCTCAGTGACTCCACAGCTCCAGTGGGGGTTGCTGTACTAGGGTAATAAATTCCCACCACCCCCTACTAGGTGATAACCAGATAGCAGAGCAGGTGGGGGTGGTCTGGAGAGCAAGCTGCGGCGCTCTACCTCAGGACTTGGCTGATATGTAACTTGTTGATATACTGGAATAAAACCTGAAGAAATATCGCTCAGTGCTTGTCTTCTCTGATCACGAGGGCCTTTCTGGACAGACTTGGTGGCAGCAGTGGGATGGAAGCACTGAGCAGAATGCGGAGACAAGAGCTGGAGGAGCTGACCACGGCTACCCTGAGGAAGTGGTGCAGGAATCGTGGGATTGTGCCCGAGGGTAAGAAGAAAGCGGAGCTCATTGCCCTCCTGATACCACATCTCAGCCAGGAACAAGATGCTGCATTGGACTCCTCCCCTGTAATGGTCAGAAACCGGCGTCCAGAACCATCAGTCTCCATGGAGAGGTCTGGTACTGACCGTGTGGAAGAACTGTTTCAAAGAAGATTAAAAACGTTCAGTGGAGAATTGAGCAACAGTGAGAAGCTGGAGCTGCTAAAGATGGTCCATGAGGAAGTCTCAAGAAGTGATCACAGGGAGACAGCCCAACGCCGGGAAGTCACCAGAGATAGTCACACCAGAGACCTACATAAGCTTTCAGCTGCATTTCCTACCTTTCAGGAGGACAGAGAGGACATTGATGACTTCTTGAGAACATTTGAGATCATGTGTAAGTCCTACAGTATTGCGGAGGAGGATTGGACCTGCTTATTGGCCGGGAAACTTACAGGTAGAGCGAGTTCTACATTTTGTTCTCTCTCAGAAGAAGAACGATTGGACTATGATGAAGTTAAGCGGGCACTACTAGCACGATATGCCATCACGCCCGAATATTACAGGCAGCGGTTTCGTTCCCTTATAAAAGGGGCCAAAGACACTTACCTGGAGTTGAGCAATAAACTATCTCATGCCCTTAATCATGCCCTGGGTGTGAGACTTAGACTTATGAGGAACTGCGACAGTTATTCCTGAAAGAACAGTTTCTGGAAAGATGTCCGGTGGAAATTAAGGAGTGGGTAATGGATCGTGAGCCCCAGAATGCAGAGGAGGCCACACGACTGGCAGACAGGTATGCAGAAAGCTGGTCTACCAGTCTGAAAAGTTCTGTGCAACCCACCAGGCCAGTCACAGGAGGTAATGAAAGCACCATACAAGAAAGGTCCTCTCAATCCTCACAAGCCTCCAGGGTGCTGCCTGCTGGGGAACCTTCTGCTTTACGAAAATGTTTTAAATGTAGTTCTCCAGAACATATACAAGCCTTCTGTCCAGGCCTTAGGAGATCTCCCATGGTGAACCCTGTCCCTGCATCAGTGCACCCTGTGGCTGCAGTAAGTCAGGGGGAGGTGGACAGATATCCTGGGAGGAAAGCAAAAACCAAGCAAAAAGTGATGACTTCAGGGAGTCCCCAGCACATGGACGGAGCCGACTATGAGGTGATACAGCCATCAGGTACAGCAGGCTATGAGGTGATACAGCCATCAGATACAGCCCTTGGATCTATTGTTGAAGGAAAAATGATGGGAGAGAACAGAAGGGATAGAGAACAGAGGACAGTGCTGGGAACCCACAACACACCGGAAATGGAGAATATCCACCATGTGTATTCTGTCACATCCCAAATCAGGGAAAAGGAGATGACAGTTTATCTTCAGACTCATCCTAGTGAACAAAACCTGCAGTACCTGGATTATCCCTACTGGCTGGACATGAAGCAGAACCCATCCAGGTGTAGCTGGACTGATTATCATTACCAAAGGACACCCCCTGTCCGACTTAAGGTGCCTCAGGACTCCCCCTGTTAAGAAAACGTCTGGAGGACTGCCTGACATGGGGGGGGGGGGGAGGTGTCACAGTAGGCTGTGACATATGATTGATATGTGTCACTATATGGGGTTTGTATTGTGTTACATGTGTATTTGTATATAATCATGTGTGAAACATGGACCTCTGGAAGTTTGTAGTCCTGGAATGTTCTACTCTCCTCCAGAAGTCTCAGTGACTCCACAGCTCCAGTGGGGGTTGCTGTACTAGCGTAATAAATTCCCACCACCCCCTACTAGGTGATAACCAGATAGCAGAGCAGGTGGGGGTGGATTTGGGTGGGGGGCTATTGTTTGAAAAGCAGTTGTTGAGGAACCTCGGTCTGGAGAGCAAGCTGAGGTGCTCTACCTGAGGACTTGGCTGATATGTAACTTGTTGATATACTGGAATAAAACCTGAAGAAATATCGCCAAGTGCTTTCTCTGATCACGAGGGCCTTTCGTGACAATCATGACTGCCTTCTTTCTGTAGGCAGTTTGATTTCTTAATTTGTGTACATTGGTCAATAAGTGGTTAAATCACATGGTTTTAAAAAAGTAAAAACAAATGTGTCTTGATTTGTAATGCACTGCAAAACTATGCACACATATTAGTTATGCTGCAAAGCGAATCAGATAAGGCAATCTCTAGTGTGCTGTCCATTGTAAAAGCCTGTGCAGAGGGAACAATAGCTGGTGTTATATTTATATTTTTACTCTCTAGAATTATGGGATCTATTGTGGATTCACTTGGTCAGATGGCAGCAGATGACGAATGCTCTTTTTTTTCTCTAACTCTCCCATACAAGGTCACCAGAGAGGCATACCACGAATCATCCAAATTCATAAGAATAACAAGCAGGTCTCCATACTCCCCATATGTGAATGACTTAAATCAGTATCCATTAGTCTAATCTGTCTAAAAAGAATTAAAGGGAACCTGTCACCAGGAGACCCATTTTTAACACTCCCCCAGTCCCCACAGAGCATAGTACATACACTGCCAAAGTGTTTTTGTATAAAAAATTGGTATTACAGAAAAAAAGATATGTTATATTGTACCTTTCACTAGTATCTGCTGTGTGACTAGGCAGTTGCCAATTGGGATGGGCTTGGTGACATTGGTAACATTATTTGAAGTATAAATTCAATTCTAGCCTTTTTTTCAATTTAGTATTTTACTATGCAACATTTGAATACATGAAAACAAAACCAACCATACTTATCAAACTCATGGCCGGAGCTATGGGTAGGCAATTGCCCATGGCCCCCCTGAAAGGGGTGAATCTCTTCTTTCAAATGAATCTTGAATTTTGTTTCTAGGTGCCATGGATCCAGAGATATTCAGGTTTAAAGTAAGAATATCAGGTGCCATTTTTATATATAAAAATCACTCCCAACGGCAGTTTAACAGTTAATATCTCCGTTTTCCTGACACTTAGATAAATTCATATAAAAGAGGAGAATCTCTTCTTTCATAGGAAAAAAGAAGTGAGGTTCTGTGTGTCACAGAGCCAGAGATACAGACCCTTGAATTGTGTCTCCCCCTCCAGATTCTTAGCCATCAGGCTACAGGGAGAATTTGCTGCACACAGGAGCTGCTGCACCTCACAGATAATGGAAATATTCACCTTGTATGTTACTACATTCTGAGAAAGAATAATATCAACTAATCTTCATGATTTTAACCCTTCTCTATACAGAACTAACTAAGAACACACTTTCTCTATTGCTTTTTGGTTTATGGATATATAGTTATTATTTGGGTTACCATACAATGATAGATCTGTGTGACGCTCAGTGCCCTGTGGATTTAACGTTCCCTTTGCTGCATATTTTGGTGGATATATTGGTGTGGGGTCTGTATGATCTCCTTACATCTTCCTGTTTTATGAAAATATATTTTTTTTATATAAGTATTCTGGATTTGTACATATTTTAAATGTTAATTAGCAAATGCATCGCCTGGTTGTCTGCTTTCAAAATTATAAAGGTTTTATGGCGCCTTTACTTTTTAATCTGTTTTATTTCTCTTCATATTTCATGTCTTCTATAATAATAATAATAATAATTCTTTATTTATTTAGCGCACACATATTATGCAGCGCTGCACAGAGCTTGCCAAATCAGTCCCTGTCCCCAATGGGGCTCACAAACTATTCAACCTACAAGCGATTTTTTGGAGTGTGGGAGGAAACTGGAGGACCTGGAGGAAACCCACGCAAACAGAGAGAACATACAAACTCTTTGCAGTTGTTGACCAGTGCTGCAAGGCTGTAGTGCTAACCACTGAGCCACTGTGCTGCCCATCAATCTCCCTATCATCTATCAATCTCCTATAAAATTCTCCAATATTAGTTTTTTTTTTAACCACACTAAAGGGAGCCTCTTAGTTACTAGTCATAAAATAGATTTATTCTGGGGCCCCACTTTTAGTTTTGCCCAGGGCCCCATTTTGTCTAGAACCGATCAAACTTATAGATGTTTTTGCGTATAGAAACAAATCAGTGATCACACATTTTAACCGGTTTTTCATAAGTCCACATCTGCATTTTTTTTAAAAAAAATATAAGGTGCAATATTGTAAAAAAAAAAAAAAAAAGTTGCAGCAAACCATCCAGCTTTGCTGGGTGTGTGACAAATTTGCTAATTTTTGCACCATAAAAAGGAGCAAATATAAGGGGACAAAAAAAGAAAAGAAATTGCACCTTTTAAGGATATGGAATTCAGAGGTGGATATTTTGTAGCTTGTAGAAAAGATTGAAGCACCTTGTCCTATATCTTGCAGTTACATGTAAGCAGATATACCACTATGTATGCAGCTGAGTGCAAAACAGCAGCAAGAAAGCCCACTTTAATATCTGCTATAAAAAATTGCACAATGATTCCCTATTGGTGCAGCAAGATTGCAACAGTATGGTGCTCAAAGTTTACAGATCTGGGTAACTAAAAAGGCTACTATTGAAAAGGAATGCATGTTACACATGTGAATTTGTGGATAGTGCTTGTGAATATCCTGCTTCCTTTTCGAGTCTCGACACAAAGGAAAAGCCCACTCTGCCAATTACTAGCCACAGCAGTGCTGGCATTTTCTGCAAGTCAACACATGAGTGAGCAGTATAGACCAGCAGGGAACTGTAAAGCTTTGTAATGGGATCGGTGAGTGGAATACTTCTGTTTTTTAACCCCTAGGCGCACCTGGACGTTATAGTACGTCCCGGTGGCTAGATACTTAGCGCACCAGGACGCACTATAACGTCCTGCTCACGAATGGAGCCGGTACCAGAAGCAGCGGCTGTCAGCTGTCAATCACAGCTGACACCGTGGGCTAACAGCCGCAATCGGAGCCTAATCAGAGTCTGCCTAATGTTCCGGGGCTGCCCGATGTCCGAGGCAGTCAGGTCCCTTCCAGGTCTGACTGTAAACTGTCTGAGCATGCGTCTGTAGAGCAGTGTATTGGACTTGAATCAGCGATCAGAGCATCGCTGGTTCAAGTTCAACTATGTATAAGTAAAAAAATATATATAAATATAAATAAAAAATAAATACATTAAAATATAAACCCGTAAAATGTCACTTTCCCATAAAAACACTTAATAAAGTATAAAAAACACAAACACACAAAAAACCGCCACATATTTGGTATTGCAGCATCCGTAACAATCGGTATAATCGTTACTGGACCTGCACGGTAAACGCCAGGAAAAAAAGGGAAAAACGTTCCCATAAAAGATCATTTTTAAATAATACCTTTTTAAAAAATGCTCTAAAAAGTGATTAAAAAAGGTTAAGCACTCTAAAATGAGACCACTAAAAAGAACAACTCTTCTCGCAAAAAAAAAGCCCCTAACCAGATTTGTCAGCCGAAAAATAAAAAAGTTCTGTATATGAAAAGATGGTGATGATAAAATGAACAAAAATTGTCTCCAAATTAGCTTTTATTCAGTAAAATTGAATAAAATACACAAAACCCCCACATATTTGGTATTGCTACGTCCGTGACAATCTGCATAATAAAATAGAATCATTATTAGACTCGCAAAGTGAACTTCGTAAAAAACAACCTCAAAAAATGCTCTGAAAAAAAGCTGATTTTTAATTAATACCCTTTAAAAAATGCTCTAAAAGTGATTTAAAAAAGTTATGCACTCTAAAATAAGACCACTAAAAAAGAACAATCCTTCTCGCAAAAAATAAGCCCTTAACGAGATTTGTAAGCCGAAAAATAAAAAAGTTATGCATATGAAAGTCGGTATGCTAAAATTAACATTTTTGCCAAATTACTTTCTATTCAGCAAAAAATGGGAAAAAAATAAAAAAAACTATATAAAGTAGGTATTTTCGTAATCGTGGTGACCGATAGAATAAAAATAATATACTATTTTTACGGTATGGTAAACGGCCAAAAAAAAAAAAACACAAAAAAATGTTGATGATTTTCATTTCCTCCACCAACAAAGAGTTAATAAAATCTCACCAATTAGCTATAGATGCCCCAAAATTATGTACCAGAAAAGTGCATCTCATGTGGCAAAAAAATAGGTCCACATTAAAAAAACAAAAAAAATTATAGCCTGTGCAATGTGACATAGCAAATCTGCTCTGGATGGCGCCTCCTTCCCTTCTATGCCCGGCCGTGCGCCCATACAGCAGGTTACCCCCACATATGGGGTATCAGTGTACTCGGGAGAAATTGGATATCAAACATTGTGGAGCCTTTTTTCATTTAATCCATTACAAATGTTTAATTTTCCACCCAAAATGAATGTATTGTCAAAAAATATTACAATTTGTAGACCACACCTTCATTTTGTTTTAACCCCTACAAAACACCTAAAGGGTTAACAAACTTCTTAAAAGTGCTTTTTCATATGTTGAGGGGTGTAGTTTCCATAATGGGGTAATTTATGAGTCCCACTATTATTTAGGCATCTCAGTGTCAATTAGAAGTTGAGCAGGTCCATCTAAATATTTGTTTTGGTGATTTTCCCAAAAACTTGAAAAATGGCACCCAAATTCTGAGCCTCATAACATTCTAGTAAAATATGTGGAATCTTAAAAAACCATGCCAACATAAAGCAGACATTTAGGAAATGCAAGTTGTGAATTTATTTATTCTCTGCATCAAAAGGAGAGAATTTAGAACTTAGAACAATTCAGCTATCTCCATCAGTGCCATAGAGATGAATAGACCTGCTGGTGCAACAGACCCCCGTTCTCCATGGGGATATCATCACTGAGACGCCACCGATCAGCAGTAACATCTAAAGGAGAGCCCATTTAAATCATTACAATGATCCAATTCGTTATTATAGGTTGGTAATACGAGCATAAGAAAAGAGGAAATGACTATAATAGCATCCCATCAAATGAAAGGTAAAATGGGAAGAACATACAGAGAAAAAGCTAATTCTAAAAAGCAATGAAGTAAATGAGTCATGGAGTAAGGGAGTCATCTTATGATTATCTAGAAATAAAATGTATTAAAATATCTCATAGACCTCTTAAAACATAATTTTTATCATAACTTTTAAGAAAATATATACAAAGCCCTCATAATTATTTTAAGTATGTACTCCAAAGAGAGCATTAAAGGCCAGTTCATGCCCTCAGTAAGATTAAACAAAGAGTTGCATTAACGTAAAATAAACACAGTTTGCTTAAGCCATTTATCACCCTATGTTGTTGTGTTAGAGTTCACAGGTTCAAATCCTAGTAAAGTCAATTAAACATTTATATAAAGGTCATTCAAATAAATGCAGTAGTAAAAGTGCATTATAAAACTCCATGATAGCTGCAGAAAATGTAATTGCTTAGGGTTCCAATTTAAAATTCAGCCATGTGAAAGGAATGTAGAAAAGTGTTTCAGTGTGTCTTTAACAGAGTTATCTAAGCAGTTAAAAAGACAGACTTAGGTCTCTTTCACATTGGCATTGGTGCTCAGCTTCAGTTGCGCATCCATTGCACTTTATCTCCATCGTGTCTCCCTTTTTCTTCCGTTTTGTCTCTGTGATGCGTCCGTTTTGACGCCTTATCGCCTGATGAGTACAATAAGGCCTATTGGTTTTGAAGGAATTATTTGCAATTAGATTGAAAACTGCCTGAAGAATCATATCCAGAGAGTTGTGGTCAATGATTTCTACTCAGAATGGTCACCAGTTATGAGTGGTGTACCCCAGGGTTCTGTGCTTGGCCCAATTCTATTCAATAATCAGTAATGATATATAGGTAGGAATTAATTTCACTGAGTCTATTTTTGCAGATGACACCAAGCTGTGTAGTGTAATACAGTCTATGGAGGATGTTCATAGGCTGCACGGGGACTTGGACAAACTGAATGTTTGGTCATCCACTTGGCTAATGAGGTTCAATGTGGAAAAATGCAATGTTATGCACCTGGGGGCTAATAATCCACATGCAACATATGTTCCTTGGGGGAGTTGATCTGGGAGAGTCCCAGGACCTGGGTGTGGTGGTAGAACATAAATTGAATAACAGCATGCAATGTCAATCAGCAGCCTCAAAAGCCAGCAAGATCTATCTTGGGATAAGGATGTAATATTACCACTGTATAAGGCATTGGTTTGGCCTCACCTGGAATATGCTGTCCAGGGTATCAGTATGAGGAGAGATTAAAACAACTAAATTTATTTAGTCTGGAAAAAAGATGACTAAGAGGGGACATGATTAATTTATACAAATATATGAATGGTCCATACAAAAAAAAACAAGGTTTAATCACCAGAGGCCGCATGTTTTTTTTACTATGAGAACTGTCAATCTGTGGAATAGCCTGCCTCAGGCGTTGGTCACAGTAGGGACAGCAGAGAGCTTCAACAAGGGTCTGGATGCCATTTTACACCTAAATAACATTGACGGTTATTTTATATAGAATTGTTTTGCCCAAATCCCTTGTTCATCCAATCCCTTCCCTTCCTTGGTTGAACTTGATGGACATGTGTTTTTTTTCAACCCTATAAACTATGACGTGAATACACCCATAGAAATCAATAGTTGAGGCATCCGTGTATATCACTGAACCACGGAAGTGAAAAATAAAGCAAATGTGAAAGAGCCCAGCCTAAAAGAAAAAGCTGCTTTAATGCAATACAAATAGAATAACACAATCACTGGCCTCAGTGTTGACCTCTACAAACAGCGCATCACTAATCAGGCCAGTGGCATTATGTAAAGGTTACTGCTGAGGCCAGTGACTGGCAGCAGTACTGACCTTTTCTCAAATGGCACAACACGTAATAACACGAGGATGGGGAGGAGTCATGTGTGGTTTTTTATTGCAAAAAATACTGCATTCAAGCAAGATAACCCACTTTAACTGGCCAAATTAGCCTGTTGAAGAATGATATCCAAAAATAATAGCTTGTACTGCCATAAGCACTCACAGTTAGCATTGGCATACAGTCAGCAGTATAGTCAATTCTCTGTGTTGGCTCATTGAGCATCTAACGCAATGACGAGTGAAGTTCTCCGCTGGGTACCGGAATGTCGTCTCCACCGTCTCGCTTCCGAAGTCCTCCAAGCCTCTGGTGGGTCTCCCCGCTCCATATGTGGACTTTGCAGATGTTTTTTGAGAGAAGCAAGCAGAGACTTTGCCACAGCACCGACCCGACAATTGCCCGATTGACCTGCTGCCGGGCACATCTCCTCCACGGGGTCGGGTGTACCCACTGCCTGTGCCTGAAACCGCTGAAAGTGAATACGTTAAAGATAATCTACAGAGGGGGTTCATATCTAAGTCCTCTTCTCCTGCTGCTGTAAAAAAGGAAGGGTCACCCCATCCATGCATAGATTATCGTGACCTAAACATAATCACCGTGAAGAACCGCTATCCTTTGCCGTTGATCAAGAAACTCTTTGAACGCTTACTTGGAGCCAAGGTCTTCACCAAACTAGAACTCTGTGGGATGTATAGCCTTATTCGGATCCGCAAAGGTGATGAGTGGAAGACCGCTTTCAATACTCGTGATGGGCACTTCCAGTACCTTGTCATGCCGTTTGGACTCTGCAACACCAGCTGTTTTTCAGGAGTTCGTCGAAGACATTTTCAGAGTCTTGCTATATATCTGTGTCGACGATATCCTGGTGTTCTCCACATACCTTGAGTTCCGGCAAGTCCTCAGTCGTTTAGGAGGCAATCACGTTTAAGCCAAACTTGAGAAGTGCCAGTTCCACCAGAATTCATCTCTGACAAGGGTCTACAGATGGATCCTGCTAAGTTGTCTGCGGTTCTTCAATGGCCTTGCACTGTAGGACTGCGTGGAATACAGAGATTCCTGGTCTTCGCCAATTACTACCGGCAGTTTATTCTGCACTTCTGTTTTCTTGTGTCTCCCATTGTGACACTGACCAAGAAGAGCGCCAATCCCAGACTCTGGTCCCGGCGGTTAAAGAAACCTTCTCTAGTCTGAAGTCAGCCTTTGCCTCGGCCCCAGTTCTCACACAGCCTGATATGGAGAAGCCTTTTCTGCTGAAAGTTGACGCCTCCTCAGTAGGAACTGGAGCACTCACACAAAAAGGGCCCAAGGGTCGAACTCTCACTTGTGGGTTCTTCTCCTCCGCAGAGAAGAATTATTCCATAGGGGACCGAGAGCTATTGGGCATAAAACTCTCTTAGGAGGAATGGCGCTATCTTCTGGAAGGAGCTAGTCATCGGTCTATATCTACACCAACCACAAGAATCTCCTATATCTCCAGACTGCTCAGCGTCTCAATCCTCCAGAGGCTCGCTGGTCCCTCTTCTTTTCTTGGTTCAACGCCTTGACCCACTTCCGTCCATCCGAGAAGAACCTTGAGGCAGATTCCCTCTCTCGTGCCTATGATGTTTTTGGGGAAGAACCGTCTCTTCGTCATATTGTTCCCCCAGAACGACTAGTGGTTGCTGCTCCTGTAGATCTACGGCAGCTTCCTCCTGGCAAGACTTATGTCGGACCAGCTCTTGGAAGAGGATACTGACTTGGGGACATTGCTCTCATGTGACTGGGCACCCTTGGGTGCAGAGGTCTGTTGCTCTCTTATCTAGCTATTACTGGTGGCCAGATCTGGTCAAGGACGTTCGAGATTTAGTGAGTTCCTGTGCTTCCTGTCCCCGTAACTAGTGGTCACGTCTCAAGCCTGCAGGTCTGCTCCTGCCGTTGCGGATACCCACTCGCCCGTGGACTCACATAGCCATGGACTATTACTGATCTCCTAACTTCTTTCGGTAATACAGTCATCTGAGTGGTAACGTATCAGTTTTCCAAAATGTCCCACTTTGTTCCTCTGCCGGATCTGCCATCAGCTCCTCACCTTGCCAGTCTGTTCTTTCTGTACATCTTCCGGCTTCATGGACTTTCCCTGCACATCGTCTCGGACCATGGGGTCCAGTTCGTTTATCATTTCTGGGGGTCCCTGTGCGATCAACTTCAAGTGAAGCTGGACTTCTCATCTGCATACCATCCGCAGTCCAACGTACAAGTTGAGACCCTGGGCTGCTATCTCCACCATTTTGTCTCCACCCAACAGGATGACTGGTCCACTCTGCTGTCTTGGGCTGAATTCTACTACAACTCTCTGGAGTCTGAGTCTGCTGGTGCCACTCCTTTCTTTGTTGTTTACGGACCACATCCATGCCTACCTCTTCCTATCTCTGCGTCTGCTGATGTTCCTGCCATGGAAGAGTTGATAGAAGACCTTGGGGCAGATTTATCAAGCTGTCTAAAAGTCAAAATATTCTTAGTTGTCCATGGCAACCAATTACTGCTCAGCTTTCATTTTACCAGTGCTCACAAATATTTTAAAGGGGAGCTGTGAATGGTTGTCATGGGCAACTAAGAATATTCTGACTTTTAGACAGCTTGATAAATCTGCCCCCTTAAGTCCATCTGGGAACAGACTCGTCAATCTCTACTTCGGACATCCACACGCACCAAAGCTCAGGCAGATAAGAAACACAGACTTCCCCCATTTATTTCTCCAGGTGATAAAGTGTGGCTCTCCTCCAGATATGTCAGGCTGAAGATTCCAAGCTATAAACTTGGGCCACGTTTCCTGTGTCCCTTCAAGGTGATGAAGCGCATCAAACCCATGGCATACAAGCTGCACCTTCCTCCCACCATGCGCATTCCGAACTCCTTCCATGTCTCACTCCTGAAGCCAGTCATTTTGAATAGCTTCTACTGACAGGTACCTCGTCAGGTTCCTGAGTCTAATGCAACTGAGGTCTATGAGGTAAAGGAGGTCCTGGATATGATGTTGGTCAGGGGAAAGCGATTCTTTCTCGACGACTGGAAGGGGTTCAATTTGGAGGAGGGGCTGGGAGGACAATATCCTGGACCAGGAGATTTCTCCAGCCTAAGAAGAGGGGGAGGCCAAGGGGGGGGTCATTGTCAGGGGCGCTCCCGTCTCAGGCACAGGCTTTAGAAAATTTAAAGGGCCAGCGCACCGTTAATTGGCGCTGGCCATTTCCCAGAATTCTGTATAAACCTGCAACTACCTGCGCACCCTGCCGGATCTTTGTGCCTTGTGCCTTAGAGAAAGCTTTGCTCCTATGCCCTGCGCTGTTATTGTTATTTCCTGTTGTGACCCTGGTACTGTTCCTCACTATGCTCCTCTGCTGCCTGCCTTCACCTATTGCTGTGTCCCCAACTCTGATCCCATGCTGCCCGTCCTGACCTCCTGTCTGTCCCCCACGATTCTGCTTAACGTTTCCGTACCTCGCTTTCGCTGCCACGATGGACAGAGTCGCACCTGTGGAACGACCTAGTGGTAGCATGCCGCAACAATTCCAACCCGCTTTGCGTCAGGCTTTGGTGAAAACTGGGTGTCAGCTTACGTCATCGTCCATGGTGGTCCAATGGGTCCACTACCCCTGAAGCTTTACAGTAGCTAATAGCTGACATCCCAGTGTAACACTAGCAGTCGTTCCGATCACAGGTGTTTAACTGTTAAATGCCACCGTCAATGCGATAGCGGCATTTAACATGCCTGACAGGGGGCTTTTCCCATATGGACCCCAGGGCAGTGCCTATAAGATGCCACCTGTGACGGCATCTTAAAGGCAGTGTCAGTCTATGCATGTACATAGGCTGACACGGCTTATACACTGCAATACATCAGTATTGCAGGGTATTATCATGAACAAGCAAATAGATGATTGCTTGTTCATGTCCCATGTTGGAACTAATAATAAAGTGAAAAAAATCAAAATAATCAAAATAAATTAATAAAAATGCACATAAGCCCCATAAACACATAAAGAGACATATAACGCAAAAAGTCTAAATCATAACACAAACCCCACATGTATAGCATCACTGCATCCTTAACGACCTAACGGTCTAAAAGGCAAACATCCCTCTTTCCTTCTACTGTGCGCCCATAAAACATTTTATATACACATGTGGGGTACTTCTACACTCATGAGAAATAGGTTTACACATTTTGGGGGGTTATTATTTTTTTTTTATCTTTTGTGGCTATAAAAAATTAGGAGTAAAATTACCATTATAGGAAAATTTTCACCTTTTTCCTTTTTAAGTCCTAATTAAATCAAACAACTTTATGGACACATACACATATTACACCTTGCTAAATTCTCTAAGGGGTGTGCTTTCCAAAATGGTGTCACTTGTTGGGGTTCCCCTCTGTTTTGGTAACACTACGGCTCTCTAAATGCATCCTGACAAATGTAAAGGATGTCTGTCAAATTTGGCTTCTAAAAGGCCAACGCAACTCTTTCCATTGTGAGCTTCACTGCGTACCCATACATTTTATCTGCATGTCTGGGGCAATTTTATACTTGGGAGAAATGCTAATACACATTTTTGGGGTTGTTTCATTTTTAGTGCCTTATGGGATACGAAAATTAGCCGTAAAAGTGACTTTTTTAGGAAAATTTTCATCTTTTTCCTTTTAGGGACCTAATTGAAGCAAACACCTGTAGGGGCAAAAACACATACAGTATTACACGTTTGCTAAATTCTGCAAAGGGTGCACTTTCCAAAATGGTGACACTTGTTTGGGTTCCCCTCTGTTTTGGTACCACTAGGGCTCTCCAAATGCATCCCGACACATGTAAAGGATGTCTGTCAAATCTGGCTTCTAAAAGGCCAAAGTCCCTCTTTCCCTTCTGAGCCATACTGTGTACCCATACAACACTTTATATGGGGGTTGTTTCATCTTTTATCTCTTGTGGCTTACAGAAATTTGGGGTAAAAGTGACTTTTTTGAGAAAATTTTCACCTTTTTCCTTTTTGGGGCCTAATTGAATCAAACACCTGTTGGGGCAAATACACAAATTACACCTTGTTAAACTCTCCAAGGGGTGTACTTTCCAAAACGGTGTCTCTTGTTGGGGTTTTCCTCTGTTTTGGTACCATTAGGGCTCTCCAACTGCATCCTGACACATGAAATTTTTTCAGCCATATATGTCCTCCAAAAACGAAACAATGCTCTTTACCTTCCAAGTGCCCCCCTGTGCCCGTACAACAGGGTACAGTGACAAAATGGGTATTGGCATACTCAGGAGGAATTGCACTAAACATTGTAACATGCATTTTCCCTTTTAACCCATTGTGAAGGTGCAAATTTTAGTGTTCAATGAATCTATTGTAAGATAAAATTACATTTCTGTAATTTCACTTTCATTTATTTGCACCCTCACGAAACGCTCATAGGGTTAACAAAATTCCCAAAGGGTGTTTTTAATATTTTGAGGCGTGTAGTTTATAAAATGGTGTCATTTGTCAGGGGTTTCTGTCATGTGGGCCTTATAAAGTCACTTCTAATTTGACCCTCCAAAAGTAGGTTTTGATGATTTTCGTGAACATCTTAAAAATTGCACCTAAAGTTATAAGCCTCCTAACATCCTAAATAAAGGAAAAGATGTTTGAAAAATGATGCCAAGCTAAAGCATACATATGGAAAATGTTAGTTATCAAGTTATTTTAGTGATATGGCCAACTTTCCACAAAGTAGAAAATTTTGAATTTGGAAAACATTGTTTTTTTCAAAATTTTCGGCAAATTTCCATTTAAATACTAAACATATTGCTTAAATTTCTAAACCAACATGAAGTACAATGTGTCACGAAAAAACTATCTCAAAATCAACTGGATATGTTAAAGCGTTCCAAAGTTATAACCACTTAAGTAGACACGTCAGATTCTAAAAAATGGGCCGTGTCAGGAAGGTGAAAAGTGGCTTCAGGGTTAAGGGGTTAAAGGGGTTTTCCCACAAACTAAAGTTAGGCCCTATCCAAAGGATCGGGCCTAACTTGCTGATCAGTGGGGGTCTCACGAAAATGAGGGGTCCAATGGGGTCCCACGTACCTCCGTCGGACCCCATGTTGTTCCGTCAGACTAATGGAGCAGATAGCCGCGCATGACCATCTGCTCCATTACTCTCTATGGAGCTGACGAAAATTGCCGAGCGCTGCGCTAGATGATCTCCGTCAGCTCCATAGAGTTTAATGGAGCATGCACGGC
The DNA here is from genome assembly GCF_040894005.1 of Engystomops pustulosus. Taxonomy (NCBI): domain Eukaryota; kingdom Metazoa; phylum Chordata; class Amphibia; order Anura; family Leptodactylidae; genus Engystomops; species Engystomops pustulosus. Next base: position 130,202,871 of record NC_092412.1, on the reverse strand, counting down.
CGTCTGCTCCATTAGTCTGACGGACCCCTAGTTTTCACGATCTGTGGAGGTCTCAGCACTGAGACCCCCACTGATCAGCAAATGAGGCCATATCCCGTGGATAGGGCCTAACTTTAGTTTGTGGGAAAACCCATAAACTGGAGATGTCATTAAGGGGTTAAAGAACACTTCCAAGAAGAACAGAAAGGAACAAAAATGGGACTGATGAACTTTCTTCTGCATTCATTTTGAAAAATTGCTGCAAGGGTTTAACAGTAATGTAAAGGGTTTTTGTGATTTGTACTGGGCAACTGGAACAACACAGATAAAACAAATTTATAGCACATTTTAATATATTAATTTCATAAATGCTAGAATTCTATGAACCCATCCATGTAAGCAACATGTACACATTAGTGTACACATTATTAATGTTAATATAGGAATAAACTGCAAGTGCATATGCAAGTTCTTAGATGTATACCATATGTTGTGGTCATGGATCTGCATAATTGATCCTGCCTTGGGCTCTAACAACTGGCCTTACTATGCAATGATTTCTTTCCACTTTGAACAATGTGTTGAACCTCAACCTAATAAATAATTAATTTTCTGTTAATTGTGGTATGTACTTAGCAATACAATGTTGCATCTTTTTCTTCCAACCCATCTATAACCCACTCCTGTTTCAACAAAACATCAAAATTACCTGTCCTTCGGCAACAGTCTCTGTATCAATAATAGTGATAACTCCTGGTACAAGTGGACTACGCCGGGTGTTGCTATGTGTTGATAGGTCTTCTTCAGAAGATCCTGCAGGAAGTGTACCAGTAAGCTGGGTAACCACTTTTCCAACCATTGTAAGTCCTGTCTTTAGAGTCTATAATAAAATAAATATATTGTAATATAATGTAATAAAATGAAACAATACATCATTAAGCGCAATGTAATCTACGTTTGTCTAGGTAAGCCAAATATCCTGTATGCAAAAAAATGCAGAAGCGTGACATGTTAACTCAGCCAACATTAATGTTTGGTCATTAAAAAGAAGATTTACTCTACCATAAATAACAACCATTAAAAAACTGAAGCTTTCGGGTCTTTAACCAGCTCCTATGGCAGATTTATATCCTACACAACTGACAGTTGATTTTCAGAACTTTCAGTAAGATACTCATCTTGAAAAATGTAAGTTTATGTAATCCGAAATAAATGTTCATACAGTTATTGCACATGATATAATAACATATAAAGAGGCCATCAAATAAAATGAACATTTTACATTACATTTACATTTATTGTTAATACAGATTATTCAACAGAAGAAAAAAATAATTAAAATAATTTGTAAATATTACAATTTAAAAATAATAATTAGAACATGAGGCCATGAATTACCTTAGTACAAAGAAAAGATCTAATATTTCTAACCGCAACAAAATATTGCAAACAAATTAATCACCACTATAGATGGGTTGCAAAATTTTAACTTTCTTTGAACTTTTCCTCATTTGTAAAAGTTACAGCCACAGATTTAAACATATAGGGGGTCATCTATCATACAATGGTGCTCGTGAGCAGCCTCTTGATGTATACGGAGGGTGGCTGCGCAGTGCTTTATTTCTACACCAGGTCCTACTTGGTGCATAAATAAGCACAGCAAGTGACTTTTAACAGGAACGTCCCGCACTGGCTCACTCCTCTGCCGGTGATGTGGAGACACACCCATTGATGCTTCATTGACAAGGTAGCTGTGAAGGTAGCTAAGAGGCAATGTTTTCCTTATCCCATCCTGGAAAACATATTTAAATATAGGACACTTTAAAACATGAATATGCTTTTATTTAAGCTATTTCATTTTGGCTTTGGTTGTTTGTTTAGGTTTGTTGTCATCTAGATGTGCAAAGCTGGTAGAGAGTAGGAACATCCCTCAACAAACTTTCAGTGTCATTGTAGATATAGATGATCTTACAAGGTATTGACATAGGGGGACTAAATACATATGAACAAACACATTTGGGGGGAATTTATCATAAGTCTCTTGGAGGAGAACTGTTCTAGTTGCCCAAGGCAACCAATCAGAGCTCAGCTTTCATTGTCCCATAGCTGTAAAGCTGAACTGTGATTGGTTTCCATGAGCAACTAGAACAATTTTACCTCAGTTTTTTCATTTGCAAAAATTAGCACTATACTATCATTACACTTCACAAATATTTTTTACTATGTGTTTCCCTATTGCATAAAGTATTAATAAAAATGCATAGGATTATGGTTGGAATATTTAAAAATGAAAAGTTCAAGTGGCTTGGACATCATATGTAAATTAAACATTTTTTAGACAATGGGCATGTTCCATTGCTGTAGCCGCATAGGCAACATGAATTTTTCATAGCAGTAGCCACCTGGGCAACAAGCATGTTCTATAGCAGAAGCCCCCTGCTGGTTGCAGGTATATCTATATTTACCTTTCCTCCTCTCCTTATTCCTTTGTGGTCGACGTCTATCTCCTGCTCTTTTTCAGCTTGTGCTCCCGGCTCATGTCACTTGTGTTTGCTGTGTTAAATGATGATGATAGAAGCCGGGAGCACAAAGCCCTTGTTATTTCCACGATTCAGCCCTGAAGTCCATGTTAAAGTCCCTAAACCTCCATAAAGATAATATAATATATAATACATAAATTATACAATGATTTGCAAAAAATGTGTAAATGTTGCACATCTGATGTGAAACACTTAAATGAAACACTATCTCCTCATCGTTGAAGGACTAGAGAAAAGGTCAAAACTACATAATATCTATAGCTGTCATTAACCAGCACTACAGTCATTTAATACAACCAAAGAAGTAAAATCCTATTAGTTTTATTTTGTATTTGCCAATTGAGCCTTTAGATTAGAACACAGGGAACCACTCACAAACGATGATTAATATAGTATGCTTCCAAGCTTTATCACATCATTTCATCACTTGCTAATATTTGTGAGTTGACCTCTCTAAGACCCATACCTTAAAAAAACTATATATCTGGGAACAGACTGGAGCCTAAAGTTTTGTGTTACACAAAATATTAGAATGTCAGCAAAATCACTCACATGCAAACAGTCCTAATATGGATAAGATCTACAATTTTGATTTGCAATTTTAACTAGAGTTGTGCAAGTGTAGGCTTCTTGCAGGATTTATAGTCTATATTTGTATAATATGTATTCAAATTGTATTATCTATAACACACAGATTAAAAATGACCTGGGTAAGATTGCAAAGCTTTGGCGTTGGTGGTTAAATGATAAAAACCTACAGATCTTACCATATCCTTATCCTCATGTTCTCTCGTTATGATTGGAAGACAGTAATACATATAGAAGAATGTTCCAATGTTATAACAGTGACCAATATGATAACACTTTGCCTGAAGAGCCCCGGGGGGTGTTACCAGAGTCTCTCCATGCTGCAACTTCACAGACTGTGAAACTCCCTCTGTCTGATGTAATCTCACTGCAGTACAGGACATTTCAGCACACAGTGGAAGAAGGAAGTGCACACTGTAGCAGCCTGTGAATCTGCAGCATGGAAGGGTTCTGGTAAAACCCCAAGTGCCCCTGAGGGTAATTGGCATATTTTTTAAAACTTGATTTTAGAAGAAAGGAGGACATGGATAACAAATATAATAAGATTAGTACAGTGCATCTATCAGTAAGTACCTATGGTGAGAGGTGGTCATGTGTACTACTACTCTACTTTTATAGGGAGCTTAAGGGATAAGCATTGTAATAGAAAACATTTCTTTAATGGATTTACACACTCAACAGACACTGTAGTAAATGAAGTGAAATGAAGCAAATGATGTAGACTTTTCAGATTAAAATACACAACAATGCATTTAAAAAATAGATAAAATAAAACCCTGGCAATAGATTGTGCCTAATCAGACATTTAAAAGATGACATTTTCAAAGGAGGATAACAGATGAATTAGTTTATATTACCAATGACTTTAGAGTCAAAGTAACTAAATTTGGAGATTGAAAAAGGAAGAGGACAGACCCACAATCCCATGTGACCTGGGGCTACATGGCGTCTATGAACATTTAAAAGCAAGGCCGAGATTGCAGGCGTCTGCAACCAGGACCAAGCCACAGATCAATCGTAACTGTTTTGTTTAGTGCTAAAAACTCAAACTGCAGTGATTAGAAAACACATTAGTGTTCATCAATTAGCAGCCAAACGTTTGTTTTAATAATTCATAGGAAACGACTTGCACAAAGTCTGTTAGTGTGTTGTCAGGAAAGCCTCAGAAGGGCCAACAGCGTTCGGCGCCACTTTGTATTGACGGCAACATAAAGTCAGGAAGCTTAGTTAACTCATTATTATCCCACATTCAGAGCATCTTCCTTGTAAAAGATTGTACTCATTTCCCTGCAGTTATCATACGCATATAAAAGCAGCCTGCAGCTATACTGAGTTACATTTTTAAGATGGACAAAAATATATGGTTAACCAAATTACTGAAAGATTAAATCACATATTCACTTAATAACAACACATTATACTGCGAGTGTAATGGCACATATTACACAGCAGAATGCATTATAAGCTATTATCCTTCCAAAATGCCATTAAAGTCTATTAAGACAATGCAGCGAGAAATAAACAAGATACATTTATTTCTTGTTCAATGCTTATACAGGCAGTCCCCGGGTTACGTACAAGATAGGGTCCGGAGGTTTGCTCTTAAGTTGAATTTGTATGTAAGTCAAAACTGTATATTTTATAATTGTAGATCCAGACAAAAAAATGTTTGCCCCAGTGACAATTGGAGTTTAAACATTTTTTGCTGTAATGGAACCAAGGATTATCAATAAAGCTTCATTACAGACACCTTACAGCTGATTATTGCAATCTGCGACTATAGTAAAGCATCCAGAGAGCTTCACCAGAGGTCAGAGGGGTCTGTCTGTAACTATGGGTTGTCTGTAAGTCGGATGTCCTTAAGTAGGGGACCGCCTGTACAGGCAGAATACAAAGGTGAAATTATTATTATAATAATTATTGTAATTCACACAATGTGAATTATATATTGAGTTAAAGAACACTTCCTCCCCATTCAAGTGCAGTTTTAATAGCTGAGATGCCAATGGCAGCCATTTTCAATACCAAAATATATATGGTTTTGTTTCTTACTGTATAGTTGATATTTTTTTAAAGCTAGTATCAATTAATGTTAAAAAAAACTGATTAGGATTAAACAATGTATGTATACAGGCAGTCCCCGGGTTACATACAAGATAGGGTCTGGAGGTTTGTTCTTAAGTTGAATTTGTATGTAAGTCGAAACTGTATATTTTATAATAGAAGTTCTAGACAATTTTTTTTCTTTTGCCCCAGTGACAATTGGAGTTTCAACATTTTTGGTGCTATTGGACCAAGGATTATCAATACAGCTTCATTACAGACACCTTACAGCTGATCATTGCAGTCTGGGACTATAGTAAAGCATTCAGAGAGCTTCACCAGAGGTCACAGTGGGCAGAGGGGTCCGTCTGTAACTATGGGCTTTTTGTAAGTCGGGTGTCCTTAAGTAGGGGACCGCCTGTATATACGCCTGCTTATTAGATATTGAAGACATGTTCTAATGATGTTTCAACAACATAATACACATAACACAGAAAACAAAAAACTTAAATGGCATTAAAAGAGCCAAGTAAAGCGCATCTGTTGAGGACCGACATGTAAATTCACAGTATAAAGGAACTGTTTGAATATGCTAGTGTCCCATACAGCTGCATAGTCAAGACAAAGGATGACCCAATGCAGTAAAATAAGGTCTATAAAAGTCACATATGGTGGAAATAAAGGCAGAAAAAAAGTTAAGATTATAAATCAGTGAACTGGCATGTTTGATGAATAGACTGGTCTGATTTGTTCTTTCTGTCTGCCTTAGTGACCTTTTGGCACCTAAACTTATCTAGGCTGCTGTATAAACAGTTATTTTAACCATCAAAGAATGAAATTAACCATTTACAGAACTAATAAATTTGCCAAATGAAGGTCACTAATCTAAACTAATCTAAAGTTTTACAGTAGAATATTCTCTGTATACATGAAAGTAACTAAAAAGGCAAGTCTGGGCCTGCCCTAAATCAATAGGTAGGTGGAAATCGAAAAGTTATGTTGTGCATCAATGCACCCATGTGCTCCAGTTTGTTGACCTCCTTTGGACACCCCAGCAAAAGAGTTACTCGCTTCCAAGGCCTTCTTCAGGGACATTTGGAAGATATGCCTCTTTTGCTTCTCCCCTTACCTCTTTTCTATCCACCCCACAAATCCCAAGATGTTCCTCATCCTTATTTGTTAGCTTCTGGGGTGCCCCCAATGTCCTGTATATTAGGGACCTTGATCATCAAACCACAAAGAAGTTGTTGACACTTGACAAGTTCAGAATGGCAAGCTACATTTACATAGCCTGAGATACTAAACCTTGGTGAATCTATATTGGGCTCACCTATCTCCTCTATCTCTCCATACTCTGTGTGCATTTGCTCACAATCCCCTACCTTGAAATGACTTATCTCTGATATCTACCAACTCCTCCTGCATAAAGAATATCCCACACCTACGAGAGATAAGTACATGCTTTAGTGGCAGCACTTGTTATGCAGGGCACTGTCCTCTATATGGCAAATTATATGAGATAAATGTAATATCTGTAATATCTATAAGGAGAACCAATATAAAATTTTAATGAACTGGTACTACAAAATTGAACTCATTCCTTATCTCAACCCCACCATTATCTGATATCTGTTGGTGATGTCAGGAGACGGAGTCTCACTATTTCACATATTTGGTCATGTAGGTCAGTCCATTCTGTTCAAAAGTACAAAGATTTCTAGAGTCAGTTCTAGAGGTCAAGATCCCATTGGATCCCATGATGTATCCCTTAGGCCTACCTCCACAAGGGATAGGTCGACATAGCGCTAACTTGTTCCTTCACATACTTTGAGCATCAAAAACTCTTACGTCACTGTTTTGTAGATGTGTTTTCCCCTTCTCCACTAGATCTCCTGATCCACATAGATATGCGTACTTTAGAGTGCTTCTCATCCTCCTTACATAACCCTATGGAATTGTTTAATGCAGTTTGTGTAATGGCTTGGTGCAGCACTCCTGAAATATACCACCAGACCTTGGACACAAGGACACTTGAGACCTTCCCTGATTTAGTTATGTTCTCTTTACATTCGTTATAACTGTCTTGCAATACACTAGCTTTTTTTTCTACAAAAGGACCTGCACAGAATCTGAGCTATTTATGATGGCCTTTGTCATTAAGACTTCTATGATGACTGTTTTAGCTATGGGTCCTGCATAACCATACAACAGTCTGATTGGATTGCTTGTATTATTGAATTTGCTTTTGCTTTTTCTTGTGTACTATACTTGTTAGAAAAGTGAGCTATCAATAAAATGCAAGTTGAAATAAAAGTAACTAAAATAAACAGGATCGCACTTACAGTGTATTGCAAAGGTTAAAAACATTAAACCCAAAGCAATATAAAAAAATCCATTAAAGTACAATGAAGTACAATAATCATCTATTTGTCTTCACCATGAAAGTGAAATACAGGTCAACTTGACTTGCCTTATGAAAATTGCAAGTTTTTAGCCTTTTTTTTTAGCCACCATTCCGGCAGTCTGTATAGAACCTAGCATAACAGACCTACCCATCATGACCTTGTAGGTGTATTGGCATTTACATGAAAAGGATATTTGTTTTTAAAATTGCTTACATCTTTTATGGCTAAAGGGTATGATTCTGTTCCTATTAGTATTGACCTGTAAGGGCCTTTTATTTTTGAGAGGCTAAAAAAATGTTTTTTTGTGGTAACCAGTTTTAGTTTTCGCACTATTTGAAATGGATACTATTGTAACTAGTGTAACCTATAACCAGTTAGGGTTATCCTGTTATAGGTTTGGCGTAAATATAACTCTAAGGTTTTGCAATTACATATTTATTTGACAAAAATTTTGCTCAGAGAGTTAAACATAAACAGATTATAGCGGACAATTATGGACTACGCATTTTGGGGAGGATTTCCCCTTATTCAGGTTCAGTTTTTTTGAGGGGTCTGTAGTAGGAGAAATTGAGGTGTAGAATTCCTCAGTATAAATACATTCTAACAATAATATATAAATAAACAGTATAAGAGAATTGCATTTTTGAGAGGCGATAGACTCCCTTATAAAATAATTTGCTAAATATACTATCATGATGTCTATAGATATGGGATTTAACCAGCATGATAAACCAGGGGCACTTACTCATAGATCAAGGCACTGTGACTCTGGTAATCTTCTTATATTCTTATCCATGGCCTCCTACCTCCATTAAATAACTTTTTAAAAGTATGCTAATTTGCACTAGCCCCTCTTTGATCTGATTTAATAGGCTGTTATAATGTCTCAGCCACCCCCTTGCTTCCCAAGCACATGTGCAGTGGGCACTTCCTGCTTTGCTAAGGGAGCAGGACCAGATCACAGAGGGACTAGGGTTGCCCTCAGGCACATTAGCATAAAATTTGAAGTTGGCATCTGGATCTATGAGTAAGTGTCCCTGGTGTAACATTCTTGATTTTGATGGTAAATTTCCTTTAAGTTTACAATTTAGTCATTCAAAAAAAAATCCTGTTCGGTTTTTGTTATTTATGATTAAAAAACAAGTAAAAATAAAAATCACAGTAAAAATGTATTATTATTTAGGAGATGTGTTTCGTACCCGTACCGGGTACGTCATCAGTCCAACCAGATACACTATATATGCGCTTTCCACCTTTTTTTCTCTATACCACAAATATTTTTTCTAAGGTACCGTATATACTCGTGTATAAGCCGAGTTTTTCAGCACAAAAAATGTGCTGAAAAACCTAATCTCGGCTTATACACGAGTTAATAAAAAAAAATACACGAGTTAATAAAAAAAAAAAAAATTAATACTCACCATCCGGCTCCCGGTCCTCGGCGGCGGCTCCTAGTCCTCGGCGGCAGCTCCCGATCCTCTGCGGCGGCTTCTCTCTTCATGTGCCGGCAGTCGCGTCTATGCGACTTGCCAGCGGGCGCACAATATGATGTAGCGGTGTCGCCGCTGATGACGTCATCAGCGGCGACACCGCCGCATCGCACTGTGCGCCCGCCGGCAAGTCGCATGGACGCGACTGCCGGCACGTGAAGATAGAAGAGAGAAGCCGCCGCCGAGGACCAGGAGCCGCCGCCGAGGACCGGGAGCCGCCGCCGAGGACCGGGAGCCGCCACTAAGCATCAAAGGTGAGTATCGTCGGAGGGTGAGTATTAAGTTTATTTTTTTTATTATTCGCTAGGCATACTGAGGGCAGGCTGTATACTACTAAGGGCAGGCTGTATACTACATGGGGGCTGCTGTATACTACTGGGGGGCTGCTGTATACTACTGGGGGGCTGCTGTATACTACTGGGGGGCTGCTGTATACTACTGGGGGGCTTCTGTATACTACTGGGGGGCTGCTGTATACTACTGGGGGGCTGCTGTATACTACTGGGCGGCTTCTGTATACTACTGGGGTGCTGCTGTATACTACTGGGGTGCTGCTGTATACTACTGTGGTGCTGCTGTATACTACAAGGGGCTTGCTGTATACTACAAGGAGCTTGCTGTATACTACAGGGGGGCTGCTGTATACTACTAGGGACTGCTGTATACTACTAGGGGCTTGCTGTATACTACTAGGGGCTTGCTGTATACTACTAGGGGCTTGCTGTATACTACATGGGGGCTGCTGTATACTACTAGGGGCTTGCTGTATACTACAGGGGGCTGCTGTATACTACTAGGGGCTGCTGTATTCTTCTGGGGGCTGGCAGGCTGTATACTACTGGGGGGGTTTGACCAATGCATTTCCCACCCTCGGCTTATACTCGAGTCAGTCGTTTTTCCCAGTTTTTGGTGGTAAAATTAGGGGTCTCGGCTTATACTCGGGTCGGCTTATACTCGAGTATATACGGTAATTTTCCTCCAGTCAATCATAACTCTATACTTACTTTTGACATAATATGGCAATACAGTGTTGAGTTATGAGCTGTAAAAAAGGGCAACCATAAAAAAATCTGTGCATCTCCCATGCCTCTTAATTTACATAAAGGTACACAGAATCAATGGAAAAAATGGTTGCTATTTATGATATATTATAGAAGTATTCAGCAATAGAAGCTGATTATGGGAAGGACATGTTGCATTTACATATACCTAAAACTATGAAATATGGTGCTATCATGTTCATAAGAGTCCTATCATAGGGGCAAAAAAAGTATACTGTTGACGGCAGGAAATACTTTCTTTACATTAACAATCATAAATATGTCTACATAAAAGTTGTGATCTCTTTGGTTGTTTTATTGCAGGTCATATTTACAAATGAAAATTATCACAAACAAACAATTGTAGAATATGATATTTAGCAAATCTTTGGCCACTGTAACCGCAATTGTACACTGGTGTTCTCAGTCTGTGAACCATGGATCATTCAGAGTCCTGTGTCATGGACAGAAAACACTGCTGGGGATGGTACTCCTTACATCATAGTGACCTATGGTGTAAAGAGTTCCTGCTTTTTCACATCATGTTTAGAGTGTTGGTGCTGCTGTTTAGTGAAGCAGTGCTATGGTGTAAAGAATCCATCTCCAGCAGTTTTTGGTCCAGGACACCAACAACGGCAGTGTGCAACTGCATTAAGATTTTGGGCACACTGACATTATTTAGAGCAGCTTTTTGTAGCCCAGGAAGGCTGCACCCAAATTATTTTTCCTAGGGACCATTGTACCCTAGTCATTGACAAAATAATTGTGTGCCCAGCAAATACTCCATAAATAACTCCAACACATATAATATGCCCCAGTCGCTAGTCTAAAATACCCTCTTTCCTGCAGCTTTTCTGTAGCCCCATCCTGATAGATCTCCTTTTTATGAAGCCCCCTTTTTGTGTTTTCTCCCTTTAATAGAAGGGAGCTATAGAAAAGGGGACATTACACTACACCTATCATGTAAACTTGTCTTTGGCCTTTTCAATATGAGGAAAAAAAATATTCATTGAGGCACCTAATTTTATCACAAAAATACCACCAAAAATATTGCAAACTGCACTATGAGCAGTTTGCCTGGCAGTGTGCATGGTGCGTCAGATTCATAAATTGTAGCGCCTGTTCATGTATCTGGCGCCCCCTGCACAGCTCCGACAGAGTGCAACAACTTTTTTGTGCTCTTTTAACATGGGGCTTGTGACATACTTCTGTCGGACTTTGATAAATGTGGTGCACTGTCCAACTGCGCATTGGAATTCCCCTTTCAATGATGAAATTTGTGAGGCAAAAAAGTCCAACAGACCATGGCGCATGGTCCATAGTAAATGGTCCCATTAACTCAAATATATGCCTAGGGTGGGGAATTGTCCAGCAGAAGCTTACCCTCACAAATGAAATGTCCACAGCAGAATCCCCCCCTCCATTAATGAAATGTCCGCAGCAGAGCCCCCATTAATGAAATGACCACAGCTAGGAACCCCACTAATGAAATGTCCACAGCAGAGTCCCCCATTTATAAGATATCAACTGCAGAGCCCCTCTATAAATGAAATTACCACGGAGAGCCCCCCCTATTAAGTGTCCACAGCCTTCTGGGTACTTCTTCTTGCGGCTTTCGCAGATTCCTGGCAGAGGGGGCCGAATTATGTCTATACAGAGTGCAGGGAGAAGAGGATCTGCATGGAGCGCAGGAATTAAGTACCAAGGAGATTGGGACTGACGATTTAGAAGATTTGAATTACAGAATTCAAATTATGATAATAGTGCTAATTAAACGATCTATTTAATGGGAATCTTATTATGAACATAACTTCTTCATAATTTACATGTGCACTACCATTTGGAATAATAAAAGTTTGCTTTATATGAGGAGAGTACCTTACACCAACGTTAGGAACCTGCAGCTACAAAATACTCTGTTTAAATAGGAATGTGTATGGGTTAAAACCACAATCTTATTCAATATTGCCAGGGTGCAGACTTAACCTGCCCCATTAGCACACAATATCAAGACAAGATCATTATAGGCTATTCCCTTGTGCAGTCTATATTATTTGCACAAACTCGACTGGTAATCTTTAGCCTTTCCCATGCCATTTCACATGTACTCCCCCTCCATTAGTGCTAATGGCTCTGTGCTCACATAAGCTGTTAAGACTCATTAAGGAGTTATCAGGTAACAGGAGAAAACAGATGCAGCTTGGCTAAATCAATTTACCACCTCAGGGTTAAAGACAGTGGCGGCATCTCAAGCCGTTATTAGGTGACAAGAGAGCGTGTGTTCATTATTTGTTGCCAGACACGATATTGCTTATTCTAAGTGAATCTTCACATATTGCATTTTGTTCACTTAGCTGTTGCAGAGCATGATCTCGTATAATAAAACTTACATGATACAACCTCATTACATGACTTGTACTTTGAAGTTCGGTAATACTCAACCCGTGGATGTATTGCACTTTAAAACCACTTTAAATATTTACTTTTAACTCCTTGAAACATGCCCATCATTGTCATGTTTTTAATTATCTATATCCACACATGAGTACCTCAAAAATAAGACAGGGTCTTATTTGGTTCTGATTTGAACTCACCAGATCCCTTAGATTCTAAACAATTACGGTTAGCAAGTGCTGATGGTGGATGGGCTCTTTCTCACTGATGTGCATCACTTATTTAACCCCTTCCCGCCGCGGCCCTTTTTGGATTTTGCGTTTTCATTTTTCACTCCCCACATTCAAAAATCTGTAACTTTTTTATTTTTCCATGTACAGAGCTGTGTGATGGCTTATTTTCTGCGTAACAAATTACACTTCAAAATGGTGGTATTTAATATTTCATGCCGTGTACCGGGAAAAAAATTCCAAATGCAGTGAAATTGGTAAAAAAACGCATTTGTGCCGTATTCTTGTGGGCTTGGATTTTACGGATTTCACTGTGCACCCCAAATGACATGTCTACTTTATTCTTTGGGTCGGTACGATTACGGGGATACCAAATTTGTATAGGTTTTATAATGTTTTCATACATTTAAAAAAATTAAAACCTCCTGTACAAAATTTTTTTGGGGGATTTTGCCATCTTCTGGGGCTAATAACTTTTTCATACTTTGGTGTATGGAGCTGTGGGTGGTGTAGTTTTTTGCTAATTTTGATGACGTTTACAATGTTATCATTTTTAGGACTGTACGACCTTTTGATCACATTTTATAGAATAAAAAAAAAAATTTTAAATGGCAAAAAAGTGCCATTTTCGACTTTGGGCGCGATTTTCCGTTACGGGGTTAAACACAGTGAAAAAACGTAATCATATTTTGATAGATCGGGCATTTTCGGACGCGGCAATACCTAATGTGTTTATGATTTTTACTGTTTATTTATATTTATATCAATTCTAGGGAAAGGGGGGTGATTTGAATTTTTAGGTTTTTTTTATTTTAACTTTTTTAAATTTTTACTATTTTTCAGACTCCCTAGGGTACTTTAACCCTAGGTTGTCTGATCGATCCTATCATATACTGCCATACTACAGTATGGCAGTATATGGGGATTTTACTACTCATACATTACCATGTGCTGACAGCACATGGTAATGAATGGGTTAACCCGAAGTAGCTTCAGGTCTCATGAAGAGACCCGACGGATCGCGCTCTCCGATGACGTCACAGGGAGCGACGATTCACGGAAAGATGGCGGCGCATGCGCGCCGTCTTTTTGAAGCCGCCGGCGATTTTGAAGCCGCCGGCGATCAGTGGTAAAACACCCGCGATCGGTGCCGGCACGGGTCGCGGGTGTTACCGGTATCCCTTTGCTGCAATATGCAGCAAAGACTTAGCGGCTATGGAGAGGGCTCGGCCCGTGAGCCCTCTCCATGTACCGGGACCCGACATGTGACGTACTATTATGTCACATGTCAGTAAGGGGTTAAAGGTATGCCCTGTTTGCCATTCCAGCTGCAATCCAACTGCAAGCAAGTGTAGCGGTTGGCTCCCCCTAATGACCAGAGGCAACAACAATTCTGTGGCTCAGGAATAAGTGATGCTAGTGGGACTCCCCAATCTGTGTGTTAACTGTATGGGGCACATTTACTTACCCAGTCCGGATGAGAACCTCGAAAGTGCATTGTCTGATCGTACACCCGATATCCTGCATGTGCCGCTTCCCCGCTCAGGTCCGCCGGAGTTCACCATCTTCCTCCCGATGCATATAAGTGCACGGCTTGCCACATAATTTTTAAGTTAAATCCTGCAGTTTGGCTGAATCAGTTCGATTGTCCGAAGGCCCGCCCGCGATTTGTTAGGGTTAATTTCTGGTATAGGACTTCTTTTTCTTCTGAGAAACAGGGTATATCATAGTATATCTAAGCTTTCTCTCCACAAATAAGGGTAGGGTAACACAAAAATAGATTTCTGTATAAAGTTCAGAAGAAAATCACTTATCACTTATAATGCGTTGGCTAAGAAAGTGATACTAGTATCAGTTTACTAAGATACCTGTTTCATTTCACTTATTCCCCCCCCCACAAACTTCTTAAAGGTAAGCTGTCTCCACAGAACCACACTATAAACCCCTAAAAGTATTTTATAGATGACTGTAATTGTATTTCATGGCTCCTTTGTGTATTGTCCCCAGCGTTGTGCGGATTGTCCTTAGCTGTTTTCAGAACTGCAACATGCATGCTCGAGTAGTGTGTGAGGTGTGGGGAATGTGCTAGAGCTAGCCGGTAATTTTTAGACGTGCACAGCCGCACCACGGAGGGGTCAGTTTACCGGATACAGTGGCTGTGAGGGGAAGAAGGCTTGACTCCCGCCTCCTAGACAGTGTGTAATTTTGTAGCTGAGGTTCCATACCTGCCTTGTATCAAAACAAGAAAAAAAAAACAACATGTATACGTGTACATGTATATTGACCTCATATGTATTTAGAGCATAGCCCTCATAAAGGGAACCTGTCATCAGTATTTGACATTTCTACAGGTTTTTTTTCTCTGAACCAGAAGTATTTAAAAGAATACAGCAAGCACCATCGAGTCATGTAGGTGCCAGCTTCAATGCAACAAGTCCCTGTGCAATCCTCCATCATACTGCCAACCCCCCCCCCCCCTCCTGCTCCTTCCTCATGCCTGTGGGAGATTTGTTTGCAGTGGTCACCTCCTGACGTGAGCAGTTGGGAACAGGAGGAGGGTGTGAGGGAGTATGATGAATGACTCCATCACACAGGGGCAGATAATGGAAGGTGGTTGCCATCTACTTGTATATGTTTTTGTCACATGGAAGATGGAAATAAAAGCAGTATAACCTTGTAATAAAAAGGCTTTTGGAACCTGTCATCAGGTTGAAGCGTCAAATCCTGACGACAGGTTTCCTCTAACAAGGTACAGCAAAATTAAAATTTAAATGCATCCAAAAACAGGATACTGCATATACTCGAGTATAAGCCGACACGAATATAAGACCCCTAATTTTAACACAGAAAACTGGAAAAACATATGGACTCGAGTATAAGCGGAGAGTGGGTAATGCATTGATCACAGACCCTGTAGTATATAGCTGGCCAGCCCCCTGTAGTAAATAGCCTGCCAGCCCCCTTTAGTATATATCCTGCCAGCCCCCTCTAGTATAAAGCCTGCCAGACCCCTCTAGTATATAGCCCGCCAGTCCCTGCCCCAATATACCGTATTTTCCGGACTATAAGGCGCACATAAAAGCCTTAGATTTCCTTAGAAATCCAAAGTGCGCCTTATAGTCCGGTGCGCCCTATGTATGGCGCAGGGCAGCGGACCATACTTACATAGGTCCCCGCTACCGGAGACCGGAGACAGCAGATCTCCAGCGGGAACTGCAGACCACGCGGCACAAACAACTTCTGCCGCGTGGTCTGCAGTTCCCGCTGGAGATCTGCTGTCTCCGGTAGCGGGGACCTATGTAAGTATGGTCCGCTGCCATCCTCCACCTCCCCCTCACCTTCCCCGCTCACCTTCCCCGCGTTCCTCGTCGCGTCTCGTACCGTCGGGTCGCCACTCCGCCCCCGGACCTCCGCCACGCCCCCGACCCGCGCCTTATAGTCTGATGCGCCTTATATATGGAATTATTACATATATAAGGCGCATCGGACTAATGCGCCTTATATTCCGGTGCGCCTAATGGCCCGGAAAATACGGTAATACCTGTAGGAAAAAAAACGAAAAGTGTACTCACCTTCTGGCGCCCCTGGCAGGTCCTCTTCTATACATCGATGCTCCGGCATCGGATCAGTGTCCCCATGCACCATGCCGCTCGCTGACATCATAGCGTTGATCCGATGCCGGCACATACATTAGAATGTCAGCGGGTGATGTCACAATGCCTGCAACAGGACACTGTTCATTCCGGGGGTGAGATGTATAGAAGAGGACCCGCTGGGGGGGGTCGATGGGGTGGTATGGTTGGGGATGGGTGAGGGTGGCGTCGGAAGGTGAATACACTTTTTTTTTCTTGACTCGAGTATAAGCCGAGTAAGGTTTTTTCAGCACATTTTTTGTGCTGAAAAAAATGGCTTATACTCGTGTATATAAGGTAACTAGGGGGAAATTCCAGAAAGGCTGAATTCATAGCACAGGTTTGGAGCAAATTTATTATCACTGACAGCTCTGAAAACATTAAACACTTAATCAGATTCAGCAAACAAGGAAAGGCATCGGAAAATAAGTTAAAAATCCACTTTTATTAGAAAAAAATGCATGATAAAAACATCATAGGACGTCCATGGAGGGTCACATGATACAACATGGCGAAACATTTCTGGTAAACAGCAACACACGACAAGTGTATATAAGTGTATATAGTATATATACACTTGTCGTGTCTTGTTGTATACCGGAAATGTTTCGCTATGTTGTATCATGTGACCCTTTCACTCATGCTTAAATACTCTGCACTATGTTCCATAGATTAGGCTACAACTAAGGGCCTTTTTTTCGTCTGAGACGCGTCAGTTTTTCCCTCCATGGATGTCCTATGATGTTTTTATCATGCATTTTTTTCTAATAAAAGTGGATTTTTAACTTATTTTCCTATGCCTTTAGTTGGAAGCTGGACAACAACCTTATTTTCCTTGTTTACTGTTATCTACTGGTTCCCCAACCAAGGTGTCCGTGCAGCCACGCATCCCTACCCACATTATCTACATAGGTGAGCTGAACACAACACACTCTTTAATCAGATTCAGTTTGTGGTGAAGGAGACTCCTTTCCACAAACGGTATACACCGCCATTCCTCTATGCTAAGCGCTGCATATTGCTATATGCAATCCATATTGGTCTTCTTCACCAGAAACTAGTCTGATGAAGGTCAAATGTCTGACCAAAACATCACTTTTGGATGTTTGTGCTAGATAATAAAAACTTGATTTATTCAACAGAGTGACTGGAGTCAAAGTCTTTCTTTGTCCTAAGGGATTGGGTCTCTCTCCCGAGCACATGTGATCTTCTATACTTCGGTGTGCAGCAGAAATCCCACAGGAGCCATAAACATTTGGAGCCAAGAAAGATGATTCATACTAATTTATCCATTACTAAACATTTTTCTCCCAATTAAATGAAGAGGCGTTAAGTGCATTGTCCACTCGTGGAAAGAAGAAGTGACATGCACTATATTCTGAGCAGATGCAGCTCAGCCAAAGGGGTTTGCCCATGAAAGAAAGTTCTCAAATTTTAATCCCTTAGTGATGTTTAAATAATAAACATAGTTTTTAAACCCCTGCGTTTTACGCAGTTTTATTGCTGTTTTAGCTCCTATAACTCAGTGATGGTCATGGTAAAATTCCAGAGTGTGGACAAGGACTCTCTAAGCAGAAACTTCATGATTCCACTGTGCTATGAGATGCTGTGTGCTGACAATGTGCTTACATTATCAGGATTTATCAACATATTTATTTAGCGTCTTAACATTCTACTTCTATCTGACACATAGTAAAAGAGAGATGAGACAGATCATAAATGAGAGATGTTGAGACCCATGAGATGGCTATAAAACACAATGGCACTATCACACAGAGTCAGCTCTGCCTCCATCCCGGATAAAGTCTTTTTTTTTGCCTGTAGCTTGTAGACTAGATCTGTGCACACTTCTGCTTGCTGGAAGGAAGTGCCTGTGTCTGATCTGGTCTTGGAATGCAGGATGCAGGATGCAGAGAGCAATGCAGTGTGTAGATATGATAAGCTATTGATGATCAAACCTGACCACCATAGTCAGAAGATTTATGGTTGTATCCAGGGGCAACCAAAATTGTATACACCTGGACTAATAACGACAGGTTGGAATTATATCTGTGAAATGTTGCATTTTTGTCAATAACAGTGAATTAGATAATGTGTTATTTTGTTATCCTGAGTATATTTAAGAATCGTGTCTTTATGGGAATATAATAAGCCAAGTCAGTTCACACACACTTCTACTTACATACCTCATGTGTTCAATGGAAAATATCCACATGAAGTGATTACTAGTTTTATATTAAAATACAAAAATATATAACTTGTGAGAGAGCCACTACAAGCATTTTATTCATTAAAAGTATGTAATAATATTAATTTACATTGTAACAGCTACAACGAAAGGGTTGCCTATGAATATTTTTTTTTCCACATATGGCTGGAGGGGGGGGGGGGCTGTAAAAATAATAAACCTCTTATACTCACCTCTCTATATGCTCCCATTAAGCTGTGGCCCAGCCTCAAATTCATGCTATAGTAGGTAGCCGGCTATGGCCGGTAAGGCTCCACTGGCCTCTGTATACAGAGGAGGAGGTAAATATAAGAATATCATTATTTTTAACTTTCCCAGCCATATATAATTTTTTTTTTTTAATTCCCGACAAATTTTCGATGTGTTTGCTTCCAGGTAACATACAGATGGCCTTACAGAATATCATCATAAACAGAAATTTCATGAGGAGATCAGTAGACTGCATTCAGAAAACGCTTACACTCACCTTAGCGGCACTAATAACTGTGGCAGTATAAGACTGAATATTATCTCCACATGCACCTCCCCGAGACTGATGGCATCGGATAAGCTGTAAAAATGAAAGTTCATAAATGTATTACTTTTCTAATTAGAAAAATACTAAGAATAATGACTTAAAATACAATCCCTGACACCATTTCAATAAGATAAAATGACTCTTATAATACAATCTAAAAGTTATTCTTAAAGTATTCAGAGTAAAAAAAAGACAACACAGCTTATATAGCGAACATAAGGGAAAAGCAGCTAAAATAATGCTTATGATTTCATATGCTGGCCGCAATTAACCGGCCATCTAACATAAGAAAGATATTAAAGATCTGCTGATTGTACTATGAATATCTGAATATCTCTAAAGCTCTTGTTTCTGTAGGTCTTCATGTCATTACTGATTGAATGAAAATTGAGATAATGTCATACAGAAGATTACCTTGGTTTTGACTCCCTCTGTATTGTGGAACATGTTGGCGCCTTATAAATAAATACTACTAAATAATTCATGACAAGTCTGTACATTAGATTGAGAGCCATCAAGTGCAGGAATTCCCTCTACCCAATGTTGATTTTTATGTCATATAATCCATATTACATACTTCCCGAACTATGTGAACACACTCATAAAATAAAAAATATAATACTTTTCTAAAACATTTGTGTCCTTTAAATAACATGCCTAGCCTTGAAAAGCTCACAGTTACAAACAGTTACAAACAAAAATTAATATGGTTTGCAGTTGTACAGAGTATGGTCCAGTGTTTTTCTACATGTTCATTTTAATAGGATAGCTATACAAAGTATCATCTTCTGAATTACTACTTCTAGAAGTAGATCATCATACAACAGATTAGGATTACATATTGTGATTTCAGTTCAGGGAAAGAAATATGCTAATTCGTTTTCCATGATGGCAGACTTCCAAGTAGCCTAGTAACATGACATAGGACAACAGCAAAACCTGTAGGTCTCTTCTAGAAGAAAAAGACACACAATTTCAGACAAGGAACTAAACTGGCTCCAGTTTATCTTTGGTTCTAACATGAATAACATTTTAATAGTGCCCATTGTATTTGTTTAATCATTTCCTTGAGCCAACCTGTTTCTATTAATTTCTGTGGGGAAACACTTTGGGGGTAATTTATCACTTTTGGGGCAAAATGCAGCAAAGCCCATCTCTGTAAAAAGAGGGCTCATCCTGTGAGCCCTCTTCATAGCTCTGCGGAGCATATATCTGTCGCAGTGTGGGAAGGGGTTAACAAAATTTAGTACCATATAAATTCAATATTTACGTTATCTGTGAGGTGCAAGCAGCTCCTGTGTGCTGCATTGTCCAAATACGCCTTGAAGTGCAATTTGTTACGCAGAAAACATCTCTTATAGAAGTAGTTGTTAGCCCTCTAGAAATTTGGGTCAGTACGATCGCAGGGATACCACATTTATATAGGTTTTATAATGTTTTCATCCATTTACAAAAATTCAAATCTTCATTTTATAATATTGGCGCTTATAAAACTTTTTCATACTTTGGTGTACGGAGCTGTGTGTGGTGTAATTTTTTGCGACTTTTGATGATGTTTTCAATGCTACCATATTTGGACTGTACAGCCTTTTAATCACTTGTAGCCTTTTATAGATTTTTTTTTTATATTTTTCAAAATGGCAAAAAAGTGGCGTTTTCTATTTTACGGCAAAAAAGTGACAATTTCTATTTTATGTTACAGGGTTAAACGCTGGTAATAACAGTTATTATATTTAGATAGACCGGACACTTTGGGATGCAGCAATACCTAACATGTTTATGATTTATACTGCTTATTTATATCAGTTCTAGGTGAAGGAGGGTGATTTGGACTTTTATGTTTTTTTAATTTATTATTTTTTTTATTTTTTTTTCAGCTCTCCTAGGGTACTTTAACCCTAGGTTCAAAAGAAAAAGTGTTTTTGTGATGCACACTATCCCCTATAGGAGCTGCCAAACAGTCACAGATGGATCCCACATCTAGCAATTAGTAAAAATCTAGCAATTTAATTTCTATATAAAATGAGTTATGCAAATTGGTAAAACAAAGACTCAAGGCTGTCATGGCAATGGAGCGTTGCCCCCCCCCCCCCCCCGATGAGCTCACAGGGAGAGGCGCTCTAATCCATAATGGCAGTGCCCACACTCTCTGTCCTCCAGCTCCCGACGGGTGCCGTACTAATCCGTCGTGCATCGGGAAGGGATTAATTAGATGGTAGCAACCTA
Source organism: Engystomops pustulosus (assembly GCF_040894005.1). Lineage (NCBI taxonomy): Eukaryota > Metazoa > Chordata > Amphibia > Anura > Leptodactylidae > Engystomops > Engystomops pustulosus. The sequence goes on along the minus strand of NC_092412.1, from coordinate 130,181,539 downwards.
GCAAGGAGAGCGGCAAGTATTGCCAGTGGTTCAATTGCAATTGGATTTTTATTTCAAATATTTTAGGGAATTGTTACATACTTTTAGGAGTTTTCCTATTTTAATCTCCAGTTAGATAAGAAAACAATTACTACGTCACAGCACTGTCTTGACAAAGACTAAACTAGAGCATGTGATTTTCACAGCTGTTAAACCTTATTTGGACATATTAAGGGCTCATGCACATGAATGTGTACAGCCCATGGAAATAGGCAATAGTGTGGCCCGATCCCAAGGACTGCACATAGTGCAGTAGACTGGATGCTCTGCATTATATACAAATATAATACAAGGATGTGCCGTCTGCCATATAATGCAGAGACTTCCATCTACTGCACTATGTGCAGTCTGTATTATCGGCCAATGTACGACCCACACACGTTCATGTGCATGAGCCCTAACTTATTCTCCTACAAGAAGCCTCAGGTTTCCTAGAAATTATATCATGCCATTGGCAAAAAAGTTCTAGTTTGAGTTCTAGCAAACGGTTCTAATGCAGTGGTGGTGAAGCCATGGCACTGGTGCAAGAGGTGTTATGTTTTCTCCGGTTTCCTCACACACTCCTAAAAATACTGGTAGGTTGTTTAGATTGTGAGCCCCATGGGGACAGGGACCAATTTGGCATGCTTTGTGCAGCGATGTAGGCGCTATAAGGAATTATGATTAATCCCTGCCATAATTTTCTTTTTATATATACATAGGACATGAAGATTCAGAAGCAGTAAGATCTGATTTATGACACATGTTCAGAATGTGACAGGTCACATTGCAGCCATGCAATGATTTTTTTCATACCCTATGCAGCCTCTTTTTATTGTATAACTATTTTTCTAGAGGATAAGTCAGAGATAATTTTCATGAATAATAATTATAGAAAACATCATGCAATAATACTTTCACAAGCTCTTTGATGTTTAGATAATTGAATGAGTGTGCTTGCAAATGAGTATACAAAATTGTATATAACGGAGTGCATTCTTCCTCCCACAGAATGAAATAAAATGCTTAATTGAGATACTTATCCCGATCCTAATAATCTTCTGGGTGCCACTCAGACTGTTGCCTGAGCAGCTTTGGTTTTTAATAGCAAAACATCTCCATTAAGAATGCAGATTTGTTGCAAGAGGGAGATTTGGTCTGGCACGGTTATGACAAATACATGTAAATAAACATAATCGCATGCTTTAGTTTTGTCTGTGGAATATTAAATATTTGATTTACTTGAGGATTTTGCAGGGGATTTTTCTCGATTTAATTGATGCTAATTTTGATTTATTTATGCATCCTCTGAGAAATGGAATTAGCAGAAAGAAGTATTTGGAAAGGCATCTTTTTACACAGCATTTAATTATGCAGTGAGAAACTGATATTCATATGAGAGAGAGGAGACAATTGTGCTTTTGAAATACATTTTATAATACATGAGAAAGTTAAAGAATCACATAATTAACTTCTGATATAACAATACTGCAAAAGAATGTGAACTCAATCATCATTTTTTAACTATACTATGCATCTACACTAGGAACCTGAAGGGTGTGCAATGATAGAAATCACAGAAATTAGTAATTTAGTGTAGGGTGTCCTCGGGTTATTAGGGTGTCATTATAAGTAGAATGAAACATCTGCTTAGTAATATAACAAGACATCCTTACATATTGTACATGGCACACTAGCTATAGCTATAAGTAGAAACTATACTTTTATCAAATGATACGGTATTCTATGATCCTCGGCCCCAAAATGACTGTTTTCATACTAAAGAAAAAAGCAAGCAGCATCTTAAAGAGAACCTGTAAGCATGTACAGTCAGCCAAATATATGTTATTCAGTAGATAAAGGAGGATAAGCATCTACCAGAAACCTCTTGTATCACAAAGACATTCAATTGTTTACTGGAAAGTCCAATAAATCTGGTTAAATACCACCACTAAATATTTAAAGTTACCAAAAAATAAACACCAAAAAAGTCTAATGCACTCATTGGAGAGCCAATGTTTTGTCTGTTTTCCATTCAATTACACAGCTGTACTGTTGCTTATGGACAGTTTTGAGAACTGCAACTCAGTCCAGTTCAAAAGACTTGTTTGTTTTAGTAAATTATTGCACCCTTTATCAAATTAAATATCTGGACCATATGAAATAATGCTCTGCTATGCTGTTCCTCTCTTAACCCAATTACAAATTTATGAATATATTGCTAACATGTTGTTAAAATTCTCTTTGTCAAAGGGGACGTTGAATGAGATCCACCTTCCCTTTAAACAAGATACACACCACTGTGCATTTGTTAAGAGGGTACCTGCTTAATCACTACTCTCCACATATGCCTGAAAAGTTGAGGTACAATCTTTAAAGCCACATTTTACAGGGTTTCACAGTCATTAAATATGAACAGCCTTTCTGATGTACATAAATGGCCTATCTGCTGGATATTGAAGTCAGCCTGATTGTGGCACCAAAAATCACTGTCAATCAGTTGGAAGAAGAACCGATGTGGTGGAATTGACAAAAAAGGCCATTATTATGAAAATCCATTGTGAGGTCCAAATGACACAATCTTTGGATCAGTATGATCAAGGACATACCAAATTTGTGTAGCTTTTGTTATGTTTGTATACTTTTTTTCAAAAATGTAACTTTCAAAAAAGTTTCTTCTTCACAATATTCAAACATCAGTAACTTTTTTTACATGACCTTTTGATTACTTTTAAATCAACATTACACTAAAGGAAATACAATGAAAAAGCATAAATTCAAAGATTTGGAGGTTCACCTTATGGGATATATATTTGTGTTTATTTTCTTTTTTTTATTTGTGTTTTTGGGGTCTTTATTAAGACCCCAGGTGTCATCCATTATAAACACAGAATAGACAAGATAGAAATTTTTGCCAAACAATTTCATTTTAGTTTTATCAGTACACGTGAGATGTATCCAAAAATGAATGTCAAATGAGTGAATTTGCAAACATTCATCTTTTGGAGTAATGGCTTCTTTCTGGCGGAGGGGCCTTTCAGCCCTTTACAGTAATTGTTTCACTGTGGATACTGGTACGCTCTTACCAGCTTCAGCCAGCATTCTCACAATGTCTTTTGCTTTCGTTCTTGGGTTGACATACACATTGGGGCGTGGGGGCAGGAACCCACGGCAATAATTTGAGAAGTGATAAGGAGCATGTCTGTTCCAGCGCAACCCACTGTTTGGATACCGAATTGTACGTCCTGTCTAGTAATCTAAGGAGTATAGAAGCCTGGTGGTACAATCTAAGGTCAGGAAGCCCCCACCCCCACCCATTGCCATTGGTCTGACCAGTGTCTTGTTAGCTATCCTAGGTCACTTGGAACCCCAGAAAAATTGCAGCATGGCGGATCGTATGGTACGAAAGTAAAACCCAGAATGAGAAGGATCGGCACACCCTGAAAAATGTACAAAAAGCAAGGCTGTAAGTGCATGGCTTGCAACACAAATTCAAATGTTAACTCCCGCACTCAGTCTCAATCCGTTGGATCATCCAATGGCCCGCCCCCCGATTTGTGTCGCAGGAAAGGTGGCGCCAAAATTTGATCAGTGCGCCACAATCCCCTTTTAAAAGCGGCGCAAAACGGTAACCGTCGGAATATCCGACGTTTGTGCGGTACACGGACCCTTAGTAAATGGACCCCTATATCTCTTGAATTCCTGAATAAGCAATGGGAAGGAGATCCTTGGCTGGGAAACATACAACAGCAGGTCGTCTGCATACAATGCAGCCTTGAAATGTCTGGAGCCCATTGAAATGCCGTGTATATTGGGATTTTTCCGGATGGCAGTAGCCAGATGCTCCATCACTATGACATACAGTAAGGGTGAGAGCGGGCACCCCTGTCTGGTACCAGTTTTTATTTAAAAAGGTGTTCAAAGGTTCCCATTAACCCTCACCCTAGCGGTAGGGCCGGAGTACAGAGCCAGGACCTTTCCCAGGAATCTAGGCCCCAATCCAATCTGTCTAAGTGCTGCCTCCAAGAAGCCCCAATGGACCCGGTCAAAGGCCTTTTCCGCGTCAATAGATAATAGACAGGAGGGAACGGATCGCCCCTGTGGGTGGGTACATCAGGACAATGGTTTTATTTAGGTTATCAAGGGCCTCACGGCCTGGGATGAATCCGACCTGATCAGTGTGTATCACTGTCGGAATATGTGGGGCCAATCTCTTTGCCAATACCTTAGTGTGCTGCCCAAACAGGGTAAGGACCCATTGCTGCCGGCCAGCTATAGGCCCATCTCTCTCACAAATGTGGATGTAAAGTTATTCGCTAATGTGGGTCTCTAGGCAGCTGGAAGGAAAACCAGAGTCCGAGGATACAGCACCATAGACTTTTTTCTAGCAGTGGGGACATAAGTTCTCTAAATTGTTTAAATAAGGCCAGGGTGAACCCATCAGGCCCAGGACTTTTACCACCAGGTGTGTCTTTAATCACTGCAGAGACCTCTGCTGCATCAATCTCCCGCTCCAGGGAATTAATGACTTCCGGGGGCAAAGCCGGCAGGCCTGTCTCAGACACATACAAGTCTATTTGGGCAGCTCGGGAGGGGAGCAAAGCTGACTCATCAGCGCCCCTGATATCGTACAGGGAGGTATAGAAGGATGCGAAGCTATCGCATATCTCATCAGGGTGGAAAACATCTGTGCCCTTGGGGCCTTTGGTCTTGGGGATAAAGGAAGTCTGGAAATGAGGGTGCAGTAATCGGAACAGTGGTCTGCCCCATTTGTCAGGAGAGGAAGGGAGGGATGCAGCAATTGGACTTCAAGCCACCCAGGGAGACCTACTAATGATATGGACCACTGCCAACATTATTGATCTCTGGGCTGGCCCCCCCAGGGGCCTCATCAGCACTTCAGGTCAAGTCTCAGGGCGGCAGACCCCCCAACAGAAAATCCAACCATGAAGGAGGGACACGGCCTCAAGGATCAAGGCAGCTGTGAACTATTCCGAGGGCGGTGGCCCAGGGTCACGGCCCTTCCGCACCCCTCCCCGGACCTTGCCGAGCGCAGTGTCTGGGGGGCCTCCCTGGTGGGGAGAGCAGCCCTGAGTTGTGGAGGTAACGGAAGACTTGGCCACTCCGGGATGTCAGGAGCTGGAATATTCAATGCCGCTGCTATGGCAGGAATCCCCCCCCCAGTGTTTTTATTGTTCATTATATCTACTTTCATTCATTTTATCTATGATTTACGATCCATTTTCCATTGTATCACTTTTCGCATTTATACCTCATTTTCCACTATTTAATTTCCGGACAGTTATCATCCCACCTGCAATAGCCCCCTCCCCCCCCATGATATTTTGTACCTTTTTATCTAACTTTACCACCTACTCAAATATCTGCCTCCCACCTTTTAGAACACAGTGTGACAGCTATAGCAGCAATACAACCTATGTACCAGCTGTCCCCCCGCTTGACACGCTCCAGCGCTGAGAAACAATAGTGGAACGCAAACATAACAACTTCCAGTCTGGAACCAGAAGTCTCCACCCACCGGCACGACAATGGGTTTATAACTAGCCAGACAGAGGGAGACTAGTGCCTTTCTCTAGACCACCATTCCTACAACCCTGAGCCGAACTGCTATATGAAAGCCTTGCCCCTCTACTCCAATACAAACTGGTAAGCTGTTTTTGCATCTTTTTCAGGTTACACCAATATATAATACCTTATGTGATCCAACCTGCATCAAAAATGGGCATGCCGTGTGACCACCTGTTCATTTGGACACAATTCAGACACAGATATAATCATGCTGTGGGATATAATACTGTGACAATACTGTGATATAGCAGTATGACACTGTGATGCATACTGTGATTTTACCTACCTATATAATATGCTACGATATACGCTATCAGATATTATGAGACAATATGAGATAATATGCTACTAGAATATGCTACTTATAACATTGCTATGATTTTGATAAACTTCATGTTAACAGAACCTCACTACCAATCTATTTCTCTAGAGATGTAATCAGCTCTGTTACACTATATATATGTAATTTTTGTACATATGTAAATAGACCTTGAATATGTATATGTCTTCCTAACTCAGATCTATACTGTATCATACAGCAAGTTCAATTGCTTGATCGAAATGTTACATTTTGGATGTTTGCATAATATAAAATAAAAATCAAAATTTGCAACACAACAGTGTGACTGCAGTTTACAAATTTCCTAGAGTGCATCCATTGACTTCAATGGCCAAGTTTCATGGATGACTTGGTTTAGAATAGTATGCACTGCAATTTGGCAGAGCCCATTGGTCAATACAAAATACTGGATGTGCACATAGCACCATAGACTTTAAATGTTTTAGAGTTATGTCTGAGTACTGTCAAATCTAGACAGAACTAAGACGAAAAAAAGCATTTGTGGGAAAGGGACCTTACTGAGACAAAAACAGAAGAAAAGTATTACTACGTGCTAGCCTTTGAACTGTTAACTGTGTTAAATAAATTACCACTACCCTCCCAATTCTATATGCTTTGATTTATGAGTTTTTGTTTAAGTAATGTGAAACAAATTTAGTTAATGCAGAAACGTAGTATAAACTGAAATTTGACATAAATGTATAATAAAATTACTCTACTTTTAAGTAGAAAATTTTTGACTTTAGAAAATGGCTTGCTCCATTGGTTGTCAGCTAAGAGCAGTTTGGTGTTGAATAGTTGTTAGAGAAACAAAATTAAAAACTCATCACAAGAAATAAAGTTTATATTTTAATTTGCTAAAATGTATTGTTGAAATTCCCCAAGCAGCTCAAATATAACATTCAATGAATTATCTCAAGACTTTCCATTTAATTCCAGACTTTTCTGGTTTTCTTTTTAGTAAGTGGCAGCGGCATACTTTTCTGATGTGTCTCTAATCCTTAAGCCCTTGCACAATACTACCAATTGTATACGTGTGGCAGAGTCTGTGAGATGATATGTTTATGATGTCAAAAACAACATTTATATCCGCTTTTCTTGCATGTCTCCATCCCTTAAGAGAAATTAATTACAGATGTGAACAAACATGTATACAACTGTGGCACTGAAACAAATTTCACGCTATTGGCCGGGTGAGGTTTGGAGAGAAAGGAATCTGTATTATGGGCCAAAAATATGAATGACTGGTGGAGAGAAAATCTGGGATGCACTTCAGGCAAACTGAGTAACACAGGAAGCATCATAGTCTGGGCAGAAAACCACCCACACAAATGGCTGCTGGCTTTACTTCAATCAGAAACATGAAACAATCGTCTGATTAGTGAATATTGGGACCATTCTCGAAGTAACACAGGTTTCTACTCAACAATAAGAGGTAAACACACCTAAAAAAACTGCCATTATACAGTCACTGTAAAATAATTATATGCATATAAAGCTTGCCTTTAACGTGGAAACCAAATATAATCTATTGTTTCCTTTGAACACTACAATGTTATCAAGCAGTTACACCATGTACAGACATAGCCTCACTTTTAAATCCATTCAATACAGTATATAAAGTTGGTTTTAATAACCCAGTTGCTTACGGCCTACGTGACCAATAAAATAATATGTTACTGTAAAGTACTCTGTAATTTATAAAAACTGCAGTCATCAAAAGTTATTTAGCATAATCATTTAAGGAATAAGATAATAAAATCTCAATTTCATATTTTTCATCTCCGCATTTTAAAAGCCATTGATTTTCTTTCCATTCCCACATAAGGGCTTGTTTTTTTTTTTAATTTGTGTTGAGAAATATTTTTAATGATACCAATTTGGTATGGTACATATGATTTATTATATATTTTTACAGATTTATAACGGCAAAACTATTTTTTTCTGTGAACAATTTGTTAACACTTTGTCTTTTATGTTTTGGACACCAGAGCTCTATTTAGGTTTGCTTTTTGAAGCGCCCACAATTTTTTTAGGGTTAGTCTAATATACTTTCACTCTTTAGTTTTATGAGTGCCACGCTTCCCAATGTAATAATATCTCGAATGATAATCCATGATAAACCCTCGTAAGAAATAAAGTTTGAGACCTCAACAATGTAGCCATATTATTGAGGACTCAAACTTTATTTCTAACCAGGGCCCTATTGTGGCTGCTAACATTGCTGGTACAAATACTTATCTGTTTACTTTACTGTGAGTGCATGTACAGTTAAAATAAGTAGAGTGATTATTGCTATAAATCAGCAGGTCCAATGCGTCCCAAGGAAACACTTCAATTTGAACTTAGTTCCATTAAGTCACAGCTAATACTTTACAATCAGCTAGACAGCTCTTACCTTATTTTCCGCATATGCAAGCCAGCGACTCCCAAGAGCAATAGGATTCATATTTGGCCCAGGACAGGGATAGCAGCCTGAGGAAAAGGGGTTCCAAAAAACAGCCGTAAGACATTTTCTGATGGCAGAGTATTTAAAACAAGCCAAACAAACACAATTCTAAACAAAGAACTCTTAAACCTCTAAACATTCATCAACAACTGCTTACATTTCTTAGAGTTTTACACGATAACATTAAGACATCGTGGTAACAGTTAATTAAGCTAAAGATGCATTTTTTTATTGTTTTCCTTTGAGAGTAGTTTTTATTTTTTCTTGTAATAAACACTGTTTTGTTTGGAAATGTTTGGAAACACATAAAGCTTGTCTTTCAAATCCCATCAGAATGTTAGCACTCCGAAAGAAAATCAAGTCTTAAATTGTAAATATTTGTTTTCCATAAGATATAACTCCAACTTATTTGACCTCAAACTTCAATATTATTTGAGAATATAATTTAGAGGAAAGTTGTTTATATTAATTTGCCCCTAAACCAGTGATAATGTATTGTAAATATCCCCATTTCTAAATGGCAAGTTGGTTTCAAATAGTAACTCTAAATAAAAAAAAAGTTAAACAAAAATGAAAAAAGCTCAAATATTGTCCCACAAACCACTTTACTACATTGTGGTCTAATTTCTAATCCTTAATCCCAAATATTTTTATAAAATCATACGATTTCCATGAAAATGCATGCAAACAAAATAGATAGGCGTCAATTTATATGCATTGGTAATTTCATACAAATGGGGGGTGATTTGAATTTTTAATATTTTATTAATTTTTTTTATTTTTTAAACTTTTTTTTTCACTATTTTTTAGACCATCTAGGGTACATTAACCCTAGATAGTCAGATCGCTCCTACCATATACTGCAATACTTCTGTATTGCAATATATGGCATTTTTGCAGCACATTCATTACAATGAGCCACTGGCTCATTGTAACGAAACTGCAGATGCCAGATAGTCTCGGTTCAAACGAAGACCCGAGGCTACTATGGCAACCGATCGCCGCAAGCACCAACCGCGGTTATTAGCGGTGGGGTTTTGCTGCAATATGCAACAACCCCCACCTCTTTATGAAGAGGACTCAGCCCGTGAGCCCTCTTCATACATCCCTTATACCTCTGCGCCGTAGAGCTACGGCGCAGAGCGTTAAGGGGTTAAATGAGTTTTTACTGAAATCTTGTGAAGATTTCATGTCAATACCACCTTTAGAAATATATTTACATGTAAAATACTTCAATATTTTACCCGTTGTGTTTACACAAAGGGGCAGACAAATAAAATGAAAAAGTGAAAGAGTGACATGGCAATGTGGGTGGCATAATTGTTCATGATATTTTTCTCAGAAAATATATTATTTTACCAGGGAATTTAATGATAAAACTTGTCAGTAACCAAATGGCTTCCATATGACTAATAATCAGATAGAAACCAGGATGCTCTTTGTACTATCTTGATCCGTGAAGATATTGGGGCAAAAAGTGTCTCAAAGCGACACAGTGCAAAGTTAGATGGACAGTTTTATGCTGTGCCAGATTTATCATGGTGTCTGATTTATCTATCATAGTTTGTGGTTGTATAGACTGTGTAGTCGTACTTTGCATCTCCTGTTATTTGGTGCACAAAGATCACACATTTTATGTTGAATTTTTTACAGAGACCATGCCCCTTTTGGCACATCAGTCACTAAAATGTCTTCAAACTCTTTCAAATCTGTTTATAAATGTGGTGCAGGGTGTTTTAGACAGTTTTTTGTGGCTCATATTACAAGAGATAAACTTTGGATTATTGTTTTATCTTCTCTACAAACATATTTAATCTTTGTCAGGATTCAGGGTGCGTGGATCCACTGGACTACCGCAGGAGGTGGTACAAGCCGACACCTAGGACCGGAGTCTAAGTGGCACCTGGTCTTCACCAGAGCATGCCGCAAATCGGGATGTACGTGCTGTGGCAGGGTACCACCAGGTCGTTCCACAGGTGTAACTAGCCTGTAGTGGTGGCCGAGGTACCCTATCAGGAAACAGTCTCAGGGTCAGGTCCAGGCGCAGGGTCAGGGAAGGCGGCAGAGATGCAACCTCAAGTCCAATCTGGGGTCAGCAACAGGAGGTCCATGGGAACTCAGATGGGAACGGGAACACTGGCACACAGGAACACAGGACACGGGAACTCAGGAGCAGGAACGCACGATACACAGGAACACAGGACCAGGAACACATGGGAGCAGGAACGCAGGATACACGGAACACACAGAAACGCTGGAGACACAGGAGACACAGGAGCGTAGGAGACACAGGAACGCAGGAAGATCACTGGGGAGCTTTTTCTAAGGCTGAGAGGCACAAAGATCTGGCAGGTTGTGATGGGAGAGGCAGGTTTAAATAGCCTTCTGGGAAAATGGTCAGAATTAATGGTGTGCTGGCCCTTTAAATTTCCTGAAGTCTACGCGCGCGTGCCATAGGACATGGGGACACGCGCGCACATAGCGAGGATGAGATTCAGGAGCGGGGACAAGTAAGTGGGTCGCTGGAACACCCGTGACACACTTATTAACCCGTTAACGCTCAGCGTCCGATATATCGGACGCTGAGCCCATGCCGGTTCAGCTCAAGATCTGAGCCGAACCGGCATCGGGAAACACGGGGTGCCGGCTGTGACTGATAGCCGGCACCCCAGTGTAACACCCGCGATCGGAGTTGACTCCGATCGCGGGTGCTTAACCCGTTAAATGCCGCGGTCAGCGCGACCGCGGCATCTAACATGCCTCTGGGGGGTCTTTCCCCCACGATCGGCCCCCCCGAACCGTTTTCGGGGGGCGCCGATCGTTGCTATAGCAACTCTGGGGTCCGATCTGGACCCCAGAGTTACCTGCAAGAATTGCCGGTAAGATGGCGTCTGTGACGTCATCTTACTGGCACAGTGCCAGCCTATGCAAGTGCATAGGCTGACACTGATAATACTCTGCAATACATGAGTATTGCAGAATATTATCATGAACAAGCAATCAGAGGATTTCTTGTTCATGTCCCATGGTATAAAAGTGAAAAAGTAAAAAAAAAAATGTTATTCAATAAAAAAATAAAGTAATAAATCACTAAAAATGCCCAAAACCCCCAAAACATATAAAGAGACATATAACTAAAAAAAAAGTCTAAATCATAACACAAACCCCACATATATAGTATCACCGCGTCCGTAACAACCCGTAGAATAAAAGTAAATCATTATTGAACCCCCACGATAAACGCCGTAAAAAAAACTGCTATAAACCTTCCAAAAATTATGATTTTTAGCTATTCAATCCCACAAAAAATGCTATAAAATGCGATCAAAAAACCATGTGTACTCCGACATGATACTGGTGCAAAGTACAACATGTCCCGCAAAAAATAAGCCATCAACCAGCTCCGTAGCCAAAAAAGTAACAATGTTATGCCACTTGGAAGACGGCAATACATAAATGATAGATTTTTCCCCACATTAGGGTTTTGTTTGACAAATTTAGTAAAACGTAAGAAAATATATTCAAGTCTGGTATCCCCGTAATCGTATCGACCCATAGAATAAAGATAACAGGATTATTAGTCTATACGGTGAACACCAAAAAAAAAAAAGTAAAAAATCCAGCACAGAATTGATGCTTTTCTACTCCTGCCCTCAAAAAAAGTTCCTAAATTTTCAACAATAGGTGATACCAACCCCAAAATGGTAACAATGGAAAAAGCATCTCATCGCGCAAAAAAAATGGCATCACATGGCCCCAATAACGCAAAAGCGAAAATTTTATAGCCTTCAAAAGGGGCCAATGAGGAAACTAAAATCCTGGCAGCTGCAGGGCGCTCCTTCCCTTCTGCGTCTCGCTGTGCGCCCATAAAACAAGTAACGGCCACATGTGGGGGGTCTTTGTACTCAGGAGAAATTGCAGAACAAATTGTATGGTGGGTTTTCTCTTTTTATATTTTGGAAATGTGTAAATTTTAGTGCTAAATGAACGTATAAGGGAACAATTTGACCATTCTAAATTTCACCTCCATTTTGATTCAATTACTATGAAGATCTCAAGGGGTTAACAATCTTCGTAAAAGCTGTTTCTGATAGCTTGAGGGGTGCAGATTTGAAAATGGGTTGGTTATATAGGGGGTTTTGATGCTAAATATGTAAAATTTCATTCCAAACTGTATTTATCCCCAAAATAGTCAATTCTGAAAATCCGGAAAAGCGATATTCTTTTTGTAAGCCGCGTGACATCAAAATAAATTATCCAGACATATCAAAAATTATGAAAATGTAAAGTAGACAAATGGGAAATGTTATTCAGCAACTTATTTAGGTGGTAAATCTATCTGCCTGGAAACGCAATGATTTTGAATTTCGAAAATGGCAAATTTTTCAAAAAATTTATCATATTTTCTTTTTTTTTTTAAATAAACGCAAAACTTATCAGCCAAAATTTACCACTAAAATGAAGTACAACATGTGGGGAAAAAACAATCTCAGAATCGTTTTGATAAGTAACAGTGTTCAAAAGTTATAACCATATAAAGCGACGCAGGTCAGAATCCAAAAAAATCGGGCTGAGCCTTAACCTGCAAAATGGCTGCGTCCTTAAGGGGTTAAAGACTTCTAATGAAGGTCAATAATAACACATTTCAATGTTAACTAATAACACACCTGTGCCTAAAGCACATGTCAAATAACTGCATCACAGTCATTTTCTGTGCATAACCAAACCAAAGTCATAACATAATTATTATGGAAATAAATTGATCTTACTATGCACCTACTAAAATACCGGTACTCTTTTATATGGACAGGAAAATCACGGTCTCTAAAAAAAAGCTGTCAGTTTACACAGCTTGTTTCAAAAGAACCTGTCTTTATAGAACACAGGCTGCCATAAGCAAGTCAGACCCATAGTATTGCAAACTTAATATTTCCTTTTTGGAAATTGACTATTTAAAATAAAACATGTTTTTTTAGTTTGCTTATTGAGGAGTATTTTATTCTGATCATTCATGATATATAGTAGGATCTTGCTACTATAGCGAGGGTCACGGTTTAATGTATAAGACTTTAAAGTTACAATCTAAACTGTGCAAGTATGGTAGGGAAAACTTAAAAAAAAACTATAAACTTTAAACTGCATAAGCATATAAATTTTAGACAGTTTCTACTAATGCAGTAACAGTGTTCACGTCAGGTACAGAGAATAACTCCGTAATAATGTTTAATTACAAGACAGTGCCTATTACACATTCATTAAAGGCATGGAAAATACTTAATATAACAGAGAGGAAAGGGAATCTGTTCCATGATACGGTCATTGTCTGTTGTTTTTCTCTCATCTGTGTAGAACCCAAGATCTGTAGTCAGCAAAATAAGGAACAAGAAGAAAAACAGGCTGTCTGACCCATGCTGGACTCTACAATGAATTCCCCATAAACATGACTTTGCTAAAGTTTAACTAGTGCATCCAGTGAACCTCCGAAAGAAAAATCCATGGTAAGCATGAAATGCAGTATTTCTCATGTTTACCAAAAAAATTCTGCAAGCATCTATGGGAAATTTATGGTATAAGGCTGCATGACAAAGGGCAAAGTATATCTAGTTGAACTATAAAGAGTAAGGTGTTTTCACTTTCAGAGAAATATCTATGATGGTCTGATTGGCAAGCTCTGTGCAGCGCTGAATAAATAAATGTGCGCTATATAAATAAAGAATTAATTAAAGAAATCTATGAATACAACACATACTTCAAATATAGGCTATGAAAATACTTTAATACATAGTTTTAAATTTTGTGTCCCTCGATGAATTTTGAGGTATGGCACAGATTACAGCCAAATTGCAGAATTTCACCCCAAGATATAACTATCCCAATTACTGCATCATTTTAGAATAAATTTATGATTGCATCCGTTTTAAACAACATACCATATTTTCACAAAATTTTTAGAAAATTATACCTAGAAAGTAAAGTAAAAGGTTAATAACTTTCAAAACTATATTCGCAGCAAAAATCACTAAAAATAAGACAATTAAAGTTAATACATGTGGCTATTTGTCCACATAACACATATGTCGAAGATAGACACACTGATACATGTCAACATGAATGATGTTTTTTAACCACCATTTAGTCTCAAAAATGGACCGATGTATCTTGATCCCTGTATAATTTACCATTATTCAGTTATTTGATACCTATACAGTACTCAACATCCAATGAGTGTTTGAGTAACAAAGGTTTTACAGTTTTTTATTTTCTATTACTGACATGGACCTGTTTCAATATGTTAGAATATTTAGATCCTCTGCATGGATGTATTTATTTGTTACAAAGTATCTGCAGCACATGTAAACACATAAATAAATACTGCATTTTGTTATTTTAATTATCCTAATATAAGCCAGTATATATATTGTGGGGAATCACTCTATGCATGCACAGGGCACAGCAGAATGTCAGGAGGGACTCAGTTACCTGTGTCAACATGGTCCCTCCTTCAGCTCTCCGGGTAGTTCCTCACCTACTGCTTCTGGCCTGCAGTCTAAATCAGGCACTAACAAGCCCTGTGAGCTGTACCTGTGGGCTGTACAGAAACCGAGGACTGAAGCCCGGATGGAGCAGACGTGCACCTTTCATCTGCCTATATAACAATTAATGGTTCTCACAAACAAAACCTCTCACCTCAAAATAAATAAATAAATAAATAAATAAATAAATATATATATATATATATATATATATATATATATATATACACCGTATAATCCGGCGTATAAGACGACCTGATGTATAAGACGACCCCCCTACTTTACTGTTAAAATATAGAGTTTAAGATATATTCGCCGTATAAGACTACCCCTTTTCCAACGCATACAAAACACCGGTAAAAATGAAAAAAAAAACAGATTTGAATTTAACATGGTCCTTTTTTTAATTTAAATTCTTATGACATGCAGGTATATAGCAGGAAAACTGTCGCTCATAAACATAAGGCATACAACAACAACATTACCATCGTCCATTTTACTGTAAATGTTACCATACTGTACCTTAAATTTTTATTTTATTAAATATTCCATGCCATGTACTCAGAAGCGGGAAAAAAATTCCAAATGCAATGAAAATGGTGAAAAAAACGCATTTGCGCCATTTTCTTGTGGGCTTGGATATTATGTCTTTCACTGAGCGCCCCAAATCACATGTTTACTTTATTCTTTGGGTCGGTACGATTAAGGGGATACCAAATTTGTATAGGTTTTATAATGTTTTCATACATTTACAAAAATGAAAACCTCCTGTACAAAAATTATTTTTTTGATTTTGCCAACTTCTGGTGCTAATAACTTTTTTATACTTTGGTGTATGGAGCTGTGGGTGGTGTCATTTTTTGCAAAATTTGATAATATTTTCAATGATATCATTTTTAGGACTGTACGACATTTTAATCACTTTTTATAGATTTTTTTTATATTTTTCAAAATGGCAAAAAAGTGCCATTTTTGACTTTGGGCGCTATTTTCCGTTACGGGGTTAAACGCATTGAAAAACAGTTATCATATTTTGATAGATCGGGCATTTTCGGACGCGTCGATACCTGATGTGTTTATGATTTTTACTGTTTATTTATATTTATGTCAGTTCTAGGGAAAGGGGGGTGATTTGAAATTTTAGGTTTTTTTATTATAATTTTTTTTTTAACTTTTTTTTATTTTTACTATTTTTCAGACTCCCTAGGGTACTTTAACCCTAGGTTGTCTGATCGATCCTATCATATACTGCCATACTACAGTATGCTAGCACCGATCGCGGGTGTTACCGGTAAGCCTTTGCTGCAATATGCAGCAAAGACTTACCGGCTATGGAGAGGGCTCAGCCCGTGAGCCCTCTCCATGCAGCGCAACCCGACCACCGCGAATACACGGCGGGCGGGCGCGATTACCGGCGTATAAGACGACCCCAGACTAGACAGAAGATTTTTCTGTCTTAAAAAGTCGTCTTATACGCCGGAATATACGGTATATATAAATGCAGGGTTTGGGGAGGAAGTGTGAACAGAATTGAAAGGTTTACATATTACTACTGGACCTTTCAAACAATATCAAAAGTATGATGTCAAAAGTCACCGACTTAAGAACACCACTAGTCACAATCAGAACGTCTCTGCCTACTGTAACCTCTTTGAAAATTCTCTGGATGCTTGTAATATGCTGACATTTAGTCCAAGGCTGCAATGATCATCTGCAAGGTGTCAGAAATTAAGTTCATTGTTCATAATTGTTCCCTTGTCAACCCAAAATTATTTAAATCCAATTTTCACAGAGACCAAAAAAATTATTATCTGGAGTAACACCTACAAAATAAACTTAAAGGTCATCTACTACTAGATGGGGGGATAATTTTTAACACATTTTCTTGCATCTTTATTAATGAGATAATAACTTTGTAAAACAGGTGGGGGTGCTCAGGCTGACGGTGCCCGAGTTTTTCACAGCTTCCCCGGCTTTTAATTTATGCATGCCCCCTGCTGGAAGCCTCCTCCTGCTGGATGCAAAAAACTGATGCAAAAAAAGTGTTAAAAATGTTCCGCCCATTGCCTAGACTGAACAAGCAGTCTGATAAGGACACTATACCACCAGTAAACTGGTGATAGATGTCCTTTAATGGGCTATTCTCATCTGGGTATTCACATTCAATTTACCCTGTATACTCGAATAAGCCCCTCTGACATCATAGTGTGTGTGTGGCCAGTGCAGGACCTGTTGCTGTAGGTGCACACACTATGATGACAACAAGAGGCTGTCTTCATAGTGTGTTCTCCACCAGGATGAGCGGGAGCATCAGAAAGGTGAGTTTTGGGTTTACTTTTTATATACTGGGGACGGGTGGACTGGCTAAATACTGGGGCAGAGAACTGCATGGCTATATACTTTGGCAGGGGCTGGATGACTATATACTGGGGGTGGGTTGGATTGCTATTTCCTGGGAATGTACTGACTATTGATATACTGGGGGCGGGGGCTGGCTATATACTGGGGACAGGGGGGTTGGCAGGCTATATTCTAGGGGTTGGCTGGCAATATAATGGGGGGTGGCTGGCTATATACTGGGGGGCAAGAGTTGGCTAGCTATATACTAAGGGCAAGGGGTGGCTATATACTGGGGTACTGACTGGAAGGCTATAGACTGGGGCAGGGTCTGGATGGCTATATATTGGGGCGAGTTGACTAGCTATATACTGGAGCGGGGGCTGGCTGGCTATATACTGGGAGCAGGGGGCAGGCTGGACATACTGGGGGCAGGCTGGCAATATAATGGGGGTTGGCTGGCTACATACTGAGGACAGGGGGCTTGTAGCTGGCTGGCTATATACTGGGGCAGGGGATGACTATAAACTGGGTTGGCTATATAGTAAGGATAGGGGGCTGGCTAAATAGTGGGGACAAGATGGCTATATACTGGGGTAAGGCAGAAGCTAGTTAAATACTGGGGAAAGGGTCTTGATATATACTGGGGCAAGGGCTGACTGGCCATATACTGGGGGCATGAGCTGACAGGCTTTATATTGGGGGTTGACTTTGTATATACTGGTGGTTGGCTAAATAATGGTGGTTGGCTGGCTTTATTCTGTGGCAAGTGCTGGCTCTATACTGGGGCAGGGGCTGATGGCTACGTACTGGGGGGCATGGGCCGACAGGCTATATACTGGGGGATGGCTGGCTGTATACTGGGGACTAGCTGGCTATATACTGGGGGATAGGGAGCTGGCTAGCCTTATACCGGGAGCAGGGGGCTGAATAGCTATTTACTGGTTGGAGACTGTGAACAATGCATTTCCCAACCTAGGCTTATACCCGAGTCAATAGGTTTTCCCAGTTTTTTTTGTGGTAAAATTAAGTAACTTGACTTAAATTCAGGGCGGCTTGTATTCGAGTATATATAGTAATTAGTCAACCAAATACATACATTTCTTCAATTGCATGTTATTACATTTTTTTTACCCGTTTGAAGCTAATTTCCCATAAATGTAGCCATGCTGTACCTACAAGACAGTTTGGTTTTGAATATGACCACCCGCACTATTGTAGTTGTGGCGCTATTGAGTCCTGCCTAACCACCTGGATTCAGTGTTCATTTACACAGGACGCTTGTGGGACATACAGTAACTCCCAACCATTTCACTGCTGACCACTCCCAGCAGTGGTGGTCAAATCCAAGTACAACAATCTTGTTACAAAGGGACAACATGGATACATTTATGGTAAATTATCTTGACACAGATAGATTATTTCCATAACATTCAATTAAAGAAACTTTTATATGTGTCAGATGAGTTCAGTTAAATGTCAATGTCCAGGGAGAATACCCCTTTAAGAACAAACCAAAAGAACATATCTAGTATGTAACCTGGGGACTGACTATATTATCCTAGGAGAATTTTTGACCTATATATTTCCCAATATCCTATATAAGTGTAGATGGTTCTGATATCACACTTGTGAACTAAAACATAAAGCGGATGAATTATTTTTAGTTATTAAAGCAATTTTATTAAATAATTGAATTATCAACTGCATGTACAACCTTTTGTTTTGCATTGAAAGGATTGTTAAAATGTATACAAATATATTAGAAGTTTTCTTTTATAGGTAAATATCACTTTCCGATACCCAACCTTCATTGAATGATAGTGCCAGCCAACCACCTATCTTGCATTTTTCACAACATACGTTGTTCATCATAACCCAAAGCAACAATACTGTTACAATCCAGGTCTTGACAACTTTACTTTTTTATAATTGGAACTTCTACTAATTTATTCACACAGTATTGAAGACCATTACAACTGTTTGGATCTTCCCCCTTACTCTTTAAAAGAGGTACATGCTTCCTACACAATCTAAGAGTTATGGGCGCCATCTTGTGCCCACTCGATACATGACACAGTAAAAGAAAATATAAGAAAATGTTTTAGAAAATGTCACTAGAAATTCTCTATATCATTAAAAATATTTTAATGAAGCATGTTATTTAAACTTTAGTGCCTAGATCAGTGGATGAGTTACACATCACACATATAGTAACTAGTTCTTGGTTTCTTCATTCTTTTGGACCATAAGTAGCTGAACATGCCCTCTTGCTCTTACAAGTAGCAAATTACTGTGTTGAAGACAAAAGGAAAAGATAAAAAGTCACTAATCATTGGCTTTTGGGAGTTATAAAATATACAACCCCCTAATATGTAATCTATGCCGCCTCCTAAACAAACCACAAATGGTGAATAACAGATAAAAAAAAATCTGTAAAAAAATTATTTAAAAAAATAATGGGCAAATACTGGAGGAATCTCAACAAACTGCATTGAATTTTATATACTCATTTGGTATGACTGCAGGCCTCCAATACACTGCTGGCCCGACTGGTCAGACATGGCAATGCTCAGCTGGGGCCAGTAAAAAGATACAAGAGTAACAAAGCAGCACTTACCAATGCATTTCCAGGCTGTATTCGGTGAACGGGTACTGACTTGAGGTTGGGTCAGTCCGTTCCGAGCTTCAGAGTGCCTTCTCAAGCCTCTGACATTACACTCTGGAACCCGTT
Organism: Engystomops pustulosus; assembly: GCF_040894005.1. Taxonomy (NCBI): domain Eukaryota; kingdom Metazoa; phylum Chordata; class Amphibia; order Anura; family Leptodactylidae; genus Engystomops; species Engystomops pustulosus. Next base: position 130,161,539 of record NC_092412.1, on the reverse strand, counting down.
CACCTAATAAAGCCTCTAACTGCATTGGTGATTGAGACCTGCTTCTCTTGTCTGAACTATGGCTACATCCACACACATGTATGGGGGACATTTATACGGCCGGCGTATATACGGCCGATATACGTCCCCTATACACTTCTATGGGCTCACGGCCCTGTACGGGAGCGGTACGGTGCAGCACATGTCCTATCTTTTCCCGTGATACGGCGCCGTGCGCTGTATGTTCCTAAGGAGAGGGGCGGGGGTGAGCAGCGCTCATTCCCTGCTCCTCTCCGCAGCGCCGATGTATGCCCGCCGTACTACGGTACGGCGGGCATACATCGTGTGAATGTAGCCTTTTACTGTATTTTTAACAGCCTTAAATACAACAGAAAACCTGACCATGGCTTTGTTCATCAGTCTGAACACTGCCTTTGTTGTTAGTTTTCTCTGACATTCAAAGTTCATGTTTAATGTGTGGCATATTCACTTTGAAAACATATCTTGAGAGTGATACAAGAAAAAAAAAGAACAACCCCAACTTCAATAAAGTTCAAACATTATGTAGGCCCAGTTAACATAATAGTGATTTCATTGGTTCTTTGCTTCTGTTATTGTGCGTGACAACTAGACTACAAAGATCAGATATTGAAAGTGAGACATTTTACCATAAAAAAAAAACAAAAAAATCATTTAGAGCTTGATGGCAGAAACACATCTCAAACAAATTGTGACAGGGCAATAAAGTTTTTTTGTGAATAATTAGAAAATTCCATTATAATTAATAAATAATAATTCCTTTATTTTTATAGCGCACACATATTACGCAGTGCTACACAGAGCGTGCCAAATCAGTCACTATCTACAATACATAATAAAATCAAAAGATTCAGAGAATAAGAAAGAATCCATGTCTGTAAGGGACTAAGCTGATATTAAATATTGGACGCTTATAAAGGGAGGAGTGTTCCATTATTAAACAGTATTGAATTTTCTAATCTGAACAGTTTTTTAAATTCTGCCAGTGGCTGGAACTAGCAGTGCGAATGCATGCATGTGCGTATGCTAATTGTACTAATACACTACCATACATTATACATCTTTGCATTCATTTTTGTTTTACATTCATTTGATTTTACACTGCATGCCAACATTTTAGGAATTGAGATTGTAGTATTGGCATCTCATATCACAAGAAAAGAGTTAGTGTACAGCTAAAATAGTCATAGATAGATTACATGAGAAGCATGATGTATTACAAAACATAAAAATAAAAAATAAACTGTAATAGAAGGAAGGTGTAAACAGCAACCACATCCGGCAGAGAGCTTTCATTTTAGAATAAAGACATCTCTACTTTCTGAATTATTGGATTGACCTTCATTTCCAGCTGGGATAACATTTTACATACTTCAGTGCACAAGTTCAATAAATAAACTTATGAACTTGAGAGATAATGCACAACTGATGCACTCTCTCGTATATAGTAACCATGGTGTATTAATGTGCATTCAGTACTGACAGTCTTCTTCTAAATGAACGTCTCCATGTGCAAACCCTCCACTGAGATTACATTTTAATGGACTACTAACAGGTTCTAATGACAGAGTGTTAATCATTATGGAGTTCTATCAATTGCATAGTCTCATTACACTAAGAATAAATCATTTTAATATGCACCTGTTGTGGAACTAGAAGAGAAAATATTCTCCACTGGCATATTATAGTATGTATAGTTCTAACACAGGCGCCATGCCAAATGTATGCATTTATTATTAGTAAGTTTATTAGGCTACATTGCAGATCTCATGGGCACATGTGACATGCATATATGTATTTAGTTAATTCTGGAATCCAGCATTATAGTTCACATACTTTGGTGCTCATCCTTAGGGGCTCTTTCACATTGGCATATTTTTCCACATTTATGGTTTAGTGATTTCCACGGATATCTCACAAATCCATTGTTTTCAATGGGTGTTTTCACATTAGCTTATTTTTTTACTGATCTGCTGTCCGTGGAAAAAATATTGAAACATGTCCTATTATTTTCAGGATTGCAGATCACAGAAGGCAATATAAGTCTATGGGTCTGCAAAAAAAGTGATAAAACTGAGAAACCAGGTGTTATGTTTTCAAAGCCAAAGGGGGACACAACGGAGTCAAAATGCAATGGATGCTTAATGGAAGTGCAGCTCAACTACCAATGTGAAACTACCCTTACACAATCGGGCTATTTGCACACAACAGTTTTGGCAACGCTTATCCCTCCCATTTGCACCCAGTGGAAATGGGCTGTGAACTTTTCCATGTTTGTGGCCCGTTTGTGCACACTGCTGTGTGCATAAAGCCTTAGTCAAAGCATTTTTTTTCAGCATAAAGATTTCATCCTCTTTTCCAATCCAAGCACCATAGTTCTAGTGGTTAGATTGCTGTTGTGACACTAAACAGTACCCAACATTAAAAAAAAACAAACATTACAGACAGTCTGTATGGCAAATTCTTGAACACAGCCTTTACATCATAACCGTTAGAATATCAGATGACAGATAATGTCCCAAAAATTTGGGGCAATGCAGTCAAAAATGTAACCAAGTGATCATTGGATGACTTCAAAAGAGGAAACACACAGAACATTTTCAACTTCTGAATTGCAAACAGATTCTATGTAAGGGTAGATGTATCAGAAGTGTCTGAGAGGAAAACTGTTTTTGTTGATCATGGGAACCAGTCAGAGCTCAGCTTTCATTTTATAAATTGCTGGAAAATGAAAGCTGAGCTTTGGTTGGTTGCCAAGATCAACAAAAACAGTTTTCCTCTCAGATAATTCTCGCCCATTTAAATTTAATTTAATAAATGTGGGAGAAAAAAAAATAGATTTCTTGTAAACATTTCTAAGTTTGCTCTTTTACCCTTTTTTGATGTTGTTTGGGGTTTTTATTTCATATTTTATAATTTTTTGCCACTTGTATAAAGTTTTTTTTACTTTTTTTACATTTATTCCAAAAATCTAAGAATGCTCTTGGTGTCATTATGTTTAATAGTCAATGTCCTCTTTAGTAAAATGCCTGAAAAAAAACCCAATAAAATCTAACCAAACAAAGCAAGAAAAACACTTGTTGAATATTAATGCCATTTTTTTCACAAGCTCAAAAGAACTCCTGAAAAAATGGTGTGTGCAAGAGGCCTTATACATGACATTATCCAGCAGAAACCTAATTGTTGGCGCTATATATGTAACTACTAATGTGTAACTCATGAATCGTTACTGGGTAAGTAGTACAGAGGTCATTAGTGGAAAGGGACAATAGTGAATGAGAGATGCAGTGTGTTCTGATGCTTGGCTTGCATGGTAAGGGTTCATTCTGGCAGACAGGAAGAGAGTCTGCTGCACGCCACACACATATAAATAGAACATCATTCCTAAACTCATTCTCAAAGACCTAGGATTCCATTTGTTTAGTAAATATTCCCATGGGATGTTTTACCCGTCTTTCCTGTTAAGTACAATTGTTTATCTGATGCCTTCAATTAAATGCGAGATTAAGAATTAGGAAAGGCTTTTGCCTTCCAAGGAACATCATTAGATTTCATGTTTCAAACAGAAATTTACTGCTCAATGTTGTCCACACAGTGTATTTGCAATAAACACGCATGCTTTATATCATTATATAGAATTTTTAGATTTAAAATCATTTGCTAATACTTAATACTTAAAAGGGTATTCCAAGAATAAGCATAATTAATATTCAAATGGGTCATTAAAATATAACATAATATTTAATAAGTTGTTATTCAGAATTTTGTTCCCCTTAGCAGAAAAATGCTGCGGATATATACTATAATAAATAATTAAAATGCTGCTGGCCCTTTAATCAGTTCATTGATTTTGTCATTGTGGAAGAGATACAGGACAGAAGATGGTGGCTAATCGCATGCCCACGTCACAGGCCCTTTACATGCTTGGGCAGGTCATGTGATCAACACAATGGGGTTAGTTTACTAAGGGTACGCAGACTGTGCAAACGTCGGATATTCCGATGATTACCGTTTTGCGCCGCATTTAAAAGGGGATTGTGACGCAGCGGACTGAGCGTGGGGTTTAACATTTGAATTTGTGTTGCAAGCTAAGCACTTACATGCACCGGGAAAAAGATGGTGAACTCCGGCAGACCTGAGCGGGGAACAACACAAGCAGGAAATTGGGCGCACGATCTTAGTGAATCGCGCTGGAGTCCATGATCGTCGGACAACGCACAGCGGGTCAGTCTGTGAGATCATCATAAGAGGGATGAGCAGTTGCTGAGAACTTAGGGATAATGATCCTGTGACGGCCATCTGAAAGATAACTATGCCTACTTTAGAAAGCCCATCAAAGCTGTGCTCTGTGATTAATACCATTGAATTTTAATGTATTCATTTATTTATGACATTATGGGTTATTTGATATTTGTATAACATTATTTGTGTCAGGCGTTCATATTCTCAGAATGCCCCTTTAATGTCTGCTTGAAATATGTTTTCTCAAAACTGGAAAGAGGACATAATGGGGCAGATTTATCAAGCTGTCTGAATATTCAGAATATTTCTAGTTGCCCATAGCAAACAATCACAGCTCCCCTTAAAAATATTCATGAGCACTGGTAAAATGAAAGCTGAGCTGTGATTGTTTGCCATGGGCAACTAAGCACATTCTTCCTCTTAGGCAGCTTAATAAATCTGCCCCAATGAGTTTCACAGAGTGGTCCTGATCATTTCCACAACTTGTACCTTTGAGGAATGCTGTGGTTAGGAACCCATGTGATCAGTTTGTGTTTGGGTTTATATAAAATGAGATTTCCCCCATATTAAACTGACTCGCCATGTTTTTGTTTTTTGACTGATAAATAATAGGACTTTGATAGATAAATAGGTGACAGCTTCTCACATGTTACTGATCTTTAGCTACTTCCCTGCTAGTCAGGAACAGGGGCCCCTTTGCAGGACAGCAGGGTAGCATGGAGGGACAGTGAATGGAGAGTACAGGAGGAGGACTGCATCAGGAGAGGTCAGAGCTCTGCCTGTTACTTGTGTTATCCCTGCAGCCTCCTGTGTCACCTGACTAATGGTGGAGGGAGGAAGGGCTGCTACATTGCTATGATCCATGTTAGGGGACGACTCCTCTGTGCAGCAGATAGTCATGTCTGGCTGCAGTTACCTTGTATCTGTTGCTGGAAGCACCTGTGAAGCTGGTAAGCAGAGGCCATCACAGCACAATCTCTGCCCCTCCTCCTCTCTCACTCCCTATTGGCTGCAGTGTGTCAGCTGATCTCTCAGTGTGGAGAGGAGCTGTGAGCCATGGAGTGATCTGTAGTGCAGAGCAGCTGACTGACTCCTTGTGCGCAGACTCGGCCAGATCAGCTGTAGCTCAGGACGGGACACAGCTATCAGCAGGGGGCGCCAGCAACCAGGACAAAAGGAGTTATCTCAGTAAGGCTGCAGATTTTGTAATAAGTGTAAATGGTGAAAGTACTTGTCACAATGCATTGGACCCAATTACAGCCATTTGCTATGGTGACAAAACCCCTTTAAGTATATAATTCCACATGTGTTAATTCATAGTTTTGATGCTTTCAGTGCTAATCTTTAATTTTAATAGCAAGGAAAATACAGAAAACTGAAAGAGAAGGTGTGTCCAAACTTTTGGTCTATACTGTATATGTGGATTCATACAACACGGAAATATAGGAGTGGAGAAATCACACGTTCGTGTGACAGTAGCCGAAGCAGAAATTGTTTACCACATCCCTCCACACACATTAGAAAATCTCAAATGACGGTTATGGTTTCAAAATTCTCATATATACTGTACACTGCAGATATGGGTGTAGAAATTAAAATCCAGGCTGAAATCTGCAATGTATGGACTGGATTCTCTTGCAGAATATATAGATATACAGAGGTTTACTTGAAAGGAGAGATTGGGAATAAAAATGAAATTTCAATATCCAAAGCACATATAAAATTTCTGTTCGAAACATTCTGAATGGTTTCACATTGATCAGAAAAATACTGCACTCTACATCAGACTTTTTAAACTTGGTGTGGGTGATCCTAATCTTGTATCTTTATCAATAGAATAATCCTAAACACTAGAATGCTACCCATATATGACCTTTGTAAATAAAGATCCCCTTGTACCAGCTACAATAATGAGCATTTATGATGTAAATATTTTCTACATTTTAGTTTCTCCTCATTTTTCTTTAAGTCACAAAGCTGTTAAAGACTATACCCTTATATTAAGCAATTTTATGCGTAAGACACAGGCAATCCTTCTTCCCATGAAGTTTTGGCTCCTGAAATCTGAAACTTTTAACAGTGTATATATCTGGAAGTGTAAGCGTCTAGTCATCTGTTATTCTAGCCTTATTTGGATATTCCTGGGAACATCTAAAATAAGGAAATCAAGTTCAATTCCTGTAATCAATGCCACACAAGCAATAGGTGAACACTGACCTCTACTGACAGAAGTTGCTACCACATGTAGCAAAAAAAAAAAAAAAGGCTATTTACATTGCTCTCTATTTTTGAACAATATACAGTACTGAAAACCTGAAGACTGAAGACAATAATATTGATGTATTCTGATAACATAAGTACAAAACAAAATCAAACACAGCCAGCTCACTACTCCAGCATCTAGCTTCCCTGGTGCAAAGAGGCAAAATAGGCAAAGGTTTAGAACACACAAAGAAGAACTCTCCAGCATATCCAGGAAGCATTTAACATATATCCTTTATTTGCTTCTTTTAAAATCTATTACAGGCATAACATGTTACAAGGGGCTTGGAAACAGAGTATAGATCAACACGTTTCACCTACTGTAATTGGACTTAATCATAGGCATGTATTATTTTAGAAATTACAATTTAAATGGGGGGGGGGGAGGGGGCAGGATCACGTGATTCACCACATGATGCTCCATAGGATACGTGTTGGACATGATCGAACATGCAATACCTAAACAGCATACACGTCTAAATACAAAAAAACATATTTAAAATTCTACTTTAAAATCAAAACATATGTAGGACAAATAGAGAAGATAAAGTAAGTATAAACTCTAATCACACCAAAATTTTAAAGACTACAGATCATGCATGGCATATATAATAAAAAAATACCATAACTCGTAATATTATGAAGTTCATATCATAAAATGAGATCCCTTCTTAAAGCGAACCTGTTGCCAGGAATTTTTTTTCTGGTTCCATTACCCTATGCTATTCTGATACTGAATCATTTCATTATTTTTTAAAAGTGTATTATACATTACCCAGTTTCCTGCCAGCAGCCTGTGGTGAGTCCAGGGGGAGGTGAAGCCACAGTGTGTTTGTGCCTGTGTTAGTCTTCTCTCCTCCACACTCATGCAGCTCCCTCACCCCTCCCCACTTCCTGTTAAGTGCATTGAGCAGGCAGGCAGGGGAGGGAGGGAGGAGGATGGTGTGGAGGAAAGGAAGGATGCATGAGGAGACACAGGCACAGATATGCTGCAGCTGCCCCCTCTCCCATGGGACTGACCACATGCTGCTGGCAAGGAGCCAGGTAATGTAAAATAAACTAATATACACTTCTGAAATTAATAAGAATGTTGACAAAGGTATTTTTAAAATCAACATAGCACAGGCTATTGGAACATGTCACAAGCTAAAAATGAAATTCCTGGTGACGGGTTCCCTTTAAGTTTAGTTGTTTAGTGCTCTACTATCGAAAAGGAACATCCATTAAGTTTCTCTATTTACACATTTAGCCCTATGATCTCCTCCCCTCAGTGGTCTGGAGCCTTTTTTATGCCATTCCATACAATTAGGTACACAGTTACAGCTGTATTAGAGGTATCAGATGGAATGGGCAGGCCAACATAATTAATTAGCAGACATTTTCAATTGCTTTTCTGAAATGACACATGACCATGATTAAGTCAACTGGACGAAATGTGTTGATCTATACGCGGTTTCCAAGTGCCTATAACATGTTATGATGGTATTTTAAAAGAAACAAATAATGGATATATCTTAAACGTGTCCCGTGGATGTGCTGAAGATTTTTTCTTTGAACATTAAAAACGTGACAGAATAAAACTACAAAAATTTTACAAAACAATTTAGACAATGAAATAGAAAAAAGATTACAGAATAGACTTTGAATTATTGCAAAAAAAGGCACACTTAAAATTCTGAGACTCTGCAAACTTACTTGTCACAAAAAACTTCTTGGTGAATGTGCAGCTATCAAAAGCAGCAATTTTTTCTTGCAGCACCACCACAAGTACCCTGTCAAAAAAAAAGTCAGTTGTAAGAAAGTGTCGCAGTAACAATTTATATAACATAAGTATAAATGACAAAACATTGTGGTAATGGTAGCTTAAATGAACACTGCTTCAATGTCTGATATCACATGCTGATTGTTTCATAATTAAAAATTTGGTTTAACCCCAACAGCAATGTCTTTTTTTTTTAAAATCCCTAACTGTAGACAGTAACATTTTGTGTTAAAAAGGATTTATCCTTCATGTGAAGTAGCTATGCCAAAAAAGCAAATGCTGTAAGACTATGGCTGGTCCAGCGCTAGAGGGGATATACATCTTGAGAAAGAAATCCAAATGTGTTTGATTCTCAGTTAAGAAAAAAAAACTGTGTGTGTGTGTGTGTGGGGGGGGGGGTTATCTATCGCTGTTTGGTAAATGTTCCCTATATGGGTGGATTTTATTGAATGACAGGTAGGTTGTTAGTGGTACTTGTCTTTCCCATTCCTTCCAGTTCACAACTTGTAAATGATCCTAGGGAAACTCAGGTGACTGGGACTTTTCAGGGTGGTAAAGAAGTTTGCGGAATGTTCTGCAGATGGGCAGAACTTGGCTCTGTCCTGCTCAGGACCATATATGATTGAATGGACTTGAGGTAATCTTACCAGTATAACAGAAAGTTAGCAGAACTTGAGCAGAAGTAAATACTTGTGAAATACTTGTGAAACATTTGAAACAGGATTCATTCGGTGGGTTACATATTCAAAATCATTAGACAGAGAAGATGATTTACATTGCTGTACATTCACATTAGGTTTTTGGACTTTTTGTGCCAAATCTGTTATTTCCTGTTTAACACAAAAGAACAATCTGCAGTTATCATGTTTACAAATTTAGATCTCTGATGCGCTCTCAGGGAAGGAGAGAAAATGCTGTCCTCATGGTTTTATTATTCTCCAGGGTGTGATTGATCAAGTTCAGTTAATGTGACTGTTCCGGTAGTAACTCCCACGATATGGAGCTTGATGAATCAACCCCCTCTGTCTCCATTTCCTTTGTCATTTCCTACTTGCTGCAAAGTCATAATGTTGTTATACATCTCTGCAGTGATAGAAATATGTCCTGTCTCCTATGCAGCAAATGTGGAATGAGTTTTCCACAACTAACTTTATATAACAGTAAAGAAACAGCATTAAAGAAAAATTATTTCTTGTACAGAAAAAGGGACAGAAGTGACAGAAATCCTGAGAGCACTGTGTCCCAGTTAGTTCTGCTACTGTATATTTCCTAATTATTATGCAAATAATATTTTCTCATTTTCAAAATTACCTATATAAATTGCAGTCATTGTAATTTTCCAGACATCAACTATTCAAGTATACAGTATTTTTCGGACTATAAGGCGCACCGGAGTATAAGGTGCACCATCAATAAATGCCTCCTAAAATGTCTAGGTCCATATATAAGGCGCACCGGATTATAAGGCGCATCTGATTATAAGGATGACTGACCAGCAGGTGGCAGACCTGTGCATAGTTCATGGCAGCTGTTGTCTGTCAGTACGGTTCATATATAAGGGGCACTGGACTATAAGGCGCTCCTTTGATTTCTGAGAAAATAAAAGTATTTTTTGTGCGCCTTATAGTCCGAAAAAAAAGGTAGTTGAAATGTTTTTAAACAAACTGCCTATGATAACAGTATATTTTTAAAAACAATAAACACTCAAAATGCATGTTCTTAATAAAAATGATAAGGTTGAAAACTGCTGTGCATAATAATTTAGAACAAAAAAATTGCCATCATAGACACTCCTTTTGATGATGATCCAGAGTTTCTCTATGAGGATGAAGTCAGAGGAGCATGGGGGCCACACCATAAGTTTGTCCCCTTTTATGCCCATAGCAGCCAGAGATGCAGATGTGTTATTTGCAGCATGAGACGGTGCATTATCATGCATGGAAATGATCTTGTTGCGGAATGCCGGGTTCTTCTTCTTGAACCATGGCAGGAAGTACTGTTTGAGAAACTCCACATACATTATGAAGTTCATCTTTACCCCTTCAAGGATCCTAAAGGGGCCGACAATCTTTCTCCCCATGATTAAAGCCCCAAACATTACTCCACCTCATCCTTGTTGGCGCCGTAGCCGTGTTTGCATGGCATGTCCATGTACCAGCCATCCTCCACTCCATCCATCTGGACCATTGAGCATTGCACGGCACTCATCAGTGAACAAAACAGTTTTGAAGTCCCTCTTCATTTATTGTTTGGCCCACTGGAGCCGTTTCTTCTTGTGTGCAGTGGATAGAGGAGTTCAACAGGATGGCTTACGCACAGCTGCAAACCAGTACATTGTAGGATCGATCAGACAACCTAGGGTTAAAGTACCCTAGGGGGTCTGAAAAAAAGTAAAAAAAAAAATAAAATACATTATATAAGTAAAAATCATAAACAAGTTAGTTATCACCACATCCGAAAATGCCCAATCTATCAAAATATAATAACGGAGTTTCACTGTGTTTAACCCTGTAATGGAAAATAGCACCCGAAGTAAAAAATTACACTTTTTTTGCCATTTTGAAAAATATTAAAAAATTCAATAAAAAGTGATCAGAATGTTGTACAGTCCTTAAAATAGAACAATTGAAAATGTCATCAAAAGTCGCAAAAAATGACACCACCCACAGCTCCATACACCGTGATGTCATCGGGGAGCGGCGATCGGTTGCCATGACAGCCTCGGGTCTCTCAAAGACCCAAGGCTGTCTCGTTTCAATCCATTGATTACAATGTGTGATTTGCATATTGTAATGAATGAGGAGGAAAATCCCCATATACTGCCATTCAGAAGTATGGAAGTTTATGGTAGTATCAATTGGACAACCTAGGGTTAAAGTACCCTAAGAAGTCTAAACAATAGTAAAACTAAAAAAAAATTCTTTTTAAATTATAATTAAAAAAATGAAAAATTCAAAACACCCCCCTTTCCCTAGAACTGATACAAATATAAATAAACAGTAAAACTCACAAACACATTAGGTATCACCGCATCCGAAAATGCCCGTTCTATCAAAATATACACGGGCAAGTCAGACGAAGCGCTGCTGCGCGAAACAGCTGTCATGTACCCTGTATATTTGTGAGTCCCTGCGTCTACCCCTCCCTTTGCATGTTTTCGACACGTCATGGTTTTGTGAGTATCACTAATAAACCGGAATGAAATAAGAAGAATTGTGGTGAGTACCATTCTACGGTTTTCTCCATTGCAAAAGAGATCATTGTCTTTCTTGAAGAGCACCACCTGTCTATCCACTAAGTCTGACTTATCCTGTATATAAATCCGACAATTATAGAATGGATATCTAATCATACGAAGTAGTGCCATCCCACCTTTCCCTCTGTCTCCATCTATCAAAATATAATAACCGTTTTTCACTGCATTTAAGCTCGTAACGGAAAAGAGCACTCAAAGTCGAAAATGGCACTTTTTTTTGCCATTTTGAAAAATATAAAAAAAATCAATAAAAAGTGATCAAAAGGTCGTACAGTCCTAAAAATGGTAGCATTGAAAACTTCATCAAAAGTCTCAAAAAAAGATACCACCTACAGATCTGTACACCGAAGTATAAAAAAGTTATTAGCGCCAGAAGATGGCAAAATAAAAACAAAATTCTACACAAGTTTCTAATTTTTTGTAAATGTATGAAAACTTTATAAAACCTTTACAAATTTGGTATCCCCATTATCGCACTCACCCAACGAATAAAGTAGACTGTCATTTGTGGCCCACATTGAAAGCTGTAAATTCTAAGCCCACAAGAAAATGCAGCAAATGTGTTTTTTTCACCAATTTCACTGCATTTTGAATTTTTTTCCCACTTCCCAGTACATGGCATTGAAGAATAAATATCATCTCTATAAAGTGCAATTTGTTACGCAGAAAACAAGCTGTCACAGAGCTCTTTATGTGTAAAAAAAAAAATTATATATTTTTGATTGTGGGGAGTGAAAAATAAAAATGAAAAAACAAAAAGGACGAGGTCCTTAAAGGGTTAATGACAAACAAAAATATTCTTACCTTATCATTCCTAAACACTTTTTTCATAATAATTTGGAACACTGTGTATATGGGCTTCTAGATAATACTGGAGTTTATTTAAGCTTGTCCTATTCTAGGAAGGGATGCATTTTTGAAAATGATACAAAACAAATGCAGTCCTGTGATGAGCACAGGTTTGCCAATACTGAATCTGTCAAACTTGGTGCTCTCTGACAAATTCCAATCGCCATGCATGATGTTGGATTGTAAGCACAACATTAACTTGTGGGTGTCAGGACCTTTTACCACCCTCATGTTTCTGACAGTTTGAGAAGGCATGAATATTAATGGGCTGCTGAAGGTCATTTTGCAGGGCTCTGGCACTTTTCCTCCTTTTACCTCTTACAACCCCCTCTACATCTCCCCGTTTACTGGCCTGTATTCTGGTATCTGCTTCATTGTTCTGGACACTGTGCAGACACGGACAGATCTAACCTTTTTTGCGACAGCCCACATTGAGGTGCCGTCCTGGAGGAGCTTCACTACTTGAGCAAATTCCTCATATTACCTCAAGGGTTAACAAAATGCAAAAACGTCCAAAACAACAGCCAAAAAATATCAGCTGTTCTATTTGCAGGAGACTTTGATTTACAAATCAGCAACCCCTAACTTGTTAAATTGTAGAGATGGTTGTAGAGTTTGCTTCCCCAACTGAGCCCAGGTACAGAAAAGGCCAGTTAAATGTAAAAACACTGGTATTATAAAGGGCACATGGAGGGTGGAGGGCTCGGTTGCAGATTTTCTCTGGGCTCAGGAGCATAAAATTATACCTTTACATACAAATGTACACATTCCATTGAACAGATCAAGTTTTTGGCATATATTCTGTATGTCTGAATCTTTTGTTTAGAGAAAAACAAAAAACTCCACATGAAAGACAATGCTCCTCTCTCCACTGTGCTCTCATTATCAAATTTCATGCTCTTGAGTTACATGTTTACAGAACTGTACAAACAGATCAAGGAAACATGACAAAAATGAGAAAACATATTTTCTCTTGTTGACCAATATGTTAGAAAATCAACGTCACATTTATGCCTAACAAATAGCAAGAATAAGGGAAGAAAATCATACCAAATCAAATAAACAGCTTAATTCAATTTAAGTCTGGGAAACCTTTGTCAATATGACAGCTCCGATCAATCGCTAATAATTTCACATGTCATTCATGTATCCATTTCTTCTAAAATGAACACACGGTCCAAAACTTTGGATCAGCCCAAAATGGAAGACTACTGTATTCACAGTTTGTTATATCACTGGTCAGATTTCAATTTTGTAGATTGGGATTATTAAAATAAACATTAGAAAAATCCAAGCCTTTCCTCAAATTAACCCCTACGGGACTCAGCCTCTTTTAGCCTTAAGGACGTGGCCCCATTTTTCAAATCTGGCCTGTGTCACTATAAGTGGTTATAGATTTGGATCGCTATGAGATATCCAGGGGATTTTGAGATTGTTTTCTCGTGACACATTGTACTTCAAATTAGTTTAAAAATTTGGATGAAATCTTTTGTGTTTAGTTGAAAAATGAAACAAAATTTGGCAAAAATTTGGAAAAATTCTTTATTTTCAACGTTCTAAATTCTCTACTTTTGATGCAGATAAATAAATTCATAACTTACATTTCCCAAATGTCTGCTTTATGTTGGAAGGTTTTTTAAGATTCCACATATTTTACTAGAATGTTATGAGGCTCAGAATTTAGGTATCATTTTTCAAATTTTTTGTAAAATCACCAAAACCTGTATTCAGATGGACCTGGTCAACTACTAATTGACACTGAGAGGCTTAAGTAATAGCTAGACTCGTAAATTACCCCATTATGGAAACTACACCCCTCAAAGTATGAAAAACCACTTTTAAGAAGTTTGTTAACCCTTTATGTGTTTTATAGGAGTTAAAACAAAATGGAGGTGAAGTCTGCAAATTGTAATATTTTTTCACAATACACCCATTTTGGGTGCAAAATAAAACATTTACAATGGATTAAATGAAAAAAGGCTCCACAAAAGTTTGATACCCAATTTCTCCCGAGTACACTGATACCCTATATTTGGTGGTAACCTGCTGTATGGGCGCACGGCCGGGCATAGAAGGGAAGGAGGCGCCATGCAGATCAGATTTACTATGCCAAATTGTACAGGCTATAATTTATTTTTTTTTATTGTGGACCTATAGGGGTTTATTACTTTTACCACATGAGATGCATTTTTCTGGTACGTAATTTTGGGGCATCTATAGCTAATTGGTGAGATTTTATTAACTCTTTGTTGGTGGAGGAAATTAAATTCATCAATTTTTAGGAACATTTTTATGTGTTTTTTTTGGCTGTTAACCATACCATAAAAATAGCATATTATTTTTTTATTCGATTACGAATATACCTCATTTATATAGATTTTTTTACCTCATTTTTAATGAATAAAAAGTAATTTGGCAAAAATGATGTTAATTTTAGCATCACCTTCTTTCATATACATAACTTTTTTATTTTTTGCCTCACAAATCTGTTTAAGGGCTTATTTTTTGCCAGAAGGATTGTTTTTTGAAGTGGTCTTATTTTTGAGTGCATAACATTTTTTAAATCACTTTTTAGAGCATTTTTATATGGTATTAATTAAAAATTATCTTTTTTTGGAGCGTTTTGTTTTGTTTTTTTTATGGGGTTCACTTTGCGGATCTAATAACGATTCTGTTTTATTATGCAGATTGGTATGGACGCAGGGATACCAAATATGTGGGGGGTTTTATGTATTTTATTCAATTGTACTGAATAAAAACTAATTTGCAGAACATTTTGTTCATTTTAGCATCACCATCTTTTCATATGGTCACCATCTTTTTATTTTTCGGCTGACAAATCTGGTTAGGGGCTTAATTTTTGCGAGAAGAGTTGTTCTTTTTAGTGAGCATATTTTATAGTGTAGAACATTTTTTATCACTTTTTAGAGCATTTTTTTTAAAGATATTAATGAAAAATTATCTTTTTTCGGAATGTTTTTTTTCCTACGGCGTTTACCGTGCGGGTCCAGTAGCATTTCTGTTTTATTATACACATTGTTACGGACGCGGCAATACCAAATATGTGGGGGATTTTTGTGTTTTTATACTTTATTAAGTGTTTTTATGGGAAAGTGACATTTTAGGGGCTGATATTTTTATATATTTATTTTTTATTTATTCTAATGTGTAGTGTTTAGTGTTTTTACATGTTTTTACTTTTCCATACTTGAACTTGAACCAGCGATGCTCTGATCGCTGGTTCAAGTTTAATACACTGCTCTACAATACTTCTTCGTTGTAGAGCAGTTTAAACTGTCTGAGCATGCAGAGCATGCACAGACAGTTTAAAGTCAGACCTGGAAGGGGTCTGACTGCACAGAAGATCGGGCAGTCCCGGGGCACTCGGCAGTCCTCGGGGCTGCCCAGAAGTGGATCGGATCCCCCGGTAAGCGTCACGGGGGATCAGATCCATAGCAGGAACACCTTTAAGGGGTTAACACCCGCGATCGGAGTCGGCTCCGATCGTGGGTGTTACAGCGCGGTGTCAGCTGTGATAGACAGCTGACAGCCACAGCTTCTGGCGCCGGCTCCGTTCGTGAGCCGGTGCCAGAAGCAGGACGTTATAGCACGTCCCAGTAAGCTTAGCATCTAGCCGCGGGGACGTACTATAACGTCCAGTTGCACCTAGGGGTTAAAAATCCATAACACTATGTACACCAATCTGAATCTAAAGAGCAGGATGGCAAATCAACACTTAAGGCCCCTTTCACACAGACGTACGACTTAAGCATACAGCCACGCGCTGGAGAGGAGGAGTCATCCCTCACCTCTCCTCAATGAGGCATGGTGCCCAGCCATACATACAGGGAAAGATAGAGCATGCTCTATCTTTTTCCTGGCGACAGTACAGTGGCACACAGATGTGCTCACCATACCGTGGCCTGGCTAATATAAATCCCCACAACGTCCATATGAAAGCACACTAAGTATGAGACACATGTCAGCACTATTTGTGCTATCTCTAATTTGGTATCTCCTTACTATGGCAACTGCTGCAATACATTTGGGTTCCTCTCATATTGTAATCTGACCAATGTTCTGTATCCCGATAATACTGTTTTTCAAATTCTTTAGGATTATCAATGCTGTTTTTAGCTAAAAATGTATAGTTCTTATCCCCAGAAAATGAAGTTTGTTGCCTACCAGGCACCCTGCCTGAAGCAGACTGGGTGTCCTGAGGGTGTATGATATTCATGCAAGGCACTGTGTCCCGTGATCTTATGTCTGTTGGCAAACCCCTCCTCCCCCTCTTTTGACCTGATGAGTCAAGGGAACTTGTTATTAGGCTCATTAGTGAAAATATTGGGACAGGTTCCCATAATGCTAATTATTGGATCTGAAATGGAACTTGTCACCATGAAAATGCAGAGTAATCTGAAAACTGTGTAAAAAGGATTGTGCCCTGTACATTTGCACAGACGCCTGGATTAACTACTTGATGGCTGTGATGCAGAGTGTACGAGCTGGCTGACTTTGAATGCAGTAAGAAACATTGTTCCATTTAACGGTATATAATTCTCCTGGGAGTCTAGATATTTAGCAACCGATGTGTCAACAACTAATTTATACACACGGTTTGCTTTCCCATTTACTTGCTTGGAGTTTTTTTTCTTCCTCTATACAAAACTATTTCAATAGTAATGAGGGAAAAATTGTATACTATTAAAGTGGATGTCCCTCATTATTAGTCCCAGTGTGACATTACACAAACCTACAGTGGTAATCAGTGAGCAAACATAAATACACTCTCAAGAAAAATATACAAAAATGGGGACTCCATAACCTATTCCATTTTACATAAGTATAATAAAAGTTATAAAAGACACACTCACACCTTTTCCATTCTTCCCCTTCTCCCCTTACTTTATATGATCTGAAAGCAGCATGCTATAGTGCAGGATGAGTATGGCAGATTGTCATATAGCTTTTGGGAAAAGATTAATTTAAATTTGCTTGGAAGCAGTCATTTATTGGGCAGTTTTATCAATAATGCACAACTATCACCATATTGTAACTCACAGAATGGACCGCTTTTTCAGTGTGTTAGGTTTGTTTTAAGTGTTGACTCCTAATTTGCGTATTAAACATTGCCATTAAATTATGTTTTATTATCTCATTTTCAAAGGGTAAAGTAGAGATAAGCAAAAGTTGTTTTGTAGATTTTTGCACGGATATGCCATTTTTAAGGCACCAAAGCAAAGCCAAATCTTTACTTTAGAAGCACCTTGTAAAATCTTGTAAGCTAGCACCATTTTACTGACTAAGGACCTCTGTGTGGGGGTTGCCCGGATTGGCTCAGAGAAGGACAGGCAGTGTATATGAGCCAACCACTGTGGACTAAAGGAAGGAGGGGCCAGTAAACACTTCAGGGATCATTATTATATGTTCAGCCTATCAACCTGAACAATCGGTTTCTGGAGCTGAGATTGTTGGAAGCCTCAGCCATTATATCTTATATATGCAACTGCAGTTAACTAGAACTAGGGGTCAGGTACAGGGAGTGGGATAGTAATAGATAAGGAATAGTATGGAAAAAAAAAGTTTTTGTTTCAAACAGGAACCATTCAGAATCCGAAAAAATTGTGACAAGAAAAATCTAATTGGGCTGTGAAAAGTTGATATTATAAATACCTATCCTAACAATTTTTACATAGTTTTTTTTCTTGACATGTTAGATATATTAAAATATACAATACACCTGGGCTATTTACATACCTAGTTTAACACTACAATGGGCACAAGAACAAAGTGATAGTGTGTTCCGTACCTGTGGGTTACGCCTAAAAGGCTCCAGCAGAAATCAAACAAAGCTTGAGGCTTCCATTAGCAAAGAAGTAGGTGCATGCCCCAGCCGGCGGCTACAGCTCTGTATGCGATCCAATTGTAAAGTCTGGTGACTTTACCTTACTACGAACTGCTGTGCTGAACAAACCTCCTAAGCGTTTTGAAGGCTCTTCTGTCTTTTTTTCTTAGTGGGAGGATTCTCTGTCATTTTTTTTCTATTTTTCTCCTGGGTATACCCATCCTTTGACATTTGTCAGCGATACATATAAGGATTCGGTGGAGTATACATGAAGGAAGAAGAAAGACAAGCAGCAAGCTTCGTTTAATTTCAGCCTGCACCTTTGTAACCCACAGGTACCGAACACAAAATCACTTTACCATATGCTTACTCTATTCTTACTTATTGTCAGTATTGGTCATGATTTATAGTAGTATCTAGTAACGGTCTAGTGCCCAGTGAAGTGTTAAATTGCTTGTCAGTGTACAGCTCTTCATACACTAGCTGCGCAAATAGGCATCCGCTTTTTCTGCTGGTTTGATTATAAGGTTCTTGGATTCTTTCAACGTATTAATGGCCTGCTTCTCTTCCTTTGTGAGATTAGAACGATATTTGAATCTGTTCTTATTGACATCATCCATAAGGTCTTGCACTTCCTTGTTTACCAAGGAAATGTAAGTTTCGACTGGATGTTGGTTTGCGGAATGTATCTAAGGAGTTAGTGGGACAAATTAATTTCTCCCACTAACTCCATAGATACATTCACACTTGAAGACGATTTACATCGTTTCTTCAGACATATCAGACTTAAAGCCCACTTTGCAGACTCTTCACTAACCCATACTACCACAGAAAAGGTTACACCTAACCTCTCAATTGATAGATTAGGTCTTAAGAAAAAAAGTACGTACAACCCTCCCGCAAACCAACATCCAGTCGAAACTTACATTTCCTTGGTAAACAAGGAAGTGCAAGACCTTATGGATGATGTCAATAAAAACAGATACAAATATCGTTCTTATCTCACAAAGGAAGAGAGGCAGGCCATTAATACATTGAAAGAATCCAAAATCTTATAATCAAACCAACGGATAAAGGGGGAGCGATAGTAGTAATGAACAAGTCAGATTACATTAATGAAATTAATTCGCAACTATCAGATTCCACCACATATATGTCATTACAACACGATCCCACCCCTAGAATTTCAGAGATGATGAACAACACCATTGAAAAATATGTGAGATTAGAAGTAATTGATTCAAAGACCGCTGACTATCTGACCAACCATCACCCTATCACGCCAGTGTTTTATACACTGCCGAAAATCCATACGAAGTTAGAGAATCCCCCAGGACGACCCATAGTGGCCTCGACGGAGTCTATCCTCTCCCCTTTGGCCGTTTTTCTGGAAAAAATCCTAACACCTATGATTAAAACCACCCCAGCCTTCCTACTAGATACATCACAATTTTTGAATTCTATAAAAATACTCTCCCCTCTACCTGAAACAGCCATTCTAGTGACTTGGGACGTTTGCAGCTTATATACGTCCATTAAACATGACAAGGGCCTCGAAGCAGTTGAACACCTACTGAGACAGAACCAGATTACTGAAAAAGATTGGAGATTCCTATTAGAACTGTTGCATTTGTATTATATTTTTTTCTATTTGGAGATAAATACTACCTCCAACTACAGGGAACTGCAATGGAGTCCAACGTGGCCCCTCCATACGCCAATGCCTATATGGCCTACTATGAAGAGAAAAATCTCTACAACAATCCAAATTTTAAACAACATTCAATTTACAGGCGCCGATAAATAGACAACATTTTTTGCGTATGGGTGGGCACTGTGGAATCCCTTCTGCAATTCCATTCATATATCAATTCCATCACCCCAGAGTTACACTTCACCATTCACCATGACAATGTACAAATTAATTTTCTAGACACCATGATCATAAAGAATGAGGAAGGGCAGATTCAGGTTGATCTATTTACTAAACCCACTGATCAAAATACACTCCTTCACTACCAAAGTTCACATGCTCCAAGCACAAAAAAATCCCTACCCATATCGCAATTTAACAGACTCAACAGGATAGTGAGTGACCCAACCATAAAGATTGAAAGAATGAATGACATGGCCAACAAATTTTCCCAAAGAGGGTATCCCCGCAAACTGTTACAAGAGGCACAAACAAGGTGCCTATCACAGGTACAACCACAACCCAAAAAAACCTCTAGTCGTATCCCATTGATACATCAATACCACTCACTATCGCCCCTCCTTACCAGAATTGTGAATAAACACTGTCACCTTTTACAAAAAGCATATCCTAAGATTCAGGAATTTCAGGAACCTCCCTTGATGTGCTATAAACGCACTAAAAATCTAAAAGACTCTCTAGTTAGAGCAGATGTTGGGAGTTTTTCAAAAGTGTCAAAACAGACCTTTTTAGCAACCCCCAAGAAAGGAACTTTTCCATGTCTAGACTGTAATCAGTGCTCTTCAGTAATCAAGGGTGAATACTTTAACCACCCCAGAACTGGACAACGTTATCCGATAAAGGGCTACTATACATGTAATTCCCAATCTGTGATATATTTGCTGAAGTGCCCATGTGGACTAGGATACATTGGGGAAACAATCACCCCAATAAAAGACAAAATAAGTAAACATAAGTCCACTATTCGAACAAAATCTACATCCAGTCAGCTAGGACTTTTTAATACATATTCTCTAACATCACCACAGGGTTGGGCCAGTGAGGGGCCGCGCTCCCGTAATAGTACGTCACATGTGGGGTCCCAGTACATGGAGACCATCGGTGCCGGCACCGGCGGCTTCAAAAAGACGTGTATCGTCGCTCCCCGTGACGTCATCGGGGAGCGCCGATCTGTTGCCATGGTAGCTTCGGGTCTCACGTAGACCCGAAGCTACTTCAGGTTAACCCATTCATTACAGCACATTGTAATGTATGAGTAGTAAAATACCCATATACTGCCATACTATAGTATGGCAGTATATGATAGGATCGTACAGACACCCTAGGGTTAAAGTACCCTAGGGCGTCCGAAAATGCCCGATCTATAAAAATACGATAACGGTTTTCACTGCGTTTAACCCCGTAACGGAAAATCGCGCCCAAAGTCGAAAATGGCACATTTTTGCCATTTAAAAAAAATTTAAAATTCTATAAAAAGTGATCAAAAGGTCATACAGTCCTAAAAATGATAACATTGTAAACGTCATCAAAGTATGAAAAAGTTATTAGCGCCAGAAGATGGCAAAATCCCCCCAAAAAATTTTGTACAGGAGGTTTTAATTTTTTTAAATGTATGAAAACATTATAAAACCGATACAAATTTGGTATCCCCGTAATCATACCGACCCAAAGAATAAAGTAGACATGTCATTTGGGGTGCCCAGTGAAATCCGTAAAATCCAAGCCCACAAGAATACGGCACAAATGCGTTTTTTTACCAATTTCACTGCATTTGGAATTTTTTTCCCGCTTCCCAGTACACGGCATGGAATATTAAATACCACCATTTTGAAGTGTAATTTGTTACGCAGAAAATAAGCCATCACACAGCTCTGTACATGGAAAAATAAAAAAGTTACAGATTTTTGAATGTGGGGTAAAAAATGAAACCGCAAAAACGAAAAAGGGCTGCGGCGGGAAGGGGTTAAGCTGTATGTCTATATATCTATATACCAGAATGTTAATTATGCTCTACTTTCTACATCAGTTTCAGATCGTGCTTGACAAAGGTCGATTTAGACCGAAACGTCGCAAAAAGAAATCCTGTGATCTGTTGTTACAATATATGATTTTTACAAACGTTTGGTGGAGCTATAAATATAAACCATATGATATGAATTAAAAGAAAATAAAAAAAATCAACATAGTATGTGTGCTACGTGTTTCTCTACTAAGTATTGCAAGGATCTCATATGGTAAGATGAACCAAAAAAAAACTGTTTGATAGAAACACAACTTGTCATGTTTAGAGGACAATGAATACCAGAACCGGATTAAGGTTGGTGGGGGCCCCTGGGCGCAAAATCGTGTGGGGGCCCCCATTGAATGTACTCCAGACAGGATATAGCAATCACTATATACAGCCCCCAGTAATCACTATATACAGCTCCCCCAGCAATCACTATATACAGCCCCCAGTAATAACTATATACTGCCCCCAGTAATTTCTATATAAAGCCCCTCAGCAATAAATATATTCAGCCCCCCAGCAATCACTGTATACAGTCCCGGTAATCACTATATACAGCCCCCAGTAATAGCTATATACAGCCTCCAGTAATCACAATACATAGCTTCCAGTAATCACTATATACAACTCCCCCAGTAATAAATATATTCAGCCCCAGTAATCACTGTATACATCCCCCAATAATCACTGTATACAGCCCCCCAGATATCACTATATACAGGCCCCCAGACATAACTATATACAGGCCCCCAGTAATAACTCTATACAGCCCCCCAGTAATCACTATATATAGCCCCCCCCCAGCAATCACTGTACACAGCTCCAAGCAATCACTGTACACAGCTACCCAGCAATCACTATATACAGCCCCCCAGCAACCATTATATACAGCTCCCCGAGCAATCACTATATATACAGCCCCCAGCAATCACTAAATACAGCTCCCCCAGCAATCACTATATACAGCCCCCAGCAATCACTATATACAGCTCCCAGCAATCACACAGAGGGCCACAATCTTCCCCCTCTGGAAGGATTTTCATCCAGTCACAAGGCAGATTCAGCCCTGATTGTATGATGAGTGCAGTCATCCCTGCCAGATACATCAGGAGCAAAGAGTCTACTGATATATCCGATACGACGGAGGGTAGGGGCATTATGCACGATCATCACGCATGATATCCCCCAGAGTGTTATATTTACGTTACGTCAATTAACAAGAGCGTTGATCCTTTTTAACTGGCTTATACATTTTAAAAATTGTTGAGCCGAGTTGTCACCAGGCTCCTGGCACCACAACAAATATATGGTGGGGATGTTAGTTGCTACAACCCTTTTGGTCACAAGTGTGCAGACTGATTGCCAAAGCCAAGAGGACCTTAATGGGATTCAGGCTGATTGTGGCCCGGGAAACACCAAAAGAGGGCCCCTATATAGAATGTGAACCACCCTCCAAACTCCAAAACTGACAAAAACCAAAAAACAAGAGAGCTTCTAGTTATGGCAAACAAATACACTTTATTCAAAAATGGAATAAAACAATTGATAGATTACTTTCAGGAGGGATTCCTGAAAGTCAAAAATAGGGGGGAACAAGACAGTGTCCCAGATGGAAATGGGACAAACACAGAGAACCTATGGCTCCCCTCACCCTGTATATGCCCCCAAAAGTTGTGCCAAAAAATATATATCCAAAAATCTTTACTGTCCAAAAGGTGGGACTATAATGTAGGGCAGTGGACCTATATGTCGTAATAACTGTGCATACAACCGGAGGTACCATCCGGTGCCTATGCCTCAAGTCAGAGAGCAAAGTCAAAGGAGCGGCCACACTTACCCAAAGGCATAATGTAGACGGCACAGAGGCAAGCAGGGGGAGAGCCAGCAGGAATACCCCGACGCGCGTTTCGCACCAATGCTTCGTCAGGAGGTGATTGTGGCCCGGGCCCTTATTTCTACACTATGGAAAACCACAGAGTTCCTCAGATATTGGACTGGTTTGGTGAAATAACCCTCCTAACCACCTTTTTGTGATATTGCTTATACTCCCCAGTCACAACATGGCAATATATTGCCCTAGAGGGCCTTCGATCGCACCCTACCCCCCAATAACTCTCTAGTTTCCCTCGCCACTTGTATCTTGGTCACTATTGTCATTCCCTTCTGAATTTATTTTTGTTCATCTTGAACTGGTATACTATATCAACATGCATATGACGTTAGTCTCTTATAAGCGATGCATACAACATGATCAAATTGTTTGTTTCCAGTATTCTGCCTTGATCACCATATACTTGCCTCTAAGCCTATTTGATGTAAAACTTACTGTTTTAGATTGTTTGGACCTGTGTGTTCTAAACATTTGCATATTGTTCATATATACTTTTATTTGTCTTGCACAATAAAGAATGATACAAAAAATTGATGAATCGATGCATGATTGTGTGTTATTGCTTTGATCTTAAAACTACAGGTTGGAAAACAGTAATTCAGGGCTAATACATATAGATGCATTACTGTATGCATTTTGTATGGAGCTGTAATAAAACTAGAGGTTTCTTTTATTGCAAGTTTCTAATGAAGGACCAAAGCATTGCAGAGTATCTCTGTTCTCTGCTGTGCAGGTTCGGTGGCAGTGTGGAGTGAAATCTGCCTTAGATTTCCAAAGCTAGATTTCACAATAAATAAAAAATCATTAGTCTATTTTTAGATTTTCTATAAAATACCTCATATAACATTTGTACTCAGTAAAAACTTACCTTTTGTTGCAGTGTAGATCATAAATTGGTGTCTTAAACTGAATTGATTTGACCATCTCTCCGGTCCGTAAAGAGTATAAATCCACACAGCAGAAGGGTTGGCTTGTACTAAACAAAAACGCAAAAACTCTATTGAAAACATATACATAAACTTTAGTTATGCTTATACATAATATTACAGATCAGTTCACTTTTTCTATATATCAGAGCTCACATCATATGTATTTCACATATAAAATGAGAAACCCCTGTATTGAAGCTGGGTGCAAGGCCAGAAAAAGATTATTACTCATCTCATGTTTGCCCTGGTTTGTGCCCTATATTCTCATCTTAAATCTATACAATTTACATAGAACTTTAGCATAATGTAGAGCTCATGCATGACTATGTAATGACTAGTAATAATACTACATGTAACCTAATCAGTAGTTATAGTGTATACCACAAAAGCAAACAATATAACTGAATGTACAAAAGCAGCTTTTTATGTTGTAGACTCAAAGCTACTAAAGGCCTCTTCTATATAAAACTTATTAAATTCCCTGTTTTCGTGGCTCCAGAAGGAGTATGATGATAATAGTAAACATATACCACATCCTGAACACATTTTACAACAGTGGTCATTTGCAATACAACAGATAATCATGCAAACGTTGAAAGTGGAAGATAATCTACAAAAATGTCGATTGACAACAGGCGTACTGTTCAGAAAGCAGCTGGGATAGCCAAATATTGTCACACAGAAGAACCTGGTTTCCTGTATCCTCTGACAAGGGGATGGGAGGCTCTTATAACAGCTATTCATTTAATAAAACACTACAGAGCCATTTTGTCTAGGAATTAAAATGTGCTGCTAACATATTAAATACAAGGGATACACTTTTGAACTAAGCAATTCTTCTTAATTTTACCAACTCCCTCATAAAGAAGATAAAAAGCCATATAGTATTATTTTACATAGCCCTTCACATTAAAATGGAACCAACTCACTGAAGGAATTTTCCATTCAATTACTGCTGTATAATTTGCAATGCTCTAACCCATATCTTCAGAACTGACAGAACTTAAAGGTATTCTCGTCTGGCCATTCACATTCAGTTTCACTAATCTTCCATATATAAACATTTCTTCAATTGGATGTTATTAAAAAAATGTTCCTGTGTGAAGATAATTTCCTATAAACATAGCCATGTTGTCCCTTAGAAACGAGATGGCTTCCTCGGTTACGACCACGTCACACTCTGGCAGCGGTGGCCAGACATGGGCTATATAGTCCTGCCGGACCATCAGTATTCAGCAATCATTACCACAGGACAGCTGTGGGGCTTGCAGTAACTCCTGGACAGTGCATACACAAAACCTTTTTGTTTATTTGTGCAATCTGTCAGGCAGAGGTGGCCGTATCCGAGGAAGCTATGTCAGGCAGGGGTGGCCGTATCCGAGGAAGCTATGTCGTTTCTAAGGGACAACATGACTACATTTATGAGAAATTATCTTCACACAGGAACATTTTTTTTAATAACATCTAATTGAAGAAATGTTTATATATGGCAGATTTATCAAACTGAATGTGAGTGCCCAGACGAGAATACCCCTTTAATGTAATGAAGTGACTGGGTTCAAGGATGACAACCAGTACAGTGAGCCCGAAGTTCCAGTCCCCTGACAGCCCTGCCTGCTTGCCTCTCCATACCCTAGGTGACACGGGACAACCACAAATACAGTCCCTCCCTATTCCAAAGTGCTGACACGAAACAAGACAATCAGATAAACACAATGGGGGATATTTATCAAGACCTCTGCGCACCGCCAGTGGCGCAGAGGCCCTGAAATAATCGCAAATGCTAGCTTATTGCTAGCTTTTGCGATTATTTTCCTCATTCCGCCACCTTCACGCCAGGGAAAGTGGGCCGGCGCAGGGCGTTACTGTCCCCTCACCTGCGCACTCGCTGCTGCCGGCGACTTTTCATACGTGGCGTAGGATAAATGCTGGGCAACTGGCAGCCCGATACAAGAAGAGGCAGAAGCTTCTTCATGTATCGGGCTGCGAATTTGCAGCGGCGGGGCTATCATACACTGGCGCATATCCCCCAACCCCCCCCCCATGGCTGCGTGGCGTCATAGTGTATGGACCGCACAGGCCCTTATACTATGATTTCACATGGCCACGTCATAATAGGGCCAGATGAGGAGAAGACGGAGCTGCAGGGGCGGGGAGAAGTAGCCGAAGGTGAGTAAATAATTTTCTTCAAGAGAGCCTTGCTATGTATATTACATCGATGGTGAGGGGTGGGCACCTGGCAGGATATTTCATTAAAGGGGGGCATATGGCAGGACATTTCATTAAAGGACGGCATCTGGCAGGACATTTCATTAAAGGAGGGCATCTGGCAGGACATTTCATTAAAGGGGGCATCTGGCAGGGCATTTTATAAAAGGAAGGCATCTGGCAGGACATTTCATTAAAGGGGGGCATATGGCAGGACATTTCATTACACTGACCACCACTGAGTGATAGGAGCTAAAACAGCAATAAAACAGAAAAGAACTGTAAAGTATGGGGGTTAAATTGAGAATTTTCTTTCATGGGAAAACCCCTTTAAGCTGTCCATTTAACCAATTTCATATTCAGCAGTTCAGCTTATTCATGAGTGGGAGGCGCAGTCACACACCCCATTGCTTGACTGGCAGCCTGCATAATGAAGTGACACTACTGGTGCTGGCTGCCTGTCTGTACAGCTATGTTTATGAGAGAAAAGCATATGAGGTACGTGTACATGGCATAACAGAGCATATGAGG
Source organism: Engystomops pustulosus (assembly GCF_040894005.1). NCBI lineage: Eukaryota > Metazoa > Chordata > Amphibia > Anura > Leptodactylidae > Engystomops > Engystomops pustulosus. The sequence goes on along the minus strand of NC_092412.1, from coordinate 130,134,024 downwards.
TACATGTGCAGCGGCTGTGTTTCTCATATGTGTAAAGGAGAAGAAAGCAGGTCAGGTACTTGTGTAGGTGATGTCTGAGTCGCTCACAGGCAGCAGGTAAAGCACAAACCCCAGTATCTGTGTGTGAGCTCCTCTTGTAATGGAGAGGGGAGGGGCTGGAGAGAATACTGCATGGTGCAGACAGGAGAAGCCATTCATGAAACTGCCCGACCACAATCAGATTTACGGTCGGATCCTGGAGGATCCGACTTTTTTCTGACCATCTTTCGCCTCATCTTTTGGTTTCTTTGCACATGCATCTCTTCAACTGCCAGGCTCAGTAGCACCAACACCAGGAATTTTTAGAGGGGTAGAAACCAAGTGGCACCATAGCCATGGATGTTTTGGATTTAAAGCGGAATTGTTTTTTACTGTTTTTTTTTTTTAATTTTTAAAACATTACTAAAGTACCGTAATAGCCAATTTTACACATTAAAATGTGTACGTTTTAAATCATCAATTTGAGGGGAATTAAGTGGGTTATCCCCATATAGATACCAGCGAAGGCACTCATACAGATACCAGCGAAGGCACTCATACTTTTCCATACTTTATAAATTATTCTCAGCGCTGGTAACACCTATATTCTGTCAGTTTTAAATCATGTTGCTTAATATATGTTACAGTAAATAAAGCTATGCCTGTTTCATTGTCATAGTGATTTATAACGGTTGTTTCAAAGTGAGATGAAAAATAAAGAAAATGCTTCCATGTGCAAACAATTACTTTATTTTCATAGGCAATGAGTGAGGTGGGTGGCAACACTGAAAAGTTTAAAAAACTGTGTCACAATATCCATTTTTTCCCTCTACTAACCCCCATCAGACAACAAATGCACGCCACATCAGAGGATCTGAAAAGCCTGGAGGGCTGCTTTGATTCCAGACCGCTGCAGGCCTTAACTGCGACATAATTAAGGTAAAAAGTTCAACCACAGTTCTAAGGTTCTAATGTTGCCAGATATAAAATTCCTTCTATTTGCTGCCTTATACTGTGAGGACTGAAAGCACATTTATCTTAACAAAGAGCTTTTTTCAACTGTAATTATTTTCTGCAATCTTAAATTCCTTACAAACAGGCAGAGGTTCATAGAATTAACTGCAGCTCAGCACATGGTGGTTCATTTAGATTACATTCCAAGAAACCGCTCCACACAACATCTCTCAACCAATAAGGATAACAGTAGGTTTCCTCCATTAGTAGTTTGTGAAAAAATGCATCCACTCATTCCGGGCAGTGGAAGATATGCCCCACGCTGTAACTTAACCCATAGGCGCACCAGGACGTTATAGTACGTCCGTGGCGTGTAAGGGTCTTCCCCCTATGGATCGGATCCCCCGTGGTGCTTACCGGGGGATCCAATCCTCTTCTGGGCAGCTCCGAGGACTGGCATGTGCCCCGGAGCTGCCCGCTCTCCCTGCCAGTTAGACCCCTTCCGGGTCTGACTGTAAACTGTCTGAGCATGTTTACACTGCTCTACAATAAAATAGTATTGTAGAGCAGTGTATTGAACTTGAACCAGCGATCAGAGCATCGCTGGTTTAAGTTCAAGTATGTATAAGTAAAAACATGCAAAAACACTAAACACTACACATTAGAATAAATAAAAAATAAATACATAAAAATATAAGCCCCTAAAATGTCACTTTCCCATAAAAACACTTAATAAAGTATAAAAAAACACAAAAAAAACCCGCATATTTGGTATTGCCGCATCTGTAACATTCTGCATAATAAAACAGAATCGTTACTGGACCCGCACGGTAAACGCCGGAGGGAAAAAACCTCAAAAAAAGTTCAGAAAAAAAACACTCTAAAATAAGCCCACTAAAAAGAACTGTTCTCGCAAAAAATAAGCCCCTAACCAGATTTGTCAGCCAAAAAATAAAAAAGTTATGCATATGAAAAGATAGTGATGCTAAAATGAATAAGATTTTCTCCAAATTAGTTTTTATTCAGTACAATTGAATAAAATACACAAACCCCCACATATTTGGTATCGCTTCGTCCGTAACAATCTGCATAATAAAAACAATCGTTATTAGATCTGCAAAGTGAACCCCATAAAAAACAACCTCAAAAAACTATCTGAAAAAAAGATGATTTTTTTTATTAATGCCCTTTAAAAAATGCTCTAAAAAGTGATTTTAAAAAGTTACCCAATCTTAAATAAGACCACTAAAAAGAACAATCATTCAATCACCTTAAACAGATTTGTGAGGTGAAAAATAAAAAGTTATGCATATGAAAGAAGGTGATGCTAAAATTAACAACAATTTTGCCAAATTACTTTTTATTCAGTAAAAATGGGAAAAAATAAAAAATATATATAAATGAAGTGTTTTCGTAATCGTGGCGACCCATAGAATAAAAATAATATACTATTTTTATGGTATGGTTAATGGCCAAAAAAAAAACACAAAAATTTTCCTAAAAATTTATGATTTTCATTTCCTCCACCAACAAAGAGTTAATTAAATCTCACCAATTAGCTATAGATGCCCCAAAATTACGTACCAGAAAAGTGCATCTCATGTGGCAAAAGAAATAAGCCCCTATAGGTCCACAATAAAAAAAAAGAAAAAAATTATAGCCTGTACAATGTGACATAGCAAATCTGATCTGGATGGCGCCTCCTTCCCTTCTATGCCCGGCCGTGCGCCCATGCAGCAGGTTACCACCACATATGGGGTATCAGTGTACTCGGGAGAAATTGGGTATCAAACTTTGAGCACGATTAGAGGTGGGCTTGTGAGGTCAATATTTTCTGCAAGTTGCAGTGTAGCCGAAGGAGGATAAGCCTTTGCTTGTCAAATCCCTCCTCTATTCCTCTATGTACTGAAACCAAAACCCAGATGTTTATGGCACCCGGATACCACTGACTAAGTAGTTGCACCTTTAATACGAACATCAAAAAAGTTCATAATGTACACTGTCCCTCTCCTATTTATACATGATCTTTATAGTAAAATAATATGATTTCTTTTCTTTGTTATGCATTATCAAAGAGATTTATTTGCTATTGACTTTAATTACAGCTTAGTTTTATGACTAGCTTCCAGGATATGTTCGGCCCACTGAATTTCTAGACACATTTTTAAAAAGCATCTACCACCTGATAAAAAAAAAAAACTAAGTGGCACTCTGTACCTCACAGGTGACAATCTGCTCCATCAGGAAGAGAATTTAATTACGTCTTCTCCTACCCATAACTGTTGAATTTGCTGCAATGGACCACTCTGCCCCACCTCACAAAGTGGAAATTTATGATATATTATATAATAATTTATTATGATATAAACCATCAATTAATTATAGTACATATAGCATATATCTCATCCATGTACTTTTAGAACTTTTTTTTTTGCTTGAGTGGAGGTTCTTTTTGGATAATTTATGGTTTGTGAGCAGGATAATTCCCTGTTGTTGTTTATTATTTGTTTTTATAATTAAAAAGTTACAGTTGAAAGCGGAGATTTAGATACACTATATAAAGAGACATATGCATGTTTTCCTCACTATTCGACATGCAATCAGAATGAAGCGTTCCCTTTTAAGGTACAAAATAATTACAAAATTATTTAGATTTTCTAAATGGCAGATTAATGATGGGAAGATTACTATGCCTTCAAACACTCTGGGACAGGCCACATGATTATGTCAAGTCTTTGGAAGCTTTGCATATCAACCAAAGTACACACGTAAAAGACCTTGTGAGGATGCTGGCTGAAGCTGGTAAGAGTGTGTCATTATTAGAGATGAGCGAACATACTCGTCCAAGCTTGATGCGAACATACTCGTCCGAGCTTGATGCCAGCTCGAGAAAATGGCATCTCCCGCCGTTTAGATTTTTGGCGGCCGGAAACAGAGCCAATCACAAGCCAGGAGACTCTGCAGTACACCCAGCATCACGTGGTACGCTTACATGTCAATAGCAGAGGTTGGATGGCCTGATCATGTGACCCTGGAATATACTAGCCACTGCCCAGATGCCGTTAGGAAAAGAGCTGCTGCTGGTCAGGGATAGCGTTAGGGTATTCTATTAGAATAGTGTTATGCAGGAGTGATTCTACAAGAGCCCAACAGCCCTTGTTAGGGCTACAATAGCATTATTTCATTTTTTTTTGTTTGCTTGTGGCTGGGCTTGCTGGCACTAGTATTGCAGCTACTAACATATTGTGATGAATTAGCATGGAGACTTGCGAACGTTATTTTTGGCTCTCAGTGACACACATATCCATTTACAGCTAAGTGGGACAATTTATTGGGTGTTTGATTGAATTAGGCACAGTCTGCCGATCTTTTCTTTTATTTTTCAAAAGTGAAAGTCACAACACAAAATCCTTTTGTGTGCTGTCAGTGGTGCAAATGCAATTTCATCTAGCTTAGTCTGCCTGCTACTGTTTAGCAAGGTAGTCTCCAGAAATCCCAATCCACATTCTCTCTGCCGGTGAAGCGTACTGTGTGGCGTAATCTAATACGTTTTTTGTTCACATTAGTACCGGGACATTCAGCAATCCGCATTTCAGTTTGCTTTCTGATTTCTTCTGCGTGTTTCGTTCATAAAGAAATTTTTAAAAAAACAAAAAAAAAGTTATAAAAACAAAAAAAACAAAAAAAAAATTTCTCTTTTAATTGTTTTTGGGGGTGGGAAATCTCCGTTATAGCAATCAAATTTTGTCTACACAAATTGTCGACTACATAGCAGCATCCACAAGTTGTCTCAATAGCTGCCATCACACGTCGTCTGGATAGCTTACATCGTCCCCTTAGCAACGGAGCTGTGTCAGGCTACATTTTCGGGTGTTTTACCGGCTGTGATTTTCTGGTGTTTTATATGGGTCACTCATTTTGACAATGGATGCAAAGCTGTATGACTGAGTGCGCGTCCTCCCCCCCCACATGCCTCCACACGTCGTCTCCATAGCAGCCTCCAGACCCCGTCTCCATAGCAGCCTCCAGACGCCATCTACATAGAAGCCTCCACACGCCATCTCCATAGCTGCCTCCAAATGTTGTCTCCATAGCTGCCTCCACATGTCGTCTCCATAGCTGCCTCCACATGTCGTCTCCATAGCTGCCTCCACATGTCGTCTCCATAGCTGCCACCACATGTCGTCTCCATAGCTGCCTCCACATGTCGTCTCCGTAGCTGCCTCCACATGTCGTCTCCGTAGCTGCCTCCACATGTCGTCTCCGTAGCTGCCTCCACATGTCGTCTCCATAGCTGCCTCCACATGTCGTCTCCATAGCTGCCTCCAAAAGTCGTCTCCATAGCTGCCTCCAAAAGTCGTCTCCATAGCTGCCTCCAAAAGTCGTCTCCATAGCTGCCTCCAAAAGTCGTCTCCATAGCTGCCTCCAAAAGTCGTCTCCATAGCTGCCTCCAAAAGTCGCCTCCATAGCTGTCTCCAAAAGTCGTCTCTATAGCTGCCTCCAAAAGTCGTCTCCTTAGCAAACGAGCTGTGTCAGGCTCATTTTTGACCAGATACGTTATGGAACTTGGTCACTCTGTCGCCGCCATGCTGTGTTTTCGCCAAAAGGAATTTTTTAAATTGGTTTGAAGCCATTTGGGGTATGTCGCCATGCCACTCTCTAGCCTGTGGCTGCTGCCGCTGCCTCCGCATGTCGTCCCCTATAGTGTCAGGGTCAATTATTGGCATGAAATCAGTTAATGGCCTATGTTGGTACCACATGTCAAAAACAAGCATTTCAGTGCAAACAAACAGAGTGACTCAATATATAGTTTTTGAAAAACTTTTAAAAACATTTAAATGCACCAACATGTGCAAATTCATGTCCTAGGCAGCCTCAGAGGCATCCATGCATGCTGCCCTGCTGTTTCCTGTCCATTTCCGTGGTGTTTTCATCATTTTCTGAGATTTCCAGGTTTTTGGCCAAGCTTCCATGTGCAGAGCCTTGGTCCCCTTGAAAAATGCTCGAGTCTCCCATTGACTTCAATGGGGTACGTTATTCGAAACGAGCACTCGAGCATCAGAAAAAGTGCGACTCGAATAACGAGCACTCAAGCATTTTAGTGCTTCCTCATCTCTAGTCATTATCCACAGTGAAACAAGCATTGTATTGACATGGGCTAAAAGGCCACTTCGCCTGGAAGAAGCCATTACAAGCCACCATAAAAAGCCAGATTAATGTTTGCAAAGACAAACAGGAAAAAACGATCTTCATTTTGGAGACTGTGTCCTGTGGTCTGACGAGACTAAAATTGAACTGCTTGGCCATAATGAACATCGTTATGTTTAAAGTAAAAAGAGTCTTAAAAAAAAGCTTGGGTCTTTCAAAAAGAACAATAACTCGAAGCATAGTGCCAAACTGGTTACAAAGTGCCTTAGGGATAACAAAGTCAATATTTTGGAGTGGCCATCACAAAGCTCTAATCTCAGGAGTTTTGAAAATTAGAAGCTTATGGAAAGTTATCCAAAACTTTTGACCCAAGTCATACAATTTACTCCTCATAGATTGTAAGCTCTTGTGAGAAGGACCGACACGCCTTTTGTTTCATAGTACAACGTTATTACTCTGTAATGTCTTATTTTGTCTGTATATTTACCCTGTGATCTGTAGCACTACGGAATATGATGGCAATATATAAATAAAAATAAAAAAGCCTATGAGAAATATTTAACTTTTGTCCCTGTATATTGCATCCTTCAATTAGTATGATAACTTACTGTGCGTTTAATTTTCCATGAGTGATAAATGATGCAGTGAATTTATTTTCCCCTTATGCCAGTAGCCAGTAGCAAAGCAAGTAAATATGCAGCCCTCCCCAAGAAAAGAAAAGGCTCATTTTCCATTTTAATGTAGTGCTTTTCTGTTTTTTTGGCACAAGGGCAACTTTTATACATGTATCGGTTTGCTGAAGGAATTTCTATCTCCTTTAAAAAATGTCGTCACATGGTAAAAATGGAAGCAAATCTGATTATGTCTAAATGTAAGCTGATCATACAATAATCATTTGACTATTTGTTTGGTCTTGGTCCTTCATACACCAGTGCCAATGTACACAGCCTGAAAATCACTATGAATGCAGCCCACCTCTAATGTTTACAGTTCAGTCAAAAATCGATCAAAGAGCATTATAAAAATATATGCAAATTAACAACACTTGAATGACTTTGACGTGTAGGGATCGTGGGGATACCACATTTCTATAGGTATTATACAGTGCCTATTGGCCCCCTTTGAACTTTTCTACCTTTTGTCACATTTCAGGTTTCAAATATAAAGATATAAAATTGTAAATTTTTTGGTGAGGAATCAAAGACAAGTGGGATGCAATTGTGAAGTGGAACGAAATTTATTAGATATTTTAAACTTTTATAAAAATAATAAACTGAAAAATGGGGTCGTGCAATATTATTGGCCCCTTTACTTTCAGTGAAAAAAAACGTATTCCAGAAGTTCAGTGAGGATCTCTAAATGATCCAATGTTGTCCTAAATGACTGACGATAATAAATAAAATCCACCTGTGTGTAATTAAATCCCTTTATGAATACACCTGTTCTGTGATAGTCTCAGGGTTCCGTTTAACTGTCTTCCGAGTCTGCAACAACATCTTTAGAAGTTACCACTTCTCCTTTCTCCACTCCTCACAGCAGTGCACTGAATGAGGGTCTAAAGGGGTTAATCAGAGCTGCTGGATCTAATTAGACCCAGTAGAGCTCTAATCACAATCCCCTGGCATTTCCCCTGTAACTGAGGCTCTTATCGATGCCTCAGTTAAAGGGAGAAACTTGTAAAAGAGAAAAGAAAATAAAGTAAAAAAAAAGTTATGGCCCTTAAACAGGCGGAAAAGGAAATTCATTAAAAATGCCCGGTCACTAGAGCCTTTTAATGCCGCGTCACTAAGAAGTTAAAGCGCAGAGAACATCATAAAGACCAAGGAACACACCCGGCAGGTCCACAATACTGTTGAGGACGTTTAAAGCCGGATTTGGACACAAGAAGACTTTGTCTTGTTTAACCCCTTAAGGACGGAGGGTTTTTCGGCTAATTTCTCGCTCTCCAACTTCAAAAATCCATAACTTTTTCATTTTTACGTGTACAGACCTGTGTGAGGGCTTATTTTGTGCGTAACAAATTTTACTTTCCCGTAATGTTATTTATTTTAACATGCCGTGTACTGCGAAGCTGAAAAAAAATTCCAAATGTGGAAAAAAAACCGCACGTGCGTCACGTTCTTGTGGGCTCAGTTTTTACGACTTTCACTCTTCGCTCCAAATAACACGCCTACTTTATTCTTTGGTTCGGTGCGATCGCGGTGATACCAAATTTATATAGGTTTTATTGTGTTTTAATACATTTTCAAAAATTAAACGAATGTGTACAAAAAAGAAAAAAAATTTTTTGCCATCTTCTGACGCTAATAACTTTTTCATACTTTGGCGCACGGAAATGTGTGAGGGGTCATTTTTTGCGAAATGAGGCGACGTTTTCATTGCTACCATTTTGAGGTCTGTGCGACATTTTGATCATTTTTTATTTCATTTTTTACGTTATGTAAAAAGGTGTAAAAGTCGCATTTCGGACATTTGGGCGCCATTTCCCGCCTCGGAGGTCACCGCCGGCCGTAACCGTTTTTATATTTTGATAGATCGGGCATTTTGGGACGCGGCGATACCTAATATGTCTGTGATTTTTACTGTTTGTTATGTTTTATATCCGTTCTAGGGAAAGGGGGGTGATTTGAACTTTTAATATTTTATTAATTTTTTTTATTTTTTAAACTTTTTTTTTTCTTTTTTTTTTCACTATTTTTTAGACCATCTAGGGTACATTAACCCTAGATGATCAGATCGCTCCTACCATATACTGCAATACTACAGTATTGCAATATATGGCGTTTTTGCAGGTCTTACATTACAATGAGCCACTGGCTCATTGTAACGAACCTGCATAAACCATGTAGCCTCGTGTCAAGAGAAGACCCGAGGCTACCATGGTAACCGATCGCCGCCCCCCGATGACGTTCGGGGGCGTGGCGATCGAAAAAAAGATGGCGGCGCCCGCGCGCCGCCGTCTTTTAAACGCCGCCCGCGACTTTGCGGGCGGCGTTTAGAGGGTTAATAGCCGCGATCGGTGCAAGCACCGACCGCGGTTATTAGCGGTGGGGGTTTTGTGCAAAATGCAAAAACCCCCACCTCTGTATGAAGAGGACTCAGCCCGTGAGCCCTCTTCATACATCCCTTATACCTCTGCGCCGTAGAGCTACGGCGCAGAGCGTTAAGGGGTTAAACGTGCACAAAACAAGAAAAGATGCAGCCAAGAGGCCCATGATCACTCTGGATGAACTGCAGAGATCTACAGCTGAGGCGGGAGAGTCTGTCCATAGGACAACAATCAGACAACAATCAGTCTGCACAAATCTGGCAAGAAGAAAGCCATTTATGAAAGATATCCACAAAAAGTATTGTTAAAAGTTTGCCACAAGCCACCTGCCTGGGAGACAAACCAAACATGTGGAAGAAGGTGCTCTGTCATATGAAACCTAAATCTAACTTTTTGGCCACAATGCCAAACGATATGCAACACAGCTCATCGCTCTGAACACACCATTCCCCAGCGGTGGGGATGGGGTCAGAGTTTAGTATCATTTGATAGATGTTGATAGATATATTTGACACATTCTTATTTTAGTTTTTTGATCTGATGTGTATTGCCAGATAATCCACTGTACCAACCTTTTTGTTACAGATTTTTTTTATAAAGCACAAAGACATACATTACAATCAATCAGTCAGGTTAAATGTTACATAGGTTTATATAATGACACTTTTAAAACGTAAAATCTACTATGTTTCCTTAATACCATTACATTTGCGTTTCCTGCAGTACCTTTAAAGAACCTGGTCATAGTACGTTCACAAATACCACATGGACAGAATTTACCCAGATGTTCCTTTCCTTTTTGGTTTTCCTTTAATTTACAAATCTTGTAATCTAAGCCTGGAGTTGACTGAAGAAACATCTGAACCGAAGCAGGCGATTGCCAGCCAAAAATCACAATGTGTTTCAAATTTCTGTTTTCAGGCCTACATCCTTTTTGGTGGCAGAATAAAACTGTTCTTTTGAAATGATTATACAGTAAAAGCCCTTGTACAACCATTACAAGCAAAAGCAATAGAAATCAAGAAGGTGTATCAAAAAAGCCACTGCACGTTATAAATTCTAATGCAATAAATCTACTTCATGCCAGCTAGTAGCCACTGTCCTTTTATAGTCCAACTAAAAAGATGGGAATTATATTTATCATAATCTATATCTATACACAGTATCTTAGAAAAGTAAGTACAAGTGGTACCCGACTTACACACGACCCATAGTTAAAGACGAACCCCTCTTCCCCCTGTGACTTCTGGTGAAGCTCTCTGGGTGTTACAATAATCCCCGGCTGCAATGATCAGCTGTAAGGTGACTAATGAAGCTTTATTGATAATCCTTGGTCCCATTACAGCAAAAAATTTTGAAACTCCAATTGTCACTGGGGCAAAAAAACCTTTTTTCTGGATCTACAATTATAAAATATACAGTTTCGACTTACATACAAATTCAACTTAACAACAAACCTATAGAACCTATCTTGTACGTAACCCAGGGACTGCCTGTACACCCCTCAAATTTCTGCAAATATGTGATGTAAAGTATTCAGTAAACAGCTTAGATAACAATACATTTGGTGTTACCAGAAAATAAGGAAACACACAGCCATTAATGTCTTTTTCCATTGCGTCCTCTATGACAGCCCCTTGGAGGCCGCTCCCTGAAATTCTATAGGAATGTTATGGAAGCTCTTCCTGCAACCATCAATATTGTGCCATGGTGGGTACCTATTTCCTGGGATCCCACCTTGACCGGGCTCCTTTCTGGTATCCTTCGGGAATCCGGGTGTTAATACAAAGGCTACAAGTTCCCAAAGGCTACGAGAGTTTGCTGGGACTGGCTCTCTATTGTTCAGACGCATCATCCGGCGCTACTCCAGCCGCGATGCCCCACTTCCAGCTAACATAGAACGCAAGTACTGCATGGCTTGGTAAATACAAATCAGCCTGCAAGTCTGATTTTTAACTCTGGGGTCTGCACTTCAGTTTTGCCTGAGCCTAGGAATCTGCACCATGGTTGATGAATGTGAGATGTCTTCTCCCACCTTGGGCCTTATAAGTATCCTTCTGCTCCTTAAATTCTCTCTTCAGGAGAAATATCTCCCTAGAGTGGAGAGAGAAAGGTAAAAGGAAAAAGATAAGCCCAAAAAGGCTACTTCTAAAAAACTGCATACTAAGCGTTAATGCAAGGACTGTTTAAAGAAAATCCTTAAAGATAAAGTTCTAAAGTTACTTCTTAAGAGAGATACCCTAAATATTAAAGATATTATTAAACCTAAGGCTGTGCAGGATGAGCTCTTTGGCAGTCTAAGGATAAAACACAAACATGTTTTTCCTTTTAAAGATCTTTTAAAGAGGTGATTAAAGAAGAGTCGAAAGAACCAGAAAGACGTCTTTCCATTCCTGAGGAGTTAAAAAATAAACTTATTTTTGATTCTGAAGAATCTTTAATTTGGGAGAACACTCCTAAAATGGATATTCCTGGTGGTTAATATAACAGACCTTCCCTTTGAAGATTCTACTGAAGACCGACTTCCTGGGGATCTGCTGTAGAATCTTAAAGAGAACCCGTCATGCAAAATAACCCCCCTAATCTAAATATATTTTCATAAACTGCCATTAGAGAGCATTGCCTCTATCCCTTCATTGTCCATCTACATGCCTGTAAACCTAAGCAATTAGGTCCTAAAGATGTATGCAAATGACCTCTGAAATGTCCAATGAGTCATTAGCATATTCAAGCTGTCCAGCCACACCCCCAGTGCATAACTGACAGCCTGTGTAATGGTGTGAGGCTGTATAATGATGTGATGGCTGCTCCATGTGCTTGCTGGTGGCCACGCCCCCTGCAACCTGTGTGTGCATGTGTGTGTGTATAGGAGAGATACAACAGCTCCAGGCAGCCATGTTATAGCAGAACATGTCAGGTACTTGTGTAGCTGATGTCTGTGTCTCTGTGTACAAGGAGGATGCAGCATGTCAGCAGATGCAGCACACACACTAACTATGCTTTACTATACATTACACACAGACATGAGCAGGGGGAGGAATAGGGGTGACATCACTGCCTCTGACCATGTGACCATACTCATTTACATAATAAAGAAAATATGATTTTATAATGATTAATGTATGAAATAACTAGATAAAGGCTGGGATGGATCTTTGTGAGCTGCTCCAACAGGTAGAGGTGACAGGACAAGTGACAGAGACCTGATGACAGGTGTCCTTTAAAACTGCAATATCACAAACCTCGCTGGCCAGGACCCTTTTCTATTGGATGAGTGAAGTAGAGAATCATCTCAGTGAGGGAATCCCTAGAGACATACTCTAGACTCTCTTCCTCTTTTGAAAGCAGTCACAGGGTTTTTGGTAGACATCTCTGAAAAAAATCATCATATTTTCAGCCAAGGAGGGGGCATTTTCAAATAGCCTGGTGGAGGCAGGTGGAATCAGGCTGCAAGGTTGTGGTGCAATGGCGCGGGTGGACGGTGTCAGTGCTGGGCACAGCCTGGTGGAAGGAAGATGTGCATACTCAGGCCGTATAGCAGACCTGAAAGAGGGGGGATGTAGGCCAGCACCATTTGGGACTTCGGCACAGCCTTGGTGCATGTGGTGGTCTTCCGTGCTGTGTCTCATCTGCTTGCTTGAGAGGGGTTTACACTGGTGATGAGGGTCTGTGCTGGATCCACTGAGCGAGTGCGGTGTGGGACCTCGAGGTCTGGATGTTGCTTACCAGGACACGCTGCTGCTGTATGGTTTGACGGTCATACTGCTGTGTCCCAGGATTGGTGTCAGGCTCCAGGGGTAGTGGACCCACTGGACCACCCCGGACAATGATATAAGATGACACCTGGGACCGGAATCTAAGTGGCACCCGTTTTCACCAGAGCCCACTGCAAAGCAGGTTGGACTTGCTGCGGCATGGTAAACCATCAAGTTGTTGCATAGGTGCAACTTTGTCCGTGGAGGCAGCCAAGGAGAAGTACAAAGACGTTAAGCAGAATCATATAAATAATAAACAAGTACAAGGCAAGGACACTAGCTTTCTTAACGGCATAGAGCACGGATATCCGGAAGGGAATGCTGGAAGAAGATGGCTTTTAACCATATCCTGGAATGGCCAACAACAATCAGCGGTGCACTGGCCCTTTAAATCTTCTTATTTTTTTCAATTCAAAACTATTTTATTCTGCATTAACAAAAGCAAACTGACATCCCTCACCCTACCAATGAGCTCCTCCACTTCCCACCACAGTGGAGCTAAGGCTCTACAGGACCAGAACATATGCCAGAAAGCAGCCCCTTCCACCTGGTTAATTTTTAGTAGTACACAGAAGCAAGGAATCTTGGGCAAGCAGTGCAATACAAGGTGTCAAATCAATTCAAAGGAACCAAAAATGTATAAGTGCAAAAATACATTAATGTGCGTGCATGTGTCCAAGAAGCAGCAGCAAAAAAAAAAAAAAAAAAAAAAAAAGATATCATCAGTTTAGAAGGACATGGAGAAGGGCTGGCTTCCCCACATGTACCGCCACCTCTCTTGTGCTTTACTTAGGTGTCACTTCAGGTTATTGGCAACCTCCATAAACATTAGGCTATCTTTCTGTAGAGCAACAATCATTTGAATGAGTTTGGAAGAGAAGCTGGAATGGAAACATCACTACTGATACATAACTCTCAAAGGACATTGGATCTTTTGATTTTAATAATTACCAGAGGTTGGATGAGGGAACTCTCTTTTTTATAGTGAGTTCTGTGTCACAACCTAGTACCATAGATGCATGTGAATTATGTTCAACAAATATGTGGACTGATGATAACCGGTTATACACTGTCCTCTGGTTGAGGATTTCCTGTGATAATAGGCTCTTTTGAACCACGTTCAGTGGGCTGGAAGTCAAATTTCTTTTCCTTTAAAAAAAAAAAGTGCCGCTTGACACGTGCTTACCTGCACTCGGCCTGGCTTGGTGAACTTCAGTACATTCCAATGAACTTCAGCAGAGCAGCGAAACCTGGTGGACATCGGGGGAACTACCTTAGTGAATCGCCGGAAGACCCGAATTCTCCACACAGAACGCGCTGCTGGATCGCGAATGGACCGGGTAAGTAAATCTGCCCCACTGTCTCCATCTTTTTTATCATAAACTTACCTGTGTTCATGTGAAAGGACGCTGATCTTCTTTTTGAAGTGCAGCAGCGAGGTCACATGATGAAACAGAATTGTGTAAGATGTTACCTTGACAACGTAGACTAGCGTTCATGCGCATTAAATATTGTATTAGTGTAACTAATCTCCAATACATCAATGTAGTTGTAAAAAGATTTTCTTTGGAGGACATTGGATCTTTTGATTTTAATAATAGTTAACATTTTAAATGATGATATTAAATGTAAATAGTATTTTGATATGTTGAATAGTTTGTTTAGATAATTGGTCAAGGTTTTTAATGCTGTATAACCTGATTATGTCCCAATGGAAGTGATCTCATAGATGGGGCGGTGTATATGTTTGCACACATAGGCCCACATTTACTAAGGGCCATGCGCCAGTTTCCTGTCAGCCTTTGCACGTTTTCTTCAGTGCAAACTGAAACACATTTCTGCACATGCAACACTTTGTGGCGCACACAGCACTAGGCATCATGGGACACAAACTAGGGTGCGTTCTGGAGCTCAATGCGACCGTGCACCTGATTTATCATGCAAAGTCAGAGATAAATCTGTCGCATGCCCTATTTTTAAGGTGCATCACAAAAAAGTTGAGCCAGGGCAGAGAAGTGTCAGATCCATGATTTCTGGCGCACGTTCTTCATGAATCCGGCACGCCCTGTATTATACACAAACAGACCCACTTTGAGTGCAGTTTGCACTGCTCTTAGTAAAATGTGCCCCATTGAGTTTTTATGCTTGATAAAGATTCATGGTAAATCGAAACGCAGCTGCCATGTCTTGGTGAATAAAATTGGTGACAAAGTGCTGTGGCTTCCTCTATAAGATTTCTTTATATTACACACAACAACTTCCCTGAAGCTTCAGACACATAAGACAGAAACTTAGGGGAAATATATATCTGCCTTTAACAACTTTTCCCATCATCTCCCACATAAAATAAGAATATGATATTTCAAGTTGCTAAGGATAATGGTTCTGTAGCTACATTACTGTAGATACAGACAATTAAAGAAAAAGGCAGGAATTGTATTTGTATTTGAAGCTCATATGTCTTTAACTGCCTTTATGTACCATTCTGCAGCTTACAAAACCACAATCCTGATTTGAAAGATTAATTTCTTATCAATAATGTGACACTAAAATGGTATGGTTTGGGGTACTATATAGCCCACGATATTGGTACCTGTACTCTTTTCTTCACATTTGCATATGACTTTAGATGAAATTTTATTAAAGTTAAAAAGGTAAGATATAACCTAAGAGAGGGAATTCTAGAAAGCATATTTCATGAATGTGTGACATGCCCTTGATGTGTTAATCTCGAACAATAAAGCCCAATTTGTTCAGGATAATCCTGATTCTACTGTTCAATACTGAAGCTGAAGATAGTTTGTATTATTATCCCTTTCAAGTTACATTAGGATGTAAAGGATAAAAAAATGTTTGACAAAGTTTCCTTACAATATCAAACCCAAAGACAGAAAAGTAAACTTCTCACAATAACATTTCGATAGCAAGTTGATGAATCATTTTCGCTTCATGTGTCATTGTTTTAAAGTCTTAATTTGTGTTACTCTTTCCAGAACATACAGAGTAAATAAAATAACAACCAAAAAAAGGTTAAGGATACAGAGAGCTGATAGAGGAGCACAATTATCTAAATATTCAGAATAAAGCAAGGCCATGTATACACAAATACATCAGGTTACTTGGTTGCAGAAACTCAGTACAAATCCTACAAGCAAACAACTGGAATAGAACATTCACTGGCAAACTAGCAATAAACAGTGCTTCTAATCTAATCAGATTTGCTCCTAGGAGTATATACATTCTGACAAGCAGTCACCCAACAAAATGTAAAGTTTACCTAATTTCAAACAGATCTGCAACACATTAATGCACACCAGCAGTACAGAACCCACATCTAATAGTGTGTACCACATAGTCAAGGCAACCATCTGTTTCAGCAGCTTTCATTACGGTACATAAAAAAACTATACTCCTATGCTAATATCATATGCTGTAGATGAAAACTAAAGACCTCATGACAAACAATATATGTGATTCATGTACAATTATGACTGTTAATGTGTCACATACAATGAAATGGTTAATTTAAAGGAAACCTACCACTTCTGAAGGTAGGTATGAGATACAAACACCGGGCACCAGCTCAGGGTGAGCTGGTGCCGGTGCTTAGTCTCGTTAGTGTTAAAACCGCGGTATCGCGGTTTTAACACTTTTGAAACTTTCTAGCAGAAACTGCTTCGGCGCTGCGCGCGACCGTGCGCGCGCAACGCCTGCGGCGTTTCCAATGTAGGCGCACGCACGATCGTGTGCACGAAGCGCCGAAGCAGTTTCTGCTAGAAAGTTTCAAAAGTGTTAAAACCGCGATACCGCGGTTTTAACACTAACGAGACTAAGCACCGGCACCAGCTCACCCTGAGCTGGTGCCCGGTGTTTGTATCTCATACCTACCTTCAGAAGTGGTAGGTTTCCTTTAAAATTGCAGATTGGGAGCCGAGTTGTTCATATGGAAAAAGCATTCTACCAGTTGTCCGTTGTTTACTGGGTTTAAGGGTGAAGAAACTTTTTTTTTTTTCAAATCCTGCCCTTTATTAACCCCTTCAAGAGGAAGCCAGTTTGTATGTTTAGGCTCCTCCCCATTTTTGTAATCTGATGTGTGTCGCTTTATATGGTTATAACTTACCAAAGTGATTTTGAGATTTTTTTGGCCACATTATACTTCATATTAGTGGTAAATTTTGGTTGATATGTATATTTATTTAGAAAAAAATATATAATTTTTTAAAAAGTTAAATATTCTAAATTATCTCCTTTTCAGACAGACATTTCCTATAGGTCTTCTTTATGTTTTCATCATTTTTAAATTTATAGTTAATTATGACTTCACAACCCCTTATAAATTACCCCATTTTCAAAATTGCATCCCTCAAACTAGTAAAAAAGCCTGTTAACCCTTTAAAAGCTTCATAGTAACTAAAACAAAGTGGGGGTGAAATTTAGAATGGTCTAATTTAGTCAGTAATAAAAGCCCTACAATGTACACATTCACAAAAGATAGAAAGGAGAAACCCCATCTTAACCCCTTTGGGATTCAGCCTATTTTGGCCTTTAGGATGCTATGATATAGCCAGAGGATTTTGAGATTGTTTTCTCATGACACATTGTACTTCAAATTAGTTTAAACATTTGGATGATCAGGCTCCCGAACAGCATTCAAGAGCATTTGCCTGAGTAACCCATTTGGCCGAGAGACAATTTCCCTCCTGTACTAAATCTTTAACGCCCATCCCCCAGACATCAAGTCACGATTTATGGATCAGTGGGAATCATATTTAGGCTGAGAACTGTCCATGGCGAGATGGTGACATTGTTGCTCCACTCTTGCAAAGGGCAGCCATCAGGCATCATTGACGGAGACCTCCCTTAGATTACTAAATAGAGTTTATTACATTCCCCCCGTCTGGCAACTATGTATCCCCACCTACCCAATACCTGCTTTTGAGGCTGTAATGCTCTGGGTGATATGGCCCACATCTGGTGGCACTGCCACCTGGTTCCCTCTCTCTGGAACAACGTTAAGACCCTTATCCGCTCTATATTAGGTAATGCAACCCCGGTAACCTCTGCTGTACTCCTTCTAAACCAGCAAGGTCAAAAATAAAGCGCATCGATCGGCTCAGTTTATAGCTTGGCAACTAGAATCCATATAGCGACAAAATGGAAAACACCGAATCTGTTATTTACAGCGGTTTACAGAGTAAACCTATTGATGTTGTTCAAAAGGAAAGAGCCAACCAGGACAGACACACTGTATTTGAAGGTATTTGGAACCCATGGATCACTGAACACGGTTCACCTACCCTTGTGAGGGCTCTAACAATACGTATGCTTGTTACCACTCTCACCTTTAGCCAGATTGTCATAGATTGTCACGGACGCAGTGATACCAAATATGTGGGGGTTTTGTGTATTTTAATCAATTTTACTGAATAAAAACTGATTTGGAGAAAATCTTGTTCATTTAAGCATCACCATCTTTGCATCATATGCATAACTTTTTTATTTTTCAGCTGACAAATCTGGTTAAGGGCTTATTTTTTGCGAGAAAAGTTGTTCTTTTTAGTGGTCTTATTTTAGGGTGCGTAACTTTTTTTAAACCACTTTTTAGAGCATTTTTTGGAAAGTATGAATTAAAAATGATCTTTTTTTGGAGAGGTTTTTGCGTTTCATTCTCCAGCTTTTACCGTACAGATCCAGTACGATTCTGTTTCATTATACAGATTGTTACGGAAGCGGCAATACCAAGTATGTGGGTTTGTGTTTTTTTTACTTTATTAAGTGTTTTTATGGGAGAGTGGCATTTTAGGGGCTTTTATTTTTATTTATTTATTCTAATGTTTAAACTTTAGTGTTTTTAACTTTTTTTACTTCTACAAACTTGAATTTGAACCAGTGATGCTCTGATCGCTGGTTCAAGTCCAATACACTGCTCTACAATACTAATTAATTGTAGAGCAGTGTAAACTGACTGTGAATGCAGACGCATGCGCTGAGAGTTTATAGTCAGACCCGGATGGGGTCTCACTGTCAAGAACATCGGGCAGCCCTGGGACACTTGGTAGACCTCGGGGCTGCCCAGAAAAGGATCAGATCCCCCGGTAAGCAGCACGGGGGAACCGATCCATAAGGGGTAGACCTTTGCACGCCTCGGTCATACTTGACCACAGCGAGTACGGGGTTAACACTCGGGATCAGAGCCGGCTCCGATTGTGGGTGTTAGAGTGCGGTGTCAGCTGTAATATACAGTTTTAACATGCCTTCCGGGGGTCTTTACCCCACGATCACCCCCCCCCCTGCGCGCGCCGTTTTCAGGGCGCCGATCGCTGCTATGGCGGGACCCCAGAGAAGCCTGAAGGCAGTGCCTTTAAGATGGCATCTGCTAATACCCTGCAATACATGAGTATTGCAGAGTATTATCATGAACAAGCAATCAGATGATTGCTTGTTCATGTCCCATGGTTGATCAAGTAAAAAATGTAAAAAAAAATGTTTTTCAATAAAAAATAACTTTATAAATCACTAAAAATGCCCATAAGCCCCAAAACATATAAAGAGACATATAACGCTCAAAAAAGTCTAAATCATAACACAAACCCACATATATAGTATCACCGCGTTCGTAACAATCCATAGAATAAAGCTAAATAACTATTGAACCCATATGATGAACGCCGTAAAAAAAAACCTTAAAAAACCCGCCAAAAATTATGATTTTTACCTATTATATCCCACTAAAAATGCAATAAAAAGTGATCAACAAAACATATGTAATCCAGAATGATACTGTTGCAAAGTACAACATGTCCCGCAAAAAAACAAGCCATCAACCAGCTCCGTAGCCAAAAACGTAACAATGTTATGCCACTTGGAAGACGGTGATGCAAAAATGATAGATTTTTCCCCACATTAAGGTTTTATTTGGCAAATTTAGTAAAACATAAGAAAAAATATTGATGTCTGGTATCCCCGTAATCGTATCGACCCATAGAATAAAGATAACATAATTATTAGGCTATATGGTGAACAAAAAAAAAAAAAAAGTAAAAAATCCAGTACAGAATTGATGCTTTTCTACTCATGACCTCAAAAAAAGTTCCTTAATTTTCAACAATAGGTGATACCAACCCCATAATGGTAACACTGGAAAAAGCATCTCATCCAGCAAAAAAAATGCCATCACATGGCCCAAATAACGTTATAGCGAAAATTTTATAGCCTTCAAAAAGGGGCAACGAGAAAACTAAAATCCTGGCAGCTGCAGGCTGCTCCTTCTCTTCTGCGCCTCGCTGTACCCCATAACACAAGTAATGTCCACATGTGGGGGGTCTCTGCACTCAGGAGAAATTGTAGAACAAATTTTATGGTGGGTTTTCTCTTTTTATCTTTTGGAAATGTGCAAATTTTAGGGCTAAATGAACGTATAACCGACAAAATTTGACCATTCTAAATTTCACCGCCATTTTGATTCAATTACTATGAAGATCTCAAGGGGTTAACAATCTTTGTAAATGCTGTTTCTGATAGCTTGAGGGGTGCAGATTTGAAAATGGGTTGGTTATATAGGGGTTTTTAATGCTAAATATGTAAAATTTAATTTCAAACAGTATTTATCCCCAAAATAGTCAGTCAATTCTGAAAATACGGAAAATCGCTATTCGATTTGTAAGCCGCGTGACGTCAAAATAAATGATCCAAAAATTTCAAAAATTAGGAAAATGTAAAGTAGACATATGGGAAATGTTATTCGGCAAGTTATTTAGGTGGTAAATCGGTCTACCTGAAAATGCGGTGATTTCGAATTTCGAAAATGGCAATTTTTTTCTAAAAATTCATCATTTGTTTCTTATTTTTGTAAATAAACACAAAACTTATCAGCCAAAATTTACCACTGAAATGAAGTACAACATGTGATGAAAAAACAATCTCAGAATCGCTTTGATAAGTAACAGTGTTCAAAAGTTATAACCACATAAAGAGATGCAGGTCAGAATCCAAAAAATGGGACTGAGCCTTAAGCTTATTTTTTTACAGATTGAGATTGAGATGCTGTCCGAGCAGCCCGGAGCATCTGAAAGGTGAGTACTCCATTTATTTTTTTGTGCTGGGGAAACAGGGGGCTGGTTAGCTATACACTACACGGGGCTGGCTATAAACTACAGGGGCTGGCTATTTACTGAAGAGGCAGGCTGGCTATATACTAAAGGGGCAGGCTGGCTATATACTACAGCGGGTTGGCTGGCTATATACTACAGCGGGTTGGCTGGCTATATACTACAGCGGGTTGGCTGGCTATATACTACAGGGGGCTGGCTGGCTATATACTACAGGGGGCTGGCTGGCTATATACTACAGGGGTCTAACTGGCTATTTACTACAGGGGGCTTGCTGGCTATATACTGGGAGGCTGTGACCAATGCATTACCGAGCACTGGGAAATACTCGAATAATAAAATTATTAGCATCAGATTTTCATTTTTAATACCTATTAAAATTATATAAATTTGACTTCCATGTAATCGCACTGTCCCAAAGAGTAAAGGGGAGGTGGCAGTTGGCCTGCACAGTGGAATCTGTAAAAACAGAGCCTACAAAAAGCGTTTTTATGTTAAGTTTACTGCATATTAATTTTTTGCCAGCTTCCCAGTACACGGCACGAAATATAACAAAATTTTCATACTTTGGTGTACAGACCTTTGGAGTAAGGTGTATTTTCATTGCTGGAATTTTTGGGACTGTAAAACCATGAGAACTTTTCATCATTGTTATTTATGTTCTGCAAAATGTGGCGCTTTATTTTTCGGTTACAGGGTTTACCTTTATCTTTTAAAACATCAGGAATTTTGGGACACAGCGATACCGAACATGTTTATAATTTTCTCATGCATGCATGCATTCTCATGTTGGGTTCATATTGTGTTAACATCATGTTTACTTGGTGTAAACACAATGGATCAAATATATGAAAACTGGTGCAATCTGCCTTAGTGCAGTTTGTCTCACTAATGTGCACTTTGCACCAGATAATCTAAAAGTGTAATTTTAATCCATTGTAAAAATTTAATCCATTTTGTTTTCAGAATGCGGAGAGTTGGTGCACTTTGCTTTTTCTGCTAGGACATAATTTTTGCGAAGTACAGTAATAAATGTGGCACAAACTCTAACTAAGCCCTTCCACGCCCCCTGAGGTGCTCAGTTTTCTAAAGTGTTGGAAAAAGTGCAATTGTAATACAAAAGTGGCACAGACAGTGGGAACGAAGAGTATTCAGACCCCTTTAAATTTTTCACTCTGTTTCATTGTAGCTCTTTGGCAAGATAAAAAAAAGGTTCTTTTTTTCTTGCCCATTAATTAACACACTGCACCTCATCTTGACAGAAAGAGAAATGTAGATATTTTTGTCAAGAAAACTGAAATATCATGGTCATAAGTATTCAGATCCTTATACTTATTTTGAGCTAGTACAGCCATGAGTCTTCTTGGGAATGATGCAACAAGTTTATCACAGCTGTATTTGGGGATCCTCTGCTATTTTTCCCTCCAGATCCTCTCCAGTTCCCTCAGGTTGGATGGTGAACATTGGTGGAAGCCATTTTCAGGTCTCTCCAGAAATTCTCAATTGGGTTTAGGTCAGGGCCCTGGCTGGGCCGGTCATGTCAAGAATGGTCACAGAGTTGTTTCGAAGCCACTGCTTTGTCATTTTAGCTCTGTGCTTAGGGTCAATGTTTTGTTGGAAGGTGAACCTTCAGCCCAGTATGAGGTGCAGAACACTCTGGAAGAGGTTTTCATCCAGGATCTCTCTGTACTTGACCGCATTCATCTTTGCTTGAATTGCAACCAGTTGTCCTGTCCCTGCATATGAAAAACACCCCCATAGCATGATTCTGCCACCATCTAGTCCAATCAATCTAACTAAACACAGGAGGACTTCAACGAAGGAGTAGAACCATCTAAAGGAAATGGACAATATGTAAGTTAAATATGAGTGTCACAGCAAAGGGTCTGAATACTTATAACCATGTGATTTTTCAGTTTTTCTTGTTTAATAAATTTGTAGAAATGGCTACATTTATTTAGTTTTCTGTCAAGATGTGGTGCAAAATGTACATTACAGAGCAAAATAGAAGACCTCATTTGATGTTACCATTTGGCTGCAATTTACAAACAAAGAGTGAAAAGGAATCTGAATACTTTCCGTACCCACTGTACAAAGTTAATATGATTGTTAAAAAGGAAAATGTCCATCAAATTCAACCAAGTAAGGGATTGGATGAGAAAGAAATTAACGGGAAGCAAATCTATATTATAGCATAACCATCAATGTTATTTTGATGTAAAAGGGCATCTAAGCACGTCAAGCACTATGCTGTTGTCAGTATTCGGAATATGTGGATCCATTGTACCACCGCAGGAGAGCTCGCCACAAAGCGGGATGTACTTGCTGTGGCAGGGTACCACCAGGTCGTCCCACAGGTGCGACTACCTTAACGGAAGACAGTCTCGTGGTCGGGTCCAGGAACAGGGTCAGGGCAGGTGGAAAAGATGCAGGGTCAAGTCCAATCCGGAGTCAGCAACGGGAGGTCTGGCAAATGGGAACACGGGTACACAGCAACGCAGGAACACAGCAACACGGAGGGACTCTAGTAACACAGGACTCAGGAGCAGGAACACACAGGAACGCAGGGATACACAGGAACGCAGAATAATCGCTACGAAGTTTTCTCTAAGGCTGTAAGGCACAAAGATCCGGCAGGGCTCGCAGGAAGAGGCAGACTTAAATAGGTTTCCAGGAAATGGGCAGCACTAATTAACAGCGTGCTGTCCCCTTAAATCTTCTGAAGCTGGCGCGTGCACCCTAGAGGTCGGGAGCGCGCACGGCCGAAGAAGACAGAGCAGGAGCCGGGAGTGGTGGGAAGCTCTGGCAGCACACAAGCAGGGGGATAGGAGCACTGGTCCCTACTGTGACCAGCTCTTGGGGCAGGCTATTCCACAGATTCACAGTTCTTACAGTAAACAAGCCTTGTCACTTCTGGTGATTAAACCTTGTGTTCTCCAGACACAAACAGTGTGCCCTTGTCTTTTGATTTTAAATATGTCCTAGATTAACTCTTTAACATAGTGAATGTTATAGTATATTTAGGCATTCTGTGCACCCACTTAGCAACCACTGGCATGTCCTCTATAACAATGTCTGTGATTGGCGGGGCTGGACATGTGACTTTGCAGTATAACGGCAGGGTCACATGTCCAGATGCCATTGCACACAGAGACAAAGCTAGGGAAAGAAGCTTGCTGCTCTTCATAAGATCAGACAAAAAGGCATGGTGATCTCAAAACCAGTGATTGCTCTTTTCAGGGCACTTAGGTATACAGATGTGGCTGCTGTTATAAGGGACAGGTGGAAATCTAAAATGCCATTTTCAGGGCATTCTGAAGAACTGCATTAGGCTAATCATATGCTGCTACAGTGAATGGATATTCTTACTGCTTATACAACAATAATTGTAAAGACCATATAGGAATATTAGCAATTATTGCATCATTCAACAAGATCTTGAAGGTCCTGTCTCTGTATAGTTTTCAGTCCCGAGAAAGATGAAATACTGGTGAAAATAGACTGTTTGCCAATATAGGACATCTTGCTGGATGTGATGCTCTGAAATACTTCTTACAAAGATACCAAGATAAAAGTCCAAAAAGCCAAAGCTTCATTTTCAAAGCCTTACTTTTTTGGTTTTGGTACTTTCATTTAGCCAAAAAATGACAATTTCAAAATTGTCAACACCATTTTGATTTAACCCATGTGCAATACTGAAAAGGTTAACAAATTTCATAAAAGTTGTTTTATGCAGGTTAAGGTGTTTAGTTTCTATATTAGGCTAATTTACCGTGTTTTACTATTATTCAGGCCTCTCAAAGTCACTTAACCCCTAGGCGCACCAGGACGTTATAGTACGTCCCGGTGGCTAGATACTTAGCGCACCAGGACGCACTATAACGTCCTGCTTCTGGCACCGGCTCACGAACGGAGCCGGTACCAGAAGCAGCGGCTGTCAGCTGTCTAGTACAGCTGACAGCCTGCGCTAACACCCGCGATCGGAGCCGACTCCGATCGCGGGTGTTAACCCCTTACACGCCGCGGTCAAGCATGACCGCGGCGTGTAAGGGTCTTCCCCCTATGGATCGGATCCCCCGTGCCGCTTACCGGGGGATCCGATCCTCTCCTGGGCAGCTCCGAGGACTGGCATGTGCCCCGGAGCTGCCCGGTTTCCATGGCAGCCAGAACCCTTCCGGGTCTGACTGCAAACTGTCTGAGCATGCGCAAGCATGCTTAGACAGTTTACACTGCTCTACAATAAAATAGTATTGTAGAGCAGTGTATTGAACTTAAACCAGTGATCAGAGTATCACTGGTTTAAGTTCAAGTATGTAGAAGTAAAATTATGCAAAAACACTTAACACTACACATTATAATAAATAAAAAATAAATACATAAAAATATAAGCCCCTAAAATGTCACTTTCCCATAAAAACACTTAATAAAGTATAAAAAACATAAAAACACAAAAAACCCCCGCATGTTTGGTATTGCCGCGTCCGTAACAATCTGCATAATAAAACAGAATCATTACTGGACCCGCACGGTAAACGCCGGAGGAAAAAAACGCAAAAAACGTTCCGAAAAAAAGATAATTTTTAATTAATACCCTATAAAAAATGCTCTAAAAAGTGATTTAAAAAATTTTATGCACTCTAAAATAAGCCCACTAAAAAGAACAACTGTTCTCGCAAAAAATAAGCCCCTAACCAGATTTGTCAGCCAAAAAATAAAAAAGTTATGCATATGAATAGATGGTGATGCTAAAATGAATAAGATTTTCTCCAAATTAGTTTTTATTCAGTACAATTGAATAAAATACACAAAACCCCCACATATTTGGTATCCCTGCGTCCGTAACAATCTGCATAATAAAACAGAATCGTTATTAGATCCGCAAAGTGAACCCCGTAAAAAACAACCTCAAAAAACTCTCTCTGAAAAAAAGATGATTTTTTATTAATGCCCTTTAAAAATGCTCTAAAAAGTGATTTAAAAAAGTTACGCAATCTAAAATAAGACCACTAAAAAGAACAATCCTTCTCGCAAAAAATAAGCCCTTAAACAGATTTGTGAGGTGAAAAATAAAAAAGTTATGCATATGAAAGACGGTGATGCTAAAATTAACAACAATTTTGCCAAATTACTTTTTATTCAGTAAAAATGGGAAAAAATAAAAAATATATATAAATGAAGTATTTTTGTAATCGTGGCGACCCATAGAATAAAAATAATATACTATTTTTATGGTATGGTTAACGGCCAAAAAAAAAACACATAAAAATGTTCCTAAAAATTGACGATTTTCATTTCCTCCACCAACAAAGCTTTAATTAAATCTCACCAATTAGCTATAGATGCCCCAAAATTATGTACCAGAAAAGTGCATCTCATGTGGCAAAAGAAATAAGCCCCTATAGGTCCTCAATAAAAAAAGAAAAAAATTATAGCCTGTACAATGTGACATAGCAAATCGGATCTGGATGGCGCCTCCTTCCCTCCTATGCCCAGCCGTGCGCCCATACAGCAGGTTACCACCACATATAGGGTATCGGTGTACTCGGGAGAAATTGGGTATCAAACTTTGTGGAGCCTTTTTTCATTTAATCCATTGTAAATGTTTAATTTTCCACCCAAAATGAGTGTATTGTGAAAAAATATTACAATTTTCAGACTGCACCTCCGTTTTGTTTTAACCCCTATAAAACACCTAAAGGGTTAACAAACTTCTCAAAAGTGGTTTTTCATACGTTGAGGGGTGTAGTTTCCACAATGGGGTAATTTATGAGTCTCGCTATTATTTAGGCCTCTCAGTGTCAATTAGAAGTTGAGCAGGTCCATCTAAATACGGGTTTTGGTGATTTTACAAAAAATGTGAAAAATGATACCTAAATTCTGAGCCTCAGAACATTCTAGTAAAATATGTGGAATCTTAAAAAAACCATGCCAACATAAAGCAGACATTTGGGAAATGTAAGTTATGAATTTATTTGGGTGCTATGACTATCTGCATCAAAAGTAGAGAATTTAGAACGTTGAAAATATAGAATTTTTCCAATTTTTTGCCAAATTTTGTTTTTTTTCATAACTAAACGCAAAAGATTTCATCCAAATTTTTAAACTAATTTGAAGTACAATGTGTCACGAGAAAACAATCTCAAAATCCCCTGGATTTCTCATAGCGTTCCCACGCTATAACCACTTATAGTGACACAGGGCAGATTTGAAAAATGGGGCCGCGTCCTTTAGGCCAAAAGATGCTGTGTCCCGTAGGGGTTAAAACCTAACCAGGTCCCTCAAGACATGAGTCTTGATGATTCTCATGAAAACGTGAACAATTTAACCTAAAGTTCTAAGCCTCCTAACATGCTACAAAAATGAGTGGGTGCATAAAAAAATTGGGAAAATGTTTGTTATTGAGTAATTTGAGGAAAATTTCAAACTTTTCTGAATTTTTGCCAAATTTCCATTTTCTTAAGAATGAAACGCAAAACTTGTCACCCAAATTTTTCAACTATAATGAAGTACAATGTGTCACGAGGAAAGAATCTCTAAATCACCTGGAAGGTGCAAAATGGCCAAGTCGTTAAAGAGTAGAGGGTTACAAAGTCAATGTTTTGGAGTGGCCGTCACAAAGCCCTGAATTTATGGGCAAAGCAAAAAAGGCAGGTGCGAGAAAGATGGCCTTTTGTCCTGTCAGTTCTGTCATGAGGAAAACTATTGTGTAAAGAGTGTGGAAGGGTATCCAAAACATTTCACCCAAGTCTTACAGTTATGTAAAGTTATGTAAACTTTTGACTTAGGGAAAGTAATAAAAAGGCCTTAAAAATCTCTCTTTCATTTTTCTGACATTTGGCAAATATAAATAATTTTGGTAATCCTAATTTACCTAAAACGGGAAAGTTTTTTCCGATTTCATTTCAAATATTTAGAAAGACGTGGTTATGTGTGTGTGTGTATATATATATACATACATTATACATTAGTCCGATGCGCCTTATATATGTAATAATTACATATATAAGGCGCATCAGACTATAAGGCGCAGGGTCCGGGGGCCGGGGGCGTGGCGGAGATCCGACGTGACGCGGCGACGTGACGCGGCGACGGGATGCGACGCCGAGACGCGACGGGGAACGCGGGGAAGGTGAGCGGGGAAGGTGAGGGGGAGGTGGAGGAGGGCAGCGGACCATACTTACATAGGTCCCCGCTACCGGAGACAGCAGATCTCCCGCTGGAGATCTGCTGTCTCCGGTAGCGGGGACCTATGTAAGTATGGTCCGCTGCCCTGTGCCCAGCGCCATACATAGGGCGCACCGGACAATAAGGCGCACTTTGGATTTCCACGGAAATCCAATGCTTTTAAGTGCGCCTTATAGTCCGGAAAATACGGTACTTGGGAAACCAAATAAAGCAAAACATGACTACTAAGATTATACACAATAGAAGCACAGTGTTACAAATAATAATCAGTGTAGCATCAAAACAATATATATCTTCTTCCTCAATTCTCTTATAAGTAAATGTTCTTACCTGCAAGAACCTGTACTTTTACACATTCCAAGGAGTGGTCTTTTTTCAGAAAAACTATCAGCCTTTTGGGAACCTACAAAAGTTTTGAATAATTTGTAATAATTGAATAAAGACAGCATAAAAGATACATAAAAATAAGAATAGTTCTATGCATAATTATGCAAAGCAAGTCACATTGATGCAACAATTTAGAGTACAGGGCTAATGACAGTTATTGGGAGGGATTTTTTAATTCAAAAGTTTTCTGGTATACATGGGATGAAATAGTCATAATTCCTGGTCAAGCGCCAGTCCCCCCTCTAGAAACCTCTTTAGTGAAAAGTTGGAATGTAGGGGTTATAGATGCCCTGGCCTGCCGAAATTACTATACCCAGTGTCAGAGTCAGAAATATACAATTATATGGCATTTGACAATGTTCTACAGAAAACTCCATTGTACGTCACAGCTTAATAACCATTTTGCAGCACAGAGCATGTATAAGAAACTGGGAAAACATATTGACTCGAGCATAAGCCTAGGGTGGGAAATGCATTTGTCACAGCCTTCCCCGTATATAGCCAGGAAGCACATGCCCCCTAGCATATAGCCAGTAGCCCCCTGCCCCTAATATATAGCCAGCCCCCTAGAACAGTGATGGCAAACCTTTTAGACACCGAGTGCCCAAACTACAACCAAAACCCACATATTTTTCGCAAAGTGCCAATGCGACAATTTAAGCAGTAACTTATCACTCCCTGCTCTGTCACAGTTTTAAATTGTATAGGCATCTGAGGACTCCAATACAGTAGAAAGAAGGAAAAGAAGTTTGGATTATCATTGTAGCTTCATTCTAGGGTCCTGGGACTGCAAGAGGCCTTGAGTCCTGTTTGGCAAACTCTACCCTGGGGTGATGGCAAGGGTGCCCATAAAGAGGGCTCTGAGTGCCACCTCTGGCACCCGTGCCATAGGTTCGCCACCACTGCCCTAGAATATAGCCAGCAGCCCCCTTGTATATAGCCAGTGCTTTCCCCCAGTATATAGCCAGTGCCTGCCCCCCAGTATGTAGCCAGTGCCTGCCCCCCAGTATGTAGCCAGTGCCTGCCCCCTTAGTATATAGCCAGCAGCCCCCTACCCCCAGCATATAGCTAGTACCTTCCCTCCAATATATAGCCAGTGCCTGCCCCCCAAGTATGTAGCCAGTGTCTGCCCCCAAGTATGTAGCCAGTGTCTGCCCCCTGTCCAGTCAAAAAAAAAGTTTGGACTCATCTTTCTGACAACCCCCACAGCTCCTATTCTGTCCTTAGCTCCAGCTGTCCCTGTACACACTACTCCCTGTACCGGCCCACTTCCTAGAAACCAGACACTCCATAAATCAACTTAAATTCCAGATTATTGAGCATGTTGAAACGCCAAGGAGAGGAGGGGATCGAGTTGCGCTATTAAAACAACGTGAATCTTACTGGATTCACACTCGGCAAACACTACAACCAGATGGACTTAATCGGGACTATAGCATACAAAGTTTCTGTTGATTTCATCCTTCCCTTCCAATGTCTAACTAGTTTGTTCTTTACAGAGACGATAGAACTTTCCAGATGTGGACTCATGGACACCACCACTAAGGATGGGTAAAATAACCCCGTTCCCTGTGTGTTTCTAATCTTTTCCAAATTTTCATACTAAATCCTTCTTCCAATTTTTTAACCCCAATTTTCGCATGTCTTAATTTTTTTCATTTTTTCATATTTTAAATTTTTCCAATTTTTCTCTTTTCATTTTACTTTTATTACATTTACTTTTATAAATTTTTATTTATATCCGTTCCTTCAGTTTTACCCTTCATTTCTATCCTGTTTGACAGTCCGATTTTTGCCCTCATGTGACGCTCCGATGTGTCAGCATCGATGCCCAGCTTTAGCCTTAACACCGTGGCCTATACCAATTTACTCCACTGCATTTCCTCCTACTCACATATGACCCCTCTATGCGCTCCATACCAGGAACACGGATACCGCTATTCCGGACGCTTTGGAGGCCTATGCGCATGTCCGCGCTTGCGTTCCAGCAAATGGAATGCATCTATGACAACTTCCGGTCCTATACCGGAAGTTGCTGGTGCAATACCGGAAGTTCACTCCCACCATGACGGCCAAGGCTTTTAAAGCCGCCGACAACAGGAGGAGACCAGCGCCACACTCCACTGAGCAGCACAGACTGCCATTCCATCATGGCAGCGCTATTATTGCTATAAGCAAACTCCCTCATCGATATTACTGATACAAACTGGTAAGCTGACCTCTCTCTTCTATATGTATTCCCTACAGGTTATCTTATATTCTGAGATTGGGTTAGATCTACCTTTCATGGACATATGAAGACTACTATACCTACTACCAACAGCCATTACTTGTTAATACTATTGCTGTAACTTATAACTGTGACACCTAGTTGTGGAGCTTGCTCCCTCTCTATCCGATACAAATGTGATGTCAGCATGTTTGTGATATTTTGTACATATGTAAATAGTATTTTGATGTTTATATAATAGTTCTGATCCACTTTTTGTACTATATTCACAGAGTTTGATAAAGGTCTATTGTTGACCGAAACATCACATTTGAAAGTTTGTTTCAATAAAAATTCCTTGCAACTCATACAATGTGACTGGAGTCCAAGATTTTCCTACATTATACGAGATTGGGACCCTCTCCAGAGCACCTGCACCAAACATTGATTTGACTGTGCAGCCATAATCCAATTTTTAACTTATTTTGACTGACAGCTCTGCCTTGTGTTACATTCATGTCATGTGAATAGAGTGACATCATATTGGGCCCTTTAGCTACCTAATATTAGCAAACTGTACCCGTATTGTACTGTACTGTATGAATCTGATTACATAAAACCACAGCAGCCTCTATTAAGGAGGGAGAGGTGCAGAAATCCATAGAGGCTGCTGTGATTTCAGCTCTCGAAATTATCAGAACCGAGCTTACTGTCATTGTTTACTTTTACCCACGATCACTGCCATGTATAAAAGGGCCACTGGCTAATGGGTGATATCTGCTGGATTGCCAAGGAAAGTGGTAGAGTGACTATAGGTTTTTTAATTATTTTGTATGAAATTCTAGAACCAGTATAGAGAAGCTTCCACCAGCCAGTGTTTTGTGGGCATACTCACATGTTGGTCTGCAGTAAAGAAAACTACAATTCCCAGCAGATCCATAGGTCACTAAGGGCACGTTGGGAGTTGTAGATACACAGAGGAAAAGAAGAATAGTAACCAGATATGGAATGTGTCAGCCTCTCCTTATAACTCACCTTTATAATCCCCCTGCCACTCTCTGTAGCCTTTGGGGAGGTTGGATGCCAGGGAACTGCTGTGTGATATTGTACAGCTCAAGCCCAGGGATTCTGCTGATAGTAAGATGCTGAGCGTGCACCCCAGTGCTGCTGGAGGAAATTACTGTCAGTGCTGCTCCCATAATATTCAAAGTGTACGTGCTGTATGCTGGGACCACACTGACACCTATAGCAATGCTTTGATGGCAAGGCATGTTGAGCAGAGAAGGAAGGTCCTGCATTAAATTACAAAGAGATGTTGTATGTCCTCTCCCCTCACGCATGACATAGGTTCGCCAACACTGCCCTAGAGCATAAAAATAATAATACTGGAGACCCCGGAGCAGCCATAAAAAACCCCAAACAAATCCTCTCATTTTCTTCTTCTCCTCCCAGAACCCTATTGCAGATTCTCCTCTACTTCATGTGCTGCTCTGTTCTGTGCTGGTTGTATGTGGTAGCATGAGAACCAGAACTGCACCAGACGCAGGAGAGGACCCCGGAGCAGTACAGTGCTGCTAATGAGTACCTAACACTCCTGGGTCCTAAATAATAATAATAATAATTCTTTATTTATATAGCGCACACAGATTACGCAGCGCTGCACAAGCATGTCAAACTGTCCCCATGGGGCTCACAATCTAAACAACCTAACAGTATGTTTTTGGAGTGTGGGAGGAAACCGGAGTACCCGGAGGAAACCCACGCAAACACTATCCTGCGGGTGCTCTGCTCTGGGTCCTGACCTTGATGCATACAACCAGTGTCAGGAGTCAGGACACACAGCGGCAGAAGAGGACCTAGGAGCAGTGAGAACTTCTCAGCTCCACTCAACGCTACCTGGCCTCACTCACCAATGAAAGCTTCCATTAATTAGGGAAGTGCTCATTGGACTTTGACTGTCAGCAGGATGGGGACCACAACTCATTTCTTGACCGGCTGCATGTGGCTTGTTGGTGCGATTTGTGCACCCCAGATCCCCCTTTTTAGTTAACATGAATGTGGCTTCACGTTATGTACATGCTCAGTAGAGATGCTCCACTACTATAAATTAGAGATATAAGGCACTGGGAAGGAATGTCTGAATTTATCTCAGCACTGCTAGAGTGACCAGGAAAGCAGGAATGTAGAGTCGGAGTAATGGAGCTGGAGTCGGTGGGCATTTTGGTGGAGCCGTAGTCCGAGTCGGAGTTCTGGAAATTGAGAAGTTAGAGGTTTGGCTTACCGACTCCACAACCCTGCAAAGCAGCGCTGTTAGGGACTTACAATTAAACAGCATGAGCCACTATTGGATCATCTGACACACACTTGCACATTAGTGAGGCAAATGGAACTAAAACAGTTTGCACCAGTTTTCACATATTTGGGACGTAGTGTACAGGATAGCACGGAGCAAAGCATGTGGAAGAGAAGTTTTCCTCATTCCTGTCAAGTATGGCTATCCATTGATGATCACCACCCACACCACTCCTGCTCAGGCAGCAAATTGCTAGGGACAGCTGGCACAGAAAACAATTGACCTGTGTTTTCTGTATGGAGTAGCACATCTGTAGAGACAGACAAAATTGCTGCCATAGAGGCTGTCCTGCCTACACTAGGAGAGGTTAATAATCTCCATCTATGCTTTGGGCTTGGGTCTTGATGAGGAGCGCAACTACAGCAATAGCAGCCAAGACAGCTGCTGCGGGGCCAGAAGTGTCAGGGGGCACCAGCATCCAACTTGACACACTAAATAATGGAGGATGTTCAGCATTATATACATATTGTATATTGTACAATAATTTGCATTTAATATGCATATGCAAATAATATGCATATGCAATAATATGCAAATAATATGCATTTAAAAGTGCCCATCTTGAAAAGTACACAGCACGAATTGGCAGCTCAGATAAGAAATGTTGGGGGAGAGGGAGGGGACACCAAAAAGGAGGGACTAGGTATCACTCAACTCTCATTCCTGCTGTTTATTTCCCCCATGTGGTCAGCAGCTACTGGACCAGATCTGTGTAAGTGTATAAATGTATACTTCAGTGTATACATGAGTGAGTATACAAATACGTATATTTCTAAGGGAGTGAAGTGCATTTTGCCAATTGAACTAGGCTTCTTCTGAGTCGCAACCACTTGAAAAATTTCAGAGGAAATCAATATAGCATAAGCAGTCAGTATTACATGATAAATGTTTTGCCTCTCTGGGTTTTCTGTAAGTCCAGAAGTTTTAGAATTGTTGTCCACTAGTTTTTATTTATTTCAACTAGCAAAATTCAATTTGAACTACTGCTATTGAGTTTTAAGATGAGGTCAAATATAAAAAGAAATAAACAGTTAATTGCTATGATTAAAAAGAATACTTAACAATATTTTAGCTCATAAACTGCTTGCATTCATAAGCCATACCTGCAAACATTTCATCAGTATAAGGACTAGAGATGGAATCAGATTAATTGCAGTCTCGCTGATTGTGCTGCAGACACGTGTCCTGCCTAATGGACTCAGTATCCACTTCGATTGCGTGTGTGGGTTAAAGCATAATCCATAGGTTGTGATGGATTAATTTCTTTGATATGTGGAATCGTCTGTGCTAGTGGAATATGCTGGAGATATGCACACCTGCTCAACACGCTTTGTTTAATGCAGCTCAGTGATTGAAAACAAAAAACAAAAATCCAGCCAAATCCATCAAATATCCAAAGAGTTGAAATCCTGTTGCAAAGTCCTTTTCTTAAACTCCCAAATCCTTTTAATTCTGTCATATAACACTACAGCATTTATCAAAAGCTGAAAATCCAGACAAATCACACAATTAAAGTAATGAAAAAGGCACCACCTGCCCTTATCTAGCCCTCCACTTAATAAAATGGTGACACTGGTTCACCTATCTGAAAAAATGTGCATAATGATTGCGAGTTACTAGGCAAGCTTTCATTTAATCAACTTGGAGTACTTTAATCACAATGAAGACATCCAGCCTCAATCTGATGACCTCCAATGTAATTCATTTCCTGGTCCATGCATACTGCTCTTTATAGCATTGCATCCCTTCACACATCCTAGTTCATAACATTTCATCAGGAGTACCAAATAATATAAAGGTCGATCTAAACATTAAAATCTAATATAATGTAGGTCCCTGTCGTGCCAACAAAAAAACTCTGATCCCTCAAAGCATGAAAGTATCCACTGCTTTTTAGCATCACGGCATTAGAAGTAGAGCAGTAGAGTAGATCAGTGTTATTTAGGACACTTAACCACCACATGGTTTAGTGCCCCAAATTGCCGTTTAGTTTTTCCCACTGTGACCACAACAAAAAAAGTGCATCAGGTCTAAATTGCTGCACAGATGTGGGGAGCTCCAGAGACAAGTCTAATGCGCTATATAGGACTCATCTCTAGGTAGGTATAAACTATTTTTTTAAGAGCACTTAACAAAAGGTCCTGTTGTTGGTCCCAAGTTGCCCAGCGAGGCCTTTAGTGATTAGATTTCTCAGAAGATCCCACAAATTCTTTACCGAATTAAGATCTGATTTTGGAATCACCATTATTATCTGTAATTCAATGTCATATTCCTCAGATCAATTCTGAACATTTTATTTCAGATTTGAAAAATTCATTGTCCTACTAAGGAAGGGTATTAGACGGTGAGCTTTGTCTGCAACAATTATGGTGTGATGTGTTACAGCAACTACTACATTTATACCAGGACCACAGCATTACAAACTTGAGTTTCTCCAAATGCAATTCATCAGATTGTCTCTCATTCTGCTGAAATCAAGAATCAGTATTTTAATAATGATATGAAGGTTACGTTTTATATATGTATTTATGCTCAAGATATTGTTACAATAAGTCGTAAAAGTGCTAACCTGCAAAACCCCTTTAATGAGACCAATAAAATAATGGCTTTTCCACAGCATAGGTCATTAATATTAGACCGATGGGGGAATATATTTCGCTAGAGTAAACCATGTAAAGTTACCTTATCATATTTGATCTCATAGCTGCAGTCTCATATTATCAGAGGTTCTGGGTCTCATATATACATGAACACATAATCAGAGGTTCGGGGTCTCATATATAAAGTCACATATGATCCCAGGTGCAGAGTCACATAAATATACCGTATATACTTTTGAAGACTGAAAAATCTTCAGTCTGGTCTGGGGTCGTCTTATACGCCGGTAATGTTTCTTCTCACCTTTCCCGCGATCCACCGAAGCTCCGCTGCTACGCTCCGACCGCAGGTGACAGCTACGTGGGTGCCGGCGTCGCAGAGAATATGACGTCGGCACGCAGCTGACGTCATATTCTGTGAGCCACCAGCGCTCAATGAGCTGTCACCGCCGGTCGGAGAGTAGCAGCGGAGCTTCGGTGGATCGCGGGAAAGGTGAGAAGGTTTTTTTATTATTAATGTGCCAAGCAGGCTGGCTATATACAGGGGGAGGCGGCAGGATGCAAATTGGGGGGGCCGGCATTCAGCACAATTGGGGGCCGCCAGGCTGTATAATAGCTGGCTGTATACTGGGGGTACAGGCTGGCAATATACAGGGGGAGCTGGCTGTTGGAAAAGGGGTAGTCTTATACGGTGAATATATCTGAAACTCTATATTTTTAACAGGAAAGTAGGGGGGTCGTCTTATACACCAGGTCGTCTTATACGCCGGAATATACGGTAGTTACATATTATCAGAGGTGCAGAGTGTCATATATTAAGTCACAGATAATCAGAGGTGCAGAGTGTCATATATTAAGTCACAGATAATCAGAGGTGCAGGGTCTCATATATAAAGTCACAGATAATCAGAGGTGCAGGGTCTCATATATAAAGTCACATATAATCAGAGGTGCAGGGTCTCATATATAAAGTCACATATAATCAGAGGTGCAGGGTCTCATATATAAATTCACATATAATCAGAGGTGCAGGGTCTCATATATAAAGTCACATATAATCAGAGGTGCAGGGTCTCATATATAAAGTCACATATAATCAGAGGTGCAGGGTCTCATATATAAATTCACATATAATCAGAGGTGCAGGGTCTCATATATAAAGTCACATATAATCAGAGGTGCAGGGTCTCATATATAAAGTCACATATAATCAGAGGTGCAGGGTCTCATATATACAGTCACATATAATCAGAGGTGCAGGGTCTCATATATAAAGTCACATATAATCAGAGGTGCAGGGTCTCATATATAAAGTCACATATAATCAGAGGTGCAGGGTCTCATATATAAAGTCACATATAATCAGAGGTGCAGGGTCTCATATATACAGTCACATATAATCAAATGTGCAGGGTCTCATATATACAGTCACATATAATCAGAGGTGCAGGGTCTCATATATACAGTCACATATAATCAGAGGTGCAGGGTCTCATATATACAGTCACATATAATCAGAGGTGCAGGGTCTCATATATACAGTCACATATAATCAAATGTGCAGGGTCTCATATATACAGTCACACATAATCAGAGGTGCAGGGTCTCATATATAAAGTCACATATAATCAGAGGTGCAGGGTCTCATATATACAGTCACATATAATCAGAGGTGCAGGGTCTCATATATAAAGTCACATATAATCAGAGGTGCAGGGTCTCATATATACAGTCACATATAATCAGAGGTACAGGGTCTCATATATACAGTCACATATAATCAGAGGTGCAGGGTCTCATATATACAGTCACATATAATCAGAGGTGCAGGGTCTCATATATAAAGTCACATATAATCAGAGGTACAGGGTCTCATATATAAAGTCACTTATAATCAGAGGTGCAGGGTCTCATATATAAAGTCACATATAATCAGAGGTGCAGGGTCTCATATATAAAGTCACACATAATCAGAGGTGCAGGGTCTCATATATAAAGTCACATATAATCAGAGGTGCAGGGTCTCATATATAAAGTCACATATAATCAGAGGTGCAGGGTCTCATATATACAGTCACATATAATCAGAGGTGCAGGGTCTCACATATACAGTCACATATAATCAGAGGTGCAGGGTCTCATATATACAGTCACATATAATCAGAGGTGCAGGGTCTCATATATACAGTCACATATAATCAGAGGTGCAGGGTCTCATATATACAGTCACATATAATCAGAGGTGCAGGGTCTCATATATAAAGTCACATATAATAAGAGGTGCAGGGTCTCATATATACAGTCACATATAATCAGAGGTGCAGGGTCTCATATATACAGTCACATATAATCAGAGGTTCAGGGTCTCATATATACAGTCACATATAATCAGAGGTGCAGGGTCTCATATATACAGTCACATATAATCAGAGGTGCAGGGTCTCATATATACAGTCACATATAATCAGGGGTGTAGGGTCTCATATATACAGTCACATATAATCAGAGGTGCAGGGTCTCATATATGCTTTTTTTGACATCCTCTTTCATTTGATTTCTTTTTCGTCAACAAAAATGATAAGGGTATCAGATACTTCCTCCTCAATTTAACAAAAGCTGACAACACGTTGGGTTACTACAATTTATATATAAACCATGTAGGCTCACATAAAAAACTCTGCATTTACCTATCTGCCCACATCAACCTGCATCTCTCTATGATGTGATGTGCCCTATGTGCCAAGCTCACAGCTGAGACCTGTGATTGGCGATCATGGTGACCTGCTCTGTATGAGATGCCAGCTCGGGAACATCATGGTTGAAAACAGCAGAGCAAGGAGTGGTATGCAGATGTAGCCTTAAAATATGAAGTAAATCATTTTTCATTTAGCTTTGGCTGAAATTTAGTCGAAATCACATCAGTAGATATGAATGACATATATTTTGTGCCTTGTGTTTAATAGTTTCTTAACTATAAATCATACTTTGTGTAAGTGTATTTTACTGCATGTCAAAACCATAAAGCTGAAAGTCAGCATGACCATAACTGCTTCTAATAAAATTTTATTTCAAAGTGTAAATTTTCTTGTGCCAAATCTTTACAGGCCTCTCAGATCTGGAACTTTTACTAAGGAATATTTTTATTACACTGTGCGTTTATTAGTTAAATATCTTGGCTAATAACCACCAACAGTAAAAATATACCAGTTCTAAGTTTCTGGTGACCACAGGAAAAAAAATGCCATGTACACTGTGCTAGGTACTTTTTAATAATT
Source organism: Engystomops pustulosus (assembly GCF_040894005.1). Classification (NCBI taxonomy): domain Eukaryota; kingdom Metazoa; phylum Chordata; class Amphibia; order Anura; family Leptodactylidae; genus Engystomops; species Engystomops pustulosus. The sequence goes on along the minus strand of NC_092412.1, from coordinate 130,094,986 downwards.
CCTCATTTAAAATGTATTATTAAAAGTCTAATTAGTCTTGGATTGCTGTTTTGCTCTGATTTGGGCAGGGCTAGATATATACTCAATACTCATCTCATGACAACACACTCTGTCTAAATGATCTTAAAGGGTAATAGGGCATAGAGGGTAGCCCCCTCTACAAGTCAAATGGAGAACTGCTCCCACTCGGGCACGTACATTACATCGGTGGCCATATGGATGGCTATTCCTGCGCACTCTTAACCTTCTTTCCTCACAAAGCAGTGAAAGTTGCACCCAGTGACTGTTACTAAAATCTAAAACGGTTTTCTGATTTCTTAGTTTAAAAGGGAACCTGTCACCACATTTTCAGAAATAGAGCCAGTTAGAGATTCCCTTCTTTTAGAAAAAAATTGTTAACCTTACATCCCCATAAATAAACCATAAGTTATATTTCCTGGCATCAGAGCGGACATGTCCTGCTCAGCCAGCCCCTCCCATCTAGTCCTCCTCATGTCCCAGGCCTTAAAGAGGTTGGCCACATTAACTCATGTTTTGTTAACTCACCATTTAAGAAGTGAAGTGAAGCCTCCTGTCTTCATCAGCCAGACATTTCTGTCCATAAAATGGTTGAAGATGGAGGGTCATGTGATCTCTAACAATCGCCAGTTAAGAGATCACATGACCCTCCATCTGCGGCCATTTTATGGACAGGAATGTCTAGCTGATTAAGACAGGAGGCTTCACTTCACTTCTTAAATGGTGTCATTTGTGGCGGGTTTCTACCATATAGGCCTTATAAAGTCACTTCTGACTAAATTGGCCCTCCATAGGCCTCCCAACATCCTAAAAAAAAGGAAAAGCTGTTTGAAAAATGATGTTAAGTTACATATGGACAATGTTAGTAATCAAGTTATTTTGGTTATATGACTAAATGACATTATTTTTTAACCCCTTACCGACATGTGACATAATACTAAGTCACATGACGGGTGTGGGTGCATTGAGGGGCTCACGGGCTGAGCCCTCTCCATAGCCGTTAAGTCTTTGCTGCATAATGCAGTAAAGGCTTAATGGTAACAACCGCAAACAGTGCCAGCACTGATCGCAGGTGTTTTCCCACTGATGGCCGCCATGTTGCCGAGGATTGTTGCTCCCAATGACGTCATTGGGGAGCAGCGATCCGCCGCAATGACAGCCTTGGATCTTCGAAAGACCCGAGGCTGCTTCAGGTTAACCTATTCATTACAATGTGCTATCAGCACATTGTAATGAATGAGGAGGGGAATCCCCATATACTGCCATACTATAGTATGGCAGTATATGATAGGATCGTAGAGACAACCTAGGGTTAAAGTACCCTAGGGAGCCTGAAAAATGGTAAAAATAAAAAAAGAAATTTTTTTTTTAAATTGTAATTAAAAAACCTAAAAACTCAAATCACCTCCCTTTCCCTAGAACTGATATAAATATAAATAATGAGTTATAAGAAAAAATGGTGCCCAGACTCACGTAGGGCGCTGACAGTGCACTTCCCAAAAGAATACAATACCCTCAATTTAGGGAAAAAGAAAATGAATATTTAATCTATTAAAAATACATACAATAATATTTGTCCATACGTATGGACAAATATTATTGTATGTAATTTTAATAGATTAAATATTCATTGTCTTTTTCCCTAAATTGAGGGTATTGTATTCTTTTGGGAAGTGCACTGTCAGCGCCCTACGTGAGTCTGGGTACCATTTTTTCTTATAACTCATTGTTTTACCGGACGCCTCCGGCGTCACCGGTTCTGCCTGACTGTGGGAGCTGCTTAGACGGTGTTACATCCTAAACATACCCTAAGAATTCTTTCTGGATCCTGACAAGAAATAAGAAGGAACCTCTTCATGTACTGTATTTTATGAGACTATTTACAAGAATCCTCCAGGTGAGCACCTCCGCCTTCTCATACATTAGTGTTGGATTAACCAGACGTTATTACCCGAGGCGCCGTCCTCTGTTGTCTTCCTTTTCTTTATTTTCCTTATTTCAAGTATAAATATAAATAAACAGTAAAAATCATAAACACATTAGGTATCGACAGGCCAAAAATAGGGGGACTGTATATAGGTTTAGGGGGACTGTATATAATTATTATAGGGGGACTGTATATAGTTGTTATAAGGGGACTGTATATAGTTGTTATAGGGGGACTGTATATAGTTATTATAGGGAGTCTGTACACTCACCGGCCACTTTATTAGGTACACCATGCTAGTAACGGGATGGACCCCCTTTTGCCTTCAGAACTGCCTCAATTCTTCGTGACATAGATTCAACAAGGTGCTGGAAGCATTCCTCAGAGATTTTGGTCCATATTGACATGATGGCATCACACAGTTGCCGCAGATTTGTCGGCTGCACATCCATGATGCGAATCTCCCGTTCCACCACATCCCAAAGATGCTCTATTGGATTGAGATCTGGTGACTGTGGAGGCCATTTGAGTACAGTGAACTCATTGTCATGTTCAAGAAACCAGTCTGAGATGATTCCAGCTTTATGACATGGCGCATTATCCTGCTGAAAGTAGCCATCAGATGTTGGGTACATTGTGGTCATAAAGGGATGGACATGGTCAGCAACAATACTCAGGCGGGCTGTGGCGTTGCAACGATGCTCAGTTGGTACCAAGGGGCCCAAAGAGTGCCAAGAAAAAATTCCCCACACCATGACACCACCACCACCAGCCTGAACCGTTGATACAAGGCAGGATGGATCCATACTTTCATGTTGTTGATGCCAATTTCTGACCCTACCATCCGAATGTCGCAGCAGAAATCGAGACTCATCAGACCAGGCAACGTTTTTCCAATCTTCTACTGTCCAATTTCGATGAGCTTGTGCAAATTGTAGCCTCAGTTTCCTGTTCTTAGCTGAAAGGAGTGGCACCCGGTGTGGTCTTCTGCTGCTGTAGCCCATCTGCCTCAAAGTTCGACTGTGAGTTCAGAGATGCTCTTCTGCCTACCTTGGTTGTAATGGGTGGCGATTTCAGTCACTGTTGCCTTTCTATCAGCTCGAACCAGTCTGCCCATTCTCCTCTGACCTCTGGCATCAACAAAGCATTTCCGCCCACAGAACTGCCGCTCACTGGATGTTTTTTCTTTTTCGGACCATTCTCTGTAAAGCCTAGAGATGGTTGTGCGTGAAAATCCCAGGAGATCAGCAGTTTCTGAAATACTCAGACCAGCCCTTCTGGCACCAACAACCATGCCACGTTCAAAGGCACTCAAATCACCTTTCTTCCCCATACTGATGCTCGGTTTGAACTGCAGGAGATTGTCTTGACCATGTCTACATGCCTAAATGCACTGAGTTGCCGCCATGTGATTGGCTGATTAGAAATTAAGTGTTAACGAGCAGTTGGACAGGTGTACCTAATAAAGTGGCCGGTGAGTGTATATAGTCATTATAGGGGGATGTATATATTTATTACTGGGGTCTGTAAACAGTGATTTCTGGGGGAGCTGTATACAGTGGTTGCTGGGGGAGCTGTATACAGTGGTTGCTGGGGGAGCTGTATACAGTGGTTGCTGGGGGAGCTGTATACAGTGGTTGCTGGGGGAGCTGAATACAGTGGTTGCTGGGGGACTGTATATAGTGATTGCTGGGGGAGCTGTATACAGTGATTGCTGGGGGAGCTGTATACCGTGATTGCTGGGGGAGCTGTATACAGTGATTTCTGGGGGAGCTGTATATAGTGATTACTTGGGGCTGATTACAGTGATTGTTGGAGGGCGGTATATAGCGATTGCTATTCCCTGTCTGTACTACAACAATTCCCTGTCTGTACCACCATATTTTGCACCCAGAGGCCCCCCCACCAACCTTAATCCGGCCCTGGATGTCAGACCGCAGAAGTTGAACCTGCACTGGCTGCTGTCAGCATCACCTGCACTGGGGGGTCAGCATCCAATTAAATGGTTAATGACTTCCCTGTGTTTGGAATAACAGAAGAAACCAGTGTTTCATCAGGCAAAAATTTGCTGCTAACAAAAATGCATGTTATGGTTAAAACAGAAAGCTAAGAGGAAACATAGCAAAGACCAAAAGGATTAGGGGTGGTGGTACACAGTAGGGGGATAGTGGATGGGGGACACCTGGATGTCTGGATTCCAATCGGCATGCTTGGAGCTGCTACAGCCAGGAACCCAAGTTTGGGGAGGATCTAAACATGACTAAGCAGAATTATCATGTTCAAATTTCCCATCTATTGCCAGCATTTGTTTAATGGCAAATATAAAAAGCAAATTAGGCCATTTTTAAATTTTGAAATAGAGACAGGGAACATTGACAACAAGGCTAATTCAAGTACATCTCACACTGATAGGTGACAGATATCATTATAAACGTAAAAAAAAAAAAAAAAAAAAAAAACCCAGAAAGCCATAGCTGTCATATTGGTGCACATTCTGGACCAGGTGACAAAAATCATTCCAACCAAGTCGCACAACGACAACGGGTCTCAGGTACCCCTAGGTACATCTTTTGGAGTTTGACTGAGGTTCCGTACGACTTAGTATTTCATAGTTTAATTCTTTATGGTGACAGGAGGGAGTATATAGGAGTGAGTATATAGGCCTTATGCCTATGCCAGTATACATGCCACTCTTCATTCATAAAGGATTGGTTAAGATCCCGTGGGATATGTACAAAGTAGGGAGAGGGGTCTCAGCAAGGAAATTAGGTAATGTCACAGTACAGTAGAGCAGGCATATATAAGGGGGAAGTCCCAGTTGTCCTGCTACTGCAGACACAGGTATAACCCCAGATTCAACCATCCTGTGGACTGATGTTGGGGACTGATGGATAGAATCAGGAGATGTGGATTGCTAACAAAGGATGTTAGGGGGTATGGAATAGAGACCAGATTGGACAAAGAGGAAAAACCGTGCCTGGATTTTTTTTTAGATTTCCTCAATTTTTTTCCATTTTTAGATTTGCACCTAAAGCAAGGGAGATGTTCTATGTCAGTCCCATCTTCACCCAAAGTTTTGAAGTACAGTGGTGGCACAGGTTGAGCACAGGGACTCTATAGTATAAGGCAGTATCTGACTTGGGTAGTATCTGTGTAAAGCATTTAATTTGTGGTCTAAAGGTGTACCAACAGAATGGTTAACTGAAGTAGCTTGTCAAAAAACTATTTCAGAAGTGGAATTGGAAGGGTTGTGAACAAAGCAAAAGTGCAGTTTACTATATCCATTTTAAGGACGTTGACGCTACTGTACCATGCAAAGTATAGGAAGATAATTTTTTTAAGTTCATCTTCTATATTACAGAGACTTGAGCAATAATTAAGAACAAATAGATCTTTGGGGTCGCAAGGAATCAAATCCCTGATGGGGCACATTTGATTGCAAACACCGTTTTCAGGTGGGTTATCTTGTTAGTAGGTAAACTTATATTAAGCAGTTTGAAGTTGCGGGGGTTGACCTTAAAGTTACTCATTTCCCCATAGGTGATGGAAAAGGGGAAAGAGGGAGATCAGTTGACCAAAACTCTCTCAGTGGGGCCAATAGTATAGTGTATACAGTATATAGTAACAATATATAGTGCCCAGAAGCATCTTCAAAAGCCTTCTCAGTATCCTCTGTCAACTGGAGTTTCCGAGCTCTAGCCCTTCAAGAGAAAAATAGCTGATTACTTTATCCAGGGCTTCACGTCCAGCGACAAACTCCACTTAGTCACAGTGTAGGCGATTTGGGATAAATAGCTGAAGGTACAAAGTAAGGATTTTTAAATATGTCCATATTTAATATGGAGATAGGCTGGAAAGCTCTGCATAAAGTTAAAAGGGTTTCCCACTTTGCCTCATGTTTTTTATAATGTGTGTGCGTAGGAGTGCAGGGCAGGATATTAGGTAATTTACCAATATACCGTATATATTCGAGTATAAGCTGAGTTTTTCAGCACAATTTTTGTGCTGAAAATTCCCCACTCTGCATATACCCGGGTATAAAAAAAAACCCAAAAAACTCTGTACTCACCATTCCGAAGGCCCGGGCAGCAGCAGCTCCGCCTGCAGTGCCCCTTCTTAATTCATGCCGGCAGCAGGTCCGCGACGGCTCCCTGCACGTGACCTGACCAGCACACAACTATGCAGTGCCTTTTCTAACTTCATACCAGCGTCTGACATCATTGTTGTGTGCCGGTCGGGTCGTGTGCAGGGAGCCGTCGCGGACCTGGCGCCGGCATGAAGTAAGAACAGGCACTGCAGACGGAGCTGCCGCGGACCTGCCGCTGCTCGGACCGTCGGAATGGTGAGTACAGAGGTTTTTTTTTACGGGCAGGCATCTACAGGGGGCTGGCAGGCATGCAGGCATCTACAGGGGGCAGGCAGGCATCTACAGGGGGCAGGCAGGCTTCTACAGGGGGCAGACAGGCTTCTACAGGGGGCAGGCAGGCTTCTACAGGGGGCTGGCAGGCTTCTACAGGGGGCTGACAGGCTTCTACAGGGGGCTGACAGGCTTCTACAGGGGGCTGACAGGCTTCTACAGGGGGCTGACAGGCTTCTACAGGGGGCTGACAGGCTTCTACAGGGGGCTGACAGGCTATCTGGCTACTACAGGGGGATGGCAGGCTATATACTGGGGCTGTGACCAATGCATTTCCCACCCTCGGCTTATACTCGAGTATATACGGTACATCTATTAAACCCCAGGCGCACCACGACGTTATACTACGTCCCCGGGGCTAGATGCTTAGCGCACCGGGACGTAGTATAACGTCCAGCTTCTGGGACCGGCTCACAAACAGAGCCGGTACCAGAAGCAGCGGCTGTCAGCTGACTATCACAGCTGACACCGCGCTGTAACACCCGCGATCGGAGCCCCCGTGCCGCTTACCGGGGGATCCGATCCTCTTCTGGGCAGCCCCGAAGTCTGCCTAATGCTCCGGGGCTGCCCAATGTCCCTGCCAGTCAGATCCCTTCCGGGTCTGACTGTAAACTGTCTGAGCATGCGCATTGCTGGTTCAAGTTCAAGTAAGTATAAGTAAAAACATGTAAAAACACTAAAGTTAATACATTAGATTAAATAAAAAATTAATACATAAAAATATAAGCCCCTAAAATGACATTTTCCCATAAAAACACTTAATAAACTATTAAAAACACAAACACACAAAAAACCGCCACATATTTGGCATTGCCGCGTCTGTAACAATCTGTATAATAAAACAGAATCGTTACTGGACCTGCACGGAAAACACAGGGGGGGGAAAACGCAAAAAACATTCAGAAAAAAGATAATTTTTAATTAATACCTTTAAAAAAATTTATCTAAAAAGTGATTTAAAAAATGTTACGCACTCTAAAATAAGACCACTAAAAAGAACAACTCTTCTCGCAAAAAATAAGCCCCTAGCCAGATTTGTCAGCTGAAAAATAAAAAAGTTATGCATATGAAAAGGTGGTGATGCTAAAATGAACAAAATTTTCTCTAAATTAGTTTTTATACAGTAAAATTGAACAAAATACACAAAACCCCCACATATTTGGTATCGCTATCATTATTGGACCCGCAAAGTGAACCCCGTAAAAAAACAACCTCAAAAAACTCTCCGAAAAAAGGTGATTTTTAATTAATACCCTTTAAAAAATACTCCAAAAAGTGATTTAAAAAAGTTAAACAAACATTCTAAAATAAGACCACTAAAAAGAACAAATATTCTCGCAAAAAAAAAAAACCCTAACCAGATTTGTAAGCTGAAAAATAAAAAAGTTATGCATATGAAAGTCAGTGATGCTAAAATTTACATTTTTGCCTAATTACTTCTTATTCAGTAAAATGGGAAATGTTTTTTTTAAAAAAAAAACCTATAAAAATAAGGTCTTTTCGTAATCATGGAGACCCATAAAATAAAAATAATATACTATTTTTACGGTACGGCAAACGGCCCAAAAAAAATACAATAAAAAAATCCTAAAAATTGGCGATTTTCATTTCCTCCATCAACAAAGAGTTAAAAAAACTCACCAATTATCTATAGATGCCCCAAAATTATGTACCAGAAAAGTGCATCTCATGTGTCAAAAAAATAAGCCCCTATAGGTCCACAATAAAAAAACAAAAAAAAATTATAGCCTGTACAATGTGACATAGCAAATCTGATCTGCATGGCGCCTCCTTCCCATCTATGCCCGGCCGTGCGCCCATACAGCAGGTTACCACCACATATAGGGTATCGGTGTACTCGGTAGAAATTTTGTGGAGCCTTTTTTCATTTTATCCATTACAAATGTTTAATTTTCCACCCAAAATGAATGTATTGTCAAAAAACATTACAATTTGTAGACCGCACCTCCATTTTGTTTTAACCCCTATAAAACACCTAAAGGGTTAACAAAATTCTTAAAAATGGTTGGTCATACGTTGAGGTGTGTAGTTTCCATAATGCAGTAATTTATGAGCCTAGCTATTATTTAGGCCTCTCACGGTCAATTAAAAGTTGAGCAGGTCCATCTAAATATTAGTTTTGGTGATTTTCCCAAAAATTTGAAAAATGGCACCCAAATTCTGAGCCTCGTAACATTCTAATAAAATATGTGGAATCTTAAAAAACCATGCCAACATAAAGCAGACACTTGGGAAATGTAAGTTATGAATTTATTTGGGTGCTATGACTATATGCAGCAAAAGTAGGGAATTTAGAACTTTAAAAATAAAGATTTTTTTCCAAATTTTTGCCAAATTTAGTTTTTTTTTCATAACTAAACACAAAAGATTTCATCCAAATTTTTAAACTAATTTGAAGTACAATGTGTCACGAGAAAACAATCTCAAAATCCCCTGGATATCTCATAGCGTTCCAAAGCTATAATCACTTATAGTGACACAGGGCAGATTTGAAAAATGGGGCCGCGTCCTAAAGGCCAAAAGAGGCTGAATCCCATAGGGCAGTGATGGCGAACCTTTTAGCGGTCGAGTGCCCAAAAAGCAATCCAAAACCCCCCTTATTTATCGCAAGGTGCCAACCAAAAATTAAAGCAGTAACTTACTGCTCCCTGTTATTCAACAATCATATTGGCCTCCGGAGGACAGCAACAAAGTAGAAAAATGGAGAATCGTGGGTCCAGCAGAAGGTCTTCCAAAGATCATTCGGCCCCGTCTATTCATTCTTCCTTTTCTTACAGTCCCAAGTAGTGAAATAAGCATCAAAAGCGAAAGCAGCATCTTTTAAGTTGCTTGGAACGGTTTAATGGCCCGGGTGCCCACAGAAAGGGCTCCGAGTGCCACCTCTGGCACCCGTGCCATAGGTTCGCCACCACTGCCATAGGGGTTAAATGTTCTGCATCGCTATATTGATGTAAATTGAAGCCTCCTGTCTTTTAGTTCATTAGCCAGACATTCTTGACCATAAAATGGCTGCAGATGGAGGGTCAGGTGATCTTAGCAGTCCATGAACAATCGCCCTGCCAGGACCTGAATAGTATTCATGAATTTAAGATGAAGCTCCTAGAAGGGTGATCTTATTTGAAGATTGCAATATAGGTTTAGATTGACCCTTAACACTAATAGCGTGTTGAATCTGGGGTACGCAACTGATCAAAGGAGTACCCCACGAAGAGTTGGGTCATTGTTTGTATACCTTTAGACAACCATTGTCCAAACCTTGAGAGTTTGTGAAATTCAGGTATAACAGGAAGCCGACCCAAAAAAGAAGAGTAATAAATAACAAAAGGAATTGTCCTGCGACAAAAATACCCTTGTTTACTAACTCTATAGATCAGTGATGGCAAACCTTTTAGAGGCCGAGTGCCCAAACTACAACAAAGATCCGCTTATTTATAGCAAAGTGCCAACACAGAAATTTAATTTGTGATTTATACTCCCTTCTCTGTCACAGTTTTCATTGATACAAGCACTCTGAGGACACCGATAAAGCAGAAAATAGTCCCAGGTACAGCTGTCACTTTAAAATACCTCTGTGCACAGCAAGTCCTGGGCTGTCTGGGACTGCAGGTATATACCTGGAGTCATCTCTGGTGATGGCCTGAGTGCCCACAGAAAGGGCTCTGAGTGCCACCGCTGGCACCAGTGCCATAGGTTAGCCATCACTGCGATAGATAATAAAGTGATATTTACAAATCTGTATTAGTATCAAGATTAGTTCAAATTACATCACAGCTCCTTACACCGCATAAAATAGTAGTACCCTGCAAGTCCAAACTGACAGTTTTTCGTAAAATACTCTTGAGCTAACCAGTGGCCCTAACAACTGTACAGATTTCTGCTGGTACTCTTGGTTAAGTCAAAGTATCTACATGGATTCTAACTTTCTGACTAATATATATTGTTTTAACTAACTAGCTAGCTAGCTAGCTATCAGAGTACACCATGATGCTCACTAAAATACCATGGGGCTCATTTACTAAGGGTCTCATTGCTCACTTGCGTTTGACTTTGGACTTTTTCAGGGTTTGCATGGCTTGGACAGGTATTTAACAGGTGTCTGAGCTGGGAATGTGTCGTACGCAATAGTTTTTTGGTGCAGCTGCACTGGCTTCCATGCGACACGAATTGGGGGCGTGCCGTCAGATGATCCAACTGATACTGAGCGCGGGATTTAACTTTCAAATTGTGTCGCAAGACAATGCACTTACAATGCACTCTCGGTGAACTCCAGCGGGAATGTAAGTAAATGAGCCTCCGTGTGTCATTTAATGATACAAGAATAGAAAGATGATTGTGCACAATACACAGATGCATGATTAAAGAACAGAACTGTTCTAGAAACCAATAAAGATTCATAAACAGCTTTGGGAAAATAAAAATGGATTGTCTTCTGGGGGGGGGGGGGGCGCCAATCGTTCCTTTGGCAGCTCTGAGACCAGATCAGGACTCCATGGCTGTCTGCAGGCAGTGCCTGTAAAATGGCGTCTATGACATCATCTTAAAGCCACAGTGTCAGCCTATGCACATGCATAGGCTGACAAGCTAATACACTGCAAATACATCAGTATTATTATTATTATTATTATTATTAACAAGCAATCAGATGATTGCTTGTTTATTTTCCATAGTGGAACTATAAAAAGGTAAAAAAAAAATTATTCAATAAAAAATTGATTAATAAATAAAAATGCCCATAAGCCCCATAACATATAAAGAGACATATAATGCACCAAAGAAGTCTAAATCATAACACAAACCCCACATATATAGTATCACCGCGTCCGTAACAACATGTAGAATAACAGTAAATAATTATTGAACCCACACAATAAACGCTGTTATAAAAAAACGCCCCAAATTATGATTTTTACCTATTTAATCCCACAAAAAATGCTATAAAATGTAATTTAAAAAAACATATGTACTCCAGAATGATACTGTTGTAAAGTACATGTCCCACAAAAACAAGCCATCAAGCAGCTCTGTAGCCAAAAAACTAAAACTGTTATGCCATTCGGAAGACGGCGATGCAAAAAGCATAGAAAGCATAAAATATCCAGTACAGAATTAATGCTCCCTCCCCCCACTTCCTCATAAAAAAGTTCATAAACGTGTAACAATAGGGGATACCAATCCCAAAATGGTAACACTGGCATCTCATCCCGTAAAAAATATGCAGTCACATGGTCCGATAACGAAAAAGCAAAAATTTTATAGTCTACAAAAGAGGCCAATGAGAGACCAAAAATCCTGGCAGCTGCAGGATGCTCCTTCCCTCCTCCGCCTCGCTGTGCCCCCATAAAACATGTAACGGCCACATGCGGCGGGTCTTTGCACTCAGGAGAAATTGCCAAACAAATTTTATGATGGGTTTCCTCTTTTTATCTTTTGGAAATGTGTCAATTTTAGGGCTAAATGAACAAATAACCAACAAAATTTGACCATTCTAAATTTCACCTCCAGTTTGATTTAATCACTATGAAGATCTCAAGGGGTTAACCATTTTCCTAGACGCTGTTTCTGATAGTTTGAGGGGTGCAGATTTGAAAATGGGTTCATTATATAGGTTTTTTTTAATACTAAAAATGTAAAATTTCATTTTAAACAGTAATTATTGCCCAAAATCGTAAATTCTGAAAATACAAAAAACTATATCTTCGATTTGTAAGCCGTGTAACCTCAAAATTAAATTATCCAGACATTTCAAAAATTACGAACATATAAAGTAGACATATAGGAAATGTTATTCAGCAACTTATTTGACAAATATCTACCTGAAAATGCAATGATTTTGAATTTCGATGATTTCTTTTTGTAAATAAACGCAAAACTTATCAGCCATAATTTACCACTAAAATGAAATACAACATGTGAGGAAAAAACAATCTCATTATCACTCTGATAAGTAACAGTGTTTAAAAGTTATAACCATATAAAGCGATGCAGGTCAGAATCCAAAAAGTGGGGCTGAGCCTTAAGCTATAAACTGACTGCGTCCTTAAGGGTTTAATAGGGTAGATTTATCAGAATTGTCTGAGGTAAAACTGCTCTAGTTGCCCATGGAAACCAATCAAAGCTCAGCTTTAATTTTATAAACAGCTGTAGGAAAATGAAAACTAAGCTCTAATTGGTTTCCATGGGAAACTAGAACAGGTTTCTTCTCAGACACTTCTGATAAATCTCCTCTAATGGGACTCATAATTTATGTATCAAGAACACTACCATGTATACTGTTATGCATTTTCAAAAAATACTTCTTTTTATTAAGAAGATTTTACATGATGTATTAAGCTAATATTTGTCTTCGATGTACTAGTATACTTATCTATACCCTCCACTGGATCAATCTGTCAAGCCACAACTACCTTGTTCTGGCGATCTGCCTCAATCATTGATGAATCAGTGTGCCCCACACAGACACACCTCCTGTTCTCCTGTTGCACAACCTTCTCCCTTCCCCAGCTGTCATCCTCCATAGACCTCTGAAGGGTTCTTTATTCTTCTTCTTTCTTTATTTATTTATATAGCGCCTACAGATTACGGAGCGCTGCACAAAGCATGACATATTGGTCCCTGTCCCCATGGGGTGCACAATCTAAACAACATAACAGTATGTTTTTGAGTGCGGGAGGAAACCCACACAAACATGGAGAGAACATACAAACTCTTTGCAGATGTTGACCTGGGTGGGATTCGAACCCAGGACTCCAGTGCTGCAAGGCAGAAGTGCTACTCACTCAGCCACCGTGCCGCCCGGTAAGGTTTTATTAATTTAATGTGAGGGATTTTATTCTTCAATACCAATTCTCTGAAAATACTATTAATTTTTTAATTAATTGGGAGCCATACTAGGGTATTACATAAAAGATAGAATAGCTGGGTCATAAGGATCATTTTGCACCAATCTGTGACTTTCTCCTGGAATAAAGACAGAAGAGGGTCTATATTGAGGGATACATAATCCTACAGAAATGCTTACACCTGGACCCCCAGATATTTAAAGGATGACACCAAGGGAAGGCCACTCTCTGAAACTACATGTGGACAAACCTGAAGTGGAAGTGTATGGACAGTGAATGTGGTCCAATTTATAGTAAGACTGCATAAAATACCAAAGGAATGGATAATGGAGATGGCATTATTGAGGGAGGAGGACCAGTTATCAAGTAAGAGCAGAAGGCTTTCTGCGTAGACTGCTACTTTTAATGCAGAGAACCATGGTGAAATCTCTGGATCTCAAACAGCAGAAGTAACAGCAGCCACCCCTGGCGTGTTGCCCTATAAAGGAAGTAAGTGGTTCATTTGAACCCTAACGGAAGGGGAGGAAAAAAGTAATTGCCATAAACCGAGGCAAAAACCCAAATCTACAGAGGTCTGCCAAAAGACACGGCCATTCCACATTTGCCAAATGCCACATCGAATGACACAACCGCAGCATCCAGCATTTATAACTAGGAAACTGGGATATTTAAATAGAGGTGGCATGCATTCATCGTGGTGGACATGTTTTGCATAAAACCTGCTTGATTGGGATGGATCAATGCTGTTATGACTTTAGATAAACTTAGCACCATGACCTCGGTGTTTCTGTACATACCTCATAATAAACTGCAGCAGAGAAAAGGGTATGAAAGATGAAGATGACTCAGGTCGACTCAGGATGCAGAGTTGGGGGGGGGGGTCATTTTATGATTCATAGGAGCTGCTATCTCATTTCAATTTCATCATGCAACTCACTGCAGTAAATGTGGTGACCTTTGGTTTGCATGGTTAGATGTGCCTGGCAGGTTCTCTTTAAGATTTACCTTTTTTAGAACACTTTTTTCTGACACTAAACGGGGGAGATTTATCATTAGTCCTATGTAGCTTCTTGGCGTATAACTGTCGCAAATTTTTGTGCAAACATAATTTTTGGTGGTTTTTTTTGCGTAAAAAAAACAGCAACTCTAAAGTCACGCAATGGCGGGGAAAAATATACCACAGAGTGGGCAACACCGTGCAGCACCACATTTATCAACTGAGAATTTTCAAAAGAGCGCAAATTTAATCACAAAACTACACCACATAGGAGGTGGTGTACGTCGGGCCATTGCTACTACAGGAGGAAGTTTTTGCTCAACTTTGAAGTTTGTGCTCAATTTTATGTTTGAGGTATGTGCGACATATGTGCGAATGGTGCAGTCTATTTGCATAGAGCACACATCAGAAGGTATTTAACACTGCACCAGAGGTCGCACTAACATTTTTACAGAAGGGTAATAATACTCCTCTTACTATTTTTGGGGGTCTCTCCAATGCGCCCCTGACATGGATCACTTCATCACGTATCCTGCTGAGCAGTCAGCAAGCGCTGCCACGACCCTACTGACATATCTCTCTTTTTCAGCGCAAGCCGAACCGCTCAGGGAATAAACGCTACAGGGAATAATTTCCAAGCGTACTTTTACACATGACAATTATTTTGGGGGGTAATTGAGCCTCATCATGCGTCTATGACGAGTGGTACGGCATTAATGCGACCTCTGCACTGCACATACACCGGACTATAAATCCGACTTTTGGAAACCTGCCAGTCTAACACATAGACAACTGCTCAAAATCCTGCCTAATGATAAATTTCCCCCAATATGTTTATTTCAAGAAATATAAAAGCACAAATAAACATAAAACATCCACTTCAATTATTTTGTAATTTTTGTACAAGTTACAATGAAATATTTCCTTTTGTGTGACCAAAATGGTAGAGTATCTGTCCACTGACACATCCAACATGACTCTTAGAAGGAGCACAATAAAAGGCTGCTTTCAAGCCACCCTCTAATAGCTGTCTGCAACACCGTGTACAGACATAATGCAGACAGCTTATCTAATGATTGTAGTCCTTTATTTACTAAGAAGTGAAAGCTGGGGCCTATTAAAACGTGCTGCTCAGAAGTGTATTTAGCTGAAGCTGTGAACTTTTCGCTTCACACCTGGGAATGAATTCTTTATCACGGAAGGACATCTTTTTAAAGACTGTGCCAATTCGTTTGAAGCAGACTCCAACATTAAACAATTCTTCTTTTACTATTCCACAGTAAAACAGTGTGTGAGCCTTGCTTGATGGTAATCATCAGCTCCATTACAATTCATTTTATTTTCTTCAGAATCATTAAGCTGGTGTGTTAGATAGCTGCTGAGTCCTATTACACTGCTCTCTTTTATCTGATTCCAGATATTAGTCAAATGCCTTTCTGTGCGTTTCAAAGCTTTATTCATTTGCAGAGTAGGTTAACTGGGGAGGCCAGAATTTGCTTTTTACAGCCATATCAAAATGATCTTTTTTTTTATTTTAAATGATGTCTTTGAACACAACATGTCCTAATTCTCAAAGCAATTTCAAAATGACCTGGTATTACAGTACATTCCTCCTGTTCATTATTTTTATTTACTATCATAATTTAAGTGATTTTTTTAGTGCAAACTTTATTATGTGATACAAAGGATGCAGTACCATCTCAATGAAACAGAACACAGTATCACACGTCTTGCTTTTCTTCCCACTCATATGGCAGTTTAATGTGTGTGTTTGGGGAGAGGTAGGCAGATTAGACATAAAACTGTGACAAAATAGTAGGTTGAGAGGGTTTATAGCCGATTCAAGTACTGTATTGTCCATTTCACTCCTAGAGGTGAGTCTATAAGAAAGAAAACAACTGAGCAACTCTCAATCGGTCAGCGAGAGGTGGTTAGTGTTGCGCAAAGAAAACATAAAGAAGTCCCATTAAAGGGGGATGTGTTTGGGAATTCACCAACACAAGTTCTGCTATCCTCACTGTAACAGTGGCTCCTTCTTTTCATCACGTGGCCCCAACAACCCTGTGTCTTATTTTATGCGCTGGCCCGAAAGAAAGAGCCGGAGCCGTTGAGAGAAAAAGTTGGAGCCGAGGGACCATGGGAGAAGAAGTCAGAGGAGAGTATAGATTTTTTTTTTTAAAGATTGATGGTGGATCTTCATATAGACGGTATAGATGGGTGCCCAGGGCCCATACCGCTTATATGAAGATCCTCCCTTGCACTGCACTATAATAGCCACAGGATGAGGGACCTTTCCAAGTTTTGTTGATTAAAGTTGAATGTCTACTGATATGCTGTGGCCTAGCCTTGGTTTGTGTGGAACAAATACAGAAGTCTGAGATCCACCATTTATCCATGATATTAATTCTACATATCCACATAACATCTCTATGAAGTTATAATTCTCCAAATTAATGCCCGGAAGCATAGGTGGACATTCATCTTCATTATATGTGTAGAAGTCAGTGTTCATCATCACCCCCTTCCACTGACATGTCCAGGAGTTCTACTGTCATTGTTTTAATGATTAGAGATGTACCAAATCCACTATTAAAACATGACAAGGTCAGTTAAGCTTAGCTATGCTTTTTGTAATGCTTACAGATCTTATTTGCTATTTTTCATGTTTACATTAAATTAATTGTCATGAATCACTTAAAACCATAATCACAGTTGCTAAGCCCAGCTATCCAAACCAAACATTCACAATAATGTCTTGGAGAACAAAGCAGAACTACACATGGAAGCAGATTATGAAGCACTTTACAGTTTTTTAAATAATCCTCTTCAAATTGTATTAGGGCTGTAGAGCATGAACTGATGATAATAATTGAATTAAAATGTATGAAAAAAAGTATTAGAATTCTGCACATTTACAGATCTGTCAGTAAATCTGATTCTTTAAATCCACCTCCAAAAAACAAGGAAACAGAGGGTAAATGAGCAAATATTATCCAAAAAAATCCATAGTTTATTACTATAAATGATATTAATTTACCACAACCAAACACAAATTTAGGAATACAATCTGAGGATCTGAGACCGCATTTGTTCATTCATTACACAGTTATGATGAAACACTCTTGGTGTGCAGCAGCATTTAAACCTCTTTGCAACTGCAAGCGGTATTTATACCTATGCACCATGGATGCATTTATAGGAAGTATATATGTGTATGGAGACTACTTTAATAGCAAAATTTCATCTAATAATGGCAGAAGACACGCAATGAATAAGCATGGACTAGGGTATTAAAGTAATTGGGGCACATATATCATAAGTCTGGGTTTTTCTGTCTGTTTTTTGAGACTTTTCTTGGCTTTCCTGCTGGTCAGATGTATCTTAATTTTTTTTTTGTTTATTTATACATGTGGTGTCGCAAAAAGTCTCAAAAAGTCGCAAACAGTTCCCCTGCTAATCTTTACGCCTGGTCAGGAGCAGCAGTAGATTTGCGCAAAAATTTGTCCTTCTTAAAAGTCACAACTTTCACATCTGAATAAAGGCAATAACTCAAGGAACACTGCGAGAAACTAGACAATTATGAACTTTGAAAGGAGACAATATAAGCATGCAAATAAGCACATGAACAGTCTCAAAAATTAAAGATAAAGGCAAGCCAAAAGAGTTATAAATGTCCCCCATTACGTGGTTAAACACAAGTACATATATTTTGTATCATCATTCATGGGACAGTCAGGGCTTAGGGTTTCAGGTATTCGATTATTTGATAAACTGTATCTGTTCTCTTTATAAGAACTTAATGTGAACCTGCCACGAGAATTGTCAAGAGAAAATTTCTTTACAGCTCACCGATCCTAGCTCTTGCATGTACAGGGGATCCACACCGACATAGTGTTATCCAGCATATACTAAAAGAAATAGATCTTTGCGCAAGTGTCAATTAAAAATATTTCCTTTTCTTCCTTGCTTTATTTCATTTTAATGTCCATAAAATTACATACAGTAGTGTCACCCCATCCCCCCAAATTTCTCTACTGTCGATTATACCTGGAACTATCTCCACTGTCAAGAAAGGCCTCCTTCGACAATTCCTGACCGTAGCTAGCACAGTTATTTCAAGACATTGGAACCCGGAATCTCCCACGATAGTCGAATGGATCCAGGAACTTGGGTATATACGGAGAATGGAGGAGTTGGTAGCCAACGACTCCACAGACTCAGGGAAGACCAACACTGCATGGGCCCCTTGGGAAGTATTCATAAACACCCCGGAATTCCAGGATGTGCTCCGGTCATAGAGTGCTCCTCTGCCACTCCCAACCGTGAATGCGTAGTCTTATGGGCTCCCTATCCCTTTTTCCCCTCACACCCCTTTCTAAATGTTTGTTTCCTTGCTTTGTCTATTCTTTTGTTAATTCGTCAAACAATAATAACCTTGTTGATCGGGATGGCATATGGGAGCTCTATACGTGACATCTTATGTTAGGACCCTTCTCCCCATGTTTCAACGAACATATGATCTATGATGCTCCTGATCCTGCGCGATCAGTCATGTACTGGCATCTCCTACCTGTATTGTTCCTTTTATTGTTTTCTTTCTAATAAATGTTGATTATACATAAAATTACATACAGGCCATATTTCACTGACTATATGAGGAAAGGAAGGCCTACGCGTTTCAGGTGTATGCAAACATTTCTGTTTAAAAAGGAGCTAAAACGATTATATATCTTAACCATGGGGAAGATTTATCAAGCAGTTTGAAAGTCAGAATATTTCCAGTTGCTCATGGCAACCAATCACAGCTCAGCTTTCATTTCACCAGTGCTCATGAATATTTTAAAAGGGGGCTGTGATTGGTTGCCATGGGCAATTGGAAATATTCTGACTTTAAGACACTTGATAAATCTGCCCCCATGTGTTTCTGCATCTGCTGAACCCAGCTGCAGTAAAATGCGGGCATACTCAGACCATGAGCTCCCCATCCAAAGAACCCAGACAGAGCCTGCTCCGTCACAGTCCAACCCAAAAGTAAAGACATAAATTAACTCCTCAATAACCAAATTCCAGTTATTGTCACTAATAAATGAGTATATATAGATTTTGATTACCGTATATACGCGAGTATAAGCCGACCCAAGTATAAACCGAGGCCCCTAATTTTACCACAAAAATCTGGGAAAAGCTATTGACTAGAGTATAAGCCGAGGGTGGGAAATGCATTGGTCACAGCATCCCCAGTATATAGCCTGTGGACCCTGCCCCATAGTAAATAGCCAGCACCTGCTCCCAGTATATAGCCTGCCAGCCCATATCCCCCAGTATATAGCCGGCCCCTGCCCCAGTATATAGCCAGCCCCCTGCCCCAGTATATAGCCAGCAGCAGGGGAAGCCAGAAAGGTGAGTTTTGATACATTTTTTTACTCAAGTATAAGCCAAGTTTGGGTTTTCAAAAAAAACTAGGCTTATACTCGAGTATATATATAAATATATTTCAATAATGAAACATAATTTCATATTTATGGTTCATTCCTGTGGGATACCTGGTATTCAGGTGGAAGATCACAAAGGCTTCACAATCACGCAAAACCCTAGATCTGTTGCTGTGCCTCATTTGTTTCAACTCCTTTTATACATAGAAATGTAAAAATATTTGATAATACCATTTATGATAAAGTTATTACTGTCAGGACCAGGTTGTGTTTAAGTAATGGTGTGTCATGATCTGTTCCGTGTTATCTGAAAAACATTTGATCAGGTGATCGGGTTTGTGTTTCGTC
This sequence comes from Engystomops pustulosus, assembly GCF_040894005.1. Lineage (NCBI taxonomy): Eukaryota > Metazoa > Chordata > Amphibia > Anura > Leptodactylidae > Engystomops > Engystomops pustulosus. The sequence continues at coordinate 130,074,987 of NC_092412.1, read as the reverse complement.
ACACGGTACAACACACGGTCCACTGACAAATTCCAATTTGAAGAATAGCCATGACGAAGGGCTTTGTATACAAATGAAACGCATAGGCCTTCCTTTCCTCATATGGTCAGTGGGATATAGCCTGTATGTAATTTTATGGGCATTAACATGAAGAAAAGGAAACATTTTTAAATTTACACTTGTGCAGAGATTTCTTTCTTTTAATGTAATTTTGAGCTGGTGACAGGTTCCAATAGAATATGCTATGTTGATTTTTAAAATGCTATTGTCAGCATTCTGAATCAGTTCAGTACTTTACAATAGCTTATTTTACTTTACCTGGCTCCCTGAAAGCAGCATGTGGTGAGTCCCAAAAGAGGGGGATGCATATGACAGAAAGTAGGGAGGGTTGAGTATGGAGGAAAGGAGAATGATATGTGCACACAAAAAAAAACATTAAAAAGTCATCCTGTTTCAGTACCATATCACATCCCATTACAGTCAAAGTACCTTGGCCTAAAACGGCTTAAAAGGTGTCAGGATCAGTTGTAATGGATCCTCTGTACCACCAGGGACAATAACATAAGCCGACACCTGGGACTGGAGTCTAAGTGGTACCCGGTTTTCACCAGAGCCCGCCGCAAAGCAGGTTGTACTTGTTGCAGAGTGGTACCACCAGGTCATTCCACAGGCACGACTTTGTCCGCGGTGACGGCCATGACGTAATACAGAATCGTAAGGCAAACTCGTGATCGGGGACAGGCAGGAGGTCAAGTCGGGGACATAGCGGTAAGTCAGGACAGGGAGCACGGGATCAGGGTCAATAACAAAACCAAGGTCACAATGGGAATTTGGAAACACAGCAAATCGCATGAAATAGCTTTCTTAGAGGCACTAGGCAGAGAATGCTGGGAGAGGCCGGCTTTTATCAACTTCCTGGGAATGGCCAGCACCAATTAGCGGTGCGCTGTCTCTGGAAGGCGGGGACTAGGAACGTGGACAAATAAGGCAGGGAGGGGAGCCAGGGGGCGTGGAGAAGTATGGGTGTCGCGGAGGCACCCGAGCGGCGAGGGCCACGTTCCGGGTCGTTTAACACAAAAAACTGGAAAAACCCATTGATTTAAGTATAAGCCAAGGGTAGGAAATGTATTGGTCACAGCGGACACATTAGAATGTCAGCGTGATGTCACGATGCATGCGACTAACCAGCGGGAACATGGAGCCGATGCTGGAGCCGCGATGGAAAGAAGAGGACCTGCTGGCGCTGGGGGGAGAGGGGCACTGGGTTACTTCGGAAGGTGAGAACACATTTTGTTTTTTTTCTAGACTCAAGTATAAGCCGAGTTAGGTTTTTCTGCACATTTTTTGGAGCTGAATTACTCAGCTTATACTCGAGTATATACGGTATAGAACAAAAGAAAAAAAAAAAAGGAAAAAATTAAAATCACCCCCCTTTCTCTAGAATGCGCTTATAAATAAACAAATAAAATCATAAACATGTTATTAATCCCTGCTTACAAATTTCCAATCAAAAATTGACTATCCCATGTTGACTCTGGTAATTTTTTTTTTAATAAAAAGTAAACAAAATGTGGTAAAGTTAATACTTTTTGTCCTGCAGATAAGTCACCAGATGGCTATGTAAATTGAAAAATCACAAAGATATGGCTAGTGGAAAGAGAGCAGGGAAAAACAGAAACACAGCAAATCTTAAAGGGGTTACTGATGTCTCAAGACATTTAGAGCATGTATATAATTTACAATGACATTAACAATTAAACTTTCCTATGTTTATTACATTCATTTAGCGGGCTGCAGTTATGCATCACCGCTATTTTTAAAGGAAATCTACCATAAAAATGGAGCATGATAAACAAGGAACACAAGGAAGGAGGACTTGAATAACAAATACAGGCAGTCCCCAGGTTACGTACAAGATTGGTCCTGTAAGTTTGTTCTTAATTCCTTGCCGCTCCACAACGTACTAGTATGGCGCTGGCTCCTGTGACTCGCACTCAACGTGTACTAGTACGGCACAAGTGCTCCCGGGGTATCACGTGTCACCACGTCACATGACATGGTAACAGCCGCGATGGGACGTGGGTGACGGAGGCAGGAGAACCTCCTGCCGACGTCACCCTGCCAATCAGATCGGTCCCACCTGCCAAACGTTGCGATTGGCAAGTCAAGTCTGGAGATCGCTGCACAGTAACTTTAGCGGTAGTTAGGGCGTCTTAAGGCAAGCTAGGTGCATTTGTAGATGCCTGGTATTATTTTTCCAGAGTGCCCATAGGTGTAACCGTAGTTGGGTGCACTTATCTATTTTTTCTGTGTGCCATCTGTGCGGTTTGTCCATGTAGTTTGGTGCGCATTATCTCATTTTTTGTGTGCCATCTATGCAGCTTGTCCGTGTAGTTTGGTGCACATTATTTTTTCTGTGTGCCATCTGTGTGGCTTGACCATGTAGTTGGGTGCGCATTATCTCTTTTTTGCGTGTCCTCTGTGCGGCTTGTCTGCGTGGTTTTGTGTGCATTCTCTTTTTGTGTGTGTGTGTGTGCCGGCTAGACGGTTTATCCATGTAGTTGGGTGCACATCATCTAATTTTTCTGGTGTATGTATGTTCTCAAGTTTTTTCTGGTGCGCATTCTTATTTTTTTGTGTGCAATGTCTCAAAAGACGTACACTGTGTTGGAGGAATACAACATGCCGGCCTTTGACACAGAGTCAGCTAATGTGGATGATGTCCCCTTTTACCTATCATCATCCTCCTGCACATCTTCCTGTGACCTGGAAGGACCCTGAGAAGGTGCTGTAGGGTTCAAGTGCCTGGGACCTCTACAGGAGAAGTGCCTGGGACCTCTGCAGGAGAAGTGCCTGGGACCTCTGCAGGAGAAGTGCCTGGGACCTCTGCAGGAGAAGTGCCTGGGACCTCTGCAGGAGAAGTGCCTGGGACCTCTGCAGGAGAAGTGCCTGGGACCTCTGCAGGAGAAGTGCCTGGGACCTCTGCAGGAGAAGTGCCTGGGACCTCTGCAGGAGAAGTGCCTGGGACCTCTGCAGGAGAAGTGCCTGGGACCTCTGCAGGAGAAGTGCCTGGGATCTCTGCAGGAGAAGTGCCTGGGACTTAGAGCTGTGGACTTTTTAATTTTTTTTTTTTATGAGAAGCTATTGAATTTATTTGTAGTCCAGGCCATTCTCTATGCTGCACCTCTTCATTTTATGCACAACCCCACAAGTGGACGCCTGTCAGTGCAGCTGAGATGTAGATGTATGGGGGCATAATAATTCTTATCGGGATTGTAAAGAAGCCATCAACCGGGGACTACTGAAGCATAGGCATTTGGTACCATGCCCCGATGTTCCGCATGGCGATTAGCAGGATGCGCTTTGAAGCCATCCATACGTTTTTGCACTACATCGAAAACACACAGTGCCCACCTAGAAATGACCCTATTTATGATTTCAGGTCAGGCCCATATTAGATCATTAAGTTTGCCCAGACTTATACCCCCGCCAAACATGTGAGCATAGACGAGTACCTGATACAATTTAAAGGGAGACTTCAATTCCGCCAGTACCTGTCCAATAAGAGGGCAAGGTATAGTGTGAAGATGTATAAGCTGTGCGAAAGTACATCAGGGTATACCAACAAGTTGTGGGTATATGAAGGGAAGGACTCCACTACAGTGCCCCCAGAACTCCCCCCTATCACTTCAAAGATGTGACATGTGTTGGTGCACTGTGGTGCACAAAATGTGGGATTTGGTGCACCACTGCTGGACTAGGGCTACCACCTCTACCTGGGCAATTTTTACACCAGCACCACACTATTCAAGTAAATCGCTTCCAAAAATACTGCGGCATGCGGCACTGTACCCAGCAATCAGAGAGGTCTTCCTTAGTCGCTGCTTGGGCAAAAATGAGAAGGCAACTCTGTATTGTGTGTTAAGTACAAGGACAAGAGAGAGGTTGTATTAACCACAATACATGGGCACACCAGAACCCCTGTCCCAGTACGAGGTACCAGGACAGAAACCCTCGGACTGTATTTTAGATTATAACAAGTACATGGGAGGGGTGGACTTGTCGGACCAGGTGTTTCAGCCATACAATGCTATGCGGAAGTCAAGGCTATGGCACAAAAGCTAGCCGTGCACATCATGCAGATAGCACTATATAATGCTTATGTGCTACATCGATGTGCAGGCCAGAGGGGAACTTTCCTGGAATTTCAAAAGGTGGCAATAAAGTAATTTCTTTTTGGAGACCAGGAAGGGGGGAATGCGAGTACATCCGGAAGCGAGGCCACATCACATATTGATGCAGCACTTTCCAGGAGAAGTTCCCCAAACGGCCTAGAAGGGAAGGACACAGAAGATGTGCATGGTGTGCTCCAAAAAAGGCATTCTGAAGGACACCATTTATAATTGTGAGACATGCCCAGAAAAACCAGGACTAGGTAAGAAAGAGTGCTTCCGAATTTATCATACATCCCTGGATTTTTAGATTACCCTTTTGTTACCCTGATGTACTATGCACAGCTTATATATCATGCCGCACCTTCCCTTCTAAGTCCTGCCATGTACCCAGCCTGTAGATTATTGGCCCCTATGGGGTATTGCTTTACCCGGGAAAACACGCATCATGATTTTTGTGGTTTTTGTCTCCCATGGCAGGAGCTGGACACAAGATGACCTAATGGATATTTTTTACTATATACTATCCATTATGCTTTTTGTTTTTTGGGGGGGGGGTCCACCTGTGGAGTTAAAATGCTAACTTTACCCTTAGATTAATTTATGGAGGGTTGTAGTTTCCAAAATAGGGTCAGTTCTTAAGGGTTTCTACTGTACTGGTCCCTATTGGCATCTACATATGCTTCATGATGCCAAAAAGAAAAAAAATTGTACAGGGGGCCCCCTTCTTAAGAACACCCACATACAGACGACTCCTAGTTACAAACGGACCTCTGGATTTTCATAATTCACTTTACTTTAGCCTTAGGCTACAATAAACAGCTATAACAGTTATCAAAGGTGTTTGCAATTAATCTTTATTGTTAATCCTGGTCTTTATTACAATCCAAAATTTTTGAAATTCAGTTGTCACAGTGATCAAAAAAATCTGGCTGGGTTTACAATGATAAAATATACAGTTACGACTTACATACAAATTCAACTTAAGAACAGAACTTATCTTGTATGTAACCCGCAACTACAGTCTGGTTTAGAAAAATTAGAAAGACTTCCGGTTTGTTGTTTGGATGTGCTTGCAGGTTGGTTGTGTGGTTTTCAAGTTGTGTTGGCAATAACAGTGGATTCCCCTCAATTTTATAGGTGTCTGTATATAAACAAATCTTTTACTAACATTAGATAGGTTTCAGGTATTTTTTCACCATTTGGAGTGTAATTTTTGAGATACATACACATACATGATTACCTATGATGACTTGGAAGTGGCCACTGGTACATAAATTTTAAGCCAGAGCGACCATAGTACTTGTCAAATGTTCTCACCTCTGCATGTTCCTCTTCTGCACAGAGCAATAGAAGAACATAGAGTGTGAAGCACAGAGCTAAAGAACAGAGTCATTTTTATTTTGATCTGAGTATTTATTATTTATCAATTTTTATTTTTTGTTTGATCTGTGGAGTCATTATTTTTATCTCAGCTCAGACATTCTCAAAGATATTTCTGTCACTTCTGTCATAACACTTTCTAAAAACTGTGCAAATGATAAATTGATAAAAGTGGCACAAGTTACATGTACAAGTATAATTAAAATGATACCTAATTATGTATGTATTTTTATAGTTTGGCTTGTGACAGATGTAGAAGTGACACTTTTCTTTATACAATACTGTATTTTTAAATAGGGCTTTTTTAGACTGTGCATTGATCTATTCAAATAAAAAATATATTGTTGCACTTGAGAAAGCAATTTATTGTTCATCCTTGTAAAATTTGTGAACTGGTCTTAAGGCCTCATTCAAACAAACATTGGTGCAATGAATGACACACGTACTTCTATGGACTTCACATGCAGATGACACACAGCCTGCCAATAACAGGGAGAGCTTGATTACATCACTAAACACTCTGCCTCCTTGACTTTATACAACTAATTTACATCTCACTTCAAGGCTGATTTTCTGGATGAAGACGCCACACTGGATAATGCAAAAAACATGAACTGGAAGGTGTTAAACTACCTGACACCTTTCTGGAAGTGATTTATTACATCAATTTCTGCTGACTGGTCTTCTTTAAATAAACTCTATATTATCAGTGCCAAACTAAAAAGAGTTAAGAATAAAAAAATTACTAGACGTACTTATCTGAGGAGATGGCAGGATTCGTGCAGATCGTACTGGACCATGTCGAACAGAGAACAACTCTTGTGCTTCTCCACTAACCTGAAAAAAAGTAAAAGTTAATAAAAGCCATGGTCTAGATGTATTTTGGCCTATATATGCTCCACAATAAAATGATTGAATAATATTTACTTATAATTATTGAACTTTTCATTACATTTTTTATGTCATGTAAAAAGGTGTAAAAGTCGCGTTTTGGACATTTGGGTGCCGTTTCCAGTTTTGGAGGTCAATAACCGTTTTTATTTTTTTAAAGATCAGGCATTTTAGGAAGCGGCAGTACCTAATGTGTATGTGATTTTTGCTGTTTATTATATTTCATATCAGTTCTATGGAAAGGGGGTAATTTGATATTTTTTAATATTTTATTAATGTTTAAAAAATGTTTAAACTTGTTTTTCTTTTTTTTTTTTCACAATTTCTTAGACCCTCTAGGGTACATTAAGCCTAGATGGTAAGATCGTTCCTACCATATACTGCAATACTACTGTATTGCAGTTTATGGCATTTTTGCTTATGACTCATTGCAATGAGCCACTTGTTCATTGTAACGAATCTGCAGAAACCATTCAGCCTCGGGTCTGACAAACTGATAGCCGCCCCCCGATGACGTTCAGGGTAGCGACGAATGTAGGTAACATGGTAAGTGCCGAGGTAAGTGCCACCAGCGACTTTGCCGGCAGCAAAGAAGAGGTTAACACCCGCGATAGGTGCAAGTACCGACCGTGGGTGTTAACGATGGGTCTTTGCTGCAATATGCCACAAAGCCCATCTCCATATGAAGAGGGCTCAGCCCGTGAGCCCTCTTCATACACCCTTCATAGCTTTGCGGCGGTTATAGCCGTCGCAGAGCGTGAAGGGGTTAAAAGAAGGCTGGTGCTTGGCATCATTGTTTCTCTTCTGTTAACCATGGTTAACTCTAAAGAAACATGTGCAGTCATCATTGCACTGCACAAAACTGGGAAGAGTATCGCAGCTAGATTTTATTGAGCAACAAAAAATAGAATATTAAAAACAATTAAAAACACAAATCGTGGTAAAAATACCCACTGTACATGGACAAGTGTACATGATAGAAAAAGCCAATATAAAATGTGTGCTCCATGTACAAAAGCAAGGTAACAGGTATAAAAATTGAAATTATGTGAGGGGAAAGACCTTGTAAGTGTATAAATGGTAAGTATATAGGGATAAATGCCAAACAGTAAATTAGAGGTGACCCCACACAATTTCAGTAACACACTTATGGAAGGAAACAACACATTTTGCTATAAAGCTTAGTACATAAAAGATGTTACCAGTGATCAGAGAAAACCGCCCCATGCGTATCGCCTAACTCGTAGGCTTCATAAGGGGTATCCAACAGAGTAAATGTGCTCCCATATTTTGCTATGATGCAAGGACTCCTGTTCAGTGCCATGTGTTAACTCTGAGGGATCGGACAAACAAACAGGCCCTTTTCAGAGGGCTTGTGACTGCAATGTGTAAAAATGAGGAAAACAGGGTTTGGTATGGTTTTAAAAACCACTAAGCTTTCTGGTTATTTAACAACAATTATAATATTTTTTAATTTAAAAAAAAACCACAAATACAATGCATATCCTATATATTTAAGAGATCATTTTCTTTACAGTGTTAAAAAGGTCTTTTGAGTATTAATGGACATTCCATCTAGTCAGATATTCTACTAACATATCAATGTTATGGGACAATTATTTCAGGATTGCAATGTGTAAATACCCAGAGCATACTCCACATTTAATCTTGATCAGTTATGCAGTCATTATACTTTGTGCATAATGGTTTTTTATCATCACAGTCTTTAGATAATTTGTCCATCCAGATTTAGTCGATGCATTAGCATGGTTACTGATAAATGAATCCTTCAAAAGACAAAACAACAGCTCCATCTGCCAGTAATGAAGTGTCCAGGGGTAGAACCTCTACATGACATTGTAAACTTTGCTAAATCAAAGCAGTCTTTTTTGAAAAATAACATTGATCAAAGGGATGTAAAGGGTGAAAATATAATATAACCACCATATTTTTACTGTAATTTAGGATTATCTCTTTAGGATTTAGTGAAATATTGTATCTTGTTGTTTGATTAGTTGGTATTAAATGCCTATTTTTTATGTTTTCTTGTTGCCTTGGGTGTTCTTGGAACAATAATGTGCTCATTGTGGGTAGAGGAGCAGGACAGCAGCTTAGTGGTTAGCATTACAGCCCTGTAGCGCTGGGGACCTGGGTTTCAAGTCCCAGGGTCAACATCTGCATCAGACAAGAATACAGATCTGACATAACTGTGTGTTTCTGTAAATACTTGCTTCTCTATGAAGTAACAATTCTGAATTGCCCTTTTCTGAAAATTCTGTATTGTGCTTCAGTTATTCCTCTGTATCTGTATAAATAAATTGACAACTGGGTGTTATAATGTCACAGGGCTGAACTCACTATACACTATATACATATTTTACACTATAATCGTAGCAAATTTTAAAAAAAAGTATTAAAACCTCAGAAATATGTTTAACATAAAACCTTTTTTTACTTTTATAAAGGTAATTTTACAACTTCCCATGAGGCAGGGCATGGACTTTAGATAAAAAATTGTCTGTTTTCTCCACTAGTGACTGTTCATTTTGTTTCATGCAAGCATTGGATGGATATAATGGGCAGCATAATAAATGTTATTTTGTTGGTTTTTGCTACAACTAGAGGACTATAATTTTCCATCAGTCAAGAGGCTGTATCCTTATAAAATCACAAACTGATGCTTGGAAAGCATGGAACTTTATTAACTATATTAATAAATATTCTAATATTTTTTTAAGTGGAAAAACAGTGGACTAGCCTGCAGTGTTGTTGAAAAAGAGGCAAAACACTAAAATTGAAAACCTGTGGCATTTTCTAGAATTCTGAATTTAACAAGGGGCCCATCAGTATAAGAACAAATAGACCAACAACAATCATTTTGCTGTTAAAAAGTTGGACATTTTAATCATCATATTTTTTTCAGTTTCAAGAAGACAACTACGGTCATTAGATGACGTAAGTAATAAATACAGAACGGGAAGGTGTCAGATTCTCTTAACGTGCATCAAGCCTGCAACGCCCAATGTGGAGATTTTGGCTGATCATTAGTGTTCCTCATAAAGAGTGAATTACTGTAAAAGGAAAAAGAAGAAAAACAAATGTTTCCAATTTATGATATGAAAGTGTAAGAAAAAAAACTATAGAAACTTTTAGCTGGTAGACTATACATGGGTAAAAATCAGTGATACTACTACTGCAGGGTCACAGTAGCCCTTTCTTTGGTGGCATGTACAGTGCCTTGCAAACCTATTTGGCCCCATTGACCTTTTTCTACATGTTGCCGCATTTCAGGCTTTAAAGAGGACCTATCATCCAGAAATTCGGCACTGGGAGCTGCTTACTAAAGTAAGCAGTTCCTAGTGCTAAAAAAAATGCAGCAGTGTAAAAATGATGGCTTTATAATAAACCTCCGATAACGCTAACACCGCTGCGGAGTACACTGGACCGCTCTCAAAGCGGTCCGGCGTATTCATGAGGGGGCGGGATTAGGGGCGGTGATTGCCACATGACAGTCACCGTCATGGTATGGAGTGAGCGTGGGGGCCCGGGGAAGAGGCAGCGCCTTGGACAGCCCCTTCATGAATACGCTGGAATGCTTGAAGAGGGGTCCGGCGTTTCTATTGTACTCTGGAGGTTTCCGATAACGCTATCATTGTAACACTGCTGTGCAATTTTTAGCACTAGGAGCTGCTTAATTTAATAAAACCACCTCAAAAAGGATTGCCATGCAGTTGGAACTGCAACGTGTGACTGCATCCTCAGAGATCCTCACTGAACTTCTGGAGTGAGTTTTCTGCACTGAAAGTAAGGGGGCCAAATAATATTGCACTTTTCAGTTTATGTTTTTTTACAAAAGTTTAAAATATCCGATAAATTTTTGTTCCACTTCACAATTGTGTTCCACTTGTTGTTGAATCTTCAACAAAAAAAATTACAATTTTATATCTTTATCTTTGAAGCCTGAAATGAGGAAAAAGGTAGAAAAGTTCAAGAGGGGCTGAATACTTTTGGCAGGTACTGTACATATAACATTCCGGTGATATAAATGTATCAGCTGGACACATCTGTGGAGTGTCACATCAGTCACAGCCCATGTAAATATGCTGTTTGCATAGTACGCAATGAGCTGAGAAATCTAGCGGCAGGGACTGGAATTAACCCCTTTTGCGCACTAGGATAATAGTAATAGTATGTCCTGCAAGAAGATACATCCTGCACCAGGACGTTCTATTACGTCCCGCTTATGGCACCGGCTCAAGAATGGAGTCGGCACCAGAAGCAGCGTCTGTCAGCTGTATATTACAGGCTGCAATTGTGAGTGTTAACCCTTTACACGCCGGTGTCAAGTATGACCACGGCTTGTAAGGATCTTACCGGGGGTTCCGATCCTCTTCTGGACAGCCCCAAGGCCTGGGGCTGCCCGATTGTATTAAGCAATTATATCCCTTCTGGGTCTGACTGTAAACATGGCAGACAGTTTACACTGCTCTACAATGCATTTGTATTGTAGAGCAGTGTACTGGACTTGAACCAGCGACTAGAGCATCACTAGTTTAACCCCTTCCCAACATGTGACATAATAGTTCGTCACAAGCCCTGTGCGGATGCATGGACAGGGCTCACGGGCTGAGCACTATCCACAGCCGGTAAGTCTTTGCTGCATATTGCAGCTTATCGGTAACACCCGCGATAGGTGCTAGCTAGATTTTCCGCCGACGGCTTCAAAAAATGGCGGTGGCCATGTTGGCAAGGATTGCCGCTCCCCATGACGTCATCAGGGAGCGGCGATCGGTCGCCATGACAGCCACGGGTCTTCTGAAGGCTGTCTAATTTTAACCCTTTCATTACAATGTACGCATAGTTATAAATGAGGCGGAAAATCCCCATATACTGCCATACTATAGTATGTATATGGTAGGATCGATCCGACAACCTAGGGTTAAAGTACCCTAGGGAGTCTAAAAAATAGTAAAAAAAATAATAATAATAATAAAAAACCCTAAAAATTTAAATCACCCATATTTTCCTAAAACTTATATAAATAAACTTTAAAAATCATTAACACATTGGGTATCGCCGTGTCCGAAAATTCCTGATCAAAATAGAATAACGATTTTTCACTGTGTTTAACCCCCCGTAATGGAAAATAGTACCCAAAGTCAAAAATGGCCCTTTATTGCCATTTTGAAAAATATAAAAAAAATTCAATAAAATAAATAAGTGATTAAAAGGTCATACAGTCCTAAAAATGGTAGCATTAAAAACGGCATCAAAATTTGCAAAACACCACCCACAGCTCCAGGCAATCGAAATATGTAAATATATATATTGTACAGGTGGTTGTAATTTTTGTAAATGTATGAAATGTATGAAAACATTATAAAACCTATGTATGCATTGTATCTATTATATGAATTATATCTATTACATCTACTATGTTCATTGATGGAACTATTGTTATACATGTAAATATTTATTTATACATATTATCCTCTGTACAGTGCCTGAAGAAGGTCTGATGTTATAAGACCGAAACGTTGCATTTATTTTTGATTGTCAATTCACTTTAATAAAATATGCAAATCAAATATCACAGGAGAGCCAAGTTTTTTTCAAGATTGGTCAAGGGGCATAGCAGCCTACTTGTGCACCCATACCGCCAACATTGAGTGACGTGTATTACTTTTACAAATGCTGAAATGAACAACATTTTCTCCCAACTAGTTTGTATTCAGTAAAATTAGTAAAAAAAAAATCTATATATTTCATATTAGTGGCAACAAAAACAATAAAAATAATATATTATTTTATGGCATGGTGAATAGGCTAAAAAACAAAACAAAAAAAATCTTACCAGAAATTTTAATTTTCTCCACCAACAAAGAGTTTATAAAATCATATCAATTAGCTATAAAGGCCTCAAAATTAAGTATCAAAAAAGTGCATCTCATGTGGCAAAAAAAATAATCCCCTACATGTCCACATTAAAAAAAGAAAAAAATAATAGCCCGTACAATTTGACAATGCAAATCATCTCTGGATGGCGCTCCATCTATTCTATGCCCAGCTGTGCGCCCATACAGCAGGATACCACCGCATATGGAGTATCAGTGTACTCAGCAGAAATTGGGTATTAACCTTTGTGGAGCTTTTTGTCATTTAATCCATTGTGAATGTTTCACTTTCTGCCAAAAATGAATGTATTTTCAAAAAAGATTACAATTTGTAGACTGCACTTCCCTTTTGTTTTAACCCCTATCAAACACCTAAAGGTTTACCACACTTCTTAAAATTGCTTTTTCATACGTAAAGGTTTGTAGTTTCCATAAAGGGGTAATTTACGAGTCTTGCTATTATTTAGGCCTCTCACAGTCATTTGAAAGTTGAGCAAGTCCCTCTAAATACGAGGATTGGAGATTTTCCACAAATGTGAAAAATGGCATCCAAATTCTAAGCCTCAGAACATTCTATTAAAATATGTGGAATCTTGCAAAATCATACCAACATAAAGCAGACATTTGGGAAAAGTAAGTTATGAATTCACTTGGATGCTATGGCTATCTGCTTCAAAAGTAGAGAATTTAGAACTTTGAAAATAAAGAGTTTTTCAAAATTTTTGCCAAATTTCATTTTTTTCACAACTAAACACAAAAAATATCATCCAAATTTTTAAACTACCGTATATTCCGGCGTATAAGACGACCCCCCTACTTTCCTGTTTAAAATATAGAGTTTAAGATATATTCGCCGTATTCCAACGCATACAAAACAGGGAATTTAACATGGTCCTTTTTTTAATTTAATTTCTTATGACATGCAAGTATATAGCAGGAAAACTGTCGCTCATAAACATAAGGCATACAACAACAACATTACCATCGTCCATTTTACTGTAAATGTTACCATACTGTACCTTAAATTTTTATTTTATTAAATATTCCATGCCATGTACTCAGAAGCGGGAAAAAAATTCCAAATGCAATGAAAAATGGTGAAAAAACGCATTTGCGCCATTTTCTTGTGGGCTTGGATATTACGTCTTTCACTGAGCACCCCAAATGACATGTCTACTTTATTCTTTGGGTCGGTACGATTAAAGGGATACCAAATTTGTATAGGTTTTATAATGTTTTCATACATTTACAAAAATGAAAACCTCCTGTACAAAAATAATTTTTTTGATTTTGCCATCTTCTGGCGCTAATAACTTTTTTATACTTTGGTGTACGGAGCTGTGGGTGGTGTCATTTTTTGCAAAATTTGATAATATTTTCAATGATATCATTTTTAGGACTGTACGACCTTTTGATCACTTTTTATAGATTTTTTTTATATTTTTCAAAATGGCAAAAAAGTGCCATTTTCGATTTTGGGCGCTATTTTCCGTTACGGGGTTAAACACATTGAAAAACCGTTATCATATTTTGATAGATCGGGCATTTTCGGACGGGGCGATACCTGATGTGTTTATGATTTTTACTGTTTATTTATATTTATGTCAGTTCTAGGGAAAGGGTGGTGATTTGAAATTTTAGGTTTTTTTATTATAATTTTTTTTTTTTATTATTTATACTATTTTTCAGACTCCCTAGGGTACTTTAACCCTAGGTTGTCTGATCGATCCTACCATATACTGCCATACTACAGTATGGCAGTATATGGGGATTTTCCTCCTCATTCATTACAATGTGCTATCAGCACATTGTAATGAAGGGGTTAAAACGAAATAGCCTCGGGTCTTCGGAAGACCCGAGGCTACCATGGAGACGGATCGCCGCCCCCGATGACGTCACGGGGAGCGGCGATCCCAGGCACCGCTATCTTTTTGAGGCTGCCGGCAGCTTTGCGGGTGTTACCGGTAAGCCTTTGCTGCAATATGCAGCCAAGACTTACCGGCTATGGAGAGGGCTCAGCCCGTGAGCCTTCTCCATGCAGCGCGACCCGACTACATACACGACTGAATACACGGCGGGCGGTCGGGATTACCGGCATATAAGACGACCCCAGAGAAGACAGAAGATTTTTCTGTCTCCAAAAGTCATCTTATACGCCGGAATATATACGGTAATCTGAAGTACAATGTGTCACCAGAAAACAAATCTCAAAATCCCTGGATATCTTATTCCAAAGCTATAAGCACTTTCATAGTGACACAGGGCAGATTTGATAAATGGAGCCGTATCGTAGAGGCCACAATAACACAGTAGCAGTGTGTTTGGCAACAAAGGAAATTGTACTGGTGTACAAGACTAATACCTCTTATAAAAATAAATGTATCTTTTACATAGAGTTGATAAGAACTCAAAAGAAACTCGATAAAGCACTATCAATATATTAGTTGATAAGAAATCACAAGAAACTACAAAAAACACTACCAATATATTAATTCAAATTTTCAAGGAAATCTACCGTCAAAATCTAGCATAATAATCCAGGGAAATTTACTCAAAAATACAGGCACTGTGACTGGGGTAATCTTCTTTGTTATTTGTTATTCATGCCCTTATATAGGCCCCCCCATTTCTGCTGTAATCTCACAGCAGCATCACACAATGGGAGGGAGGAAATGCTGAGGGAGCAGGGAGAAGGTTAGTGTGACAGGCTGTAAAGCTATAGCACAACGGACTCTGGTAATACCCCCTGAAGCCCTTTTGACTCATTAGCATCTAAAGGTTGATTTTAGAAGGAAGAAAGCCAAGGAAAACAAATATCCATGACTGTAGTAATCTTCTTATGATTCTTATGAGAACCCTGGTTGGTTTATCATGTGTGATTTTGATGTAAATGTCCTTTAATGCAAATAGAAACAGGCATGTAAAGAAGCTAGTTTTGAAAGTTGCTCCAACTTGCATGAACAATTTCCCACATACCAATATAAGAAGTGCAGACATTCTGCCAGTTATGGTTTAAAACATACAAAATATTACCGTATGTAAAGTTTTCTGTTATTTTACAATTTTTTCATCATAGCAAAGATTCAACTAAAGTCACACTGGAATTGCCATAGCTAGGATGCTAAACAGCGGTACACGTAAAATAGAAAAATAAATGTTTCTACTGTCTGTCAGTTCACAATGTGAGGCTTTGGCAAAACAGCATAAACACTTTCTGGCTGATATTCTTCCATAAGATTTACGAGGCCGACGGCTCCTGCAGTTCAGTTTGGTTTCATGGTTGATAAGTGAGCAATGCCAAAAATGCTTCCTTTAGTCAGAAAACATTTGCAAAACGTCTAAATGTGATTAATGTCGTCCGTTTCTTCTTCCATTTACTGAGGTGTCCAGCATAGTAGGGGAAATAGAAACCATATTTATAAAGATGTTCTCTATTACTGTAGGTTGCAAGAATAAACAAGGTTGGAATCACAAAAGGAATTTTTAGGTGCAAGATTAAATGTAGCAGTTTTTCCTTTAAGCCCATGATGTTATTTGAAACTAATCCTTGTTGTGGCTAAAATACTGTTAGGAACGTTGGAGATTTATCAAACTGTCTGCAACAGAATTATTTCGGAATTTGCGCCAAATGACTGTCAGAAATGCCTTGTGTCACATTAAATAATCGTATTAGGCTTGCACGACTAATACAACAAAGGGGCGTGGCCTCAAAAAAAGGGGGGGTCATGAGAAAACCGTCTGCGAGTCAAAAATTTTGCAAATGTAAGAAAACTTTGAGGTTTTCTGGCATCAACTAAATGAACTTATAGATTGTACAAAAACAAACCAGACAGTCTTCTACTCAAACCAGATTTTGCATCCAGCATAAGAAACAGTGATAAATATGGCACAGAATAAGACTCTGTAATCTAAATCTGCATTTTTTTCAGTAGATAGGTAGCCACAGCACATGACCCCCCCTAGTAGATAGTCACAGCACAGGTGCCACTGCCATCGTTGCTTAGGCAATGGCTCTTAGGTCATAGAGAGGAGTGGATGCTGCTCTACTCTATGAGACAGGCGCTGTCACCTCAGCAACGGTGCGGCAACGGCACCTTGGTCACACAAAGGATGCAGTCAGCGGTAAAATCCCTGCCTGCATCCAGTGATCATCAGTGGGTGTGTCTTAGATGTACACACTGCCAATCGCTATTACTCAATGATTAATCAATGATTTGTCTACGAACTAGATGCAGCCATCAAAAGAGCCACATCTGGCTCCGGAACCATAGGTTCCCTACCCCTGAGTTTAAGTCTCACATGTCATGAAAAAAAAAACAAAGTAAAAATTGTTATGATATGTAAAGCTTTTCTAGAGATATTATCCTTTAAAGAAGTGCATAGCAGAACATTAAAAAATTACCGGTCACAAAGGGGTTAAATGAGATGTCCTTAAATGAGTACCACAACAGCCTTTAATCCTAAATTCTCACAAAATGTTAGTAATGTTTTAATGAAGATTTTACATTGAATATTATTGTACAGCTATACCTTTTTCACACATACTCAGCTATTTCCCAGAAGTACGGTATATATTGGTGATCACAGCTTAAAATTAAAAAAAAAAGAAAAGAAAAATAAGAACACAAAGTTCCCATTTGTAAAATTATTAACTTTATGAGCGCAATCATTAATGAAAACTTACAACCCACAGACAGGTGGCCATGTTTGTATCATACTAGACAACTACTACTACAATATACAGTTTTTTGGCATATCATTGGTTGCATATAAATAGTATGATAAAAACAGAATATGTAATTGTAACATTCTTGGTCTTTTGTTTTTTAAGTGCTCAAGTATTTTTTACATTTTCTCAATTCAGGTCACACTTTATTTTAATCTGCAATTTCCAGAAGTGTTGCCCATTATAAGTGTAGAAGGTTCTGAATTACAAGACTTGCTCTGCCAGACAGAGAGTTACACGTGTAAATGTAACCATTATTTCCAGTAATTGTTAAACCAAGTGGAAACTCTAGTAAAAGACATATGTCAGTGTCTGGGAGCTAATTAATTACCTAAGTAATGGACATTTTATGCCTGATATTGTTTGTACCAGGTGTAATAAACCAATTTGTATACTCCATAATTTTATTCATTCATTAGAGGAGTGAAACATTTTTTTTTTCTAAAATAAGGGGATTTGGTAATAAATCTAGGAAAAGTAAATTTAACAACATACCGTATTTTCCGGGCCATTAGGCGCACCAGAATATAAGGCGCAACAGTCCGATGCGCCTTATATATGTAATAATTCCATATATAAGGCGCATCGGACTATAAGGCGCAGGGACGGGGGCGTGGCGGAGGTCCGGGGGCGGAGCGGAGACCCGACGGGACGCGACGCCAAGAAGAGACGCGGCGACGCGGGGAAGGTGAGTGGGGAAGGTGAGGGGAGGTGGAGGAGGGCAGCGGACCATACTTACATAGGTCCCCGCTACCGGAGACAGCAGATCTCCAGCGGGAACTGCAGACCACGCGGCAAAAGTTGTTCGTGCCGCGTGGTCTGCAGTTCCCGCTGGAGATCTGCTGTCTCCGGTAGCGGGGACCTATGTAAGTAGGGTCCGCTGCCCTCATATAGGGCGCACCGGACTATAAGGCGCACTTTGGATTTCCAAGGAAATCCAAGGCTTTTAAGTGCGCCTTATAGTCCGGAAAATACAGTAGTTTAAAGTTAAATTGTGTTTGTAATAAATATTTCAGCTGAATATATGAAGCTCTGTAATATACACTACTCACAAAAATGTTAGGGATATTTGGCTTTCAGGTCACACAATTTATAGAAAGAAACAACTGAGGATATACCACTTTCCTCGTCCCCTAAAAAAGTAATTTTCTCAAAAGCTTGTTATGTAGCCTTGGTCAACTATTGCAGCTAAACAACGATGCGGTCCCGGGTCGCATGCGCACCCGTGCCCTTATCGGTGGTGCCCGATCCCCCCCGGGTTCACTCACCTCTCCACTTTCCCGGCTTCCCAGCGAGTCCCCACCTCCAAGTGCGTGTCGAGCTGCCCATTTCCTGAATATGTATGAAAGCCGGCTTCTCCCAGCATTCCCCGCCGGGTCTTTGTGCTACATGCCTAAGAGAAAGCTTGTTTCATTGCCTAGTGCCTGTCTGCTGATTTCCCGTTGTGACCCCGGTTCCGTTCCTGACTTTAACTCCGTGCTGCCTGTCCTGACCTCCTGCTATGTTCCTGACGTTGATCCCGTGCAGCCTGTCTCGACCTCCTGCCTGTTCCCGACCACGATTCTGCTTCACAACTTTTTACCACACCATGGCAACCACCACAGGCAAAGTCGAGCCTGTGGAGCGGCCTGGTGGTACCTTGTAGCAGCAAGTTCATTCCGCTTTGCAGTGGGCTCAGGTGAAAACCAGATGCCACTTAGACTCTGCTCCGTGCTTCAGAGAATCCACTACCTCAGATCCTGACAGATGCCTTATGTGAACAGCATGAGGAGGAGGATTGTTTAAATATGGATTCTAATTGACAATAAATTGATTGGGCGATTAATGAATCAAACACTTGTTGAGATTATTTCCACTGAGCTCCTTTTTGTTATGCCCGATTCACACTTCCAAGGTCGATCCATAAATCACAGAGTGTACTGTATCCTGTTTCATGGACTAACCACACTGCGGTGGATCAAACTCCATGGCGATATATGATTCACAGCAATATGATGCATAGAGTCCTTTCTTTCTTGCAGAAGAGCAGCACCAAACTGTAATCATGATTACAGCTTGACGCAATTTTTTTTTTTGGGGGGGGGGTATTTTGTGCATACATTTTTACCCCATAACCTCTTTAGATGAATGGTTCCTTACAGTTTAGTACAAGAAACAATAAAATTCCGTAGTTATTGACATATTGGCAGCCCATGGCCACTGATGTCTTACCAACATCAGTCATGGCCATCAAGTTATTTACTGCCGCACGACTCCGACTCCTCCTGCCATGCCATGTTTCCCCCCCACCTCCTTCCTCCTCCTGTGTCCAAATTAAGAGCACAAATTCTCTATGTTTTAATATTTAAAGGGTCCAGGCACTTTGTTATGTTATCCCAAGCCAATCTCAGCAGATCCTTGGTAATATAAGGCTCTTTTTGCTGCAGGTGTCATGCAAATTCAAAATGATGACTGAATCCTTTATTCCTGATATTTGGCTTGTTCCCCAACTACCTTATTGCATCTTGTCCCTGACCACCCCAACTGGTCCTAACACCAATTTATGCTACCATTCCTGACTTGATCTTTAACTCTGTTTGTTTACCTACCCAGAGAAGTAGTATCCTGATCACCCTGTTGCAGTTAAGTCCTGAAGCATGCATAGAGATATACTAATAAAACCTGTGCTGCAGGTTGTTTATAAATTCTTATTATTTTCCTTTCATTTGCTTTTCTTTCAGACTAGTATCCAATCGTTCTACTCAAAACAGGATTGAGCTACCTTTTTTTTTACTCTCTAGTTTTCCCATATTTGCATCCATCACAACTTCAACTATACGCTTATCTGAAAACACATATTTTATTTAGATCTGTCTAAAACAAACTGATCTGCATTTGTTGTGTAATTCAGTACTCCTTATCACAAAGCATTGCTGAGGATTTTACTAAAGAACCCTGAATAGACATTCAGCATACACATTTAACATATATAATTATCTTTTTGCATCTGTGAAGCACATTAAAGCCTTGCTTTTACAGTCGCCTGTCCTATTAAAATTGTGATCAGAATACAAGATTATCTTATATATTGGACACCGGTAATATTTAAGCAATTGTACTTCAGAAACTCGGCAATTCAATCACCCACTCCCTCCTTTCACCAGCCCAAACACTACTGTAGTCCTTTGAACCATGTAAAATGGTTATCTCTCATTTATAAGTAACACTCTCTAGTCAAAGATCTTTCTCCAAAGGGATCTTAATGCAAAACCACTCAGACGATGGAGAGACATACACTTTTGGAGGCAGACTGTGAAGGTGTCTGGGAATCAATGTAACACCATTACAGACGGTGTCAGCTTAACAGCTGTCATAAACACTTCATAATCACTCAGGCATTCCAGTGGGTTTCAGATTAGTGCATTATTTCATTAACTGCTGTGTAAATAACAGAAACAGGGGTGTACATTCACATTTCAAAGCTATTACAAAACACCAGGGTATGCAAAATAAATGAGGCCAAAATGTATGTATGCCAAAGTAACAATAGCTGTGGATTCAAACAAATATTCTATGTGCCACAACACTTCTTTTTATACCAAGCAATACCTTACGATTTACTGCACTTGCACATAAGATAAAAATCTAGAAAGGTACCATTGAGGGGCACTTCAACAAGTCAATACCTTTGCTTTGTAGTAATAAAGTGAAGAACTTTGTCAATTTCAAGATACAGCACTAATAGTTTGGCAGGGTCAATGATAGACATTGACCTTTGGAAAAGTCAATATAAACAAAGTGACACATGTACCTTTGTTTTGGCTTTACTTTTTCTTCTTTATTTGCGACTTTTTGTGGTGCGTGTGCACTTTTGCAGCTTCATTTGCCCCTAACATAATCTCCATTTAAAGTTCGCAATTTTTCTCAAAACTTTCTGCAGTGTTCCCTGGATTATCAAAAGACTCCTGATGTGACAGTTGCTACTTTTTAAGTCGACAAAAAGTCAAAAATTTGGGAACAATCCACCCTTGCCCCCAACCTTGCATAGTTTACAGCCGTTTGGGACTTTTGGAGACAAATTGTATTAAAAAAAAAAAGGCAATGTTTGGCATGGTATGGTATGGCCCAAAAAACCCAATCTATGAAATTATAAGCAGGGTTAATTCTGGTGATAAACCCTGTAATGCAAAAGAATGTAAATGCAAATGTCTGAATAACCACTTTTTCATCAATGCACAACATGTAGAATTTGAATTAACAGTGCTCAAAAGGCTGTACAGTCGCAGAAATGCACCCTACACCCTACAGAGCTTCGTACCCCATAGTATGAAAAATTTATTGGAGTCAGAATATGGAAAAAGAAACTAAAAATGTGTATAAAGATAAAACATTTTTTAAATGTATCTAAACAAAATAAAACCTATATAAATGTGGTATCTCTGTGATCCATAATTTGGAGAGCACAGTGAAAGTCATAAAAACAGAGCCCACCAATAAATGCAGCAAATACATTTTTTTAATTTTTTTTTTAATTTTTGCACTTTTGTAATTTTTTTTCTAGCTTTCCAGTACATTGTATAGAATATTAAATATTTAAAAACATAGAAAAACTAGCCCTTATTCATGTCTGTACATTGGACAATAAAAAAGTTCCAGCCTTGGAAAGGAAGGGAGCATAAATAAAGAGAAACGCAAAATGGAAAAAGGAGATTGGCAGCAAGGGGTTTATAATTAGGGAATTCGGTGTACAGTATGCATATGTGTTCATCCTTCTACATTGTACACATTGTCTTTAATTTAAGCCAGCTGCAAGTCTCTTGGGGTACACTACTACCAGCTTTACACATCTAGAGGCTGCAATTGTTGCCCATTCCTCTTTGAAAATGAGCTTTAGCTGTAATCTAATTCCTCTAGAACTGCTGGGTCCGTTCTCATGCCTACCTCTGTCTGTGTAAAGTTTATACAGGCCGCAGCCAGGACCTGGAATGGGTGCACAATATGGTTCTGCGGTTACCACTGAGCAGCTCTATACATACAAAAGTATTTAGTAAGCCGCCAATTGTGCAAGTTCTCCCACCTAAAAAGATGACAGAGGCCGGTAATTGACATCATAGGTAGACCTCAACTATGAGAGACAAAATGTGAAAACAAATCCAAATCAGATCCTGATTTTTAAATAATTTATTTGCAAATTCTGGTGGAAAATTTGGTCGATAAAAGTTAATTTCAATCTCACTTTGTCGGCAATGACAGAGGTCAAACGTTTTCTGTCTTCACAAGGTTAGAACACACTGTTGCTAGTATGTTGGACCATTCCTCCATGCAGAACACAAATTTTCAACACTCTCTATGGGGTTAAGATCTGGAGACTGGCTAGGCCACTACAGGACCTAGAAAAGCTTCTTAGGAAGTCCCTCTCTTGTTGCCCTGGTGGTGTGCTTGGGATCATTGTCAAGCTGAAAGACCCAGCCATGTTTCATCTTCAATGCTATTGCTGATGGATCTCACAATATGTGGCCCCACTCATGTTACTGGCGGTAGCCTTTATTACCTTGGTCCCAGCTTTCTGCAGGCCATTCCCTAGGTCCCTCTGTGTGGTTCTGGGACTTTTGCTCACCGTTCTTGTGATTATTTTTACCCCACTGGAGAGATAATGTGTTCAGCGCCTTATTGAGGGAGATTATGAGTGGTCTTGTATGTTTTCCATTTTCTAAATTTTGCTCCCACAGATTTTTTTACACCAAACTGCCTGTCTATTGCAGATTTAGTCTTCCCAGCCTGGCGCAGGTCTACAATTTTGTGTCTGGTGATATTTGACAGTTCTTTGGTCTTCACCATAGTGGAGTTTGGAGTGTGACTGTTTGAGGTGTCAGGTGTCTTTTATACTGATAACAAGTTCAAAGAGGAGCCATTACTACAGGTAATGAGTGGAGGACAGTGGATCCTCTTACAGAAGAAGTTAGAGATCTGTGAGAACCAGTAGTTTTGCTTGTTCGTAGGTGACCAAACACTTATTCTCCACCATAATTTGCAAAAAGACTTTCTGGATTTGTTCTCACATTTTGTCTCGCATACTGTAGTTGAGGTCTACCTATGATGCCAATTACAGGCCTCATCTTTTCAAGTTGAAGAACTTGCACAATTGGTAGCTGTCTAAATACTTTTTTCCCCACTGTAAATATAGCTTCTTTCTTGCCACCCAGGACCTCTGTTAAAAAGCCCAGACAGCCACTTGAAATCTAACTAAAATCTATTTAAAAGCTACTAAAAAGACAATTAGTTTTGTACACTTTATTATAGAGGATTCTTGGTTTTACAGTGTTAGAACAGTACCAAGAGCACCATTATTTACATGCCAATATAGAAAAATATGAGTAATATTTTCTAATTCTGGTAGTGCTGAAAAACTCTGCATTTTAAGTATACTAGTGACAGCTAGTGGCCAATATATGTAATGCAGATATTCAATTTTACAGGCAGACATTACTTTCACACTTATCTTACAGTGACATTAAATCAAAGCCTTTTTGCCCCACACAATTTTTCAGAAATTTGCAACTTCTGTTCACATTTCATGGTGTGAATATATAGTAAACCATTAAAAAAAGCAAATAAAAATAAAGCAGGCACCCAGCATTTCATAGATGTAATTATGCATGTGACCAAAGGAACTACCTACAACAAAAAGGGATTACAACTCTTGAAAGGAAAGCCACTGCCATGGAAAGAGCAACTGTCACCCCCAAAAAGACCCCCTCCAAATATGCCTCCCATATTCCTCTCCCAAGCCCCTTTCTATGTCTGCCATTTTTTTTTTTTTTTATTTATGTTGGGAAAGTTGGTTGTAAGGATCCACGTATCCTCTGCACTTGAAGTCGGCTTTATTCATTGGGGGCCAGCCGACACTCCCCCACCACGCCCCTGTCAGCAGAGAAGCTTGCAGCAATCGCATAATCGCTGCCGGCCGACCGCAATGCGGGCGCGCCACACTGACAACAACAGCAATGTCCTTATTCACAGCACCGGCCATGCCGCACTGACAGCGGCTGCGGCGTTCTTATTCATAGCGCCGCTCTCGCCATATCGCGCAGGGCCGGCAGCAACTACACATATGCAATGCTGTCCGCTTCTCCTACAGGTCCCCGCTGACAGTGGCGTGGTGTGGGAGTGTCGGCTGGCCCCCTCATGAATAAAGCCGACTTCAAGCGCAGAGGATATGAGGATTCGACCTCTTATTTGGTAAGAGATCGGATCTGTTACAACAAAGTTTCCCAACATAAATTTTTAAAAAATTGGCAGATATAGAAAGGGGCTGGGGAGAGGGTAGTGGGGGACATATTTGGTGGAGGTCTTTTGGGTGTGACAGGTCCTTTTTAAGCAGCTATGGCCACTTATGAAAACATAATTAATTCCAGAAACCCTTTATAAACAGCTCTCTAATGTGTGCAATTTTGCATGGTCAGATTTTGTTAAAGAGCGTATACCACTAGCCCCACTGCCTACACTGAGAGACTTCACTGTAATTGTATGGAGCCATAGATTAGTTTTAAGCCGGGCAGAGAGGTACTGTACAAAGATCTGCCAGCCAGGCTGGTTTTTGTATTCGACATTATGTCCCACATTTTTTAATGCGCCAGTTTTCTGTCTGCGTTTGCACATGTATTTATAAACTGTCTGCACCAGTACTGTGTTGCGGCTGCTCTGTGTCCAACAAGACAGAAAAAAAAATGTGCGCCCTCGATGAATCTGGTGCTCTCTTCAAACTCCACAAGCAAACTGCGCATAGTACAGTTTGCACAACTTTTGAAAAATGTGGGTGGGCGTGCGCTAGCAGTCTGAGCTGTGGGGATTCCCTTCATTGTAATCGCTTCTGCCTCATGCCCCACACCTCGCTCTCTGGTCTGGAAGATGAGCTGCTGCAATGCAGCCAAGCCACTATCCAATGTACATAGTCATCTGCTTCTGTCTCCTTAGGGTGGTGTCACATGTGGCGTCTTGTAGTCCGTTTCTAGTCATGTGTTTTCAGTCCGTTATAAAACACATGCAGTTTTTGAAAACACATCTGTTTTTGTCTGGTTTTCCCAATTATCTTAATTAAAAACTGACAAAAACTGATGCATTTTTTAAAAACACATGCGTTTTTAAAACGCAGGCGCTTTTTAACGAATTGAAAACGCATGACTAAAAACAGGTTCAAAATGCCAGGTATGACACCACCCTGAGGCTGTGTTAACACGTGGCATTCTGAAGTGGAGATTTGCTTAAGTGCATTGCAGTTAAAATTAGTATTTACGGTAAGTTAACATTGCCTTTTGTTAACAGTGATAAAATTAGGCAAGTCTTCTCTTCTTAGCTGTTGTATTACGTTTCAAAACGCAATGTAACAGCCATGAGTAAATGCAGCCTAAGGGTGGTGGCACACGTTTTGAACCCGTTTTTAGGCCATTTTTAAGCAGTCCGTTAAAAAACGCATGTGTTTTTTGAAAACGCATCCGTTTTCGACCGGTTTTCCCAATTATTTTAAGATAATTGGAAAACATACAAAAACGGTCAAAAAAAACGCATGCGTTTTGTCAAGGAGTTCTTAAAAACAGCCTAAAAACTTGTTCAAAATGCCATGTTTGCCACCACCTTAAGGGGTTTATGTAATAAGCTGTAATTGTAGTCCAGTGTTGAACTTACTTTGATCTCTCATTAATGAACAACTCAAACCAAGAATAAGCTGAATGAGGACTTGCATCCCCACTGTTTGATTTAGAAAACATGAGTGTCAAAGCAGATCTGTATCTTGGGGGGGGGGGGGGCTGCAAACATATCCAGTTAGTGTATGAGTGATAGGTTGCACTCCTTCAGACAAAATTTTAGCCACAGTTTTTAGATAAGATTGTCTCACCGGTATACTCCAAACCTGAAGACCATCTGAGTATCCAATCATCAAAAGCAAAGGGGGATCATTGCCAGTACTGTGCATTTCAAGAAACTCCATATTCATGTATGTATCTGAAATCGAAAAATAGGCAACCAAAATATCAAATTATACAAATTGTAAGAAGTCTGAAATGACTACACATTACAAATTATTATGCAAATTGGATTTAAGCGTCATAGGGATTAATTTTTTTGTTTTTCAATGAAACTCATGGATGGTATTGTGCCTCAGGTCTCTTTGGATTACTGAAATCAATCTCAGATACCTGTGATAATTAGTTTGCCAGGTGAGCAGAGTTATTAAGCAGGTCACATGGGAAAGAAAAACGATCTCTCTGCTGCCGAAAAGCGTCAAATGCAATGGTTTGAACACGGTATGAAAACATTAGATATTTCACGAAAACTTGCGTGATCATCAATTTGTTGCGGTTTCAGAGCACAGACAAGTGTGTGCAGATAATGGTAGAATAAGGAAGGTTTCTGCCAAGCAAATTCATCGGATTAAGAGAGCAGCTGCTAAAATGCCATTACAAACCACCAAATAGAACTTTTAAAGTTGCTGGTGCCCCTGGAATCCCACAAACCTCAGGTTGTAGGATTCTTCAAAGCCTTGCTGTGGTGCATAAACCTACTATATGGCCACCCCTAACCAGTCAACAGCAGAAACAGTTGCAGTGGGCGCAGACACACAAGATAATTACATACACTAATTCTCAGTCTTGTTAACTGATAAGTGATGGTCCAGATAGATGGAGTAGTGAATGGTTGGTGGATGGCCACCATGTCCCAACAAGGCTGCTACCTCAGCAAGGGGATGGCAGAGTCATGTTTTGGGCTGGAATCATGGTGAGCTGCTAAGCCTCTTGAAGGTGTGAAATGACTTGGGCGAGGTTTATAGAGTTTCAAAGTTACCACTTTTTTCCATGGTACAAAAAGAAGAATCGTGCCTTCCAGGGCAAAAACTTCTTCATACAGGACAATGTACAATCTTATGCTGCAAAGATACCTCTGTGTCATTGGCTGCTATGAACATAAAAGGAGAGAATCTCATGGTGTGGCCACCATCTTCCCCTGACCCCAACCCTATAGAGAACTTTTGGAGTATAATCAAGCAAATGATCTATGATGGTGGGAGGCAGTTCACATCAAAACAGCAGCTCTGGGAGGTAATTCTGACTTCATGCAAAGAAAATCAAGCAGAAACTCTCCAAAAACTAACAACTTCAATGGATGCAAGAATTGTGAAGGTGATATCAAAGAAGGGTCCTATGTTACGTGTAACTTTTAGGCCTTTTAGGATGTTTTGGAATAAAATAGCTTTTCATTTCAGTGAATATGGCCTCCAAATGCTGCAAATTCAACAACTGACCATCTTCAGTTGTTTACAACCAATAAAATGTTTGGAAACTGCTGTGCATAATAATTTGGAACTGTGCATTTTACTTTTTTTTCACTTTGAAGAATATACTGTTATCATTGGGAGGTTTCTTCATTAAAATTCAATATATAAATGGGTGATGACTTTTATTATCCTGACTGTCATTTGCATCGACCATTTAGGAAAAATATAGCATACATTTACAAAGAGGTCAAAGCCTCTTAGTAAGACAGGTGTTAAAAACGGCAGTCTTAATGAATTCCTCCAAATGTGTCACCTCTCTTTAGTAAATTTCTTAATACCTTCTCCATGTACATGAGGGTCATGTCTTACTAAATCAGATTACAGTAAAAAATAAATTACTGGAGGCATTGCACCATGTATATCTATTTATGTAGGGCTTGGGATCACAGTGATCATTTTAAAAAATACACCAATAAATACTAAAAAAAAGGTTATAATCCAGTGGCTGGAATCATGTGATGACAAGAGATGAGTGAATGTGATGGTTGGGTTTGGCATACGTGTTTGGCTGCCTGACACGGACAGACTGCCGAATTGGCATCCTATCTGGCAAATTGACACATCTAACAACTAGTTATGGCTATGATTGGCATGGGGGTGTTTGGCAAATTGACGCCCATAGCCATGGATATATCTGCCAATATGTCCGGGTCAGGCAGCCGAACCTGAACGCCAAATCCGACCAGATCCACTTATCTCTTGTTATGACTACAAATATACTAGTTGACTTACCATTCAAATCAGAATTTTCAAATCGGACCCAAACTATTTTCTCTTTTTCTTCTGTTGTGGGTGATCCACTATATGCCTTATAAAATAGGAAGAAAGAGTGCAATAACTATAGGTGCAATATAACCTCTAACCACATCAAATCTTTTCTTTATCTGCTAATATTTTCATTGACACACTGCAGAAAAAGGCAGTGTACAGTTAGGGCAGCGCTACAAGACAATGAAAAATACCTTTTAATGGATCAGTGCCCATAGCCATTATTTTAATGGACCATGCAACCACTCCATTGATCAGTAGAAGAAGTCCTAGTCAGCATCAGTTTAGTCTATGAGTGATTCGTAAAAAGTGGTTCTAATAGGCCATGAAAAATAGAGAATATATCCATTTTGGCCAATTTTTGCCTCCTCCATGTGATGGTAGCCTTAATGCCGAACCACATGTCCTCCTGTGAATTATTTTCTAACTTTTTAATTGGAATTAAAAGAAAATCCATTAAAGAAAATCTACCATTTGTTTTTATGCAGTATGAACCAAACATACCTTGAAAATGCTGTAGCTACACTGATGCATTTAATCCCTGAACTGTACCGAAGGCTGAGAAGAAACGATCACTGCAACAACATCAGCCCCTTTAGGCGGAACAAACCGGGATGGAGAATCCGAAAGGGAAGGAATAGGGAGAGGAAGATGGAGAACCAGCCAGAAAAGTAAGAAAGTTTCCTGGCGCTGAACACTGAGCATATAACTACAAATGATAGATGCAATGTGGTTAATCTGGCTCCAGTGACACTTGATGATATGTGCTTATCAGCACTATAAAAAAAGGTCTCAATTACAGTCTTCCAAGGAATTTTGACTTTGTACAGTTCCAGATAGATCTTTACAAATCAATTAGGTAATAATGTCGATATACTTTGTTATTGTTTTGTATTAAAATTAGAAAAACTTATAAAAACTTCAATTACAAAAATAGCATTACGAAAACCCTTTGATAATATGACCTCTGGGAATGATCGTAGTACGACACGATTAGAGGGAGAGACACCCTGCATGAGTCCGTTAGGTTTTCATATAGATAATTCCATTGATAGAACAGATTTAACCTGTCTTATATATATAAAATTATATGATGTAGTTCCTTCAGAACATGCTAAATGATCCCCCCACAAAATATGATCAGGGGTAAATAACCTACAGGCACATTAGGTATGTGTCTATAGGCAACCGTAACATAATGGAGAATTTACATTGGAATTTAATCTAAAATCCAGTAATGAACACAAGCACTAACCTGTGGAACAACATCTTGAAGAAATGTTACAACACTTTCCATGTATGACTGCTCCCTGCAGGACAAGAAGAATAAAGCACTATAAATACAAAGTAAGGCTACATTCACACTACTGTATGGAGGACGTATATACGGCCAACGTATATACGGCCGATATACGTCCTCCATAGACAGCAATGGGCGCACGGCGACCTACGGGAGCTGTACGGCGCTGCACATGTGCGCACCTTACCCGGGAAAAAGATAGGACCTGTCCTATCTTTTCCCGTAATACGGCGCCGTGCGCCATGTATCTCTATGGAGAGGGGCGGGGGTGAGCTGCGCTCACCTGCTCCTCCTCCTCCTCCTCTCCCCGTGCACTGCCGTTGCCCGCTACGGTACGGTAGGGGCGGGCGGGCAACAGCAGTGTGAATGTAGCCTAAAGAAGGAAAAATCACAGATAACTCACACAAAATAGGGTCAAAACAACAAAATATATTAACCCCTTGTTCTCAGCTTAGTGACCAGACTCGATTTTTCAACTCTGACATGTGTCACGATAATTGATTATAACTTCAGAATGGTTTAACATATCCAGGTGATTTTGAGAATGTTTTCTCGAGACACATTGTACTTCACGATAGTTGTAAAATTAATGTGATAAGTTTTGCATTTCATTCTGAAAAAAAATTTAACTTACATTTCAGTAATGTCTGCTTTATGTTGAAATTATATTTTATGCGTCCTCTCCTTTTTCTAGGATGCTATGAGGCTTAGAACTTTAGGTGCGATTTTTCGCAAAAACTCACATTTTGAGAGACAACTCAGATTTCAAGTGACTTTGAAAGGCCTAAATAATACTAAAACCCCATAAATTACCCCTCTATAGAAACTTCACTCCTCAACGTATGTAAAACAACTTCTTTTATGTCTATTAACCCTTTAAGTGTTTCACATGGGTTAAAACAATATGGACCTGCATTTTTTTTAGAATTTTTTGGGAAAATACATTCATTAAGACCAAAAATGACTCTAAAAAAAATGTTATTTTCTCCATTGACAAATTTTCAGGGGCATAACAAAAAGAGTTGTTCTTTCAGTCGTATCATATTAAGTAAAGTAACCTTTTTTGATTACATTTTGGAACATTTCTTTGTGAGGGTATTTGATTAAAAAATTGTTTATTGCGGGAATTGTTTAGTTTTTTTACGTAGTTCACAGAGCGGGTTCAACATTGTTTTAGATTTATTGTACAGATTGATACGGATGTGGTGATACCAAATATGTAATTTTTTTTTGTGTTTTATAAACTTGATTTGGATTTTATAAGTAATTAGGCTGATTAGAGGACTTTTATTTATAAAATGATTTTTACTTTTTCAAAATTTTCCAGACTTGGGCTTCAACTGTGCATGCTCAGTTACTTACAGCCGGGTCCTGCCAGGAGGCGGCACACGCCAGACCCCAGGGCTGACGCAGGATGGATCAGATATCTTGGGGGACTCTTTAACACGCCGCGGTCATGCTTGACAGTGGCATGTAAGGGGTTAAACACCCGGGATCTGAGGTTTTCTGATCCCGGGTGTTAGTGCCGGGTCTGGACTCTGATGTCACAGCCCGACACCGGCACCAGCGAGACCTGATGTCCCGCAATCTTCTTTTGATGCGCTGAAGTAGAGCGGCGGCTCGTCAGAAGAAGTACACTTACTGACCGTCGTAAAAAGCCGATAGGGCGGTCCCGTTTCCCTGTCAAATAACTGCCTGTATAGGAACAGTTTTCCCCAAATGGACACTGATGCTAGAAAAGATCCCACAGTAGTTGCATATTTGATCATTTCTGGTATGCGGCACCTCAGTATTGAAAGTGGAGATCATTTTCTGAAATTTTTTCCCCTTTGAAACTTGTGAAAAACTAATATTCTTACGTGACAGCTTGAGGACGAACCATCACTCCTCCCGTACAACGACTTGGGCGCCGTGGAGATTCTGTCGTCATGTTCGAATAGTGATTACTTTAGCTCTGAAATAGAATAAAGTATGCTGATAAGACTGAATGTTCATTGAACAACGCTTGCATGATAAATATGCATTCTTTAATTTCACACAAGCAAAAAAGTAAACTATGGTGTAGAACACACTCCTAATCCCAAATACATGAACACCTTTTACTTGCTTTTTAGATCATAATAACAATCCCATCTATTGTCTGTAATCTTGAATGACTGGTCTGTATCCAGTAGAACTGATAACTAAATGACCTAAAAAAAAAAAAACCTTTCTCAGGATAAATATAAGGCTTGTGATATTAGATGTATAAAGTTTAATAATAAACTCATTTATAGATAGACAACATTTTTCTAATTGTGGTTCAGAACATTTCTACAATTAAAAAAAAATAATAATAAAAAACTTCAGATACAGTTGAAGTTCAGACTCTCAGCTTTAATTCAGGTTGAACAAAATGATTGCATGAAAATGTGAGGAGCGAAAGCATTTTTTAAAAACACAATCCCTTCATTTCAGGGTCTCAAAAGTAATTGGACAAATTAAATAATACTTGGTTGAAAACGCTCTGTTGCCATTGGCAGCCTGAAGTCATGAACTCATGGTCATAACCAGACGCTGTGTTTCCTCCTTTTAATGCTCTGCCAGACCTTTACTGCAGCAGGTTTCAGTTGCTGTTTGTTTGTGGCCTTTCTGTTTGAAGTTTAGTCTTTAACAAAGTAAAATGCATGCTCAACTGATCGGGAGACTAACTCGGCCATTCAGGAACATTCCACTTCTTTGCTTTAACCCCTTTTTTGTTTTGGCGTCTTTATTTTTCACTCCCCACCTTCAAAAATCTATAACTTTTTTATTTTTCCATTTACAGAGCTGTGTATGGGCTTGTTTTCGTAACAAATTGCACTTCATAGTGATGGTATTTAATATCCTATGCCGTATACTGGAAAGCAGGAAAAAAATTCTGAATGCAGTGAAAATGATGAAAAAACACATTTGCGCCATTTCTTGTGGGCTTGGATTTTACGTCTTTCATTGTGCGCCCTAAATGACATGTTTACTTCATTCATTGGGTCAGTACAATCAAGAGGATACCAAATTTGTATAGGTTTTATAATGTTTTCATACATTTACAAATATTAAAACCTTCGGTACAATTAAAAAATATCTTCATTTTGCCGTCTTCTTGCGCAAATAACTTTTTCATACTTTGGTATACAGAACTGTGGGTGGTGTCATTTTTTGCAACTTTTGATGACATTTTCAGTGCTTCTATTTTTAGAACTGTACGATCACTTTTTATTTGAAAAACAGTTAATATATTTTGATAGATCGGGCATTTTTGGACGCGGCGATGTGTAATGAGTTTATGATTTTTACTGTTCATTTATATGACTTCTAGGGAAAGGGGGGTGGATTTGAATTTTTAGGGTTTTTTTTATATAATTTTATTTTTTACTTTATTTTATTTAAATTTTTTACAATTTTTCAGACTCCCTAGGGTACTTTAACCCTAGGTTGTCTCATTGATCCTACCATATACTGGCATACTACAACACATGTACAGGTCACATATGAATGATATCTATGCTGTTTTTATACTGTTTATACAGATTTTTTTGTGTATAGAGGGTGTGTATGTGCTGTATGTCTATTATGTGTTTATAATGTACATGTACTATACAGAATGTGTGTATACAATGTGTATGTACTATGGGGAGATATCACTTCTTTTATGACAGTTTTCTAGTAAAGAAACTGTGAAATAATGGCAAATTCTTGCGCACTATAAGGATTTGCGATTATTATGCGACTTTTGTTTGCAGTTTTTTATGCAGAAGTACAGATTTTTTTTGCTGATGTGTGTGCATACATACAGTATGATTAGCATAATTCAAAAAGTTTGTTTTTGAAGGAAGAAAGCTATGATTAACAATTTTTAGCCAAAAAAGTCACCTACTTCACTGCTTGAATTAAATCAACCAACTACAAAAACCGAAGTGCATAAGAAAAAAACTTCCATGGAAAGAAGGCTTGCTCCTTAGGAAATATTTCTAAATGGACATATATAAAAGGGCACTTTCAGCAGTCACAGCCAACCAACTTGTACAATTTTAATATAAAGGCAGATGCATATTTTCAGAATTAGGATTGGAGTGCACCCTTACCAATAGGGTGGTGTCAACTATTGTAACTTCAATAGAGAGCGCAGACTTTACATCTGGAACTACTGGTTATATTTGGAAAATGTCAGAGGTACACATTCTGAGACTACTGGGAAAAGGAGAAAGGCGTCAATGAGGCTAAAAGGGAATAAAGGGTAACCAACCTACCTGTGACTAAGCATATACATTATTCATGAATAGTATCACCAGGGCCGATTCTAGACAAAGTGGGGCCCTGGGCAAAACTAAAAGTGGGTCCCCAAAATAAAACTATTTTATGACCAGTCACAGTCAGTAAGAGGCTCCCTTTAGTATGGTAAAACAATGTGTAATATGGGAGAATTTTATAGGTGATAAACAGATGATAGGGAGATGATAGGCAGCACGGTGGCTCAGTGGTTAGCACTACAGCCTTGCAGCGCTGGTCAACATCTGAAAAGAGTTTGTATGTTCTCTCTGTGTTTATGTGGGTTTCCTCTGGGTCCACCAGTTTCCTCCCACACTTCAAAACTTACTGGTAGGTTGAATAGATTGTGAGTCCCATTGGGGACAGGGACTGATGTGACAAGCTCTGTGTAGTGCTGTGTAATCTGTGTGAGCTATATAAATAAAGGAATTATTAATTATAATTAATAATTACTAATTATAATTATTATGATAGAAAATAAATATGAAAGATGATACAGATTTCTAGATGCAGAGCTATAAAGTAGATTGTATATACAGTAGATAGATAGAAGAGAGATAGAAGATTGATTCATAAATAGAGAAAAAGCAATATATATAAATGGTCAGATTATATGAGATAGATAACTAGACAGATAGATGATAAGAATC
The DNA here is from genome assembly GCF_040894005.1 of Engystomops pustulosus. Lineage (NCBI taxonomy): Eukaryota > Metazoa > Chordata > Amphibia > Anura > Leptodactylidae > Engystomops > Engystomops pustulosus. Next base: position 130,040,607 of record NC_092412.1, on the reverse strand, counting down.
TTCACCCGGGAATTCAACCAAGGGGTATTAACCAGGGGTATTTCTGGATATTTTGTCTCGTTATTGAACAGAGCAATTTTTTGAATTTTGACGTTTAGAAATAAAATCGAAATTACAGCAAAAAGAATTAAAGTAGACCGCAGCAAACCCCATATTTTATGAAAGCAGACACTTGCCCCATTTTCAAAATTGCATTAAAGAGTTTATAGACATAGGCACCTTCATGCAATTTTGATTCAAACTGAAACATTTTATAAAAAATACTTAAAATTTGACTTTCATGGAAAAAATGTGCTCCAAACAGAAAATATTTACCTTCACGTCTCATAAAAAATGGCAAAAAATATTTACTCTTCATGTGTAGAGTTCACAAATGCCTCATATTGATATGTTCACATAAATAAATCAACATAATATCACTAAAACTTAAATAACTAGCTTTTCAGCTAAAAATTTTAAGACAGTCACAGCCTGCAAAATATATCAGTAAAACAGATTAAATTGTAAAGGCGCCATAAAACCTATAGAATTTTTAAAAAAGCAGACAACCAAGCGATGCATTTGGCAATTAACATTTGACCACCCTCATGTAGCTTTGTGACTATTAAACTAATTATTAAACAAAAAGTGCATTGTAAATGCCTTGATAACGTACGTTTTTACATACAACTCACATCGCAGTGGAGATTAAGACACAAATAGGGATTTAAAAATAATAACACAAAGTGAGCAGATTTATATACACCACAATACACAACATCAAGAATTTACACTCCCAAAAATGCGTAAACAAAAACCGTGACATATGTGGTTGCTATCCACAAATGTGTTTAAAAATATATCACACACAAAATAAAGCTATTTTGTCAAAATCTAATTTTTCCAGAAATCATCATGTAAACAATAATAACTTAAATTCATACATACCACCACCTTCATGCAACTTTGCAGCAAACAGCAATAAAATGCAAAAATTGCATGAAAATTCTAAATTTCCTCTAAAATATGTACAAATCCAGAATACTTATATAAAGAAAACATACTTTCCTAAAAAAGCAAGATGTGAGGAGATCATACAGACCCCACATGTGTATATTCACCAAAATATGCAGCAAAGGGAACGTTAAACCCACAGGGAACACCAAATTTTAGCAGAAAATTGCACTGAGCCTCAAACAGATCTATTATTGTATGTTCCCTTACACAATGGTAACCCAAATAAATAACTATATATCCATACACCAAGCTAATGAGATAATAAAAGTCACTTTTAGATGTGCGCCATTGTATTAGCCGCACAATAACAGAACCCTTCGCGCTTCATAAGAATTTGGGTGAGAACGCCATAACATAGGTGTAAATAATGGAGGATGGTGTGAAATAAAAACTTCATTCCAGAACATGTGTGTGTTTTTGATGTTACATATAACTTTATAGACATGTTCTGGGTTGCGGTGTTAGTATGTAGCGACATTAGGGCTTATTCACATGGCCGTCTGCGGGGACGTACATGCGGCTGCATGTATGTCCCCATAGACGACAATAGCGGCGCGGTGCAGATACGGGCCGCACACCTCAAAAAGATAGAGCATGCTCTATCTTTGGGCGTGTGTGCGGCCGTGCGCCGCTATTCTCTATGGAGGGCGGAGGGGTCACCTCCTCGTCCTCTCCAGCACACGGCGGTATGCCCGCACGAAGAGGCGTAGAGGATCGAATGTTCATCGTATCAGTCAATTTTCGCAAAAAAATAAAAAAAACCTATCACGAAATAAAAGGCAATAAGAGAGAAAATGTAGTAACATATAAGGTGAATATTTCCATTATCTGTGAGGTGCAGCAGCTCCTGTGTGCAGCAAATTCTCCCTGTAGCTGCCGGCTAAGAATCTGGAGGGGGGGGGGGGCACTTCAAGGGGCTGTATCTCTGGCTCTGTGACACATAGAACCTCACTTTTTTCCTATGAAAGAAGAGAGTCTCCTCTTTTATATTAATCTAAATTTGTGTTTCAAAGTGTCAGGAAAACAGAGATATTAACTGTTAAAATGCTATCGGGAGTGATTTTTATATATAAAAATGTCACCTGATATTCTCAATTTAAACCTGAATATCTCCGGATCCAAGGCACCTAGAACACAATTCTAGATTCATTTGAAAGACGACATTATCCTCTTTAAGGGGGCCCTGGGCAATTGACCACTTTGCCTACCCATAGCGCCAGCCCTGAGTGTCACGAGGTTCTGTAAAAGCAATTGGTAATGGACAGTGAGGATCACTTGACCCTCATTCTGCTGACATTTTTGTCAAGGAGATATTAATTGTGAATGTATAAGACTGGTTTAACTATAGGATAATTACAAACTTTGTTTAAATATTTGGCATCTATTGAAGCGTCCAGGCAGCTTTTACGACATCCTGGAGCTTTAACAGCCTGATAACCTATGAACTGAAGACTGGTCTGTTCAGACCCCAAAGGACATTTGGTCTCCCTACCCCCCCTCTTCTGCATCAGGATTTGGAAACAAAAGACTGTTTAAATATTCCTGGACTCTCCCCCCTCATTAAAACTTTGCCCAATCCTGAATGACCCTCTGGACTAATTAATGAATGGGAGGTTCTGAAATCTGAACCAAACTGAGAAGTTATAAAACAATATGAAATCCAAGAATTGGTGTTCACATTTTGGGGGCTGCTTGACAAGCGGAGTGTGTTCCTTATTTCTCCCACCTCCAGGGATCAGGATTTACTTTAAGTTTGTAAGTTTCTGTTATTTTTCTCCCTTTTTATTTTATAACTGTTTTGCCGTGTTGTGTGTCATTTTATTTTGTAATTCTTTTGTTTTTAATATCTTTTTATGCACTGATCAACTTTTTGTAATTAAAGCTTTTCACTTTAATTTTGGTCCCTGTATGCTCTGCGAACTCATAGCCTTGTGAAGTGTGGTTAGCTGTGTTACTGCTAAAGTGCTGAGTGTGCATGTCTAGTGGTGTGACAAGGTGACTGCCTGAGAAGCAAGAGTTGTTGTAGAGTGGGATACTTATTGGTCCCAGTATAAATGCAATAAGTGGTGGCAGCGGTTCTGGTGCTGGATCTGTATGAGGTGTTATTTATGCTCAATTTGTGTCCTGAGTGAAAGGTGAGCGCAAGTTTGAGTAGGCTAAATTAACCCGTACAGTTGCACCCCACGTCACGTGACGATGTGGCGGCGTCCTTGCCGTGACAATTTTATGGACAGAAATGGCAGTTAATGAGGTAAAATATATTTCTTGACACAGGAGCTCAACTTTACATAGAAAATGGTGGAGAACATTGAATAAAAGTATATGGTAGAACACCTAATATCCTACACTTGCACTTACAAAAACATCAGGTAAAGTGGACAACACCTATAAGCCAGAACAAGACTATAAAATCTTTCACCAACACCGTGATCTAATGTCATCTAAACAAAGGGCATATTCTCTTTTTAAATACCATATATACTTGAGTATAAGCCAAGGATTTCAGAACAAAAAATGTGTGTCTGTTCGCGTCCCATTACTGACCTGGAGCTGAAGCAAGAAGAGAAGCTGCCCGGGGTGTCAGAATGGTAAGGTGAGCACACAGTTTAATTTTTTTTGTGCTAAGCAAACTGGAGGCTGGCTATATATTACACAGGGCTGGCTATATACTACAGGGGGCTGGCAAGCTATATATTACACGGAGCTGGTTATATACTACAGGGGCCTGGCTGGCTATATAATGGGAGGCTGTGACCAATGCATTTCCCACCCAAGGCTTATACTCGAGTCAACAGGTTTTCCCAGATTTTGGTGGTAAAATTAGGTGCCCCGGCTTATACTCGGGTCAGCTTATACTTGAGTATATACGGTAGGACCTCTCATCATCTTTACCAACCCCATCCTGCAGCATCCTTAAAGGACATCTACCACCAGGAAGAAGGATGGCAAGACTAGCACACTGACATACTGGTGTGTGCCTCCTATGACAGGATCTGTTCTTATTTTATATTCTTATTGTCCAGTTTTTTACAAAATAAAGGATTTTTAATATGCAAATGAGCCTAAGGAGCTTCAGACTTCATAGTTGTTAATGGAGCTTGGGGCCCCTAACACTCATTTGCATAATTTTTAAAGCCTTTTTTTTTCTTAAAAACCAGGGCATAAGAGGATAAACGAAGAGCAGATCCTGCCAGAGGGAGCACACACCAGTATGTCAGTGTGCTTGGTTTACAATCCTTCATCCGGTGGTAGACGTCCTTTAAATAGTCTCTGCTATTACTTATCAGTGTTATTATATTCAAATATCTACTGTCAGATGGATTCCACTTCTGACAGCTAGTTAGAGGTGGTTTGCAGCCAGATCTTGTTGCAGTGAGCTCTGCAGAGTTTTGTGGCAGATTACCTTTAAAAAAAGCATCAGAAAAGCGAGTGTGGGAGCTTGGTGGCGAGTGTGCATTGATCCGAAGTGTGTGCAGAGCCCTAAGTGTGACTTACTTTAAGGGACTTAAGTTTGAGGGGCTTTGGCAAGTAACTGCTGTATTTTGTGTTTGACTGTAAATTCTTCTTTTAGTGCATATTTCTATTGTAATCCCCATTAGAACAATGGACTCCATAAGTGGCATTGCTACACAGTGTACATCCTGTGCCATGTATGCTTTCCTTGAACAGCCGTTCGAGGGGGAATATTGCTGTACGGGATGTGTGAAAATTGCTCATCTGGAAGCCCAGATTCTGGATCTAAATGAGCAAGTTTCAAGGCTGCGGGCAATTGACAATATGGAGCGAAGTTTGCTGCTCCTGGAGCACAAACTCTCTGGGGAAGATGGGTGTGGGGAGGGAAGTATGGAGGTGCAGAGTGAGGGGGCAGCTAGTTGGGTAACATGTAGAAGGCGGGGTAGAGGGAAGAGTTGTAGGGAGTCCAGTCCTGATCTGTTGCACCCCAATAAGTTTGCCAGGCTGGCGGATGAGGGGGATATCAGCTCTGGGGTAGCAATGCTGCAGCAAGACATGGCCTCTAGCAAACAGGGGACTGTCTGCTCCAGTAAGAAGGGTAATGGGAGCACAGGCAAGATCAGACAGGTGCTGGAAGTGGGAGATTCAATTATTAGGGGAACACACAGGGCAATCTGTCACAAAGACTGTGCATACCGAACAGTGTGTTGTTTCCGGGTGCTCGGGTTCGGCATGTTGCAGATTGGGTTGACAGATTACTGGGAGGGGCTGGTGAGGAACCAGCGGTCATGGTCCACATTGGCACTAATGACAAAGTAAGAGGTAGGTGGAAGGTCCTTAAAAATGATTTCAGGGATTTAGGCCATAAGCTGAGGGCAAGGACCTCAAAGGTAGTTTTCTCCAAAATACTACCTGTACCACGTGCCACACCAGAAAGGCAGCGGCAGATCAGGGAGGTAAATAAGTGGCTCAAAAGTTGGTGTAGGAAGGAGGATTTTGGGTTCATGGAGAACTGGGCAGACTTTTCTGTCGGCTACAGGCTCTACAATGGGGAGGGTGCAGCTGTTTTTGGGGGAAAATGGCTAGAAGGTTGGAGGAGGGTTTAAACTAGAGACCTGGGGGGAGGGCAACTACACTTGTGCAGGGCAAATAGACAGTGTAGATAGAGAGCTGGGAAGAGACATAGCCAATGGGGGAGGAAGGGGGGCTGGAATGAGATTGGGGAATAAGAACAAAAGGAATATGGACAGGGAAAACCATATAACGTGTATGTACACAAATGCCAGAAGCCTCACAAACAAAATGTTGGAGCGGAAATATGATATAGTGGGTATCAGAGAGACATGGTTGGACAGTAGCTATGACTGGGCTGTTACTATAGAAGGTTATAGTCTTTTTAGAAAGGATTGTATAAAAAAAAAGGGGGAGGGGTTTGTTTATATGTGAATTTTTGCCTCAAGCCTGTCTTGCGAGATTACATCAGTAACGCAAATGCAAATGTGGAGTCCCTATGGGTGGAGATAAGGGGAGGGAAAAAGAATAATAAAATATTACTAGGGGTTTGTTATAAGGCTCCAAATATAATGGAGGCAACAGAGGAAATGCTGATAAGTGAAATGGATGCGGCTTCAAAGCATGGTGAAGTACTTATCATGGGGGACTTGAATTACCCAGATATTGACTGGCTGGCAGAAACATGCAGGTCCTTCAAAGGTAGCAGGTTCTTGTCAACAACAAAAGACAATTACCTGTCGCAACTAGTCCTGGAGCCAACAAGAGGGGGGGCACTGCTGGACCTTATCCTAACCAACAGACCTGGTAGGGTATCAAAACTACAGGTTAGGGGGAACCTGGGGAATAGTGATCATAATATCATTGATTTTGTATTACGCTTTACTAAAAGCGTTAGTGAAAGGGGCAACCAGCACTCTAAACTTCAGGAGGGCAAATTTTCAGCAACTAAGGGAAGACCTTAAAGGCATAGACTGGGATAATGTTCTCAAAGACAAAAGCCCCCCCCCCCAGAAAATGGGACTTTTTCTCATATATTATGAAAAAGTCCTGTGAGAAACACATACCTTATGGGAAAAAGCATAAAAGGAACAAGAAAAAGCCTATGTGGCTAACTAGTCTTGTAAGGAAAGCAATAAGCAAGAAAGATAAGGCGTTTAAGGTGCTAAACCGTGAAGGTAGCGATGAGGCATTACAGGATTATCCCCTTCCCGGGTCCCGGTGCATGGAGAGGGCTCTCGGGGCGAGCCCTCTCCATAGCCGGTAAGTCTTTGCTGCATATTGCAGCAAAGGCTTACCAGTAACACCCGCGATCGGTGCTAGCATTGCCGGCGACTTCAAAGATATGGCGCCGCATGGGCGCCGCCATCTTGTCGTGGATCGCCGCTCCCCGATGATGTCACGGGGAGCGGCGATCCGTCGCCCTGGTAGCCTCGGGTGTTCTGAATACCCGAGGCTACTTCGTTTTAACCCATGCATTACAATGTGCTAATTGCACATTGTAATGCATGGGGAGTAAACTCCACATATACTGCCATACTGTAGTATGGCAGTATATGATAGGATCGATCAGACTACCTAGGGTTAGAGTACCCCAGGGAGTCTGAAAAATATTAAAAGTAAAAATAAAAAAAAGTTTAAAAAAAAAAACTAAAAATTCAAATCACCCCCCTTTCCCTAGAACTGATATAAAAATAAATAAACAGTAAAAATCATAAACACATTAGGTATCGCCGCGTCTGAAAATGCCTGATCTATCAAAATATAATTACGTTTTTTCACTACGTTTAACCCCGTAACGGAAAATAGCGTCCAAAGTCGAAAATGGCATTTTTTTGCCATTTTGAAAAATATAAAAAAATTAATAAAAAGTGATCAAAAGGTTGCACAGTCCCAAAAATTATAGTAATGAAAACGCCATCAAAATTCTCAAAAAATGACACTATCCACAGCTCCGTACACCAAAGTATGAAAAAGTTATTGGCCCCAGAAGATGGCAAAATAAAAAAAAAAATATTTTGTACAGGAGGTTTTCATTTTTTTAAATGTATGAAAACATTGTAAAACCTATACAAATTTGGTATCCACGTGATCGTACCGACCCAAAGAATAAAGTAGACATGTCATTTGGGACGCAGAGTGAAAGCTGTAAAATCGAAGCCCACAAGAAAACGTCACAAATGTGGTTTTTCACCATTTTCACTGCATTTGGAATTTTTTTCCCGCTTCCCAGTACACGCCATGGAATATTAAATACCGTCACTATGAAGTGCAATTTGTTACGCAGAAAATAAGCCATAACACAGCTCTTTATGTGGAAAAATAAAAAAGTTATAGATTTTTGAAGTTGGTGAGTGAAAAATGGAAGTGAAAAAACTAAAAAAGGCCAAGTCGTTAAGGGGTTAAAGAGAGAAAAATAAATCATGTAAAAAGCAGATAAAGGCCGCAAAAATAGAGACATAGAAATATTGCCAGGGAGAGCAAAAATAACCCCAAATTATTTTTCAAGTATATAAATGATAAGAAACTAAAAACAGAGAGTGTGGGTCCCCTTAGAAATAACATGGGAGTCATGGTGGAAGGAGATGAGGAAAGGGCCAATCTACTGAATGTCGCCTTCTCGACTGCCTTTACCCAGGAAAATCCCCTGGTGGAAGACACAATGAGGAATAATGTAAATTCTTTTTGGAATGTCAACAGTTTAACCCAGGAAGAGGTACGGCGCCGCCTCGCAACCACTAAGATAGATAAATCACCGGGGCCAGATGGCATACACCCCCGGGTTCTGCATGAAATATGTACCGTGATAGACAGACCGTTATTTTTAATATTTGAAGATTCACTGAGGACTGGTTATGTTCCACAGGACTGGCGCATAGCAAATGTGGTACCAATATACAAAAAAGGATCAAATAGCGATCTTGGAAACTAAAGACCCGTGAGTCTAACTGCTGTGGTGGGGAAAATATTTGAGGGGTTTGTTAGAGATGCTATCCTGGAGTATCTCACTGTGCACAACCTTATAACCCAGCGTCAGCATAGGTTTATGAGAGATCGGTCCTGTCAGACTAATCTGATTGGTTTCTACGAGGAGGTAAAAGGTTGTTATATAAAATGAGACTGCTGGGAATAGGAGAAAATCTGTGTATTTGGGTAAGTAATTGGCTTAGTGATAGAAAACAGAGGGTGGTCATTAATGGCACATTCTCAGATTGGGTTGATGTTACCAGTGGAGTGCCACAGGGGTCAGTATTGGGGCCACTTCTTTTTAATATTTTTATTAATGACCTTGTAGTGGGTTTACAGAGTCAAGTTTCAATATTTCCAGATGATACTAAGCTTTGTAAAGTAATAAATACTGAGGTCGATAGTTTAGCATTACAGAGGGATTTGTGGAAGCTTGAGGAGTGGGCAGAGAAATGGTTGATGAGGTTTAATGTAGATAAATGTAAAGTTATGCACTTGGGCCATGGAAACAAAAAGTATAATTACGTTCTAAATGGTCAATTACTTAGTAAAACTGGAGCTGAAAAGGACTTGAGGGTATTGGTGAATGGTAAACTTAATTTTAGTGACCAGAGCCAGGCGGCTGCTGCTAAAAGCAAATTAAATTATGGGATATCAAGAGAGGATAAAGACATAGTTTTGCCCTTATACAAATCCCTGGTCAGACCACACATGGAATATTGTGTACAGTTTTGGGCACCAGTTTATAGAAAGGATATAATAGAGCTGGAACGGGTGCAAAGGAGAGCAACCAGGATTATTAGGGGAATGGAGGGATTAGAATACACTGACAGATTACAAAATTTGGGATTATTCAGTTTACAAAAAAGACGACTGAGGGGAGACCTCATTACAATGTACAAATACCTGAACGGACAGTACAAGGATCTCTCCAAAGATCTTTTTATACTTAGGTCTGTGACCAGGACAAGGGGGCATTCTCTACGCCTAGAGGAGAGGCGATTTTACCATCAACATAGACAAAGGTTCTTTACTGTAAGAGCAGTGAGACTATGGAACTCTCTGCCGCAGGAGGTTGTTATGGCGGACTCTATGTACATGTTCAAGAGAGAAAAAATATCACGGGTTATGGGGATAAAACATTTATTTACTTCTTAAAGGTTGGAAGCAGCCTGGCTCTACCCCTCTCATACTACAAATCCAGAAACAACACGGATTACTTCTTGAAATGCTTACTAAAAATTCTTAAATTTACTGTTTAGGGGTTTCCATTGCAATTGTATTGGAGGGTCTGTAAGTATCACACAGACCTGAAAATTATTCAAAATCACCCTCTGTGATAAATATGGCAGTACTCTCAGGAGTTAAAGACTTAAAGGAGTTTCTGCAAACACCCAGGCACCAAATGTTTCAGGAGCTTCCCTCCATTTTGTTTGACAACAGACAAAGGGTCATAAAAATCCCAGACCAATATGTCCCAGGTTATGGACAGGTATGGAGTAATGGTCCATCTCAGCCCAAATATATTTTTGGAATTGGTATAGCCAGGGGATTGTATGGCTATGACTAAATAGCATTCTTGTACACCAGGGGTCTCAAACTCGCGGCCCGCGGGCCAACTGCGGCCCGCGGGACAATATTTTGCGGCCCCCACCTGCATGGAGAGGGCAGGTCGCGCTGCATGGAGAGGGCTCACGGGCCGAGCCCTCTCCATAGCCGGTAAGTCTTTGCTGCATATTGCAGCAAAGACTTACCGGTAACACCCGCGATCGGTGCTAGTACCGATCGCGGGTGTTTTCACAGCGATGGCTGCCGGCAAAGCTGTCGGCAGCCTCAAAAAGATAGCGGCGCATGGGCGCCGCCATCTTACCTTGGATCGCCGCTCCCCGTGACGTCATCGGGGGGCGGCGATCCGTCTCCATGGTAGCCTCGGGTCTTCCGAAGACCCGAGGCTATTTCGTTTTAACCCCTTCATTACAATGTGCTGATAGCACATTGTAATGAATGAGGAGGAAAATCCCCATATATTGCCATACTGTAGTATGGCAGTATATGATAGGATCGATCAGACAACCTAGGGTTAAAGTACCCTAGGGAGTCTGAAAAATAGTATAAATAAAAATACAAAAAAGTTAAAAAAAAAAAATGATAATAAAAAAACCTAAAATTTCAAATCACCCCCCTTTCCCTAGAACTGACATAAATATAAATAAACAGTAAAAATCATAAACACATCAGGTATCGACGCGTCCGAAAATGCCCGATCTATCAAATTATGATAACGTTTTTTCAATGCGTTTAACCCCGTAACGGAAAATAGCGCCCAAAGTCGAAAATGGCACTTTTTTGCCATTTTGAAAAATATAAAAAATCTATAAAAAGTGATCAAAAGGTCGTACAGTCCTAAAAATGATATCATTGAAAATATTATCAAATTTCGCAAAAAATGACACCACCCACAGCTCCGTACACCAAAGTATGAAAAAGTTATTAGCGCCAGAAGTTGGCAAAATCAAAAAAATAATTTTTGTACAGGAGGTTTTAATTTTTGTAAAAAACATTATAAACCTATAACAAATTTGGTATCCCCTTAATCGTACCGACCCAAAGAATAAAGTAGACATGTCATTTGGGGCGCTCAGTGAAAGACGTAATATCCAAGCCCACAAGAAAATGGCGCAAATGCGTTTTTTTCATCATTTTCAATGCATTTGGAATTTTTTTCCTGCTTCCAAGTACATGGCATGGAATATTAAATACCATCACTATGAAGTGCAATTTGTTACGCAGAAAACAAGCCGTCACACAGCTCTCTACGTGTAAAAATAAAAAAGTTATAGATTTTTGAAGGTGGGGAGTGAAAAATGGACATGAAAAAACAGTAAAGGGCCCGTAACCGGTTAATCCCCTTCCCTCCGGTACTTGAAGAAGATGAAGTCGCCGCTCTGAACGCACTTGGTGCAGGTCAGAGCGGCGACTTCATCTTCTTCGATGGGAGGCAAGTACCGGGGGGGATGGAGTGTCCTAGGCTCAGTGCGGTAGGAGCTTGGGACCCCTCGGTGCACAGGACGCGTTCATAGAGAGAACACGTCTCCCAGCATGGGGCTTTCCTTGCGCTGGGAGACGCCATGACATTTGAATCTGAATAATGATATTTTGTAAGCACATTTTGTGTGGAAAACTTGATGCGGCCCAGCCTTACCCAGAATCTACCTCCTGCGGCCCCCAGGTAAATTGAGTTTGAGACCCCTGTTGTACACAGTGATACAAATATCAGTGAATGGAACCATAGCAAATGGGTGAGGTTTGGCATCAATGTGATCCTGGAAAACAGAACCTAGACGCTATACCTTCCCCTTGAGAAGGTATAACTCCTCCAAGGTTCTGGACCTGATGCAAGGTAGGTGGGTCCCTACAGTGGGTGTGCAGGGTGTGAGACACTGAAGGGGTTAACTGTGGATGGGCGGTATGTTTCCCCTAGGTTTTGCTTCTATGCAAGGCCTTAGTGCTGAGGAGGGTTTGTCCAGCACCTTGGACACAGGTGATGGGAACAGCCTAATTAGCCTGGATAAAATGACTCAGCAGAGTTGAGTGGGTTGTCTCTCTGTGGAAGGAGGCTGAGAGGACACAGCTCTGACCTGTGTGTCTGGAGCAGCCACGTGATCTTTGTTTAGTGTGAGCTAGTGGACTATTTTGTATAGTTAGCACCCTGACGGGTAGGTTTTCTTTTGTTTATTCAAATACCTGAATGTAAAGGCTGGTTTTATTTTGCTGCAATAAACGCAGGCGAGACCTGTTTGGACTGTACCCTGGTGTCCCTGTCTTGAACTGCATCTCAGCACCCCGCTACCACGGTCTCTACTGGGCCAAATCCCCACATATGGTGCTTCGGATTGCGGGCAGTTCAAAAAGACATACACCTGAAAGGCTTGATACATCCTGCAACATTGCATGGCCTGGGTGAAAGCAGCAGGCAAATTGCAGGATACAGCCAAGATGGAGGACTTTATTAAATACCTGCAAGAGGAGGCCAGAGCTAATCGGCAGCAGCAGCAGGAAGAGTCTCAGGCTAATCGGCAGCTGCAGCAAGCCATGCTCCAGCAGCAGGAGGAGAGGTCCCGTCAGCAGCAAGCCATGTTCCAGCTGCAGGAGGAGAGGTCCCGCCAGCAGCAGGAGGAGAGGTCCCGCCAGCAGCAAGCCATGTTTCAGCTGCAGGAGGAGAGGTCCCGCCAGCAGCAGGAAGAATCCCGAGCCATGTTCCAGCTGATGATGGAGAAGTTTTCTGGCATGATGGCAGCACCGCAAGCGACGACTACTGAGGGGTCCCATACTGGTCTGCAAGGGTACCCGGTTGTCCAGCATTCCGCACGGGCTGCAGTACAAAAGGCTTTACAAAAAATGGCGACGACCGACGACGTGGAGGCGTATCTCACAGTGTTCGAGCGAGTAGCTGAGCGAGAGGAGTTACCGGCTGAGCAGTGGGCAGATGTCCTGGCACCGTTCCTGACCGGCGAGTCGCAGAAGGCTTACTACGACCTGAGTGAAACGGAGGCCCGTAAGTACCCCCAGCTAAAGGCGGAGATTCTTGCTCGTCTTGGGGTCACCGTTCAAGTTCGCTCCAGCCGGGTCCACCAGTGGGCTTACTCAGAAAAATTACCCCCACGCTCCCAAATGCATGACCTGATCCATCTTGTCCGGAAGTGGCTACAACCAGAGGACTGCACCTCCGCACAGATGGTAGAGAGAGTGGTCCTCGACAAATTCACCCGTTCTCTCCCCTCTCGGCTCCAGCGGTGGGTTGGACAGGCCGGTCCCACAAAAGCTGAGGAGCTTGTGTCCCTAGTAGAGAGGTATCGGGCTACGGAGGACCTTCTACTTACCTCTCCGACACGAAGCAGTGCCAGTGACAGGGTCACCAAACCAGCTGGTAAGACCGCTACTTCGGAAAAGGGGAGACATGTCAGGTTGGGAGGGGGTTCATTGGGGGGCGTGGATACCCAGAAACCCAGTGAGGCTCATGGCCGTATCCAGTGCTGGCGGTGCCATGAAATGGGCCATATTGCTGCCAACTGTCCACTGTCAGTGGAGCCAATGGACTGCAACCAGACCCGGCGAGTGTCACTGTTTGCCCGGCCAGTTCTGGCGGCTGACTCAGTCACGGATGCAGAACCCCAAGTATGCATGGTCACAATCGGTGGTCACACAGTGGAAGCCTTGCTAGACTCAGGGAGTCTGGTCACCCTGGTGCGGGGAACTTTGGTTGATCCTGGACTATACAGTGGGCGGAGAGTGGGAGTGTTGTGTATACATGGGGACACTCGCGAATATCCCACTGCTGTCATCAACCTACATACCCCTTGTGGTACTGTTACCCATGAAGTGGGGGTGGTGGGGACCCTTTTTCATGAGGCTATTATCGGCAGAGACTTACCGGTGTTTTGGGACCTCTGGAGACGAAGACCCACCTCAGGTGCTGTTGCAGATAATGGACATCAGGTATGTCCGGCCTTGGCCCCTGAACCCTTTGAGGCCGATGTACACACACCAGCAGTAGGGGTGACCCCATGTGATGAATTCTCTCCCCTAGAGGTCCTAGCTGGTGAGGTCGAGGGCCACGAGGAGGTGGCCGACATGCTGGACCTTGAGATTTCCCGTGACAATTTTGGGGCTGCACAGCTACAGGACCCTACCTTGGTTAAAGCACGGGAGAATGTCAAGGTGATAAATGGGGTGCTCCAAATACCAGGGGCTGATAAAATATACCCCCGAATGGTGATTATTGGGGAACTGTTGTACAGGGTCGACCAGATACGGGGTGAGGAGGTTGAGCAACTTGTAGTACCCCAATCTCACCGTAGGCTGGTGCTAGAGTTGGCACACAAACATGTGCTGGGAGGGCACTTAGGTGCTGAGAAGACCCGAGAGAGGATCCTGCAGCGATTTTTCTGGCCCGGGGTATGGGAGGAGGTAAACCGGTATTGTAGCTCCTGCCCTGAGTGTCAACTTACTGCCCCGGTCTCCCACTTCAGGAGTCCTTTGGTCCCGCTACCGATCATAGAAGTGCCCTTTGAACGGATTGCAATGGATCTGGTTGGCCCCATAGTCAAATCCTCCAGGGGGCACCAATACATCCTAGTTATCCTGGACTACGCTACGCGGTATCCCGAGGCGATTCCATTAAGGAACACCTCCTCCAAAAATATTGCTAGGGAGCTGTTCCAGGTGTTCTCACGCACAGGCCTCCCCAAGGAAATCTTGACTGACCAGGGTACCCCATTCATGTCTAGGGTAATGAAGGAGATGTGCAAGTTACTACAGGTAAAACAGCTCCGCACCTCTGTGTATCATCCTCAGACAGATGGCCTGGTCGAGAGGTTTAATAAGACCTTGAAGGGGATGCTTAAGAGGGTGGTCAGCAAAGATGGGAAGGACTGGGATTGTTTGTTGCCCTATTTGATGTTTGCCATACGTGAAGTTCCCCAGTCCTCCACGGGTTTCTCACCCTTTGAGCTGTTATATGGCCGTTCCCCACGTGGGCTTTTGGATGTAGCCAAGGAGACCTGGGAGCAGGAGAGGACCCCCCACCGTAGTGTGATAGAACACGTCTCCCTTATGCAGGACCGCATAGCGGCGGTAATGCCCCTTGTAAAGGAACACATGACAAGGGCACAAGAGGCCCAGTCTAGGGTCTACAATAGGTCAGCCAGACTCAGGACCTTTAACCCAGGCGACAGAGTGCTAGTTCTGGTGCCCACCGTGGAGAGCAAGTTCTTGGCCAAATGGCAAGGGCCATATGAGGTCATGGAGAGAGTGGGGAAGGTAACATACAGGGTATCTCAGCCGGGGAGGAGGAAACCCGAACAGATATACCACGTGAACCTCCTAAAGCCATGGAGGGAAAGAGAGTCCCTGATGGCCATGGGAGTAGAGAAGGATTCTGTCTCCAAGAAGGGGACACCGGAGGTAGGTGTACCCGATGCCAAGGTGCCTGAAGTACGGATCTCGGAGTCCCTCTCCAGGGCCCAGATTCAGGAAGCAAAGGAGTTTGTGCTCCGAAATATGGAGGTGTTCTCTAAGTTACCGGGACGTACTTCAGTCATCAAGCATGACATCATAACCGAACCCCACATCCGGGTACACCAAAAACCTTACCGGGTCCCTGAAGCGCGCCGGCTTGCCATATCCGAAGAAGTCAGGCAGATGTTAGACCTGGGGGTTATCGAGGAGTCTAAAAGTGACTGGTCGAGTCCTATTGTGTTGATTCCCAAACCTGATGGTTCCCTACGGTTCTGCAATGATTTTAGGAAGTTGAACGAGGTGTCCAAATTTGATTCCTATCCCATGCCCAGGGTTGACGAGTTGATAGAACGACTTGGACAGGCTAGGTTCTTCTCCACCCTTGACCTGACGAAAGGGTATTGGCAGGTACCCCTGACTGACAGGGCTAAAGAGAAGACCGCTTTTGTTACCTGATGGGCTTTTTCAGTACGTGGTACTCCCCTTTGGGCTTCATGGGGCTCCCGCCACATTCCAGAGGTTAATGGATCTCGTGCTAAAACCTCACCGGAGTTATGCCTCGGCCTACCTGGATGACATTATAGTCTATAGTAACGACTGGGAGAGTCATCTAGCCAAAGTACAAGCAGTGGTAGACTCCCTGAGGGCAGCAGGGCTGACAGCGAACCCCCAAAAGTGTGCACTGGGTCTGGAAGAGGCCCGTTACCTGGGGTACCGTATTGGGCGAGGGGTCATCAAACCCCAAGTAAATAAAGTAGAGGCGATCCAGCAGTGGCCACGACCTTTGAGCAAGAAGCAAGTGAGGGCTTTTCTGGGCACAGTGGGCTGTTATCGCCGATTTATCCCC
Organism: Engystomops pustulosus; assembly: GCF_040894005.1. NCBI lineage: Eukaryota > Metazoa > Chordata > Amphibia > Anura > Leptodactylidae > Engystomops > Engystomops pustulosus. The sequence goes on along the minus strand of NC_092412.1, from coordinate 130,024,316 downwards.
GATTTTGCGACAATAGCGGCACCTCTGACTGACCTGACTAAGGGTAGCAGGGCGGTGATGGTAAAGTGGAGTGAAGAGGCTGAGGGGGCGTTTCAGCGACTTAAGACGGTTTTGTGTGAGGGACCGATACTGATCACCCCTAACTTCACCAAGACCTTTATTGTGCAGACTGACGCTTCTGACGTGGGCTTGGGGGCTGTCCTGTCCCAAGTAGTGGAGGGTGAGGAACATCCTGTAACATTCCTGAGCCGCAAGCTCACACCTCCTGAAAAGAACTATAGTATAGTTGAGAGGGAGTGCTTGGCGATCAAATGGGCTCTGGAATCCCTGAGGTATTATTTGGTAGGGCGGCAGTTTACACTGGTGACCGATCACTCTCCCCTAACCTGGATGAGTCAGGCCAAGGAGAGGAACGCCAGGGTCACAAGGTGGTTCCTAATGCTCCAGAATTTTAAATTCACGGTGGAACATCGAGCAGGAAAATTGCATGGGAATGCCGATGCCCTATCCCGTACCCACTGTCTGATGGCCAAAAGTGTTCGTCCCCACAGGGTCAAACAGAGGGGGAGGGTATGTGAGACACTGAAGGGGTTAACTGTGGATGGGCGGTATGTTTCCCCTAGGTTTTGCTTCTATGCAAGGCCTTAGTGCTGAGGAGGGTTTGTCCAGCACCTTGGACACAGGTGATGGGAACAGCCTAATTAGCCTGGATAAAATGACTCAGCAGAGTTGAGTGGGTTGTCTCTCTGTGGAAGGAGGCTGAGAGCACACAGCTCTGACCTGTGTGTCTGGAGCAGCCACGTGATCTTTGTTTAGTGTGAGCTAGTGGACTATTTTGTATAGTTAGCACCCTGACGGGTAGGTTTTCTTTTGTTTATTCAAATACCTGAATGTAAAGGCTGGTTTTATTTTGCTGCAATAAACGCAGGCGAGACCTGTTTGGACTGTACCCTGGTGTCCCTGTCTTGAACTGCATCCCAGCACCCCGCTACCACGGTCTCTACTGGGCCAAATCCCCACAAGGGGTATGTCTACAACAAATATATTCAGAGCACCCTTGACGCCCAGTGTTATGAATGTAACAGTGGAGCCCATAAAAAAGTCATAGCCTCTTCAATGTTTGTATTTTGTTTGTATACTCAGAACACAACACGCGATTGCTCGAGTATAGTGAAGCTTTCAAGCAACGACACATTTTAATGAAGCATTTACAATGTAATCCTAACTAGGGTATACATACTAATGGACTACTAATGGAATACAACACAAACAATTTTATAAACAAACCCCTCTAAAACCAGGTCCATGTGGCCATCTCCTCTGACCCAATAGACTTTGCTGAATGTGAAAACATATAAATATGATCCCTCTGCACCTCTTGGCAGCATAGTGGACAACAAAGCATCTCCAAACTCATACATATGTCAAGTCAAACATTACACAGCCAATTAGAATGTGGCCACTGAAGTGTCACTCACCGCTATTGGATGGGCATAATACTACTTAACATCAATAATACCATCATAGTCAATGAACATACTGCCAGATGAGTGATATAATGCAGTGAGGGCTGCAAGTGAATCCAGTCCAAACTCTGAAAACAGGTGACTGGAAGCTGTGCCAAACATTCTAGACGATATTTATAAAGTGCTGGGCAACTACAAGCATTAAAGCAGCCTTGTTCTTATTTAAGCTAAAATACAGCAACACATGGAACCTAATAAACACTTGTTTTCTTACCACTTAATTGTAAAGTCTGGAACTACAAAATACATTCTTAGATCTCCTTTTTTTGATTGCAATTCAGTCAGTAGCTGCAGCCTTCAAAAGCAGCATAGGGAGAATAACCCTGTGCTTTCACTCTAAGGGTACATTCACACAGCGGTATGCCCGCCGTGCGGGCATACCGCCGTGTGCTGGAGAGGAGGAGGAGGCAGCCCTCCTCCCTCCATAGAGAATAGCGGCGCACGGCCGCACACACGCCAAAAGATAGAGCATGCTCTATCTTTTTGCGGTGTGCGGGCCGGATCGATGCCACACATGTGTGGCACTGCATCTGCGACGCACCGCTATTGCCGTCTATGGGGACGTACATGCGGCCGCAAATTTGCGAAAAAGAAAAAACATCCAGTGAGCGGCAGTTCTGTGGGCGGAAATGCCTTGTTGATGCCAGAGGTCAGAAGAGAATGGGCAGACTGGTTCGAGCTGATAGAAAGGCAACAGTGACTCAAATCGCCAACTGTTACAACCAAGGTAGGCAGAAGAGCATCTCTGAACACACAGTACGTCGAACTTTGAGGCAGATGGGCTACAGCAGCAGAAGACCACACCGGGTGCCACTCCTTTCAGCTAAGAACAGGAAACTGAGGCTACAATTTGCACAAGCTCATCGAAATTGGACAGTAGAAGATTGGAAAAACATTGCCTGGTCTGATGAGTCTCAATTTCTGCTGCGACATTCGGATGGTAGGGTCAGAATTTGGCGTCAACAACATGAAAGCATGGATCCATCCTGCCTTGTATCAACGGTTCAGGCTGGTGGTTGTAGTGTCATGGTGTGGGGAATATTTTCTTGGCACTCTTTGGGCCCCTTGGTACCAATTGAGCATCGTTGCAACGCCACAGCCTACCTGAGTATTGTTGCTGACCATGTCCATCCCTTTATGACCACAATGTACCCAACATCTGATGGCTACTTTCAGCAGGATAATGCGCCATGTCATAAAGCTGGAATCATCTCAGACTGGTTTCTTGAACAGGACAATGAGTTCACTGTACTCAAATGGCCTCCACAGTCACCAGATCTCAATCCAATAGAGCATCTTTGGGATGTGGTGGAACGGGAGATTTGCATCATGGATGTGCAGCCGACAAATCTGCGGCAACTGTGTGATGCCATCATGTCTATATGGACCAAAATCTCTGAGGAATGCTTCCAGCACCTTGTTGAATCTATGCCACGAAGAATTGAGGCAGTTCTGAAGGCAAAAGGGGTCCAACCCGTTACTAGCATGGTGTACCTAATAAAGTGGCCGGTGAGTGTATAAAGCCTGTAAATGTCCATTTACATTTTGATGTTGCATACATTCTACTCATAGAATGTAACATTATAAACTAATAGAACCTATAAATAAATTTGTATCCCAGCAATCACATCATAAAATACAATCATAATACTTATCACATGCTTGTGCCCAGCGTCGGACTGGCCCACCGGAGTACCGGAGAATCCTCCTGTGGGCCCTGACGCCTGCCGGGTCCCGGTGCTCCGATGCCGTCAGGGCCCCGACTCTCCCATGTCGGCGCGGCTCCGGCGCTCCCATCTCTGTGTGGCCGTGTGGTCCCGGCGTCCGGCGCCCGATGCCTGCTTCCTGCTCCTGTGCTCGCCGGCACCTGAGATGACGCGTTCCCGTGGGGTGGGGGTCTCTATACAGCCGCAGTACACAGCCATACATGGAGGTACAACCGCAGCACACGGCCATACATGGAGCTTCAGCCGCAGTACACGGCCATACATGGAGCTTCAGCCGAGTACACGGCCATACATGGAGCTTCAGCCGCAGTACATGGCCATACATGGAGCTTCAGCCGCAGTACACGGCTATACAAGGTGCTACAGCCGCAGTACACGGCCATACAAGGTGCTACAACCGCAGTACACGGCCATACAAGGTGCTACAGCCGCAGTACACGGCCATACAAGGTGCTACAGCCGCAGTACACAGCCATACATGGAGCAACATGCACAGTACACAGCCATACAAGGAGCTACATGCACAGTACACAGCCATACATAGAGCTACATGCACAGTACACAGCCATACATGGAGCTACATGCACAGTACACAGCCATACATGGAGCTACATGCACAGTACACAGCCATACATGGAGCTACAGCCACAGTACACAGCCATACATGGTGCTACAGCCGCAGTACACAGCCATACATGGTGCTACAGCCGCAGTACACAGCCATACATGGAGCTACAGCAGTAGTACACAGCCATACATGGAGCTACAGCCACAGTACACAGCCATACATGGAGCTACAGCCGCAGTACACAATCATACATGGAGCTACAGCAGCAGTACACAGCCATACATGGAGCTACAGCCACAGTACACTGTAATATAATAAGATGTTTTCCCAGCGATGATTGGACACAGTTGGTGTGCATTCACACTGCCATTATGGGGACGCATATATGGCTGCAACTTTGGCTGAATGCTGCAGTTATGTATGGACCTCGATTCTAGCTCTGTATCTAATGTTTGATAGACCGTGATTTACACTTCAATTAGGAGTAGTCTGGTAGTCTTTCTTATTACATGAAGAGTGGCTTCCCCCCCTCCCCCAAATTTTCTCTGGTGGGCCCAAGGTACACCAGTCCGACACTGTTTGTGCCAATGCATGATGTAAACTCCACCCCCTGCATTTGCCAAATATATTGAGAGGCCGTGGTCTCATAATATATTTGACGTGCGGCTACACTACTGGACAACTATAACCCCAGGTCCTGCCCGGCTTTGAATGGTGCTAAAACTGGCACTGGAAAGCACACAACTTTTTGCCTGACTTTGCACATTCTTTTTACAGCAAACCGCTTGCCCATGTATTCATAAAGGAGCCGAGACACTCCTGTGTCGCAAGCAACACATTAGTATCATGGCTGCCCTATACCCAATGCAACACAAAACTCTGCACAGTAGGGCCGTGCGGCATGCTGTATGTTAAAGGTGCACCAAAATAAAATTGGTGCACTCTGCCGAAGCAGTGCGATGGGGGTGACAGATTCATGAAGACCATGGACCACAATTCATGAACCAGGCGCACCGTGCACAGGCAAACTGCACTTAGTGCAGATTGCACTATTTATGATAAATGTGGACCAATGTATCCTGTCTTGCTCCATTAACCCACAATACTTATAAAGGGCTATTTATTATTTTGGGCGCAGTGTGGTGCTGCAACCGTGCTATATTTTTCAGTGGAATGTACATTTCTGGCAAAAGGGATTAATGAATTGGCCCATGAACTTCATGGTCTTGCTTTTAGCTGCTCTAATTTTGCCCTAGAAAACAAATCTGAAAATAGATATGACGTAAAACTGGTGGATTCACCAAAATTTTGACCCCAAAAAAGAACAAGTTGTCAGTGTCAGTGCCGACACTTCATAAATTAAGGCACAAGAGGCACAGCAAGGGTAATAAAAAATGTCCGCCAGTTTTGTTTGAAAATCGATTATAAATGACCCTCATACCCATCTCAGTAGCCACTTTCTTCCACCTGTCTCAGATGGCTACTGAGTATACCATGTAACCTTAAGATGGTGCTTATATTTGTGAAATCTGAAAGGTTGATGGTAAATACCAAACTTGGTCAATAGATGTCTAGTCTAGTCTGAAGAACATGCTAAATTAAATAAACTGATACAATAAACTGGTGTGAAATACAGACACATTTTAACAGTATCAGTTGACCCGTTGACTTCTATGATAAAATCCTGACGGAAGGGATTACAAAAAAAGTACTGCAGCCACTGTCATTTTTTCTGTCGGAAAAATGGATGAATAACGGATTTTTTTTTTTTTTAAGCAGAAACCAAAACCGGAAATCCTGACGGTAGTGTGAATTTAGCCTTATTGCTGTTTTATAACTCAGTGTCAGGATAAAATCCCAGAGTGTGGGCAGGGAATCTCTAAGCAGACACTGCATGATTCCTCTGTGCTATGAGATGCTGTGTGCTTACAATTTGCTTAGATTATTAAAATTCGGGTTTATATACACTTTTATTTAGCTCTGAACATTCTATTAGCATCTGACACATAGAAAAAGAGAGAATGATTCAGAGAATTAGATTCAGATTCAGCTATTCCTGATGTAGGTGGGCACTTCCTGGTTCTGACATCGGCTCACCCCACTGAAGCCAGAAGGTCACGTAAATGACCGATCTGAAGCATGTGATGAGTCACATGCTTGTGACATCACTGAAGGTACTTTGCATCACACCAATTACTTTCAAAAGATGCAGGACAGCTTGTTTGTAATTGGCTGACCTGAAGCATGTTATGACTCACACGCTTGTGACATCACTATTATTTTTGCTGAGTGCAGAGTTAGACAGAAGTTTTTATACTTTATTGTTGTAAGAATCTTGTCTTCATAGGAATACCCCCTTAAGGATGACAGGGATTGCAGGAACACTTCTTGCATTTACTGATTCTGTCTAGGGGTAACTCGGGGGAAGGTGCAGTATTCCTTGTAGCCATTCATTAGTTCTGCCAACTGTGCACCTTAAGGACAGAAGTGCCAATGACACCAAAAGATATGTGCAGCCCATTGAAACTGACCCATACGTCGGTCTCATCCCACAGACTGCATAAGTAGTCCTTGCGTCATAGGCCGCGGTCACACGTACCGCTAGGCGTCCGTCATAACGTGACGCTAGCGCACAGGGGGAGGTCCTCGGCTTGAACGGATTGATAAACCGATCGCATGCGTTTCTCACGTGCGTTTCTCGGTCATACAGAAATATGTTGCAAGAATTCCCTCTCTGCTGGCCAAACAGTACTTACAATAATAGCACTGCTTTTCGGGAATCCTTGCATTATATTTCCCTGGAATTGGACCAACATACAGGTCCCTTTCTACCAGCTAAACACATTCGTCTGCAGCTACCCTTAATTTGAATGGAAGTTTGGAGGAAGAATACAGCTATAGGTTTAGATCCTGAGAAACAGACCGACTGGTTCCAGCAAAGAGGTGCTCATGCTTGTTACTCTGTTTAGTAACATTTAGTAACAGGTATGGAGAAGCTGCCACTAACATCTTCTAAGCATTAATTCTTGGACTGACCCACCGGGGAGCATGCTAAATCCTAAGCAGTCCCCCAGCCCACACAACTTGAACAGCACAGTATATTCACTGCAATTGATAGAGATGGGCAGCTGCTATAATATGTTCCCTCCCTGGGTCTGCCTTTCAGACTGGAGATTGCCTTAGGTGTGTGAGCATGTATCCCATTGTACAGGAATAAGCGGCCTTCTTCAAGGTGAAAGCATTTGTTCTTTCAAAGCCCCAGATCTTCACAAAAGCAGGGGTAGATGTGTGTTGCATTGGTTGCTACAGACGATCCGGTTCTAGTATGTAGTATTCTAGATTGCCATTTTTATGACAGCGCTGAAAATTAAAGAAATGATCAAAGCCAAGACACAAAGGCCCACATTTTTTTATCAGTCCAGCATACAGAGTGAACCCGATTCATAAGCCAAGTGCACCGGTTTTTTTTTCTGGTGCACTCAGTTTAATGGGCTTGCGCCACAATTATGTCGGCTTTGTGTCAAAAGTACATAGTACAGTCGCGACACAATACTGGTGAAAACACTTCCTAAATACCTGTGCAAGCAGTTTACACATGTATTCATGTGTAATCTACGCCATAATACTGAAACAGATTGCTTGATAAATGTGGGCCACAGCGTGCGCCTTAATACCAACTTTTATTTTACCAGAAACATCCAGCCAAAGCCAAGGGTGTTTAATGAAGGTGCCAGCTATGTCTGGATGGTGGACAACAAAACTGTCCACTACAACTCACAGTTTAGTGGCTCAGGCATTCGGCTCATACATAAATCCATGGCAATGTGTGTGAGCCCACTGAGATGCCATGTTGTCCACGTGCTATCCATTGAATTAACAGGTAGTGCACAGACAAAAACAATGAGGGGCATTCATCAAAAGTCTCTGAGAGAAAATAATCAGAGCTCAGCTTTATTTTTATAAACTGCTCTGGGACAGTGAAAGATGAGCTCTGATTGGTTGCCATGGACACTTTTGATAAATCTCCCCCATCGATTGTGTGCAGGGAGCCTTAAGTTGAAGTTGGTGAAATTCTTGATCCACTTAATGATTTCATCAAACTGAGCTCCCCTAACTATAAACCGTGTAAGCCCCCTTCCACTAGGCTGTAGGCTAACCTGGACGGACCCTGGGCATAGCATATGGTCGTTTATAAGAGGGAGGAGGGGTGAGCGCTCCTCACCACTCCCCTCTCCATAGGAAGCCAAGTCGCAGTGCAGTGTCTCCGTCATGTAGTGACTGGCTGCTGTAGACGTTGATGCAGTCGCAAATTGTGCGGCCATATCACAGCCCCCATATGGTTGTGTGCAGGCAGCCTATTTAGTGTGATTTTATGCCATTTCATCAAAAATAGTTAGGAAATAGGCAGTTCTGGGACACTTTTCCCTGTGTCCCGCTCTTTTATACCTGGATGATTGACAGGTCATTGACAGGTCTCTGACAGGGGAGCAGAGAGAGGTCATGGGGGAGCCGAGCAGAGAGAGGTCATGGGGGAGCCGAGCAGAGAGAGGTCATGGGGGAGCCGAGCAGAGAGAGGTCATGGGGGAGCCGAGCAGAGAGAGGTCATGGGGGAGCCGAGCAGAGAGAGGTCATGGGGGAGCCGAGCAGAGAGAGGTCATGGGGGAGCCGAGCAGAGAGAGGTCATGGGGGAGCCGAGCAGAGAGAGGTCATGGGGGAGCCGAGCAGAGAGAGGTCATGGGGGAGCCGAGCAGAGAGAGGTCATGGGGGAGCCGAGCAGGTCATCGGGGAGATTCCAGTGGAAATTTCTCCCTGTACCTGAATCCTATGAAAGCCAATACTGTCACCAAAGTTCCACCTGTGAGGGTACCCTCAGAAGCAGTCACAGAATGGCACAGTCACTGTATACCACTGTCACAACTCCACAGTATACACAACACATATACAAGCCCTGGGGTGGACTGTCAGTCCGAGGACTGGGCCCTCCATTATATCCTGGAATGTGTTTACAAGTGGGCATGATGTTGGCATGTATGCTTAGCAGTGTAAGCATCCCCAGTTGTGGCAGCACAAGCGGCAGCAGCAGCGGTGCCCGTCTGGTGTGTATCACATCACAGCCACATGATGCCCTTTTGCCCTGACTTCAATGTTTACCTCACCCTCTCGTCAGCTGGCACCAGGAGTTGCTTCTCCAGGTCTTGTCACAGTCAATAGTAATCCAGCTGCAGCAGCAGATACAAAAATACGGCAACAAGGAAAGCGGAACAGCAGTAGCCGACCAATCGCTGATCAGCTTGCCCTCTATCGCCGGTGTCAATCACAGCCCGGTGACCAATTATAAAGAGCGGGGCGTCCCCGCCGCCCAGATGACGTAGAGTAAGTTAGTGGTGACCATGCTGTTCACACACTGGCCGGGTCGCCTGGGACTGGAGCAGTTGAGGAGTCGGAAGTTCTGTGAGGATGTCAGCCGCCGCTGCTGCGCTCTCCTCGGTCCTTTGTTTACATCGCATTTTCTCGCGAGATGAGGTCTGGGGAGTGAGCACGTGTTATAAACACACAAGATGGCGGCGCACTGTCTCTTGTTGGCTCTTCTGTTATTATGTGTGTGTGTAAAGCTACATGAAGACCTGGCTGTGTACAGTGATACACAAGGGAGCGTCTCTTTCGGCCATAGTTGTTCGGTACCCGCTGCCTAACGTGAAGCTACCATGGAAGGCATATTTATTCATAATTCTGAACTTTGGCTGTAAAGAAGTATTGCAGTGCGCCACTGACAGGACAGAGCCGGAGCCGCACTCTCTTGCCTCGTCTCACAGATGGTGCAGAGCACGGGCAAGATCCAATGGTGCAATGGAATGCTCGTGTTATATATAGAGGGTAGCACCTGACACGCCACACCTGTGCACAATTATATACATATTATGTGGCACGCTGTATAGCATAATATGTATGTAACTGTGCACAATTATATACATATTATGTGGCACGCTGTATAGCATAATATGTATGTAACTGTGCACAATTATATACATATTATGTGGCACGCTGTATAGCATAATATGTATGTAACTGTGCACAATTATATACATATTATGTGGCACGCTGTATAGCATAATATGTATGTAACTGTGCACAATTATATACATATTATGTGGCACGCTGTATAGCATAATATGTATGTAACTGTGCACAATTATACACATTATGTGGCACGCTGTATAGCATAATATGTATGTAACTGTGCACAATTATACACATATTATGTGGCACGCTGTATAGCATAATATGTATGTAACTGTGCACAATTATATACATATTATGTGGCACGCTGTATAGCATAATATGTATGTAACTGTGCACAATTATATACATATGTGGCACGCTGTATAGCATAATATGTATGTAACTGTGCACAATTATATACATATGTGGCACGCTGTATAGCATAATATGTATGTAACTGTGCACAATTATACACATATTATGTGGCACGCTGTATAGCATAATATGTATGTAACTGTGCACAATTATACACATATTATGTGGCACGCTGTATAGCATAATATGTATGTAACTGTGCACAATTATACACATATTATGTGGCACGCTGTATAGCATAATATGTATGTAACTGTGCACAATTATACACATATTATGTGGCACGCTGTATAGCATAATATGTATGTAACTGTGCACAATTATATACATATTATGTGGCACGCTGTATAGCATAATATGTATGTAACTGTGCACAATTATATACATATTATGTGGCACGCTGTATAGCATAATATGTATGTAACTGTGCACAATTATATACATATGTGGCACGCTGTATAGCATAATATGTATGTAACTGTGCACAATTATATACATATTATGTGGCACGCTGTATAGCATAATATGTATGTAACTGTGCACAATTATATATATATTATGTGGCACGCTGTATAGCATATGTATGTAACTGTGCACAGCTTTCACAGTAGACAGCGAAGTTGGCAGTTCAGGATAAAAATGTTGGGAGAGTGGCAAGTAGAACTAGGAAGTGGTCTGCAGTTTGCTGGGCCGCAAAGTCAGATCTTTGACCTCTGACACAGTTATTGGGAGCCAAAAACCGAGAGTGCTCGGACACACAGTACAGGTGAAAGTATTTCCAGCAACCATACAGAGGTTTGATATAATGGAAATACTATTACCTTGTACCTAGTGCTACTACATGTCATATATTGTGATCATATATAAGATGTGCTGGGGGCCAAGTAAAACCAGTATGTGGCATTATATGATCACTGTATGGTGATAATAGTGGTATACAGGTCTACCTGGAGTTTTCTGCCCCATCCTAATGCTGAGCCCTTTGCTATGCCTCTGCTTGTACCTGTTTTGTGGGCTAAACCACATCTGATTGTGGCTCACAATAACTGATGCAAATACCTGAAATGTGATCTGGGTATTGGGTTACAAAGGGGATGGGGCCTCAAAGTGCAAACAGTTAACGCTGTTTACCAACGCAGCACTGGGCTATGGGGGTGGACCTCAGCCTATATCTATAGAAGCGCATGTGATTGGTAACCAGAACCCAGTGTCTTGCATTAAAATAATGCAAGACACCGGGTTCTGATTACCAATCCCGGATGTTTCCATATAAACGCAATTGGGCCCAGAAGGCTTGGCCCCCACCACCCAGCGCTATGTGTGACTGTACTCTGAGTGTTCACTGCAGCAGTGAGCTGCGAAGAGACAAATGAAGGAAAAGAAAGTATAAGACCCAGGGTGGTGGGTGAGGTAAGGGTGTGTAACTATAATAAATACAAAAGAACTGGTCAGTTTAAAAAAAAAAAAAAAAAGTACCTATAGTGACTGCAGAACCCCTTTAATTGTCTGACTGTGTATTTGGAATCCCATTCATGATGCCATTCCTGGAAGATTATATTCAAAGAACAGGACTAATGATTTCCAGTAGTCCACCCTCCGTTTATGTGACTAAGAAATTACTTTATCACTTTGCTTATATTCCTTAGGAACCGTTCTGTGTATACTTCCAGTGGGTATGTCTGACCTGGTAATGTGATGGACACACAGGTGCGTAGTTTACTACTACTATTTGTGGGCCAAAGCAGGTAAAATTGTAGACTGTTACTAGTAATAAATAGAATATTAAGCTACCTTTGGAACAGGTGGCAGGTGAAATATTGCACACCCTACCTTGTCAATGAACTACTTCTAATCCTTTCTAGGGGTTCTTGCCTTTACAGATGGGATATAATGTAGCTTGCAAGAAATGTAATGGTCTTAAACCAAATAAAATTACATTGTTGCACCCTCTCTGCAAAATGGGACTGAGCTGCATTACCAGGCAGCATCAGAAATGTGTAGAGCAGTGTATATACAAAGGACACTGAGCCCCATTAGCCCTAACAGGACGCAGTGAAAAAAAAAATTGTCCAGTTTTAAAAGCCATAAGCCGTTTTTGCAGTTTATTTTAACCCCTTAAGGAATAGAGCTGCATGAGGGCATGTTTTCTGTATAACAAATTGTATAACAAAAAAAAAAAAAATCAGAATGTGATAAAATTGTAGAAAAAATACATTGTGCCATTTCCTTGTGGAACAGCTTTTACTGTGCACTCCAAATATTACATCTATTTTATTCTTTGGGGCAGTACTATCGTGGGAATTAAACATTTGTGTGCATTCTGACGCTAACATCTTTTCCATACTTTGGTGTACGGACCTGTTTATGGTGTAATTTTTTTGCAGGACATGAGGTATTCATTGCTAGTATTTTGGGGACTGCATGACCTTTTGATCACTTTTTTGCCATTTTGCAACATATAAAAAAAAAAGTGTGAAAATTTGCATTTGGGCATTATTTTTGTTATGCAGTTCACCCACAAGAATAAGTGTTTGTTTGATAGAATGGGACTTTTGGAATACTGTGATACCTAACATGTTTATGATTTTATTTTTAGATCAGTTCTAGGGAAAGGGGGTGGGGGTGATTTAAATGTTTAGGTTTCCTAAACTTTTAATTTTTTTAACTTTAAGATTCCCCATGGTACTTTAACCCTTGGATCTGATCATTCCTACCATATACTGCAATACTACAGTATTGCATTATACAAAGAACTTGCTAGGGATAACAGTATGCCTCTGTTCTCATACTCCAGGCTCTGCTTCATCCATACAGTTGCACGCACGCACAGCTCTGCTTCATCCATACAGTTGCACGCACGCACAGCTCTGCTTCATCCATACAGTTGCACGCATGCACACACAGCTCTGCTTCATCCATACAGTTGCACGCACGCACACACAGCTCTGCTTCATCCATACAGTTGCACGCACGCACAGCTCTGCTTCATCCATACAGTTGCACGCACGCACACACAGCTCTGCTTCATCCATACAGTTGCACGCACGCACACACAGCTCTGCTTCATCCATACAGTTGCACACACAGCTCTGCTTCACCCATATAGTTGCACGCACGCACACACAGCTCTGCTTCATCCATACAGTTGCACACACAGCTCTGCTTCATCCATACAGTTGCATGCACACACAGCTCTGCTTCATCCATACAGTTGCACACACGCACACACAGCTCTGCTTCATCCATACAGTTGCACGCATGCACACACAGCTCTGCTTCATCCATACAGTTGCACGCATGCACACACAGCTCTGCTTCATCCATACAGTTGCACGCATGCACACACAGCTCTGCTTCATCCATACAGTTGCACGCACGCGCACACAGCTCTGCTTCACCCATACAGTTGCACGCACGCACACACAGCTCTGCTTCATCCATACAGTTGCACGCACGCACACACAGCTCTGCTTCATCCATACAGTTGCACGCACGCACACACAGCTCTGCTTCATCCATACAGTTGCACGCACGCACACACAGCTCTGCTTCATCCATACAGTTGCACGCACGCACAGCTCTGATTCATCCATACAGTTGCACGCACGCACACACAGCTCTGCTTCATCCATACAAACAGAAATAGGAACACACTGACCACTCCTGCATACACCCTGCACTACTATACATAGCGGGCACTTCAACATATACAAATATAACGTAGCAAATTTTATTTGGATTCCATTAAAAATGACAAAAATTGTGCATGACACAGCATATGGAATAAAAATAGCATCAAAGCTTACGCGTTTCGGTAATTATACATTATTCATAGCTTCTGCATGTCTTTCTGCAGTCTGGCTATTTAACCCTGCCCTTTTCAATCCCATGAATCCCTGGGCAGGTTTAACCCTTTCTGTAACTTTAACCCCTACGGGACTCAGCCTCTTTTGGCCTTAAGGACGTGGCCCCATTCTTCAAATCTGACCTGTGTCACTATAAGTGGTTATAGCTTTGGAACGCTATGAGATATCCAGGGGATTTTGAGATTGTTTTCTCGTGACACATTGTACTTCAAATTAGTTTAAAAATTTGGATGAAATCTTTTGCGTTTAGTTATGAAAAAAAAACAAAATTTGGCAAAAATTTGGAAAAATTCTTTATTTTCCACGTTCTAAATTCTCTACTTTTGATGCAGACAGTTATAGCACCCAAATAAATTCATAACTTACATTTCCCAAATGTCTGCTTTATGTTGGCATGTTTTAAGATTCCACATATTTTACTAGAATGTTATGAGGCTCAGAATTTAGGTATCATTTTTCGCATTTTTTGTAAAATCACCAAAACCTGTATTTAGATGGACCTGCTCAACTTGTAATTGACACTGAGAGGCCTAAATAATAGTGAGACTCGTAAATTACCCCATTGTGGAAACTACACCCCTCAACGTATGAAAAACCACTTATAAGAAGTTTGTTAACGCTTTACATGTTTTATAGGGGTTAAAACAAAATGGAGGTGCAGTCTGCAAATTGTAATATTTTTTCACAATACACCCATTTTGGGTGGAAAATTAAACATTTACAATGGATTAAATGAATAAAGGCTCCACAAAGTTTGATACCCAATTTCTCCCGAGTACATGGATACTCTATATGTGCTGGTAACCTGCTGTATGGGCGCACGGCCGGGCATAGAAGGGAAGGAGGCGCCATCCAGATCAGATTTGCATTGTCACATTGTACAGGCTATAATTTTTTTCTTTTTTTTAATGTGGACCTATAGGGGCTTATTTCTTTTGCCACATGAGATGCACTTTTCTGGTACGTAATTTGGGGGAATCTATGGGCTAATTGGTGAGATTTTATTAATTCTTTGTTGGTGGAGGAAATGAAAATCATCACTTTTCAGGAAGATTTTTGTGTTGTTTTTTTTGGCCGTTTACCATACCATAAAAATAGTATATTATTTTTATTCTATGGGTCACCACGATAACAAAAAGACCTCATTTATATAGATTTTTTATTTTTTCCCATTTTTACTGAATAAAAAGTAATTTGGCAAAAATGTTGTTAATTTTAGCATCACCGTCTTTCATATGCATAACTTTTTTATTTTTCACCTCACAAATCTGTTTAAGGGCTTATTTTTTGCGAGAAGGATTGTTCTTTTTAGTGGTCTTATTTTAGAGTGCATAACATTTTTTAAATCCCTTTTTAGAGCATTTTTATAGGGTATTAATTGAAAATGTTCTCTTTTCTGGAGCTTTTTGGGGTTTTTTTTTTACGGGGTTCACTTTGCGGATCTAATAACGATTCTGTTTTATTATGCAGATTGCTACGGACGCAGGGATACCAAATATGTGGGGGTTTTGTGTATTTTATTCAATTGTACTGAATAAAAACCAATTTGGAGAAAATCTTGTTCATTTTAGCATCACCATCTTTTCATATGCATAACTTTTTTATTTTTCGGCTGACAAATCTAGTTAGGGGCTTATTTTTTGCGAGAAGAGTTGTTCTTTTTAGTGGGCTTATTTTGGAGTGCATAACATTTTTTAAATTACTTTTTAGAGCATTTTTTTAGGGTATTGATTAAAAATCATCTTTTTTCGGAACGTTTTTTTTCTACGGCGTGTACCGTGCGGGTCCAGTAATGATTCTGTTTTATTATACAGATTGTTACGGACGCGGCAATACCAAATATGCAGGTTTTTTTGTGTTTTTTATACTTAACTGTTTTTATAGGAAAGTGACATTTTAGGGGCTTATATTTTAATGCATTTATTTTTTATTTATTCTAATGTATTAACTTTAGTGTTTTTGACTTTTTTTTACTTAAACATACTTGAACTTGAACCAGTGATCCTCTGATCACTGGTTCAAGTTCAATACACTGCTCTACAATACTATTTTATTGTAGAGCAGTGTAAACTGTCTGAGAATGCAGGCGCATGCTCAGACAGTTTGCAGTCAGACCCGGAAGGGGTCTGACTGCCAGGGAGACCGGGCAGCTCCGGGGCACATGTCAGTCCTCGGAGCTGCACAGAAGTGGATCGGATCCCCCGGTAAGCGGCACGGGAGATCCGATCCACAGCGCAAAAACCCTTACACGGCGCGGTCATGCTTGACCGCGGTGTGTAAGGGGTTAACACCCGCGATCGGAGCCGGCTCCGATCGCGGGTGTTAACGCAGGCTGTCAGCTGTACTAGACAGCTGACAGCCGCTGCTTCTGGTACCGGCTCCGTTCGTGAGCCGGTGCCAGAAGCAGGACGTTATAGAACGTCCCCGTGCGCTAAGCATCTAGCCCCGGGGACGTACTATAACGTCCTGGTGCGCCTAGGGGTTATAAACCGTACTTAATACACAAAAAATTAAATTAAAAGAAAGTATTGAAAATAGTAGCCACACATGTATCTACAAGAAAACACCATACAGTTTTAATTCATTTTTGCTAAAACTAAAAAAAAATCTGGTTTTTTATTTAACCCAAAGGGGACTCTAGTTTTCAATGAGAAAATCCAAAAGGTTTCCCGATTTAAAAAGATCCGTTTGAGATCTCCACCTCGTTTGTTTTTTTTTTATTTTTTCGACACCTCTACATCTAAGAACACTACAGTCCCCAGCAGTTAATTTTCTCTTAAAAAGGAATTATTTTTCGTTTGACAATTATTTTTTTTACAGAGATGTGATGCATCGATGGGGGGTAGATGCTCCCCATCACTGGCCAATTTATACATGGCCAGATGGGAAGAACTTTACCTGTTCACGGAGTCCAATCCTTTTCTCTCCCATATCAGGTGGTATGGCCGTTATATTGATGATCAGCTCCTGATATGGGAGGGGACTGTATTGGACGCAGAAAGTTTTGTCAAATATTTGAATTCCAACTCCATGAATTTTAAATTTACGTTTAATTTACAGGTAAAAATTAATTTTTTGGACATAATTTTAACGGGAACTACTACTATGGTACAAATTTCTCCCTATGTTAAACCCTCTGCTTCAAATACCATTTTATTAGCTAGCTCTTGCCATCCTAACCACGTCATAAAAAATATCCCGACAGGTGAACTTATCTGCACGAAAAGAAACTGCTCCACCTCTTCTCTGTATGAGATAGAGGAGAGAAGTCTGTGAGAAGTTGAAAGATAGAAAATATCCGGAGTGGATGTTAAATAGGGCTTCCCATATAGTACGTAATATCCCTCGTTCGGATTTGATGAATATCTCAAATAAGAAACCGAAACACAAAAAACTGGTTTTTTTTCTACATCTTAGTGTCCAAAAAAAGCGATTGAGAAAATCATCTATAAAAATTTACCGATACTGTATACTGATCATACACTATCTGAAATTGTATACAATAACATTAAATGTGTAGCTAAGAAAGCCCCTACTCTTAGTAATTTGCTATCACCGAGCTTATACCAATCAAATCCAGGTCCCACTACGTGGCTTAGTACCAAAGGTTTTTTTAAATGTGGAGCGGATCGGTGTAAATGCTGCACGTATGCGGCTCAAAGTAAATTTTTTCCTTCCTATTCAAATAATGCCCAACAAGAAATACAACAGTTTATAAATTGTAATACATCCTTTGTCGTCTACCAGATACAATGCATCTCATGTGGTTTGGACTACATTGGATGTACCACAAACAGTTTAAAAACCCGGATCCGCAGACTTCTCTCTGATGTCAATGCAGAAAGTGCGGTTAATATCTCTGCAGTATCGAGACACGTTAGAGATTGCCATGCTAGGGACTGTAGTGTTCTTAGATGTCGGGGTTTCAAAAAGTAAAAAAACACAAACTAGGTGGAGATCTCAGACGGATCCTTTTAAATCGGGAAACCTTTTAGATTTTCTCATTGAAAACTAGAGTCCCCTTTGGGTTAAATAAAAAACAAGATTTAATTCATTTTTGCTAAAACTAAAAAACAGTATGGTGTTTTCTTGTAGATACATGTGTGGCTACTATTTTCTGTACTTCCTTTTAATTTAATTTTTTGTGTATTAAGTACAGTTTTTAAAGTTACAGAAAGGGTTAAACCTGCCCAGGGATTCATGGGATTGAAAAGGGCAGGGTTAAATAGCCAGACTGCAGAAAGACATGCAGAAGCTATGAATAAGGTATAATTACCGAAACGCGTAAGCTTTGATGCTATTTTTATTCCATATGCTGTGTCATGTACAATTTTTGTCATTTTTAATGAAATCCACAAACCGACTCCTGATGTCCAGCTGGAAACAGTTTTCCTTCACTTTACCTTCGTATGCACCTGTGACCGGGGTTATCAGTGCTGGAGTATCCAGAGTCAAGACTATGTGGATTGTTTGAATGTAGCCGGTGAGCTGATTTTACAAGATATTTTTTTTGTGATTGTTTTTATACACAAATATACACACGCTGACCGGGCGCTACTATACACATGAATACACACACAGCTCTACAATACGCATATTAGGAACACACGGGGAACTACTCTACACATTTAATACATAGACCGCTCTACTATACACAAATAAGGGACACACAGAGTACTCTACCCCCCCCCCTTCCTCCCTCTTCTTCTTACACTGTCCCAGCACAGCATGTCCCCATTCTCGCCAGTATGTGGTGATGTAAAAAGCATGTGATCAGTCACATGATTCTGACATCACCACAGGTCCTGTAGGCAGAGTGAGAGAGCAGTGCGAAGGCTCTCCCCTCGGGGAGATCGGGTGCAGCTCTATATCAGGGCATCATCCGATCTCCATAACAACGGTCAGGAGGGTCTGGCAGTGCTGGATTCTCCTGACCTGCAGTCTAGAAGATGCAGGAACTTTTTAGCAAGATTTTTTTCTTGCTAAAAAGTGCGCCTTAGTCTAAAACATATGGTTTATAATTTTTTTTACATGTTTTTACAATGTTACTGAAGAAAACCTAATTATAGAGAATCTCATTTATTTTCATATTGTCATGTTTTCAGATACATATTTTTTTTATATTTGTTTGGCAGAGCTGGTTTAGGGCTTATTTTTTACATATTGAGTTGTCCTTTTCAGTGGTACCATTTTGGCACACATTTTTATCACTTTTTGGAACATTTTTGGATTTTATTTAAAAAAAAAAAAAAATGTTGGCAAGTTTTTCAGGTTTTGTTTTTACAGCGTTCAGGGAGCGGGTCCAATAATGTTACTGATTTATTGTAGGGATTTTTACAGACACGGCGATACCAAATATGTGGGGCAATTTATGTCACACGCTGAGCATGCTTAGTGTGTTACAGCCACGCCCCACCAGTAAGCGCTGTAATATACAGATGATACCCGCAGCTGCTGGCACTGACGCAGTTCAGCAGACTGTGCCAGAAGCTGGACGTAGTACTACGCTAAGGGGTTAACAGGATCGAGCTGTCTGTGACCCGATCATGTACTGTGATGGGGACGATTATTAACGGCCCAGTCACAGAAGCCCCTGTATACAGTGAGGAATGCAGGGAAGATGGTATGTCCCCCCCCCCCCCCCCCAAGGTAGTGTGAAAGTAATCTAAGGGTGAAGTCACACATGGCGTTATTACATGCGTTTTCACAACAGATGAAGAGGAGATTACATTGCTGTCAAGATTTCATTTACAAAACGCATGCAATAAAATTGCATAAATGCATGCGTTTTGTTAACACAATGTTGAGAGCAATGTAATTGAAAAATCTCTTCTCAGCCGTTCTGATGTGTTTGAAAACAGTGTGTGAACACATCATAAAAAGGTTGTGCACCACTTGTTTTTTACATGATGTAATGTTACTATAATTATCTCAACTTGCTATTTCAAGGGGTTTTCCCAAGACCTCTGAGTGTATATTAGATTGTTGGTGTGATACTGTGCCATTTGGAATGACAATGCGAGACCATCAAAACTTTACTTCTGTTTGTTAGTCTTCAAGAAAATAACATGTACAGAGATTGCAGGAATTGTTCAGTGATTTTATTTGAGATTTTGTACAAATACTCTTGTATACAATACCTGTTCTAACATCCTCTATTGCAGTGTAAAATAACTTAAATTCAGCTTGGATGTCTTAAAGTATATACATAACAGGATTAAATGTCAAAGTCAATTTAAAAACCCCACAAATGAAAAGGTAAACTTATTAATCTACCAACCAGTGGCAATACAAATATGGAACAAAGACAACCAGTTTTTGTGCACATACCTGTATCAACATTTCCTTTATTTTATAGATGCTTTGTATATAATGAACTAAGGTTATATAGGATTTATCATATGTAATCAAAAGCTAGTTTCACATAATCTTTACTATTGTCTAGTAAACCAGAGAGACACTCATAGCTCAAGATGCCATGAATGTGGTAATCTTATTTGTTATCCATGGCCTCCTTTCTAAAAAATCAATTTTTAAAATTATACCTGATCTGAATTCAGTCTACTACACTGTCTTACCCTGGCCCCTGCTTCCTCAGTACTTGTGAGCAGGAAGTGCTGAAAACATATCCCATTTGGTTACTAATAGGTTAAAGGGAATGTGATTCTAGGTGAAGGTTATCAAGTAAAGTATTTATATTAAGTGCATGTACTTCACTGACATTATGAAATACCCTTATAGCCTAGCTGCAGTGCCTAGAGGGCAATAGTCCTACTACAGGCTCATTTGCTTTGCAGTAGCAACATGAACAGCTGCAGCTTAAGCAAAATGGTTATCCCATAATCATGTGAGAATAGGTGGGGGCACAAGATAGTGTAGTAAGTAGCTGCCCATTCAGGAAACATTCTATGCAGCATGCCTCTGTACTGAATAGCATACAGAGCGAATTCCTAGCACATTTGTTGAACATATGAAATAGTGCCATGTACACATGGTCTTAAACTGTTGATTTTTATGTAAACATTTGCTGGTGTTTCATGTAAGATTAAGCAAAACACTAATAAAAAAATGTACAACACAGTATTTGGATCATCTACAACTATTTTAGCAATCCCCTAATATGTGGGGTTTTTTTTAATTCACTACCTTGATTTATTCATGTAACAGCTTAAGTATAAAACAAATAAAGACAGCTTTGTTTTACATACAAATCACTGGGAAAAAAACTATTGGTTTAAAGTTCAATAATTTTGGCAACTTTTCCCATCTCCATGTTCTGCACTAAAAGTATGGTTGTGTGATGAATTAATGTGCAACCTAATTGAGCCAAAAACATCATCAATACACTAGGATAGAGGACATTAGATAAAATTAGAAATGGATATAAAGTTAAAGGGGAGTTGTCAATGTCCTGTGGATAGAGCCTAACTTGTCACCAGATAAGTCCTTTAACTCTGAAGATATAATGAAATACATTTATTTACAGCATTATGCAAGTAATCCTAAAATGGTATATTTAAATATATAAAAATAAGTAAATTAGAAGTTTAAAACCTTAATCGTAGCACCAATCTGCAGGTTTAGCAGTCCATAAGCCTACAGCTGGAAGCAGACCACGTATTTCTTATTGTGCTGAATTAACTCATTGAAGTCTTGTGTGAAGTGCTGGTCAACAAATTACTGAAGGATACAAATTGTGTATTGCATAAAACGGAAAAGTAAGAAAATAAAAACAATATCTACTTAAATTAAGTCAACAGGCATAAAAACCAGACACATATTTAACATACACATATACTTTTGCGGGTATGATGTAACAAGGGATGTCCAAGTTTCTTTTGTCCTCGAAGACTGCGTCTCATTATTACCCTGTCTGCACTCTTCCTCTTTGGGGTAACAGTGGTGCTCTCTGTAACCCCCCCACTTCTGGTAAAGGTCCTCCTTGGTTTTTTTACAGCAGGCCCGCTATTGGATTCTTCTAATGTCCGTTTTAGGGACAATTTTTCCATGTTAGTTTTTGGATTACTACTTCCTGGTGCCTTAGAGCCTTTATCACCAACAGTTGAGGTCCCAGGATAATGACACACAGGGGAGATGCCTGAAGAACTACTGGCCCATTGAGAATTGCTGCTACTATCTTCCAGTTCTCCCGAATCCTCTATAGAAAGGGTTGAGGATGGAACAAGAGCTTTTGATTTTCTTGATTCAGAGCCCCATTTGTTACAACTATCAGAGAAGGCATTTCTGCGAACAAGAGTTGGGAGAGCTTCAGAAAGGGAGAGCCTCCACCATGGATCATCATCCAACATCTAAAAGAAATAAAAATATTATTAAAGACTTACAAATGGATGCAATATTATATATAACTTATTGCTTTACCCAAACTTTCAACAAACTTTAAATTGTCATTATCAGTATTCGGGTGTGTTGTACGAGTTGTTATACTGTTCTAACCATTATGACTTCTAACCTTGTGACCCTTGCATAGAGCATCTCTGTAAATTTCTCTCCAAAGTGAAATTAGGAACATCTCTGAACTTTGTATTTATAAAATAGGTGGAGTCACTTATATTACTGCTCCATGCAAAGTTTATAGAAGAGTCCGTTCATGTTTTAGCATACAGTTTAGGCCCTCAACTGAAGAAATTCAAGCAAAAAAAAAAAAATGATTGTAAGAGGATACTTTATGGACACAAAACTGCATTTGTCAATGCACCGCTGTGACTTGAGCCTGTGCACCAATGCAATGAATTGTGAACCACGCGGTGGCTGGTTTTTACAGACTGCCTGAGAATCATAGTTGTGAAACAAGAGCACCGTACTGAGAACATAGTTACAGTTTGGCATCTTGAATTGTTAAAACACTGATGCGTCAAGTTCCATCCCAGTAGTGTTCTTCACATGAAATCCAGCCACTATGCAGTCATGGGAATTCGTTGACTGAGCTTGATGGTGTGTTTTAATCTTTACATTGGCTTTTCTGTATGCTATGATCTGTGTTAACCATAATGCACCAAGACAGTCCCATCTGGCTGCTGGGTCTATTTAATAACCTCACTATTTTCTCCTTCAAAGTCTAAGTGACTGGATCTATTAAAACCTTACTGCAATTAAGAATTCTCTAATCAGCAGTAGCTAGAGTAGTGTTTGGTGCTCCTATCTGTGAAGATTACATAGTTCAACAGGAAGTGATGCAATACACAAATTCATGTCATTTTTTTAAACCTTTAATCTGGGATTGTACAACTACCTTTTGTGCTATAATTTCTTGTGATCAGATACATGCCAAGGGTACAGTTTGCTAATATTAAGAGGCTAAAGAACCACAGAGCTCACAGCCGGGTGAGCTGACATCAGTGGGGGAGGAAGGAGCTGTACAGGAACACAAAAGGTGGGGACTGAGGAATAATCAGGACACACAACTCCTACACATATGCGTCAAAATGTACAACTTAAAAAAAAAAAAAAATCAGGTGATGCAACTCCACCCTTATACCACATGAGGTTGAAAGGAAAATAAAAAAAAAAAGTGTGCCCCACTGACTTGTACTTGAAAACACTACAGGTTTAATTTTTTTGTCTCCCATTATGTACAAGTGGAAACATTAGAAAGCATTGCCTCTATCATTTTCATTGTCCCTCTACATGCCTGTAAACTTAAGCAATGAGGTCCTAAAGGTGTTTGCAAATGACCTGTGAGATGCCCAATGAGTCATTAGCATATTCAAGCTGTCCAGCTTATTCATGAGTGGCAGTCACAGCCACAACCCCCAGTGCTTGACTGACAGCCTGTATAATGATGTAATGGCTCCTCCATGTGCTTCCTGGTACTGGTGGCCCCTGCAGCCTGTGTGCGTATTGGAGAGATACAACAGCTCCAAGCAGCCATGTCATAGCAGAACATGTCAGATACTTGTGTAGCTGAGGTCTGTGTCTTACACATGTGTATTAGGAGGGAGAGCATGTCAGCAGATAAAGCACAGACACAAGCAATGCTTTACTATACATTACACAGACATAAGCAGGGAGAGGGGAGGGGTGACATCACTGTCTCTCTCCATGTGCCTAGCCTCATATACATAATAAAGAAAAGATGATTTTAAAATCATTAATGGATGAATTGACTAGATAAAGGCTGGGATAGAATCCTTCTGAACTGCTCCAACAGGTAGAATTGACAGAAATAGTGACAGATCTGATGACTGGTAATTTAAATATGCTTTAAAGGACACCAAACATATGCAAGAAGGGGCCTTATTGGCCACTATGGGGGATATTTAATCATACAACAGGGATTAAGTCCCTGCTGGATGCTCTGGCCGCCTGCTGTATTTGGCATGGCAGCAAACAGTTCTATGCCAGGTCTTGACTGGTATAGAATTGCACCATGCTCTGCCACTGTCTTTTTGTTCTAGAAAGCTACAGATAAGCTTATAATGAATGTCACTCTAAATTAGATACTATACAATAACAGGGAAATGTACAAGTTATATTCAGTCCTGCCCCAAGATTCTTCTATTGTGTGTCATGTACTCATTTGTATTTACTGTTTTGTTTTATATGTTCCAATAAAAAAAAATCATAAAGCCAATGTCAGAAATAAGAAATCTTACTTTTTTTCTAATACATTTTATTTTATGGGGGAAAAAAAAAAAAAAAAAAAAAAGAGTATAGACACCTGTCACTTGCACTGAGCTTTAATATTAACTTTTCAGTTGCAGCATTTTATTTTTCCTTTAATTGTAGCTCTAGAGCCATAGTATGTTGAAGTGTTGCCTAATTTAGTTGTTGTTATCCATCTAAAAATTCCCTGGAACTCAGGTCATGTGATCCCAGTGTGATCAGATACACACATCCATGTAATTTTTATCTGAAAGGTCTCAACCTTTTCTATTGAACTAAGATGAACTCTCCTCCTGTACCCCATGCATATATCTGATCACATGAAATCACAGCATGACGCTTTGTACTCAGTCCCATCTTCCATGGAGGCATGAACCAGATACATGCATGGTGTGCAGTTTGCTAATGTTAGGAGGCCCAAAGGACCTTAAATGAAGTCATTCTGTTCACATGACATTAAGGGGCAATTGCAGGGAAGGCATGGGGAGGAGCTGCTGAATTCACACCCCAACTGACTCGCTATAGAACTGCTTAAAGATGGGTGTCAGTTAATAGAGCTTTATGGGACTTTGCCACTAGCTGTATTTGTGAAAAATGTGGTTAGAGGTTCAGTTTAATGACATAAGGTGATTGTGTTGAGGCAATAAAGGTTCATCACTTTTGGCACCCATAAAAGAGGGGGGGCACACACACCAACACCTATTCCTGCAAGGAGTATTACATTCTCCCCCCACCCCACAAAAAAAAGGCTTTTTTTTTTTTGTTTTTTTTTTTAAAGACAGGTTCTATGAAGAGACCCAAAGTAACAGGACAGGTCGTTTGGACCTCCAAGGGAGAGTGGTGAAAATGAGGATAGTAAGAAAATGACAAAAAAAGTCTTGAAATTGTCTGGTGGGAGATCAGCAATTACTACATTTACACACAATGTAAAAGACAATTTGAGCAGATACTTTTGTACATACTATAGATTTCTCCATATTCTGGCTTTATTTCATAAATCCATTTGACAAGTCATGTGCATCTTTTCACATTGCTTCAATTGCACGATAGACAAATTTTTTTTTTTTTTTTTTAAAAAGACTTAAGCAACCCTTGTCATAACACTGAGATCATCAAAATACTGAAAGGGTTTATATATATATATATCATACCATAATAGGTAGGGAGTTTCTAAAAGGTAATGATTGTCTAAAATTCAAGAGTCTATCCAATTTAAAATCTATATACATAGAATAAAATATTACACTGTGGAACTAGCCTAAAAATCTTACAAGCATTGGATCAAAACTGCAAAAAGTTGACATGATGTGGATTATTAGATCAATTGCACTCCAGAAATAATGTCTCCCCATTATAATACAGCTGTCACAGAGTACAAAATAGCAGATTTTGCTTATACCAACCAAGGTGACTATATAAGCCATAAGCCAATTCAAATGTAACCTTTTTTTTTTTTGGGGGGGGGGGGGGGGGCGCATGGATGAAATAAAGTTTTATAAAGTTATTATTTAATTAATAAAGATGCCCAAAACCTGTTAAAAATTGTTCCCACATCCCCTAGACTGAACAAGCAGTCTAATTAGGACACTCATTAAACTGGTGGTAGATGTCCTTTAAAGCTAGTGGGGATTGAAATAATCCTTACCAATTATTCTTCCTTCAGTTGCATTCACCCAATAATAAGGTTGTGTAAAGGGGTCTAAAAAAGTATGGCGGATTCAGCAGTATAGGGCAACTAAGGAGAACATGAAGTCCTCTATTCTGCTGATCGTGGTGGGGTCATAACATAACATTTATCCCTGTCATGTAGACTGGGGCATGAATGTCACTTAAAGGGATTACCATATAAAGACAACTGTTAAAACACTTAAAGTGCTATTGTGATTGTACTATACATGCTAGCAAAAGTACAATACAATAAATATGATAACACCGTTTCTGTAACAGGGAAGACAGTCTGTTTTTTCTTTAAAGGTGAACGGTTCTGCACTGTAAGAGACCAAGAATCTTAAGTGTTTATTACCTTGATTGGCGGTGTGGAACATGGCGATGTTGACATGAAATGCATGTCCTGGCTGTTGTAGTGTGTACTGTCTGAAAGGTTAATAAATAGTTCCTCAGTAGCACAGCATCTCGGCTTTTCCGATTGTGGAGAGATACAAATGACAATGGCACTAGTGTTATCTGCTCGTAGCATACGGTGTCGCCACTGGGCAAGTGCACGATTCACAAGAATTTTTGAAAAAGACTGACCACATTCTCCCTAAAAGGAACAAAAAAAAAAAAAAAGACGCACATTATTAAGGGGAAATAAAATGTCTACATAAAGAACACAAACCAACTAATAACCAGCAGTAACTTGTATGAATGAATTGTTTGCCAAGTCAATTTATGGACTTCAATATTACTTTGGCAGACTTTGAAGATCTATAAAAATACATAAAAGTGCTGGGTTCTTTACATAAATATTGTTCAAGTGCTCACATTAGCATAAGACTTCTCTTGCTCCTGGCATAGTAAAATCGCATCCTGTGCCGATACCATGTTCCAAAGGCCATCACTGCCAATAATAATATACTTGTGTGTCTGTGGATCAATTGTGTGTACACTGGTGTCCGGCTCTGGAGATACGACAAATTCTCCACTGTAAAAATCATAACTCCATAGGTCACCTTCATACAAAAAGAAGAATACAGAGATAAGAGTGACTAAATAGAAAAAACACTTTGTGGGTAAATGCCTTGCTTACTAAACATGTTGTAAAGAGTGGGGAACTTGAATGGTTTCCCCAACCTTTAAACATCGCACCCTTAAAACCTTTACGCCAATGACTTCAGAGTTTATTTTTTTTTTACTCCACACCCTCTAAGTACCTCTAATATTTTATTTTTCAGTTCACAGACATATATGAGGGGTTGTTTTCTGTGTAGAAATTGTAATTCCTAATGGCCCTATTTAATATGCAAAAAATATCAAAATGTAGCTAATGTAGCTTCAACTACCATTTTCTTACAAACTTTTTGCACA
This sequence comes from Engystomops pustulosus, assembly GCF_040894005.1. Lineage (NCBI taxonomy): Eukaryota > Metazoa > Chordata > Amphibia > Anura > Leptodactylidae > Engystomops > Engystomops pustulosus. Next base: position 129,996,604 of record NC_092412.1, on the reverse strand, counting down.
TACAGGCAGTCCCTGGGTTACATACAAGATAAGGTCCATAGGTTTATTCTTAAAGGGGTATTACTGGAATATGAACCTTTGATTAAAAAAAAACAATAATGCTATAAATATGTTACTACAATAATACACAGAGTCAACAATCACAAAATAAAGGTGACTCCCATGAGCCTTTAGTATGATTTGTCTTTTTGACCTTTTACTTATCTTCACAGAAATGTCAGTTATAGCCCCTCACACTCCTGCTCCCAGTGGTTTTCAAGGTGATCACCTCACAGAAGAGCCTGCTCTATTACTCCAGTAATAATAAGTAATAAATCACATTTTTCTATCTGCTATTGTTTTGTTTGGCAGAAAGAAGTAATGCTATTCACAGACAAAGCATGGATGGTGTCAAACAGCAGTGTATGTTGCAGTGTCCAAGAAGTCTTACATCCTAGGGTGCGGTCGCATGTCGCATTTAACGCATGCATTTAAAAAGACATTGGAATAGCTGAAGTGTGATTTGCCTAATTAAAGAGCTGTTAACACTTGCGTTTACAAAACGGAAATGTTAATGCTTATGTTAACATTGTGTTAACAAACCCATGCGTTAACCGTGATGTTAACATTTGCGTTTTGTAAACACTTGTGTTAACTGCTGTTTAAATTAGGCAAATCACTTTTCAGCTATTGCAATGCGTTTTTAAACGCATGTGCTAAATGCGATGTGTGACCGCACCCCTAAAGTTAGTTTTACACATCAGTATCCTACTTAGTACTTTGCATCTATATTAGAAAACCAAAAGCAAGAGTCCATTCTAGGCTGAGACATCCACAGGTGTTTCAGAGTCTCTGTTTACCAATTGCTCTTGCTACTCAGTAAGGGCGCATTCACACAGTGTTTTGACCTACATTTTCATTGCGTTTGAAATGCATTACAACAGATGAGGAGAGGTGATTTGCCTTATTACATCACTGTTAACATTTACAAAAACATCAAGCGTTAACAAAAGCAAACAGTAATGTAATTAGGCAAATAAAACTTTCATCAGCTGCTCTAATGAATTTCAAACGCAACCAAAACGCAATGTGTGAACGCGCCCTAAGGGTACTGCCACAAATCACGTCTTTGGACCGCTTTAAAGCAAGCGTTTTCAGTCCATTTAAAACCGCATGCGTTTGGCTGCTTTGAACCAGTTCAGCTTATCAAGATCAATAGGGAGTTCTACTGTTATTTGCATCCAGTTATTTTCACTACTATGCTATGGATAGGTGATATGGATGCATGTGTAGAGTGTATTTGTGTATAAGTGTGTGGTGAGTTGTGTTCACATATATGGTAAAATGATGTAGAATCCTCATGGTTGGGAAGCATTTTGGTGTATATCTCTCAGATCCTCACATACCTTCATACAGCGTACACCCCCAGATGGGTTCATATATCCTTTGCAAGTTTGGGACATAATATTTTAATATTAAAATGTTAAAAAATGGTGAATAATCCTATTTAAAGAAAATTAAATTAGACAATTAAATACTATTAAATTGTATATAACTGAGTTTTTTTTGTATTTGTCTGTAGTAATAATTTAAGCTACCCCTGAGGAAGTCACGGTAATGTGACGAAACGCGTGGGGTCTCCCACCCACACTCCTCCTCCCTCCACCCGCCTGACCTACCTCATCTACCTGCTTCTGTTGTGTTCTGGCATCATACCAATTTCTCATTTGGCGCCACTGTGAGGTATTGTATAGTACCACGACATCTCTGTTTCCAGGACCTTTCATGCATCCAGTACAGTAGTAGGGGGTTACCAGAGGGGTTTGGAGCTAGTGGTGGGGGTTGTTCCTGGGTTTGGGACCAGGTGCCCTCTCCCAGTGTGAGTCATTGTGTCACATTTTTAATTGTTTTTATCATTGTGGAGTCTTCATTGTTATAATTTTTTTTTATATGAATTATCTAAATAAAGCATTTCTTGTATAGACCAGTGTTTGTGCATCCCCTTTTTGTTTCTTTGTCTATACAGGCAGTCCCCTACTTAAGAACACTCGACTTACATACAACCCATAGTTACAAACGGACCTCTGGATATTGGTAATTTATTGTACTTTAGTTCTAGGCTACAATAAACAGCTGTAACAGTTATCAAATGTGTCTGTAATGAGGCTTTAGTGTTAATATTGATTCTTATGACAATCCAACATTTTTAAAATCCAATTGTCACAGAGACCAAAAAAGTTCTGGCTGGGATTACAATGATAAAATATACAGTTCCGACTTACATACAAACTCAACTTAAGAACAAACCTACAGACCCTATCTTGTATGTAACCCGGGGGCTGCCTGTATATGGTGCCTATTGGGTGCACCTGGCCGCACTACATATAATAACCTCATGCAGTGCCGTTCCCTTCCTTCGTGAATGTAATTTAAGCTATGTTCACACGACCGTATTGCATCCAGATCACAGCCCCTATAGAGATCTATGGCACTTGATCACAGAGTGATGAACACACTGGCCAGATTTATTAATAGTGAGGCAACCTGCGCTTCATTTGATAAATCTGGGCCACTGGTGCAGAGTGCACCACATTATTAATTGCTAGTGCACTCTGGATGCGCCAATCATGTATACCAGTTTTTTTAAAATTTCAATCAAGTTGATTGGTTTTTCCAATTGTTATTATACGGTAGTAGCCAACTAGTGGAGACAACAGAGCGCTGCTGGTCCCGGATCCATAAGGATCTACATGTCCTATCCATATACTACATACAGCCAGCATGTGGATAGTGTATATAGATATATACAATATATGGGTAGGGTGTAGATATATACAGTATAGAGATAGGATTAGAGATATATGCAGTATGGATTGGGAATAAATACATACATATATTTCTACATCCTATGTACATCTACTCTAACTATATATTCATATCCCATATCCATACATAATCCATATCTTACATACATTCTATATTCATATATAATCTATCAATTATTTTCATTACTATAGATGTACACATTTTATGTATTTCTTTATTAGATTGTGGAGCATGTATGTTATGCATGATATGCCTTGTATCCACATCTCCGAGGTACAAGTGAATTTTATTTATTGAACAAAATAAAGATACAGGAGATGGATTTTACCTGGTTACATGATACAATGTTGCAAACTTTGTTTTTTGTAACAATCTCAGCATGGTGCAGAGGAGCTGGAAGCTGTGCTCTCTGCTGTGTGAGGCAATGGCAGGTCACATGACCAGCCCAGCTTCAGATCGAGAAAGAGGCAGAGCTGACCCCACGCTGCTGAACAAAAACGTCTGACGTCAGCAGCCATCTTCCGTCCTGTGTCCTCTCCCAGTGGAGGGAAGGCAAAGGACAGAGTAAAAGGGCCAGTGGGGTTTTTTTTTTTTTTTTTTTTAAACTGAAATATCAGGTCAAAATCCTTTTTCTGCCAAACCAAGCAGAATTGAAAATAACAATCAATTACACATTACATTAGTTTTTAATGACCTTTCTAAATACAGATTATCCTTATTCCTGGAAAACCCCTTTAAGTTGAATTTGTATGCAAGTGGAAAATGTATATTTTATAATTTTAGATCCTGACAAAAAAAAAAAATTTCCCCAGTGACAACTGAAATTTCCATTTATATGCTGTAATTGGACCAAGGATTATTAATGAAGCTTCATTACAAACAACTTACAGCTGATCATTACAGCCTGGGACTATAGTAAAGCATCCAGAGAGCTTCAGCAGAGGTCAGAGGGGGCAGAGAGATTTGTCTATATCTAGGAGTTGTCTGCAAATCGGTGTCCTTAACCCCTTAAGGCCGAGGCCACTTTTCACCTTCCTGACAAGGCCCCTTTTTTAAAATCTGCCCTGTGTCACTATAAGTGGTTATAACTTTGGAACGCTTTAACACATCCAATTGATTTTAAAATGTTTTGCATTCATTTATGAGAAAATCAGATATTTGGTGAAAATTTGGAAAAATTCTCGATTTTCGAACTTCAAAATGTTCTACTTTTTCCACACAGTCATAACCGCAAAAATACTTAATAACTAACATTCACTAAAAGTCTACTTTATATCGACATGGTTTTTTATGTAGGATGCTATGGCTTTGAACTTTAGGTGCGATTTTACACATTTTCATAAAAAAAACGCTAAATCCTGCTATTGAGGGACCTGCTCAGGTTTCAAGTCACTTTGAAAGGCCTAAATAAAAGTAAAACCCCATAAATTACCCCATTGTAGAAACTACACCCCTCAACGTACATAAAACAACTTTATGAAGTTTGTTACCCCTTTAATTGTTTTACAGGGGTTAAAACAAAATTGGATACAATTTAGAAAGTACACTTTTTTTGGCTAAATTAATGAGTTTTTCAAAAAAAATGTACAAATTCTCAGTGGATAAAATACCAAAAAGGCTCCACAAAATTTGATACCCAATCTCTCCTGAGTATAACAATACCCCATATGTGGTGGTAACCTGCTGTATGGGCACACGCCAGGGCATCGAAGGGAAGCTGCAACATTCAGAGCAGATTATGCATTGTCACATTTTATTGGCTATACAATCTATTTTTTTGGCAATTTGGACATATAAGGGCTTATTTTTTGCGACATGAGATGCACTTTACAAATACTTCATTTTAGTGGGTCTGTAGCTTATTGATGAGATTTTATTAATTCTTGAATGTTTGGGTGAAAAGAAAAATGTCAATTTTGGTTTACTTTCTTTCTGTATTTTTTGGGGGTCGTACACCGTACACTAAAAATATTATCTTCATTCTATAGGTCACTACGATTACGCTGATACCTCATTTATATAGTTTTTTTTATTTATTTTTACAATCTTACTGGAAAAAACTAATATAGAGGAAATCTCAATTATTTTTGCATCTCCATCTTTTCGGAGACGCAACTTCAATATTTTTTGGTTGATAGAGCTAGTTTTTTTTTTTTACGTGTTGAGTTGTCCTTCTCAGTGGTACCATTTTGGCACACAACTTTTTTTGATCACTTTTTAGAACATTTTTGTGAAGAGATTTTATGAAAAATGTAAATATTTGGCGATTTTTCCAAGTTTTATTTTTACGGTTATTGTACGGATTGTTACGGACACTGATACCAAATATGTGGGGTTTTTTGAGGATTTTGTGGTTTTTTAACTTTATTACATGTGTACAGGGAATATTTGTGTTTAGGGGACTAACTTTATTTAATTCTTTTTATTAAAAAATGTTTTCATCTAATATTTTTAACTGTTTTTATTTACTTTTACAGGTTAGCTTGAACAAGCGAACAAAAGATATCATCAAAATTTTTAAAACTTAAAAATCAGGCCTGGTCCTAAAGGTCTAAAATGGTTTAGACACAAAGGGGTTAAGGTTTTTTTACTATATTTTTTATTTTATTTTTAATATTTTTCAGACTCCCTAGGGTACTTTAACCCAGGTTGTCTGTACAATCCTATCATATACTGCTATACTACAGGATTTTACTTTTCATTCATTACAATGTGCTGATGTGCTTTTTGAAGGCGATCGGCGGGAAAACTAGCGGCTAGCACTGATCGCGGTGTTACCGGTAAGCCTTTGCTGCAATATGCAGCAAAACTTACCGGCTATGGAGAGGGCTCAGCCCGTGAGCCCTCTCCATGCACACGCAACCGCCATGTGACATAGTATTAATATTATGCCAGGTGTCCATAACAACAATAAAGTCAAATTATGGGATCTGCCTAGTAAAAGAAAACATCTGATCAAGACAGTGCTGTGTTGTCCCATCCTGGAAAACAAATATGCATATTTCCTATACATGATAAGGAAAACAATGCCCCTTGGCTACCTTGTAAGACGGCCCTCTAACTTTTTCGGGAAGCCTAATGATATGACAAGAGTCAAACCAGTATATCTATTCCACAAGTCACTGTTTTAGTGTGGGTGCATCTTTTCAGCACCGTGTAGGGATCAGGTTTAGCTGTGTGAGAGGCTTTTGACTTTAACCTTGGAAAGTAAAAGCTCTTCTTATGGAAACTTATCCAATAAAGGCCACCTTGCAGGTGTGTGGAGACTTACAGCCATTGATGCTCCGCTAAGGGAAATATGCAAATACATTTTCCAGGATGGGATAAGGAAGTTTATATACATAAAATCACTTTAGGGTAAACCCTCTTACATAGTGTAATCTAAGATGGATTGTCTGTAGAAGGTCTGGGAAAGTTGGGCATTTGGAGTAGTACTGCCTCTGTATAAAAGAATGATCACAAAACAATTTGTTATTTCACGGTTAGACCCATTTTGACATCAGAACAAGGTCTTTGTACCAGATAACCATGAAGTGATGAATAAGCACAATAAAAGGGCAGATTCACACTGCCAAGGTTGGTCCGTAAGTCAGGGAGACTGTCCCTATTTGCCAGGTACAAACTCCTCATACACAAAATGTCTGGCGTGCCCATCTTCCTTATAATCAGGATTACAGTTCAGCGCTGCTGGTTTTCCAAGGGTAACCAGCCGTGATGGCCGTGAGAATCAACCATTAGGCTAGAGGTTTTTACGTTAAGAGCAGCAGCAGCAGCAAGGACTGCCTTGAATTTTGTTGTTACAGTCTAATATCCTGCACTATACACTCACTATGAAAAATAAAATATGCCATTAAAATTTTGGCACAAAATCCACACCATCCAGGAACACACTTGTAGACGATATTGTATTGGCACTAGTGTAGTATTATATTACTACACCAGTGAGAATACATTTTCCCTTTATACCCTGTCTTGTAATACCCAGGAAGTATTTGAGCATGGAGTTTATCACCTATTGTGTGATGCTCCTAGCCCACATCGAAGGGATTAAACACTTACCAAGGGCCCGAGCAACTGCAAGGAAAGGAATCTGATCTATTACTGTACTTCTCCTCACAGGACCATTGTGTGTCAGTCGTGGTCTTTTCCATACAACTCTGTTCACTCCAGATTTATTTATCACACTGCATGGAAGAAAATAAATATGAAGTATATGGAAATTATGGTTGCATTTTAGTCTTCATAACGCATAGTTTAATAAAATTTACAAGCTTTCCCCTGGGAACTTTCAATAGTGTTTAACTTCTAACAGACATCCTCATCACAGCCCCCTCATAGGCAGCATATTTCATAGTAATATGCCATTCCTCATAGAAGGGTACCAAATGTTAGTCACATAAATTTATTCTCACTTTCCCAAATTAAAGAGGTCACGAAACAAAGTGTGAGGTGTCCGATAGAAACTACTTGTGTTGATCCAGTTATTACCTTAATATTTCTAAATCGACAACTAGCGGTTATCTGTCTTCAACTATCCCCAACTGGAAACGGGTATTGATCATATGGCAATGATTTCCTTTACCCCCATGCCGCAGGCCAAGGTACCTAATCTTGCAACAAAGGGTGTATAGAGAGGGCTCATGGGCTGAGCCTACTCCATACTGACTGGATGTTTGCTGCATTTTGCAGTACACCCACAATCGGTGCAGGCACGATCACATCTTGGCTGTAATTGAGGCTCCCCATGACTTCATTGGGGAACAACGATCCAGGCTATGTAATTTCACACACTAAAAGTTCGAATCATCCCTTTTTTCTTGGAATGGATATAAAATAAACAAGAATCCTAAACATGTTAGGCAACACACCATACCCACGAAGTATGAGTTAGCGTGTAGCAAAATGAAGACATTTTTTTGTTCTTCACACAAAAGGCGTTTTGTTCTTAATTTTTTTTTTTTTATATATATATTTTCTTAACCCTTTAGAGAAATTGTAAAATGATCTACGATGTTTATAAAGCTAAGGGAGAAGCGGCATGGTCCCCCCCCCCCTCAAACTATCATTTTGGAGTAACTTTGGCTTATTTGATCACGTATTGATTTGCCAGGCAAAATAGGCAAAAGTCTTTTTCAATAGGATTTATAATGGCATTCACATAGCTGGTTCAATAATGAACTATGTGCCTTCATATTTTATTTATTTCTCTTCTAAAAAGGGTCAGTGTATAGTTTCCAAAAATTGCATCCGATGCAGGTGCAAATACATCCTTATCTGCGTTCATGTAGGAATAGAGGTTGCACTGACATTTTTCCAGAAGGCTAATAATACTCTCACTAAATGCTAAAAATGGGTCTCCTGGTGACAGGTTCCCTTTAAGTAGTCATTTGAGACAATTTGTGCAATATTACATGCATTTAACAAGTGGTGCACGACCAGGTTATTGTCTCCTCAGAAATATCAACCTACAGAGTGGGCCGGGCCAAAGCCAGTTTCAGACTCGCCAGAGCGGCCCATGGTTCACGCCAAACCCCCCCCCACCACCACCACCACCACCACCACCAAATTCCCCAAGATATCAGTGAAGGGGACTGTGCAGAAGCTGCACAGGAAGCTCAGTGTCTGCTCTCTGAGCTGGATCCCAGGAGACTCCAGCTTCAGCCCCTCCCCCCATCCTCACACAGTCAGCAGCTGCAGGAGAGGATGAGGTCCAGCTCCAGCAGCGCCATCAATCCTAGCAGACTTAATGCTTGGTCATGTGACCAGAGCATCCTTGGTATGTACACAATTACTAGGCTCCGGTCACATGACCATCCATCAGGGCGTCAGCTACAGTAATGTAGTGTCTGCAGCACGCTAGTGCTGAGGGAGGGAGGAGAGAAGCCCGAGCGTATTTATACGAATGCAGGAGTAAATGAGTCTCTACATGCGTCTGACGCATGTAGAGGCGTCAACGCGATCTCTGTGTAGGGATATACTCAAAAACAGAACAACCCAAAACATTACCTGCCACCAAGACCTTCAATTCTCTCCCTTTCTCTGGGGAGCTCAGGTTTGTGATCTTGCGTTACTTCCACAGCCTTTAACATCTCTTTAGAACCGCTCTTCAAGCCAAATACAACACCAGAATCTCCAACATGGGCCACATACAGCTTATTTCCACGGATAATTACAACACTGGCAGTAGTTCCCGAGGTGCTAGGAAGCCCAGTCATAGTTTTTGGCCATTCAGCTAAAAAAAAAAAAAAAAAGTCAATATTTATTAGTAGTAAAAAATGTTACACATGCATATGGCAATAGCTGAATTTTATTCCTTACAGAAACAACCCAGAAATTATCAGAATGTTAAAGAGAATCCGTCAGGCAAATTAAACCCCTAAACTAAATAGATTGTCATTAACTGCTATTAGAAAGCATTGCCTCTGTCCCTTCTTGGTCCCTCTACATGCCTGTAAACTTAAGCAATGAGGTCCTAAAGCTGTATGCAAATGACCGGTGAAATGTCCAATGAGTCATTAGGATATTCAAGATGTCCAGCTTACACATGCGTGGGAGGCACAGCCCCCCCCCCCCCAATGCTTGACTTAGTCTGTATAAGCACTGTCAGTCTGTGAGCACGCCTTCCTACAGACACATAGAGTCCATACCAGACGCCGGCCAGCCCTTTCCTGTACCTCATCTTGATCGTGTTTGACAAAGGCATGTGTCAGGCCGAAACGTCACAACTGATCACTTGCATGTTAATAAATACCATTTTCAGGCATCTAAAACTCTAAAGGAGTACTTGGATTAATGTACTTGTTGAGTATGTATGGTGTAAAGGCTCCTCCATGTGCTTCTTGGTGCTGGCCACGCCCCCTGCAGCCTGTGTGTATGTATGAGATACTCCTATACACATGACTGACAGCCTGTATAATGGTGTGAGGTACAATGGTGTAATGGCTCCTCCATGTGCTTCCTGGTGCTGTCTCCCCTTGCAGCCTGTGTGTATAGGAGAGATACAACAGCTCCAGGCAGCCATGTTATAGCAGAACATGTCAGGTACTTGTGTAGCTGAGGTCTGTGTTTCACACATGTGTATAGGAGGGAGAGCAATGTCAGCAGGTAAAGCACAGACACTAGCAATGCTTTACTATACATTACACACAGACACGAGCAGGGGAAGGAGAGGGGAGGGGAACAGGGGTGACAGCACTGTCTCTGACCATGTGACCAGCCTCATTTACATAATAAAATGATAATTTTACAATGATTAATGTATGAATTGACTAGATAGAGGCTGGGATGGATCCTTGTGAACTGCTCCAACAGGTAGTAGTGACAGGACTAGTGACAGAGACCTGACCTATAGATTGAAATCCAGGACATCAGCAGTTTTGGCAATGCTTTAAGGCAATGATGGCGAACCTTTTGGAGACAGTGTGCCCAAACTACAACCAAAATTCACTTATTGACCATGAAGTGTCAACATGGCATTTTAACCCCTTAAGGACGCACGGTATTTTCGCTAATTTCTCGCTCTCCATCTTCAAAAATCCATAACTTTTTCATTTTTCCGTGTATAGAGCTGTGTGAGGGCTTATTTTGTGCGTAACAACTTTTACTTTCCCATGATGTTATTTATTATTCCATGCCATGTAGTGAGAAGCCGCAAAAAAATTCCAAATGTGAAAAAATTGAAAAAAACTGCATGTGCGTCATGTTCTTGTGGGCTCAGTTTTTACGACTTTCACTCTGTGCTCCAAATAACACCTCTACTTTATTCTTTGGTTCTGTGCAATCGCGGTGATACCAAATTTTTTGCCATCTTCTGACGCGAATAACTTTTTCATACTTTGGCGCATGGAGCTGTGTGAGGTGTCATTTTTTGCGAAATGAGCCGACGTTCTCATTGCTACCATTTTGAGGACTGTGCGACATTTTGATCATTTTTTATTACATTTTTTTATGTCATCTAAAAAGGTGTAAAAGCCGCGTTTTGGACATTTGGGGCGCCATTTCCCGCCTCGGAGGTCACCACCGTCAATAACCGTTTTTTTATTTTGATAGATCGGGCATTTTGGGATGCAGCGATACCTAATGTGTCTGTGATTTTTACTATTTATTATATTTTATATCAGTTCTAGGGAACGGGGGGTGATTTGAACTTTTAATATTTTATTATTTTTTAAACTTTTTTTTTTCTTTTTTTCCCCACTATTTCTTAGACCCTCTAGGGTACATTAACCCTAGATGGTCTGATCGCTCCTGCCATATACTGCAATACTACTGTATCGCAGTATATGGCATTTCTGCTCACTATACATTACAATGAGCCACAGGCTCATTGTAATGCATGTGCAGAAGCCATGTATCCTCGGGTCAAACGAAGACCCGAGGCTACCATGGCAACCGATCGCCGCCCCCCGATGACGTTTGGGGGAGCGGCGATTGGAGGTAAGAAGGCGGCCAAATATAAAGTGCCGGCGGCGACTTTGCCGGCGGCAAAGAAAAGGTTAACACCCGCGATCGGTGCAAGCACCGACCGCGGGTGGTAGCGATGGGTCTTTGCTGCGATATGCAGCAAAGCCCATCTCTGTATGAAGAAAGCTCAGCCCGTGAGCCTTCTTCATACAACCTTCACAGCTCCATGGCGGATATAAGCAGTAACTTATTGTTATCAGTTTTTCCACATCTTTCAATCATATCGGCCACAGGAGGCAACTAATACAGTTGAAATAAGGAGGGCAAATTCAGATTCTCGTTGTAGCTTCTCCTCAGGGTCTCTCTGAGGAAAAATAGTGGGTCCAGAAAGAGAACCTCTAAAGATATTGCAGTTCTGTCAATACCTTCTCACTTTTCCCGCAGTTCCAAACAGTCAATGAAGTGTCGCTTTAAAATAGCGCTGAGAGCAGCATCTCTTAAGTTGCCTGGAACTGCAGGAAGATTAGGTCCTATTTGGTGAACTATCTGGGAGTGATGGTCTGAGTGCCCACAGAAATGGCTCTGAGTGTCCCCTCTGGCACCCGTGCCATAGGTTCTCCACCACTGCTTTAAGGTCATCAGCTGCCAGGTTAGCCGGAAGGCAGAATGTAATAGAGAGACCGTATTTGGTACATGTTGCTGCAGATTCATTCTTTATTGTGAAACTTATTTGAACAGTTATTGTTAAGCTAGGTCATTGACATTTCCAAAGAATAGCCATTTGACAACCCTATGAATGTCATCTTTAGCTTTGACTCTCAGCAAGACACTCCCCACTTGCTTGATAAATTTTCGTCAGTTTAAAGTAAGGACTAATATGGCAACATCTGAACTGATGTCAAAATATGGTTGGATATTTGCAATTCATTAAGGGCCTATTCACTTAAGGATATAAAATACACCATCTTATTTTGTCATGTTTCACTTTATGTAATGCTACATTTCTATACATAGGGAGTAAAGCATGTCCCTTCCCTCTCCCCCTTTTTTCCTATTATCCACTTTCTTTCCTATATATATTAGCTCTGATCGAGTTCCTTTGTTCCCCTATTTCTGGCTTCCTACTGTAGGTTTCCTTTTCTGTTTTTGTTGAATCCTCTTGGGGACCCGCAGGCTCGTTTGGTGCTTTGCTTTTTTTTGTTTTTCCCCTAAAGTGTACAAAATGATTAAAAAAAAAAAAAAATGGCTAGACAGGCCTGGCTTGAATACATATCCCCCAATTTCACTTTCTCAGCAATATTGACATTGATTGTCAATACATTTATAAAAAGGTCATACAGTTCTCTAAGGAACATCAATGAGACCACCAGCTGTGGCCATTGAGACAAAGTGCAAGTTGTAAAAACAAAGCCCATAAGAAAGTGATACGACTATGGTAGTATTGTAACTAGTACAAATGTGCATGTATATCGTAGGATTCTATCCTGACTTGGTGCACCGATATGCTCCCACTGTTCTGAGTAACTGGTGATATAGTTCTCCAAGAAGGGACTGTGGACCAGTCTAATAACAGATACCATCACTGCAGTGTGAGGATACTGCCCCAGATCCAACTGCAAACCTGGAAAACAGGCAGTCCCCTTCTTAAGAACACCTGACTCCTAGATTTTGGTAATTTACTGTACTTCAGCCCCAGGCTATAATGATCAGTCATAACAGTTACCAAAAGGTGTCTGAAATTAAGCTTTATTGTTAATCCTGTTTCTTATGACAACCTAACATTTTTAAAATCCAATTTTCACAGAAAGCAAAAAAAAAATAATTTTTTTTCTGGTTACAATTATAAAATATACATACAAATTCAACTTAAGGACAAACCTAAAGAACCTATCTTGTACTTAACCCAGGGACTGCATATACATGCATTCCTGCTGCCACTTACAACATACTCAAAAGTAGATTTAAATTTCTCTTAACAGTTTAAAATGGTCAAACTGATTAAACATTAAGATAGATTCTGGTGACCTTAGTCAAGGCAAGAAGTAATCTCAGATAATTCTGCATTAATTAGAAACAGTTGTAAACAGAATGAGTGATTGACCCAATAAACATATTATGGTACGCAGGGCACTATGAAGTATAATGACAGCTAGGCAAAAAATAATGACAGCTGTTTTATAGGGAGAACATGCCTGGGCTATGCACAAGTTCAGTTTACCTACCGAGAGCTCTCATATGGACATGTCCTGGCAAGAAACCTGACAGTCCACTGCATCATCATAGAGCACTGTGAGCTGTCTGCACCAGTGAATTACATCAGACATACAAACCATAATACTTGCTTCAAAAGAAATAGTATAAACGGCTGCTGGTTTTCATGCAATCCTGGAGCCGAGATATGCACTATTTTCATTAATAATATCCCCAATTTTAGCCCTCATATAGGGGGAAGTCATTTTCAGGCCTCAATTATATTCTTTATTGTACTAAAACCTGCTAAGTGTAATGAGGAAGTGCATTGAGATTACATCTCCCCCTAACGAAACACACTTAACCAAAGGTGTTGACCACTTTGAGGGAGATTTAGCAGAAGCAAAAAGAATAGATTTTCCCCAGTTTTAAAAAACATCTATCATAAGATTCCCTTTTCAGTATGCAGATCTCAGTATAGATAGGAACGGCTGCATTTAGAAGAAAAACAGATTGTAAAATATTTAAAGAGGACCGGTCACCCATAATAAAAAAAAACAATCACTAGGAGCTGCTTACTTAAGTAAATAGCTCCTAGCACTATCTACGCTGCTAGCACTATCGGAACCCTCCAATAACGCTAGCAAACACTGCTGTGAAGTACAGTAGAAACAATGGACCGCGCTCAAAGTGTTCCCCCCTTTCACATCATAGGCCGGCAGCGACTGCGGAGCTTCATGCAGCAGTCACCGCCCGTAGCCCCAGCCCCTCATGAAAACGCCGCACCACGTTTCTATTGTACTTCGCAGCAGTGTTTGCTAGTGTTATTGAAGGGTTCCGATAATGCTTGCAGTGTAACACTGCTGCAACTTTAGTTCTGCAGAGCACCTCTGGGCTAAGCTGTGATGCAATTTATTCACCCCCCTGGCCCAACTGGAACCACCGAGTTCCGAGTGCCTCTGCAACTCTCATGCATCCCCAGCCAGCAGCACATGGAACGTAAAGACTGTGCATGTGCAAGATATGCAGAGCGCTGGCGACATCACCAGCTCTATGAATGCTCTGTAGGCGGTGCTAGTGTGGTCATGGATGGAGATGCACATGACTGGAACATCATCAGCAGGCTCATTTCAGTAACAGAACATTTGAGCCCCTCTTCATCCTGATCCTGGCGCTTAACCTCAATAATCAGGACACATGAGCACCTAAAAAAAAAAATTTTTTCAAAAAACTTAAAAAGCTAATTACTCATGCATCCACTACGTAGAAGGTGCAAGAGGCGTGAATAATTAGCAGCCCAAAGCGCAAGACTTCACTCTGGTCTGCTTTTGATAAGTCTCTTTTTTTAGGCGACTCCAGTTTGTCAAGCTTAGCTAAGGCAAGTGCCGGAATTGGGAGGAAGAGGGTTAGTATCTGTTTTTTTTATTTTTAATGGTTGATTTCCTGTAAAGAAGCAATCCCTGCATCCTTCACCCTATAGCAATGTACAGGATACTAATTCAAGGTGTTTTTGAGACATTTTCCTGCATTGCAGTTCCCATCTGCCCTTAGAAACCATCATATTGGTTTAGCTCCTTTTTGTCTGTTATTTCTATTTCATATTCCCTTAGTACTCACACACAGGAGCAGCTAGAGACCATCTGTGCCTGCTGTTGGAACATTGCAATTATTAAGAAAACAAGAACGAGCTCATACTTACCTTTGCCGGCAGCTCTGCTGACCTCCGGTATCTGTCAGTGCCGTGCCAGAAGTGTCCTGTGCCAGGAGACAGCATAGGACGGTGGGAGAGCCCGGGAAGGCAAGTAAAAGCTCATTTTGTTTTCTTAAAGGGAACCTACCACCCCGATTCTACCTATAAAGGTAGAAGGGGTGGTAGGTGGATGAATGGGACGTGAGGATAGCCCTTTTTGGGCTAATCCTCACGTCCCGGCTATCTTTTTATAAAGTTTATTGCGGGCATATGCAAATTTATTTATGCGGCTACTGGGGCGTGGAGTAGCCGGACATGAGGCTACTAGTCGCGGCTACTCCACGCCCCAATAGCCACATTACTCCGCCTACCATTTAATCTTCAGCGCGCAGCTCCTCATAGCTGCGCGCCCTCGTCTGAGTCCCCTGCGTTCTGCGCATGCGCAGAACCCAGGCCTTTGTCTGCGCAGCCGCGGCTCCGGAGCTACTGCGCATGCGCAGTAGGCCGCAGATGCCGGGGGACTGGGACGAGGGCGCGCAGCTACGAGGAGCTGCGCGCCGAAGATTAAATGGTAGGCGGAGTAATGTGGCTACTGGGGCGTGGAGTAGCCTCATGTCCGGCTACTCCACGCCCCAGTAGCCGCATAAATAAATTTGCATATGCCCGCAATAAACTTTATAAAAAGATAGCTGGGACGTGAGGATTAGCCCAAAAAGGGCTATCCTTACGTCCCATTCATCCACCTACCACCCCTTCTACCTTTATAGGTAGAATCGGGGTGGTAGGTTCCCTTTAAAGTCAATATAGCATTGTGAACCTACTTTCTGAAGTAGTTCTCAATGTAGATTCACCCTCCCTGCAGCATCCACATACCGTTTTTAGCGTATACAGCCTTCTCTAAAACAAACTTTATTTACTTTTTATGCAAATTAAGTGCAGGAGTTACTGGGGGCATGGAGTAGCCTCAGAGAGCTCCAGGGGCAAAGGCTCCTCAACCCTCGCCTTAGCAATACATGGCCACAAACATGGGGAAAGAGAGCATGCTGTGTCTTTTCCTTGTGCACTGGATGTAATTAAAGGAAACCTACCACTTCCGATAGGGCTTCTAAGCAGCAAATGCCGTGCACCAGCTCACCCTGTTAGTCAGAGGAGCAAAATCTGGTGACAAGTCCTCTTTAAACGTAATTTGTCATCCAGATTTACGTACCTAAACTGCTAAGTTACTGTGATAAATGTAACCAGTGGGAGGGGAGCCCTTATAGTACGCAAATTCACCACTTTCCCCCAGCCTCGTTTTAATTGGCCCAATTGACCTAGGTTGTTTATGAACAAAGCACGTGATCGGGCTTCAAAAGATTTCAGCAGCCAAGTCGTCTACATGCACCTCGCCCCTCCGCCACCTCCCCCCCCAAAGCCATAAAAACTCTAGGGCTACATGCACACTGCCGTTTTCAGCCGCACAGTGGCACGGCGGGCACACAGCAGCGCGGGGGGAGAGGAGGAGGAGTGCAGCTCACCCCCACCCCTCCCCATAGGAACATATGGTGCCTGTCCTATCTTTTCCCAGTCTACGGAGCGGTACGGTGCCGCCCGTTGGGTGCCGTGAGCCCATAGAAGTATATGGGGGACTTATATCGGCCGTATATACACTCACCGGCCACTTTATTAGGTACACCTGTCCAACTGCTCGTTAACACTTAATTTCTAATCAGCCAATCACATGGCGGCAACTCAGTGCATTTAGGCATGTAGACATGGTCAAGACAATCTCCTGCAGTTCAAACCGAGCATCAGTATGGGGAAGAAAGGTGATTTGAGTGCCTTTGAACGTGTCATGGTTGTTGGTGCCAGAAGGGCTGGTCTGAGTATTTCAGAAACTGCTGATCTACTGGGATTTTCACGCACAACCATCTCTAGGGTTTACAGAGAATGGTCCGAAAAAGAAAAAACATCCAGTGAGCGGCAGTTCTGTGGGCGGAAATGCCTTGTTGATGCCAGAGGAGAATGGGCAGACTGGTTCGAGCTGATAGAAAGGCAACAGTGACTCAAATCGCCACCCGTTACAACCAAAGTAGGCAGAAGAGTATCTCTGAACGCACAGTACGTCGAACTTTGAGGCAGATGGGCTACAGCAGCAGAAGACCACACCGGGTGCCACTCCTTTCAGCTAAAAACAGGAACCTGAGGCTACAATTTGCACAAGCTCATCGAAATTGGACAGTAGAAGATTGGAAAAACATTGCCTGGTCTGATGAGTCTCAATTTCTGCTGCGACATTCGGATCGTAGGGTCAGAATTTGGCGTCAACAACATGAAAGCATGGATCCATCCTGCCTTGTATCAACGGTTCAGGCTGGTGGTGGTGGAGTCATGGTGTGGGGAATATTTTCTTGGCACTCTTTGGGCCCCTTGGTACCAATTGAGCATTGTTGCAACGCCACAGCCTACCTGAGTATTGTTGCTGACCATGTCGATCCCTTTATGACCACAATGTACCCAACATCTGATGGCTACTTTCAGCAGGATAATGCGCCATGTCATAAAGATGGAATCATCTCAGACTGGTTTCTTGAACATGACAATGAGTTCACTGTACTCAAATGGCCTCCACAGTCACCAGATCTCAATCCAATAGAGCATCTTTGGGATGTGGTGGAACAGGATATTCGCATCATGGATGTGCAGCCGACAAATCTGCAGCAATTTTGTGATGCCATCATGTCAATATGGACCAAAATCTCTGAGGAATGCTTCCAGCACCTTGTTGAATCTATGGCACGAAGAATTGAGGCAGTTCTGAAGGCAAAAGGGGGTCCAACCCGTTACTAGCATGGTGTGCCTAATAAAGTGGCCTTTATGAGCGTCTATATAAACTTAGGTTGAATAGGGAAAGTTATGGAGTTATGGTCCCTCTCACCAGAAGAACAAATACATTTTTGGATTTGTGATATTCATGTGATCACAGTGGTGCGATTTCCGGACTCTAGAACACTTGGTTCAAGAAATAAATATTTCTGGATAGGACCAGAGCAAATTAGTAAGCTTTGGTATCAATGCGATCCAAGGATTCACCCGGATCCAATGATACCAGAACCAGATACCACGACTTCCCCTTGAGAAGTTATGGCTTCTCCAGGGCTCTGGTTGTAATAACAGGTAGAAGGGACCCATGACCCCGCCTGGAGTTGGGCAGAGGTGTGACACTATCAGATATACCCAGGCACCTCTAAGGCGGCATTGTCTTTGTCTGGGAACCATTTTAACATCAAGAGCAGAGAAGGATCTTAAGGTTTGGACTAAAAGGTTCCATTAGGCCACACACAAGGTAACAAGCTTCCTGAACTGCTGTCACTTGTAGTGCGACCTTGTATTTCATACTCTGTGTAACTGTATAAATCCCAACTGTAGATACTGTTTTGTCTAGAGCGCCCTTAAGCCAATTAAATATAAAATCTAATCTGTGTTGCTCTTTTATCTCGATCCACGAATTCCCACGTCTGAGTCTCGCTTATATACATGCTACCAGCTCCTTGAGTTCATGGCTGTGATTTATTGTTGTGCCATATCCGGAAGTTGTGTGGACAACTTTAAGTCACTTCCTGTGCCTCTCAGAACCCGTGCGTTCTGGGAGTATCTATAAAAGCATAGCCAAGTGACCATGCGGTTTCCTTCACAGTTATGAAATGTATTTCTATGACCATAGCCCTTGCTCTGCTAACTTGCTACAAAAGGTATGGGAGGCATAATAAAAATTCCTGTGTTTCTATAGCGCACACAAGATTACACAGCGCTGCACTGTTTGCCAGTTTAGTCCATGTTCCCATGGGGCTCACAGGCTAAACAACCTACCAGTATGTTTTGGAGTGTGGGAGAAAACCTAAGGACCCGGTGAAAACCCATGCAAACTCGGAGAAAACATACAAACTCTTTGCATGCGTGGGCATAGTTACTAGCCCCAGATAAATCAACCCCCATAATTTATTTGGTGCACAATTTGGCAAAAATTTGTACCATGCACTGGCCTACTCAGTGATACTTTGTGAAATTCACCCCCCCCTCCTCTCCATAGGAATATAAAGCGTACGGCGCCGTATTCCGTCAACAGAACGGTGCCGAACGTGTGCTGCACTGTACCACTCCCGTACGGTGCTGTGAGGCCATAGAAGTGTATGGGGGCTGTATATACATCCCCCATACGTTCGTGTGTATGTAGCCTAATTGTGATGGTAGATTTACTTTAACCCCTTAACGCTCTGCGCCGTAGCTCTACGGCGCAGAGGTATAAGGGATGTATGAAGAGGGCTCACGGGCTGAGTCCTCTTCATACAGAGGTGGGGGTTGTTGCATATTGCAACCCCCGTGCAAGCACCGACCGCGGCTATTAACCCTTTCAACGCCGCCGGCAAAGTCGCTGGCGGCGTTTAAAAGCCGGGCGCCGCCATGTTTATTGTGATCGCCGCGCCCCTGAACGTCATCGGGGGGGCGGCGATCGGTTGCCATGGTAGCCTCGGGTCTTCGTTTGACCCGAGACTATCTGGCATCTGCAGATTCGTTACAATGAGCCAGTGGCTCATTGTAATGAATGTGCTGCAAAAATGCCATATATTGCAATACAGAAGTATTGCAGTATATGGTAGGAGCGATCTGACTATCTAGGGTTAATGTACCCTAGATGGTCTAAAAAATAGTGAAAAAAAAAAAAAAAAGAAAAAAAAGTTTAAAAAATAAAAAAAAATTTATAAAATACTGTATATTCCGGCGTATAAGACGACCTGGTGTATAAGACGACCCCCCTACTTTCCTGTTTAAAATATATATTTTATATATATATATAGTTTAAGATATATTCGCCGTATAAGACTACCCCTTTTCCAACGCATACAAAACACCGGTAAAAATTTTTAAAAAAACAGATTTGAATTTAACATGGTCCTTTTTTTAATGTAAATTCTTATGACATGCAGGTATATAGCAGGAAAACTGTCGCTCATAAACATAAGGCATACAACAACAACATTACCATTACAGCCCAGCCCCCAGTAGTATACAGCCCAGCCCAGCATTAAAAAAAAACTTATATACTCACCCTCCGGTGGCCCCGATGTGCTGCGCTGCTCCCCCGATGTCCGTGCGGCTCGTCTTCAGTGTTCCGCGCCGTCTTCTTTCTTCTGCCGGGCGCCGCCCCGGGGAAAAGCATGTCGGCGCCCAGCAGAAGAAAGAAGACGGCGCGGAAGACTGAAGACATCGGGGCCAACGGAGGGCGAGTATGCGCCCCGATGTCTTTTTGAGGCTGCCGGCAGCCATCGCTGTGCAAACACCCGCGATCGATGCTAGCACCGATCGCGGGTGTTACCGGTAAGCCTTTGCTGCAATATGCAGCAAAGACTTACTGGCTATGGAGAGGGCTTACCCCGTGAGCCCTCTCCATGCACCGGGACCCGACCGCCGCCGTATAAGACGATTACCGGCGTATAAGAAGACCCCAGAGAAGACAGAAGATTTTTCTGTCTTCAAAAGTCGTCTTATACGCCGGAATATACGGTATTAAAAATTCAAATCACCCCCCTTTCCCTAGAACGGATATAAAACATAATAAACAGTAAAAATCACAAACATATTAGGTATCGCCGCGTCCCAAAATGCCCGATCTATCAAAATATAAAAACGGTTACGGGCGGCGGTGACCTCCGAGGCGGGAAATGGCGCTCAAATGTCCGAAATGCGACTTTTATACACCTTTTTACATAACATAAAAAATGATCAAAATGTCGCACAGACCTCAAAATGGTAGCAATGAAAACGTCACCTCATTTCGAAAAAAAAATACCCCTCACACATCTCCGTGCGCCAAAGTATGAAAAAGTTATTAGCGTCAGAAGATGGCAAAAAATGTTTTTTCTTTTTTGTACACATTCTTTTCATTTTTGAAAATGTATTAAAACACAATAAAACCTATATAAATTTGGTATCACCGCGATCGCACCGAACCAAAGAATAAAGTAGGCGTGTTATTTGGAGCGAAGAGTGAAAGTCGTAAAAACTGAGCCCACAAGAACGTGACGCACGTGCAGTTTTTTTTTCTATTTTTCCACATTTGGAATTTTTTTTCAACTTCGCAGTACACGGCATGTTAAAATAAATAACATTACGGGAAAGTAAAATTTGTTACGCACAAAATAAGCCCTCACACAGGTCTGTACACATAAAAATGAAAAAAAGTTATGGATTTTTGAAGTTGGAGAGCGATAAATGAGCCGAAAAACCCTCCGTCCTTAAGGGGTTAAGAATCACCAAAAGGACAAAAAACAATTCCAAAGACGAAAATACAATAAGCAACTTGCAAAGTAAGCAGTGATTTTTTTTTCTGGTTCCTTTAAATTCTCCTGCACTGCTTTATGGAATATGTGCATTTTGTGCATATAACTACACCAAGTTAAACCAGGGGAATCGAGGCATAAAAGGTGTGGGATAATCCTTACAGCCCTGTGTTAGGCCCAGGTCACAACCGCATAGGGTAAAAATAGAAGGTCTTGCATTCACCTTCTATTCCTCAAAAATACATCAAGGTATCCTTCATCATATATAGTGGATGAAAAGGCTTGAACTGTTGCAAAAATGTTCACGCTCTTAATAACAGAATACCTAACTGAAACTGCTGACTGCAGGTGGAAACTTAGCCTTATCAGGTTAATATGGTCAGCAGGATGGCTGCAATTTCTTAAACCAAGCATGGCTCAAACAAATAGAGCTTACTGCATTTCAGTGGTCTGTGATGCAATGACTTTCAATGACTATAAGGGGGTCTTTTTAATAGAGGACAGAAATCCCTGCACGACAGATCACTATGATTCAGCCAGTTCGTTTTAGGCTTGCTACGCCCAAACTTTCTATAGATCTAATGATTGTACTGTAACTATTAAGTGAGGATAAAAATAGAAGTTAAGGTTCTGTTGAGGAGTTGAAGCCAAAATCAGGTGTGTATTAAACATGGATAAAATAGAATAGCATCTGTTTACATGCTTCTACTTTGGTCTACACTTGGTTTTGGAGCCAAACACTTCGGAAACACCATATGGTCAGGTGTTTTACCTTACAGCTGCAGTCCACAAACTAAAATATACCTTAGTTAACTGTTTTAGGACTGAGCTCTATAGCTGAACTCCATTAAACTAACTCTGGTACCCTATGAGATCCCCCTGCGAGGGGCATATGTTATGCCATGACCAATTGTAAGGCACTGTTATGCTTTAATTCAATAAAATCTTGTTGAAACTAAAACTCTGGTACCAAGTTCTCTAAGACTCATAAAAAATGTTGAGGATTGTCCTTCCTACCATATTACTTCACTGAGGCCTTCACTAAACAATGAGCTTGATCCATCTAAAACTACTTTAAAAAATAATAATACATAATGACCTTATGCAGAATATACCAAACATGGAACAGTCACCTCCTTTGTCAACATAGAGTCTAGTTGGCTGGATCCTGAACATTGATCTGCATATATAAATCTAAACAAAGGCAGTTAATAGCCTCCAGCCTATGGGGGACACAATGACAGCCAGAGACAGATTACGGCAAGGAATAATTACATTCGCCTTCCAGATCTTGTAGAGGCTCAGATGAAACTAACAAGGTTGGACTTATCCCGGTAGCAATCCAATCCTAGAGACTGATGGTGGCTTAACCATATTCTTACAACTCTTGTGTATGAAGTATGTGACAGGCTGCTGTACCCATCTCCCATTATTGCCAGCTCAATGTATAGGGCATGAGATCTAATAATGAGTTACTAAGAATTAAAACACACAGCCATTATACAGCATTGTCCAGGCCGGGCACAAGTTCCACAATATACTCACGGAGTTTCTTCCACATGGCGTGGTGACAGGCTATGAAGCCCTTGCGGATGGCAGTACACACTTCCTCGGGGTCTTGGGACATGAAGCCCTTCTGCTTCCTGATGAAGCCCCATAAGTGGTCCCTGGCGAAGTGTGCAGCTTCCCGTCCTCCGTGCCCGTCAAACACGGCAAAAAAGCCCACACACTGGCCGCTTTTTCCGCCCGCTTTAGCCCCGTTCTGAGCAGGAGCCTGCTCTGGAGACTCAGCTTCCTCTCCGTCTTCTGCCTCCTCCTCCTCCTCCTCCTCCTCCCAAGGCAGCTCGCCTTCTCCGGGCTCCGGCTCCACCAATATCTGGTTGACGTCCTCCATGTACTTCCTGCCGCCCTGGTCGGAAGACACACTAACCCGTAGAGTGAAAGGGATCTCCATTCCCTCTGCTGTGGTGCCTCGGGTGTACGCGCCGTCTTCCTACTCACAGCGAGAGAGAATGTTTACCACGACCGCCCGCTTCTTCCTCAGCACCACAGGAAGCCGGCACTGAATAAATGTCCACGAACCTGTTTCTACCGCCCGCCCGCGCTTCTTATTGTTTATGTTTAACAACACTGTTCCGACCTGTCCTACAGCCGCCGTGACGTCACGCCTCAATGTAACACTCAGCTGTACTGCACGCACAGTCCAGCTACCCGCCCCGACCAGCTGCGCATGCGCGCTGACAGCCAGCCAGCCACTAGCGGCTCGGAGGAGGTGGGAATAAACTGGGAGACGGGTTAAGTGGGAGCGGTCTATGAGCAGGGAGGTTCTCGAACTTTCTGTAAAGGCAGCGCACGTCCATCTTTGATTATAGACTACGCTGTGCTGGCCGGAGAGCATAGCAGGAGACTATGTACCTAGTGGGTGCTACTACATTTCTCATTCTAATTTCTATAGCGTCGGCTGCTTATGTATGTGAAGTTGAGGGAGTTCTATAACTTTTATTTGCTTAATGTTTTGGACTTTGATTGTAAAAGTGTTAGTAAATATGTGACAGTTGCATAAAGGATACATTAATCAGATAACGTGAACTAATAAATTATCAAGTTAATGAACCCTATGAAGAGCAATGTGACCTCTCAACTGTATTGTTATGGGAACACCTATGCCAGTGGTGGTGAACCTATGGCACGGGTGCTAGAGGTGGCACTCAGAGCCATTTCTGTGGGCACTCAGACCATCACCTCAGGACAGAGTTCACCAAATAGGACCAAATCCACCAAGTCCCGGCAGCTTAAGAGATGCTGCTCTCAGTGCTATTTTAACCCCTTAAGGACGGAGGGTTTTTCGGCTAATTTCTCGCTCTCCAACTTCAAAAATCCATAACTTTTTCATTTTTACGTGTACAGACCTGTGTGAGGGCTTATTTTGTGCGTAACAAATTTTACTTTCCCGTAATGTTATTTATTTTAACATGCCGTGTACTGCGAAGCTGAAAAAAAATTCCAAATGTGGAAAAATTGAAAAAAAACCGCACGTGCGTCACGTTCTTGTGGGCTCAGTTTTTACGACTTTCACTCTTCGCTCCAAATAACACGCCTACTTTATTCTTTGGTTCGGTGCGATCGCGGTGATACCAAATTTATACAGGTTTTATTGTGTTTTAATACATTTTCAAAAATTAAACGAATGTGTACAAAAAAGAAAAAAAAAATTTTGCCATCTTCTGACGCTAATAACTTTTTCATACTTTGGCGCACGGAAATGTGTGAGGGGTCATTTTTTGCGAAATGAGGCGACGTTTTCATTGCTACCATTTTGAGGTCTGTGCGACATTTTGATCATTTTTTATTTCATTTTTTATGTTATGTAAAAAGGTGTAAAAGTCGCATTTCGGACATTTGGGCGCCATTTCCCGCCTCGGAGGTCACCGCCGGCCGTAACCGTTTTTATATTTTGATAGATCGGGCATTTTGGGACGCGGCGATACCTAATATGTCTGTGATTTTTACTGTTTGTTATGTTTTATATCCGTTCTAGGGAAAGGGGGGTGATTTGAACTTTTAATATTTTATTAATTTTTTTTATTTTTTAAACTTTTTTTTTTCTTTTTTTTTTCACTATTTTTTAGACCATCTAGGGTACATTAACCCTAGATGATCAGATCGCTCCTACCATATACTGCAATACTACAGTATTGCAATATATGGCGTTTTTGCAGGTCTTACATTACAATGAGCCACTGGCTCATTGTAACGAACCTGCATAAACCATGTAGCCTCGTGTCAAGAGAAGACCCGAGGCTACCATGGTAACCGATCGCCGCCCCCCGATGACGTTCGGGGGCGTGGCGATCGAAAAAAAGATGGCGGCGCCCGCGCGCCGCCGTCTTTTAAACGCCGCCCGCGACTTTGCGGGCGGCGTTTAGAGGGTTAATAGCCGCGATCGGTGCAAGCACCGACCGCGGTTATTAGCGGTGGGGGTTTTGTGCAAAATGCAAAAACCCCCACCTCTGTATGAAGAGGACTCAGCCCGTGAGCCCTCTTCATACATCCCTTATACCTCTGCGCCGTAGAGCTACGGCGCAGAGCGTTAAGGGGTTAAAGCAACACTTCATTGGCTGTTAGAAAGTGTTGACAGAACTGCATTATCTTTGGAGGTCATCCTGCTGGACCAACCATTTTTCCTCTACAGAGAGACCCTGGAGAGAAGCTACAACGAGAGTCTGAATTTGCCCTCCTTCTTTCAACTGTATTGGTTTCCTCAGGGGCGATACAATTGAAAGATGTGGAAGAACAGGTAGCAATAAGTTACTGCTTAAAATGCCATGTTGGCATTTCACGGGAAAATAAGTGGATTTTGGTTGTAGTTGGGCACTCTGTCTCTAAAAGGTTCGCCATCACTGACCTATGCAATGCATTTAATGCCTTAGGCTATGTTCAGACACATGTGTGCCCCCCGTACCGTAGCACAGCGGGCACACATCGGCGCCCAGGAGAGGTATATGGGGCACAGCGCCGTATGCCGAGAGAAGATAGGACATGTCCTATCTTTTCATGGGTATGGTGCGGCACCGTACTGCACCCATACAGCGCCATACATCCATTGCCGGCCTATGGGGGGATGTATATCCGACATATATATACTTTGCCGTATATGTCCCCCATATGGCCTGTGTGAATGAGGCCTCAGATGGCCACCAGCATCCACATTATTTGTAGCAAATCTCACCCCAACCCAGTGTATAATAACCTGACATAGTAGCATCATAATATAGAAGGCCGGCTCATGGTTTCAGTAGGCCCCTACAGTGGCGGCATTAAAAATTCAAAAACTAAAATCACAGTTTAAAGAGGACCTGTCACCCCCCAAAAACCCTTACCAATTATGCCCCCATAATCCTCTCCCAAGCAGCCTTCTATTTATGCCATGCATTAAAATGTTTATGTTGCAAAAGTTTGTTTGAAAGGATCTAACTTCTTACCAAATAAGAGGTCGGATCCTCGTATCTTGTGCGCAGCAGTCGGCTATATTCATGAGGGGGCCGGCCGACACACCCCCTCCAGAGGGCGTGGAGGGGCAGAGGGGCTTATTCACAACGCCAGCCGAATATTATATATGATTAAAGAGAACCCGTCAGGCAAAATAACCCTCCTAAACTAAATATATTTTCATAAACTGCCATTAGAGAGCATTGCCTCTATCCCTTCATTGTCCCTCTATATGCCTGTAAACTTAAGCAATGAGGTCCTAAAGCTGTATGCAAATGACCTGTGAAATGTCCAATGAGTCATTAGCATATTCAAGCTGTCCACCTTATTCATGAGTGGGAGGTACAGCCACACCCCCAGTGCTTGACTGACAGCCTGTGTAATGATGTAATAAGGTGATGGCTGCTCTATGTGCTTGCTGGTGGCCACGCCCCCTGCAGCCTGTGTGTGCATGTGTGTTTGTGTATAGGAGAGATACAACAGCTCCAGTATGCAGCCATGTTATAGCAAAACATGTCAGATACTTGTGTAGCTGATGTCTGTGTCTCACACTTGTGTATTAGGAGGATGCAGCATGTTAGCAGATGCAACACACACACTAGCAATGCTTTACTATACATTACACACAGACATGAGCAGGGGGAAGGGTAACAGGAGTGACATCACTGCCTCTGACCATGTGACCAGCCTCATTTACATAATAAAGAAAAGATGATTTTATAATGATTAATGTATGAATTTACTAGATAAAGGCTGGGATGGGATCCTTGTGAGCTGCTTCAACAGGTAGAGGCAACAGAAATAGTGACAGAGACCTGATGACAGGTGTCCTTTAAAGTAAGCAGCTCCTAGCGCTAGCTCAGATGTTGCAATGTTACACTGCTAGCTTTATTGGAACCCTCCGATAACGCTAGCAAACACTGCTGTGAAGTACAATAGGAACGCTGGACTGAGCTCACAGCGGTCCAGAGTATTCATGAGGAGGTGGCCCGAGGCGCTGCCACTTCCCTAGACCGTCCCACCCATTCCATAGGCCAATGGTGACTGCTGAGCTTCATGCGTCAGTCACCGCCTCCTAATCCTGTCCCCTCATGAATACACTCAACCACTTTAAACGTGGTGTGGCGTTCCTATTGTACTTCACAGCAGTGTCTGCTAGCATTATCGGAGGATTCGGATAAAGCGTGCATTGTAACATTGCTGCATCTGAGATAGCGCTAGGAGCTGCTAACTTTAGTAAGCAGCTCCCAGTGCTTTTTTTAATAGGTGACAGGCCCTCTGTGGGCCCCCCAGTAGCTCTTGGGGCACATTTACTAAGGGTCCGTCGGACGCATTTCCATCGGGTTCTCCAAATATTTCCAATTCACCCTGAATTGCACAGGGGTTTTTGGCGCACACGATCGGATTTTGGCGCATCGTCGCCGGCTTTCATACAACACAAATCGGGGGACATGGCTGTCGGACAACCCGACTGATTCAGACAATCAGTGGAATTTAAAATTCAAATTGTGTCGCAAGATCAGCACTCGGGAACAAGATGGTGAACTCCGACGGACCTGAGCGGGGAAGCGACACATTCTAGAAATCAGGCGCACGCTGTAAGTGAATCACGGCAGCTCCGAATCCTTGTTGGACATTCCGGATTGGCGGATGCAACGGGACGAGTAAGTAAATGTGCCCCAGTATCTTTATACTTCTATATCTTTATACTTATGCTGGAAATGTCGTCATTAGACTTATTGGGGTAGGTTTATCAGGGCTTTTATGCCAGTTTTCCGCAAAGCCTATGTGTAAAAAGCCTATGATAATCTATAAGCTTTGCATTGGCCCCTTTTGTAGGCTATAAAATTTTAGCTTTTTCATTATTGGGGCCATGTGAAAGCCCCAAGTTCTGGATTTTTTTCCTTTTTTTTTTTTGGTGTTCACCATGTAGCCCAATAATCATGTTATCTTTATTCTATGGGTCAATATGATTACTGGGATACCACACTTGAATATTGTTTCTTATGTTGTACTACATTTGCCAAATAAAACCTTAATGTGCGGAAAAATCTATCATTTGTTCATTGCCGTCTCCCAAGTGGCATAACATTTTTACTCTTTTGGCTACGGAGTGGGTTGATGGCTTGTTTTTTGCAGGACATGTTCTTTGCAACAGGATCATTCTGGAGTACATATGTTTTTTATTTACTTCTTATTGCATTTTATGTGGGATTAAATAGGTACAAATCATAATTTTTTGGGTTTTTTTTTTACGGCGTTCATTGTGCAGGTTCAATAATTTTTTACTTTTCTTCTAGAGGTTGTTACAGATGCGGTGATAATATATATGTGGGGTTTGTGTTATGATTTCGATTTTTTTGCGCATTAAATGTCTCTTTATAAATTATGGGGCTTATGGGCATTTTTATTGATTTATTAATTTATTTTTTATTTAATAACATTTTTTTTTACTTTTTTGCTAGTTCCACCATGGGACATGAATAAGCAATCATCTGATTGCTTGTTCATGATAATATTCTGCAATACTAATGTATTGCAGAGTATTAGTTGTGTCAGCCCATGTTCATGCATAGCCTAACACTGTGGGGCTTATTTACTAAGGGTCTGCGGACACACATTCGTCGGATTTTCCAACGTTTACGGGTTTTGCACGGCTGTGACAGGTATTTAACTGAGGATTGTGTCGCACGCAATCGGATTTTGGCGTGGCTGCACTGCCTTTCACGCGACCGAAATGGGGTGATGGGCCGTTGGACGATCCAACTGATTCAGACTCAACACAGAATTTAATATTCAAATTGTGTTGCAAGATCAAGCACTTACACATACTTACATACACCATGAAGAAGAAGGTGTACTCCGTCGGACCTGAGCGGGGAAGCGACACATGCAGGATATCGGGCGCACGATCTTAGTGAATCTCCACCGGACGGGTAAGTAAATGTGCCTTTAACCCCCTCCTGCCGCAGCCATTTTTATTTTTTGTGTTTTAATTTTTCACTTCCCACCTTCAAAAATCTATAACTTTTTTATTTTTCCATGTACAGAGCTGTGTGATGGCTTGTTTTATGCGTAACAAACTGTGTTATTTAATATTCCATGCCGTGTACTGGGAAGTGGGGAAAAAAATCCAAATGCAGTGAAATTGGCGAAAAAACTCATTTGTGCCGTTTTCTTGTGGGCTTAGATTTTACGGATTTCACTGTACGCCCCAAATGACATGTCGGTACAATTATGGGAATACCAAATTTGTATAGATTTTAGAATGTTTTTATACATTAACAAAAATGAAAACCTCCTTTACAAAAAATTTTTTCTTTTTTTTTTCAACTGAAAATTTTTATTTTATTTTCCTTTTAACAAATAGGAACATATACAGATAGACAATACCAGTTTACTATCTATTTAGTTTTATCTTGACCTGGCAGAGTCAATGTCGCATAGTGCACTTAGAACATTCCCAATCTATTTGCCAAATTGTGGGGATTCCTACTGTTACTCTGCCAGTATGGGCACATTAGCTTACTTTGAGCCCTGAAACGACAGGGCAGTGGTTGTATCGCTATCTTTAACTTATAACTAAGATCAGAACAAACTGAAAAGTATTCCGTCCTCTTCCCTACCCCAGTGCCTGTGTGTTGTCTCCCCCCACCTCCGTAGCATCCCCGGCCCCTCTCCCTCCCTGATCTAGACCTTGAGCCCTCCCAACCTGCCCCTGAGATCTTCTTGACAATACCATTGGGTATATTGGAAGGCATTCTTAAGGTCCACAATTTCCTGTCTACTGTAATGATTAACTATAAACATTTTCCATTTTTGGAAAAAGGCCTTTGCTCCCTTCTCTCTAAGGCACAATGGGGCTCATTTACTAAGGGTCCAAACGCTGCACTTTCGTCAGGTTTCCAGAATGTTTCGGTTTTGCACCGAATTGCCCTGGGTTTTTGGCGCACGGGATTGTGGCGCATCGGCGCCGGCTTTCACGCGATAGAAATTGGGGGGGCGTGGCCGACGGATTCGGAAAAACCGTGGAATTTAAAAACGATTTGTGTCGCAAGATCAAGCACTCACATGCACCGGGAAGAAGAAGGTGAACTCTAGCGGACCTCGGCAGAGCAGCGACACCTGCAGGATATCGGGCGCACGGCCTTTGTGAATCCCGGCAGACTCAAATCCGCGTCGGACAACGCGCCACGGGATCGCGACTGGACCGGGTAAGTTAATGTGCCCCAACGTATCTATCCTATCTATACTGAAAAGATGTTTTAGCTGTTCGATCAATTCTGGTACCATGGGATATGAACTCTTCAACCAGTGAGTTAGGATACACTTTTTGGCCACTAGCAGCACTACATGCAGGAATCTCAATCCCTACGGAACACTTCCCTCTGTTTTTTTTCTTTCCTGTTCCCCCTCCTCTTCCATCTCCTCATTTTGACTGCCAATATCATGAAATAAGCACTCCCGGGGGTTTCCCGTGATACTTGTGTGCTAAAATCTATTGATATATTCTACGATCTGCAACCAATATCCTTGAATATCAGGGCAAACCCAAATACTATGCCACACATCAGCTGGCTCTCTAAATTTACTGAAGCCAGCGTGCGTCTGCCCTAGGAGACGGGGACACGCACGTCGTGCTGCCGGCGTCAGAGCTGAATCGGACCGGATCAGTGTACCCACCATCTTTTGCTGAATCCTGTTGTGTCTGGGTGAAAATGGAGTATGCCTCGCGGAGCTTCTGGCTTGCAACAAGGAATTTACTATGGGCCTCCCGTTTTTTTGCCTTCACACATGACATAATTCGTCCCCCGACTGTCATTTTGGCTGACGCCCAGTAGAGACCTGGATCATCTACATCCTGTTCATGTGTAGAGTTAAATTCCTGCCGCCACCCTTTAAGCAAAGACTGGAAGCCCTCCTCCTTAGAGAGGAAACCTGGATATCTCCATGTCACATGAGAGCCCCTGGGGTGCTTATCTGCGTACTGTACTTCTACCGGGGATCCTATATTTACCTCAGTTATACGCCTACCTAACAAGGAGGAAGTTAGTATATAGTCGATCCTTGATCATGTGCCATGAGCGTCTGAAAAATGAGTAAACTCTCTACGCTCTGGGTGTTCGCGTTTTCAGGAGTCTCCCAGATTAGTTTTTTCCAGATAAAAGGCAAAACCCGCACGCACAGGACCCGTCAACGGATGAGCTGTTTGATTATCCTCTACCGCATTATGGGCGATATTAACCCCTACGGGACTCAGCCTCTTTTGGCCTTAAGGACGCGGCCCCATTCTTCAAATCTGACCTGTGTCACTATAAGTGGTTATAGTTTTGGAACGCTATGAGATATCCAGGGGATTTTGAGATTGTTTTCTCGTTACACATTGTACTTCAAATTAGTTTAAAAATTTGGATGAAATCTTTTGCGTTTAGTTATGAAAAAAAACTAAATTTGGCAAAAATTTGGAAAAATTCTTTATTTTCAACATTCTAAATTCTCTACTTTTGATGCAGATAGTCATAACTCCCAAATAAATTCATAACTTACATTTCCCAAATGTCTGCTTTATGTTGGCATGGTTTTTTAAGATTCCACATATTTTACTAGAATGTTATGAGGCTCAGAATTTAGGTATCATTTTTCACATTTTTTGTAAAATCACCAAAACCTGTATTAGATAAACCTGCTCAACTTCTAATTGACACTGAGAGGCCTAAATAATAGTGAGACTCGTAAATTACCCCATTGTGGAAACTACACACCTCAACGTATGAAAAACCACTTTTAAGAAGTTTGTTAACGCTTTACGTGTTTTATAGGGGTTAAAACAAAATGGAGGTGCAGTCTGCAAATTGTAATATTTTCACAATACACCCATTTTGGGTGGAAAATTAAACATTTACAATGGATTAAATGAATAAAGGCTCCACAAAGTTTGTTACCCAATCTCTCCCGGGTACATGGATACTCTATATGTGGTGGTAACCTGCTGTATGGGTGCACGGCCGGGCATAGAAGGGAAGGAGGCGCCATCCAGATCAGATTTGCTATGTCACATTGTACAGGCTATAATTTTTTTCTTTTTTTTAATGTGGACCTATAGGGGCTTATTTCTTTTGCCACATGAGATGCACTTTTCTGGTACGTAATTTGGGGGAATCTATAGGCTAATTGGTGAGATTTTATTAACTCTTTGTTGGTGGAGGAAATGAAAATCATCACTTTTCAGGAAGATTTTTATGGGGTTTTTTTTGGCTGTTTACCATACCATGAAATTGGATATTATTTTTATTCTATGGGTCGCCACGATTACAAAAAGACCTCATTTATATAGATTTTTTATTTTTTTCCCATTTTTACTGAATAAAAAGTAATTTGGCAAAAATGTTGTTAATTTTAGCATCACCGTCTTTCATATGCATAACTTTTTTATTTTTCGCCTCACAAATCTGTTTAAGGGCTTATTTTTTGCGAGAAGGATTGTTCTTTTTAGTGGTCTTATTTTAGAGTGCATAACATTTTTTAAATCCCTTTTTAGAGCATTTTTATAGGGTATTAATTGAAAATGATCTTTTTTCTGGAGCTTTTTTTTGTTTTGTTTTTTACGGGGTTCACTTTGCTGATCTAATAACGATTCTGTTTTATTATGCAGATTGTTACGGACGCAGGGATACCAAATATGTGGGGGTTTTGTGTATTTTATTCAATTGTACTGAATAAAAACCAATTTGGAGAAAATCTTGTTCATTTTAGCATCACCAGAGGTCGCACTAACATTTTTCCAGAAGGGTAAAAATACTCCTCTCACCATTTTTGAGGAGTATTTTTACCCGAGGAGGAGTATGAAAATTTCTGTAATACACATAGCACGCACACACACTACGCTCACAGGACACTGCACACACACACACGCACACACACACACTACGCTCACAGGACACTGCACACACACACACGCACACACACACACACACACACACTACGCTCACAGGACACTGCACACACACACACACACACTACGCTCACAGGACACTGCACACACACACACACACACACACACTACGCTCACAGGACACTGCACACACACACACACACACACACTACGCTCACAGGACACTGCACACACACACACTACGCTCACAGGACACTGCACACACACACACACACACACACACACACACACTACGCTTACAGGACACTGCACACACACACACTACGCTCACAGGACACTGCACACACACACACACACACACACACACTACGCTTACAGGACACTGCACACACACACACACGCACACTACGCTCACAGGACACTGCACACACACACGCGCACACACACACACTACGCTCACAGGACACTGCACACACACACACACACACACACACACACACACACACTACGCTCACAGGACACTGCACACACACACACACTACGCTCACAGGACACTGCACACACACACACACACACACACACACACACACTACGCTCACAGGACACTGCACACACACACACACTACGCTCACAGGACACTACACACACACACTACGCTCACAGGACACTGCACACACACGCACGCACACACACACTACGCTCACAGGACACTGCACACACACACACACTACGCTCACAGGACACTGCACACACACACACACTACGCTCACAGGACACTGCACACACACTACGCTCACAGGACACTGCACACACACACACACACACACACACACACACACTACGCTCACAGGACACTACACACACACACACACACACACACACACTACGCTCACAGGACACTGCACACACACACACACACACTACGCTCACAGGACACTGCACACACACACACACACACACACACACACACTACGCTCACAGGACACTGCACACACACACACACACACACACTACGCTCACAGGACACTGCACACACACACACACACACACACACACTACGCTCACAGGACACTGCACACACACACACACACACTACGCTCACAGGACACTGCACACACACACACACACACTACGCTCACAGGACACTGCACACACACACTACGCTCACAGGACACTGCACACACACACACACACACACACACACACACACACACTACGTCACAGAACACTGCGCACACACACACACACACACACACTACGCTCACAAGACACTGCACACTCACACAGCACACTGCACACTCACACAGGACACTGCACACTCACACAGGACACTGCACACTCACACAGGACACTGCACACTCACACAGGACACTGCACACTCACACAGGACACTGCACACTCACACAGGACACTGCACACTCACACAGGACACTGCACACTCACACTGCACACTCAAACAGGACACTGCACACTCAAACAGGACACTGCACACTCAAACAGGACACTGCACACTCAAACAGGACACTGCACACACTCACCCGGTCCCGTCGATCACATAAACGCAGGCAGCATTTGGAGCAGGACGGGGAGCGGCAGCCCCGCTGCCCACATGCCTCGCCCGGGGCCTGCGCTCTCGCTGCGGGTCTCTCCTGCCCGCCCCTGACACTGAGTCACGTGTCCTGCTGAGCGGTCCAGCGCGCGCTGCGATCGCTCTATAGACATTTCCCTCATTTGCAGCGCGCGCTGAACCGCTCAGCCTGCGCGCTACAGGGGATAATTGCCATGCGTTCTTTTACGCATGGCAATTATTTTGGGGGGTAATGGCGCCTCATCACGCGTCTATGACGCGTGGTGAGGCGTTAATGCGACCTCTGAGCATCACCATCTTTTCATATGTATAACTTTTTTATTTTTCGGCTGACAAATCTGGTTAGGGGCTTATTTTTTGCGAAAAGAGTTGTTCTTTTTAGTGGGCTTATTTTGGAGTGCATAACATTTTTTTAAATTACTTTTTAGAGCATTTTTTATAAGGTATTAATTAAAAATTATCTTTTTTCGGAACGTTTTTGCGTTTTTTTTTTCTACGGCGTGTACCGTGCGGGTCCAGTAACGATTCTTTTTTATTATACAGATTGTTACGGACGCGGCAATACCAAATATGCGGGTTTTTTTTGTGTTTTTTATACTTTATTAAGTGTTTTTATAGGAAAGTGACATTTTAGGGGCTTATATTTTAATGCATTTATTTTTTATTTATTCTAATGTATTAACTTTAGTGTTTTTGACTTTTTTTTAATTATACATACTTGAACTTGAACCAGTGATGTTCTGATCACTGGTTTAAGTTCAATATACTGCTCTACAATACTATTTTATTGTAGAGCAGTGTAAACTGTCTGAGCAAGCTTGCGCATGCTCAGACAGTTTACAGTCAGACCCGGAAGGGGTCTGACTGCCATGGAGACCGGGCAGCTCCGGGGCACATGCCAGTCCTCGGAGCTGCCCAGAAGTGGATCGGATCCCCCGGTAAGCGGCACGGGGGATCCGATCCACAGCGCAAACACCCTTACACGCCGCGGTCATGTTTGACCGCGGCACGTAAGGGGTTAACACCCGCGATCGGAGCCGGCTCCGATCGCGGGTGTTAGCGCAGGCTGTCAGCTGTACTAGACAGCTGACAGCCGCTGCTTCTGGTACCGGCTCCGTTCGTGAGCCGGTGCCAGAAGCAGGACGTTATCTAGCCCCGGGGACGTACTATAACGTCCTGGTGCGCCTAGGGGTTAAGATCCCCCCTACTATAGCGTGAGTTGACGTGGATTTAAAGATATTCTCCTCCAACTTTCTGAAGAAGGGAGCACATTTACCATTCGGACCATATATGTTATATAGATCATATGATTCTCCTAGATAGGAGAAAGTCAAGCATGATACCTTACCTTCCTGGTTAGAAGTATCTGATAATACCTGTATGGGTAAATGTTTATTGATTAAGGTTAGGACCCCTGTTTTCCTATTTCTAGCTGCTGATCCAAACACCCTACCCACCCACATTTTGTGCAAACAAGAAAATTAAACTTCCCAATAAGAAAACTATATACCCCTTAGAAAAACTACAACCAAAAGGGAGTAATCCCCCTATCCCCTACCTTCCCAATTGACTTAGAGGATCAAGGTAAGCCTGGTCCAATTGGCTGGTGTACGTGACTTCACTTTTTTTCTACCATGTGTATACTGCTTCCCCCTCCCTCACCTCTTATTCACAAATTTCCACATTCCCTTTTCCCCTTCAGGGCATCACCCCCTCCTTAGTAAGTATACCCTCAACCCCATGCAACTAAAACTGCCCCCTTGAGTCCCAAAATGACAACAATTTGGTTGGCTTATCTGTCTTCAGTCCCCCCAAGTAGCTTGCAGAGATTTTCCCTGTCGTCTTCTGGATTCCTTTTGTTCTTTTGGTGATACTCCTCTCTCCTCCTGCTGATGAAAATGCTGTGTTGCTTGGCCTTCTCTCCCGGCTATGTTGATTCGGGCACATCTTTGGAGTTCAGAAGAGCCGTCAATGCCCTCTTTGACTCCTCCGGTGAGCGGAACACTTGAACTTGAGCATTCTCTGGGAACACCCTGAGTATAGCGGGGTAAGCCAACTGGAATTTAACTTTGTGCTGGCAAAGTGTCAAACAGACGTCACTGTAGGCCCTGCGTTGTTGTGCCACCACCTACAAATAGTCCTCAAAAATGAGTACCCGCTCTCCTTTATATTTCAGCGGGCGTCTACGCCATCTGTAGGCCCTCAAAAGCTCAACTTTGTCATTGCATAATCACTTGTCTGGGTGTCTTTTAGCGGGGGTCAGGCTTGTTACCCTGTAGGTCCGGATCAAGCCCAACGCGGTGGATTCTTTCGATGCGACACATGTGCTCTAGTCCCAGTGCATACAGTAACTCACTTTCACACAGCACCCGCAAGGCATTCTGCTTGACAGATTCTGTGAGCCCTACAATGCGCAGATTATTCCACCTCCCGCGGTTTTCTTGATCTTCAAGTATTTTGTTATTCTCCTGCATCTTCTCCAAGTCTGTCTGCATTGTTGCTCTATCATCCTCCAACATAGCAATCCTGGATTCTAACTCTTCAAAGCGACCATTATATTGTTGTATTTCTTCCCCCAGTCTATTAAAGGAGGCATGCAATGTCAATTCTAGTGTTTTCTGCACATCAGCAGCTAAATGTCTGGCCACCTCCACCGCCAGTTTTTTGTAGTCAATGCCCAGAGTGTCTCATGGCGGGGTGAGTCAGGGGCTGCTTTAGTCGGGCTCATTGCTTCCTCTCCGTCCCTGCCATCTATATTGACCTCTGCTCCTTCAGTGGCTGGATGCGCTGCTGTGATGGCAAGCATGCTGGGTCAGGCTCTAACTCATCTGGCGCTGCGTTCACTTTCTGTGAGCTCCAAAGCAGATACTGCTCCATACACCCGGTATATGACGGGGAGCTGTGGGGTAGTCATTAGCCCCCTTCTGTGGTCTTTACGCATGGTACTTAGCATGTCGGCATGATAGGATAGCGGGAGCTTCGTTCCTCACCACCTCACATGGCAGTGCCCATGAGCCCTCTCCATGTATCCGCACCCGGCATGTGATGAACTATTATGTCACATGTCGGTAAGGGGTTAAAATAACGTCATCTTACAGGCACTGCTTGCAGACAGCCCTGGGGTTCTGTTCAGGGCTGCCATAAGAATGATCGGCGCCCCCGAGGACAGCGCACATGGGTGGGCGGGAGTTATGGGCGATCGTGGGGCAGAGACCGCCAGAAGGCAGTTTAAATGCCACGCTGGCATTTAATGGGTATAACACCCATGATCGGAGTTACAGCTGGCACTCAGCTCAGAACTTCAGCTGGGCCGGCATCAGCTCAGCCTCCGATATTTCAGACGCTGAGCGTTAGAACTCTGTGGGTCTTCCCCCTGTTAGCCCAGTGATGATTAATCTGTCTCCCAGAACAAAGCCAGAACCTCCTTTACCAGAAGACAAGTAGTTCAAGATGACAGGCTTCAGGAATGAGACGGAGTTCGGGTTGCGCATAGTGGGAGGAAGATGGAGTTTATAGGCCACAGGATTTATGCGCTCTACCACCTCGAATGGGCCAAGCTTGTAGCTAGGGATTTTCAGCCTGATGTTTCTGGATGATAGCCACGCCTTGTCACCCAGAGAGAAGACTGGAGGAGACCTGCACTTCTTATTGGCCTGGGTCTCGGTGCAAGGAGACACCAGAAGTGGAGACTGATGAGTCTGTTCCCAGATTGATTTGAGGTCCTGTACCAACTCTTCTACTGCAGGAACATCCCTGGGAACGGACAAAGGAAGAGGTGTGTGTGGAATTTGTTTATAGACAATAAAGAAAGGGGCTGCACCAACAGATTCAGAGTCCAGGGAGTTATAGGAGAACTCTGCCCACGGCAACAGAGTGGACCAGTTGTTCTGATGGGCAGAGACAAAATGACGAAGGTAACAGCCCAGAGTTTGGTTAACTCTATCTACCTGTCCATTTACCTGCGGATGGTACGCAGAAAAGAAGTCCAAATTCACTTGAAGCTGATTACATAGAGATCGCCAGAAGACAAACTGGACCCCTCGGTCCGAAACAATGTGCAACGGAAGCCCATGTAGCCAAATGATGTGGAAGAAGAATAGGCTGGAAAGTCATGGAGATGGCAGACTTGACAGCGTAACAAAATGGGACATCTTGGAGAACCAGAGGAGGATG
Source organism: Engystomops pustulosus (assembly GCF_040894005.1). NCBI lineage: Eukaryota > Metazoa > Chordata > Amphibia > Anura > Leptodactylidae > Engystomops > Engystomops pustulosus. The sequence continues at coordinate 129,957,557 of NC_092412.1, read as the reverse complement.
GAAGATCTGTGATAAAGTCCATGGCGAGGGGCAGCTGGGTATTGGTAACGGCATCAGGAGACTAGCAGGTTTGAGGCAAGATGGCTTATTACGAGGGCAGGAGGTGCAGGAACCCACAAAATCCCATACGTCTTGGCCAGATCTGGCCACTAATAGAAACGGGAAATGAGGGCTACAGAGCGCTGCACCCCGGGGTGCCCAGCCACATAAGAGCAATGTCCCCAAGTCAAAATATTTCTCTGAAGGGCAGGTGGACATAAGTCTTGCCAGGAGGGAGCTGCCGGAGATCCACTGTAGCTGTAACGATCTGGGCCTGGTTTTGGAGTCTAAGTGTTGTAATTTACTTGAGTTATTGCAGGCAGGAATCGTAGTCAGTAAGGCCAGAGGTCGGAACACAGGAGAGGCTTAGCAGTACAGAGGAGCAGGCAAGTATTGTAGTCAGGAGGAAGCCGGAGGTTGTAGCACAGAAGATCAGCGTCAGTATTGAGGGAGCAGGCAGGTATCGTAGTCAGGAGGAAGCCGGTGGTCGTTGCACAATAGAGGAGTTAATCGCAGGAGAGAAGGAGACAAGCTAGATTACAGGCTGTAAGCACAATAGTCTTGCGAGGATGTATAGGCAAGACTGAGTTTAAATAGGAAGCCCAATCTAGGAAGGGGTGGTGCAAGGCCAGGGAAACAGGAACTAGGAACTGAAAAGTCAAAAACTAGGCCAAGGATCAGGACTGGAGCTGTCCAGAGTGTTGCATAGCTCAGTTGGTAGAGCTGCAGCCTGGGACAGCGGAGTCTGCCAGTTCAAGTCCTGACAGTAGCGGCCACAACCAGCCATTCTAGAGGGATAATATGCCGAGGAGCCGATTCTTCCCCAATAACATCAGAGTCACGAGAGAGAGCATCTGCCTTGACGTTCTTTTCAGCAGGACGAAAATGGATCAGAAAATTGAAACGTGAAAACAAGAGGGACCAGCAAGCTTGTTGTGGATTCAGACACTGAGCAGTCTGTAGACACAGGAGATTCTTGTGGTCAGAGTATATGCTGACTGGATGATAAGCTCTTTCCAGAAGAGAGCACCACTCTTCCAAGGTAAGTTTAATGTCCAGGAGTTCCCGATCACCTATGGAGTAATTCTTCTCGGCCACCGAGAGGGTTTTAGAGAAAAAGCCACTGGTGAGTGTTCAGCCTTTGGGCCCTTTCTGAGTGAGAACAGCCCTGGCACCTACTGAGGAGGGGTCAACCTCAAGCTGGAACGTTCTCTCTAAATCTGGCCACGTCAGCAGACTTCCATTAAGAGAATGCTGAAGAAAACTGTGGAATGAATTGCAAGTATTAATTTGCAAAGCCCAGGAATGTCTCTATGGCACAAAGTCCTACTGGGTGAGGCCACTGAAGTACCGCAGACAACCTGGTTGGATCTATCTGTAGGCCTTTATTGGAGATGATGTATCCGAGAAACGTAAGACTCTTCTGATGGAGCTGGCACTTCTCCAGTTAGAGACGATTGGCCCTTAGACGCCTAAAACTTGTTGTACGTGGATATGATGAAACTCCAGGTCAGAAGAGAACTCCAAAATGTTGTCTAAGTAAACTACGACACAGGTGTAGAGCAGGTCTCTGAAGATATCATTAACAAATTCCTGAAATATTGTAGGCACTTTGAACAGTCCAAAGGGCATGACCAGATATTCAAAGTGCCCGTTTCGAGTGTTGAAGGCAGTCTTCCACTCGTCACCCTCCCGGATGTGGATAAGATTATATGCCCCTACAAGCTCCATTTTAGTGAAGACCTTGGCACCACAGAGGCGGTCAAAGAGTTCCGTGATCAGGGGTAGCAGATACCAGTTCTTTACCATCCCTTTATTGAGCCCCTGATCTGCTTTTGCAGCCATATCTTGTTGCAGTGAGCTCAGCAGATTTTTGTGGCAGATAACCTTTCAAAAAGCATCAGAAAAGCGGGTGTACGAGCTTGGTGGCGAGAGTGCATTGATCCGAAGTGTGTGCAGTGTCCTAAGTGGGACTTGCGTTTAAGGGACTTAAGTTTGAGGGACTTTAGCAGGTAACTGCTGTATTTTGTGTTACTTTGACTGTAAATTCTTCTTTTTTCGTGCATATTTCTATTGTAACCCCCATTAGAACAATGGACTCCATAAGTGGCATTGCTACACAGTGTACATCCTGTGCCATGTATGCTTTCCTTGAACAGCCGTTCGAGGGGGAATACTGCTGTGTGGGATGTGTGAAAATTGCTCATCTGGAAGCCCAGATTCTGGATCTAAATGAGCAAGTTTCAAGGCTGCGGGCAATTGACAATATGGAGCGAAGTTTGCTGCTCCTGGAGCACAAACTCTCTGGGGAAGATGGGTGTGGGGAGGGAAGTATGGAGGTGCAGAGTGAGGGGGCAGCTAGTTGGGTAACATGTAGAAGGCGGGGTAGAGGGAAGAGTTGTAGGGAGTCTAGTCCTGATCTGTTGCACCCCAATAAGTTTGCCAGGCTGGCAGATGAGGGGGATATCAGCTCTGGGGTAGCAATGATGCAGCAAGACATGGCCTCTAGCAACCAAGGGACTGTCTACTCCAGTAAGAAGGGTAATGGGAGCACAGGCAAGGTCAGACAGGTGCTGGTAGTGGGAGATTCGATTATTAGGGGAACACACAGGGCAATCTGTCACAAAGACTGTGCATACCGAACAGTGTGTTATTTGCCGGGTGCTCGGGTTCGGCATGTTGCGGATTGGGTTGACAGATTACTGGGAGGGGCTGGTGAGGAACCAGCGGTCATGGTCCACATTGGCACTAATGACAAAGTAAGAGGTAGGTGGAAGGTCCTTAAAAATGATTTCAGGGATTTAGGCCATAAGCTCAGGGCAAGGACCTCAAAGGTAGTTTTCTCCAAAATACTACCTGTACCACGTGCCACACCAGAAAGGCAGCGGGAGATCAGGGAGGTTAATAAGTGGCTCAAAAGTTGGTGTAGGAAGGAGGGGTTTGGGTTCATGGAGAACTGGGCTGCCTTTTCTGTCGGCTACAGGCTCTACAGCAGGGATGGGCTGCACCTCAATGGGGAGGGTGCAGCTGTTTTGGGGAAAAAATGGCTAGAAGGTTGGAGGAGTGTTTAAACTAGAGACCTGGGGGGAGGGCAACTACACTTGTACAGGGCAAATAGATAGTGTAGATAGAGAGCTGGGAAGAGTCATAGTCCATGGGGGAGGAAGAGGGGCTGGAATGAGATTGGGGAATAAGAACAAAATGAATAGGGATAGGGAAAACCATATAAAGTGCATGTACACAAATGCCAGAAGCCTCACAAACAAAATGGAGGAACTGGAACTCTTTATGTTGGAGCAGAAATATGATATAGTGGGTATCAGCGAGACATGGCTGTCTTGCGAGATGACATCAGTAACGCAAATGCAAATGTGGAGTCCCTATGGGTGGAGAAAGGAGGGAAAAAGAATAATAAAATATTACTAGGGGTTTGTAATAAGGCTACAAATATAATGGAGGCAGCAGAGGAAATGCTGATAAGTGAAATGAATGCGGCTTCAAAGCATGGTGAAGTACTTATCATGGGGGACTTCAATTACCCAGATATTGACTGGGGGGCAGAAACCTGCAGGTCCTTCAAAGGCACCAGGTTCTTGTCAACAACAAAAGACAATTACCTGTTGCAACTACTCCTGGAGCCAACAAGAGGGGGGACACTGCTGGACCTTATCCTTACCAACAGACCTGATAATAGGGTATCAAAACTACAGGTTGGGGTGAACCTGGGTAATAGTGATCATAATATCATTGATTTTGTATTACGCTTTACTAAGAGCGTTAGGGAAGGGGCAACCAACACTCTAGACTTTAGGAGGGCAATTTTTCAGCAATTTTCAGGGAAGACCTTAAAGGCATAGACTGGGATAATGTTCTCAAAGACAAAAGCCCCCCCTCCCCCCCCAAAAAAAAGGGACTTTTCTAATATATTCTGAACAAGTCCTGTGAAAAACACATACCTTATGGGAAAAAGCATAAGAGGAACAAGAAAAAGCCAATGTGGCTAACTAGTCTTGTAAGGAAAGCAATAAGCGAGAAAGACAAGGCGTTTAAGGTGCCAATACGTGAAGGTAGCGATAAGGCATTATAGGATTATAGAGAGAAAAATAAATCCTGTAAAAAGCAGATAAAGGCTGCAAAAATAGAGACTGAGGGAAATATTGCCAGGGAGAGCAAAAATAATCCCAAATTATTTTTCAAGTATATAAATGATAAGAAACTAAAAACAGAGAGTGTGGGTCCCCTTAAAAATAACATGGGGGTCATGGTGGAAGGAGATGAGGAAAGGGCCAATCTACTGAATGTCGCCTTCTCAACTGTCTTTACCCAGGAAAATCCCCTGGTGGAAGACACAATGAGGAATAATGTAAATTCTTTTTGGAATGTCAACAGTTTAACCTAGGAAGAGGTACGGCGCTGCCTCGCAACCACTAAGATAGATAATTCACCGGGGCCAGATGGCATACACCCCCGGGTTCTGCATGAAATATGTACCATGATAGACAGACCGTTATTTTTAATATTTGAAGATTCACTGAGGACTGGTTATGATCCACAGGACTGGCGCATAGCAAATGTGGTACCAATATACAGACCCGTGAGTCTAACTTCTGTGGTGGGGAAAATATTTAAGGGGTTTGTTAGAGATGCTATCCTGGATTATCTCACTGTGCACATCCTTATAACCCAGCGTCAGCATGGGTTTATGAGAGATCGGTCCTGTCAGACTCATCTGATTGCTTTCTACGAGGAGGTAAGTTCAAGACTGGATCTGGGGGACGCTGTGGATGTTTTACATCTGGACTTTTCAAAGGCATTTGACAACGTGCCACATAAAAGGTTGGTATATAAATTGAGACTGCTGGGAACAGGGGAAAATCTGTGTATTTGGGTAAGTAATTGGCTTAGTGATAGAAAACAGAGGGTCGTTATTAATGGCACATTCTCAAATTGGGTTGACGTTACCAGTGGTGTGCCACAGGGGTCAGTATTGCGGCTACTTCTTTTTAATATTTTTATTAATAACCTTGTAGTGGGTTTACACAGTCAAGTTTCAATATTTGCAGATGATACTAAGATGTGTAAGTAATAATTACTGAGGTCGATAGTTTAGCATTGCAGAGGGATTTGTGGAAGCTTGAGGAGTGGGCAGAGAAATGGTTGATGAGGTTTAATGTAGATAAATGTAAAGTTATGCACTTGGGCCATGGAAACAAAAAGTATAATTATGTTCTAAACAGTCAATTACTTGGTAAAACTGGAGCTGAAAAGGACTTGGGGGTATTGGTGGATGGTAAACTTAATTTTAGTGACCAGAGCCAGGCGGCTGCTGCTAAAGCAAATAAAATTATGGCATGTATCAAAAGAGGAATAGATTCTCATGATAAAGACATAGGGGGTCATTTACTAAAGGCCCGATTTGCGCTTTCCCGACGTGTTACCCGAATATTTCCGATTTGCGCCGATTTCTCCTGAATTGCCCCGGGATTTTGGCGCACGCGATCGGATTGTGGCGCATCGGCGCTGGCATGCACGTGACGGAAATCGGGGGGCGTGGCCGAACGAAAACCCGACGGATTCGGTAAAACCTCCGCATTTAAAAAAAAAAATTGTGTCTTGGAGCTTGCACTTACCTTCACTCAGCCCGGCTCGGTGTACTCCAGTGCGTTCCAGGGAACTTCAGCGCAGCAGCGCCACCTGGTGGACGTTGGAGGAACTGCCTTAATGAATCCCGGCCGGACCCGAACCCACTACAGAGAACGCGCCGCTGGATCGCGAATGGACCGGGTAAGTAAATCTGCCCCATAGTTGTGCCCTTATACAAATCCCTGGTCAGACCACACATGGAATATTGTGTACAGTTTTGGGAACCAGTGTAAAAAAGGGATATAGTAGAGCTGGAACGGGTGCAGAGGAGAGCAACCAGGATTATTAGGGGAATGGGGGGATTAGAATACACTGACAGATTACAAAATTTGGGATTATTCAGTTTAGAAAAAAGACGACTGAGGGGAGACCTCATTACAATGTACAAATACCTGAACGGACAGTACAAGGATCTCTCCAAAGATCTTTTTATACCTAGGCCTGTGACCAGGACAAGGGGGCATCCTCTACGCCTAGAGGAGAGGCGATTTTACCATCAACATAGACAAAGGTTCTTTACTGTACGGGCAGTGAGACTGTGGAACTCTCTGCCGCAGGAGGTTGTTATGGCGGACTCTATGTACATGTTCAAGAGAGGCCTGGATGCCTTTCTGGAGAGAAAAAATATCACGGGTTATGGGGATAAAACATTTATTTAATTCTTAAAGGTTGGACTTGATGGACTTGTGTCTTTTTCCAGCCTTATATACTATGATAATATGAAATGCAGGGGTGGAGAGATCAGTCTTTCTTGGTCACAAAGAAGAAACCAGCACCGGCAGGAGAAGAGGGTTTGCGGATTAACCTCTTCTGCAGGTTCTCCTTGAAGCGGATAAACTCGACCTTGTGGAGGGGATGTGCCTGGCAGCAGCTCTATAGGACAGTTCTATGGACGATGCAGTGGTAGAGTCTCAGAGAAAACTGCAGCATAGTCCAGATAAGCAGCGGAAAAGCCCTCCAGGGACTTGAGAGACAAGGAGAATGGTATAAAAGAGACCAGATGGAGAGCCATGAGACAACAAGACTGGCACTCCCAGCGAAGAGAATCTCCCCAGCCCACCAGTTAAGGACAGGTGCGTGCAGCTGCAACCATGGAAGAACCAGCTGGAACGGGTGCAGAGGAGAGCAACCAGGATTATTAGGGGAATGGGGGGATTAGAATACACTGACAGATTACAAAATTTGGGATTATTCAGTTTAGCCATGAGACAACAAGACTGGCACTCCCAGCGAAGAGAATCTCCCCAGTCCACCAGTTAAGGACAGGTGCGTGCAGCTGCAACCATGGAAGAACCAATAATGCGGTGGATGTAGACTTGGGAAGCACATAGAATGAAAGTCTCTCCTTTTGTAATGCCCCAATTTGCAGATACAAGAGCTCGGTATGGCACTGGACTAGCTTGGTTAGAGTCTTCCCATTGACGGATGAGATAACCAGTGGCTTCTCCTTGTTCACACCTAGGGACGCCTCTCACAAGAATCCTAGGTGCGTGCGTCTCCCAAATGCTGAAGGACGTACTGGACAAGTCAGAATAAAATGTCCAGGACATGCAGAATATAGGATATATATAGGATAATATCTGTTAGGATCAATCCGTCCTTCAGCATACAATCAAAACATATCTGAATGGCAGGAAACAATTTTCGTTGCATATTTTCATTCAAGTTTTAATCTTCTGTTAAGTATGATTTATTGGAACTTTTGTCAGTCAGTAACAGGCATCACACCCATGAAGGAAGTAACCGAAAGGGAACCTGACAGCAGAAATTGACCTTATAAACCACTACCAGTATGTTGTCAAGCAGCTGAACATCTTCCAGATGTTTTTTTTCATGACCCCATGTGGTGGCATCATCCAGAAAATGTACTTTAAAGTGAGATGTAAATCCCCCTTCGCTGTAATTGATAGTCCTGCATCAATCTCCATGATTTCTATCACAGAGGAGGAGGCTTTCAGAGCTCCCCACCTTTACTTCAGCATTGAACTCTCCTTCCTCTTGACTTTATGCAATCAATTTACAGCTCACTTCAAAGTTGATTTTCGGAATAATGTCACCACACAGGATTATGAAAGAAACAAAAACTAGATGGTGTTATGCTGCTTGACAATATTCTGGTAGAGGTTTATTTGGCTCATTACTAATGACAGGTTTCCTGTAAATGCGAACTGCCTACAATAGAGGTATACACTCACCGGCCACTTTATTAGGTACACCATGCTAGTAACGGGTTGGACCCCCTTTTGCCTTCAGAACTGCCTCAATTCTTCGTGGCATAGATTCAACAAGGTGCTGGAAGCATTCCTCAGAGATTTTGGTCCATATTGACGTGATGGCATCACACAGTTGCTGCAGATTTGTCGGCTGCACATCCATGATGTGAATCTCCCGTTCCACCACATCCCAAAGATGCTCTATTGGATTGAGATCTGGTGACTGTGGAGGCCATTTGAGTACAGTGAACTCATTGTCATGTTCAAGAAACCAGTCTGAGATGATTCCAGCTTTATGACATGGCGCATTATGCTGCTGAAAGCAGCCATCAGATGTTGGGTACATTGTGGTCATAAAGGGATGGACATGGTCAGCAACAATACTCAGATAGGCTGAGCGTTGCAACGATGCTCAATTAGTACCAAGGGGCCCAAAGAGTGCCAAGAAAATATTGCCCACACCATGACACCACCACCACCAGCCTGAACCGTTGATACAAGGCAGGATGGATCGATGCTTTCATGTTGTTGACACCAAATTATGACCCTACCATCCGAATATCGCAGCAGAAATCGAGACTCATCAGACCAGGCAACGTTTTTCCAATCTTCTACTGTCCAATTTCGATGAGCTTGTGCAAATTGTAGCCTCAGTTTCCTGTTCTTAGTTCAAAGCAGTGGCACCCGGTGTGGTCTTCTGCTGCTGTAGCCCATCTGCTTAAAGTTGGACGTACTGTGCGTTCAGAGATGCTCTTCTGCCTATCTTGGTTGTAACGGGTGTAACGGGTATTTGAGTCACTGTTGCCTTTCTATCAGCTCGAACCAGTCTGCCCATTCTCCTCTGACCTCTGGCATCAACAAGGCATTTCCGCCCACAGAACTGCCGCTCACTGGATGTTTTTTCTTTTTCGGACCATTCTCTGTAAACCCTATAGATGGTTGTGCGTGAAAATCCCAGTAGATCAGCAGTTTCTGAAATACTCAGACCAGCCCTTCTGGCACCAACAACCATGCCACGTTGTAAGGCACTCAAATCACCTTTCTTCCCTATACTGATGCTCGGTTTGAACTGCAGTAGATTGTCTTGACCATGTCTACATGCCTAAATGCACTGAGTTGCCGCTATGTGATTGGCTGATTAGAAATTAAGTGTTAACGAGCAGTTGGACAGGTGTACCTAATAAAGTGGCCGGTGAGTGTATATCATCTACTTATAGTTCTGCATCTAGAAATCTCTATCATTTTTATCATAATAATTATAATTAATAATTACTTTATGTATATATTGCAGATTACGCAGCTCTGCACTGTGCTTGCAAGACCAGTCCCTGTCCCCATGGGGCTCACAATCTATTCAGCCTACCAGTAAGTTTTTGGAGTGTGGGAGGAAACGGCAGGACCAGAGGAAACCCACACAAACACAGAGAGAACATACAAACTCTTTGCAAATGTTGACCGGCGCTGCAGGGCTGTAGTGCTAACCACTGAGCCACAGTGCTGCCCATCATCTCCCTATTATCTATCTCCTATAAAATTCTCCCATATTACAGATTGTTTTAACATACTAAAGGGAGCCTCTTACCTACTGTGACTGGTCATAAAATAGTTTTATTTTGGGGCCCCACTTTTAGTTTTGCCCAGTGCCCCACTTTGTCTAGAACTGGCCCTGGACATGATGCTATGTTGAACATTTAGATGCAATGTCTACCCCTTGTATGTTTCTGAGCACGTGAAATAACAGCACGTCTACATGGAGGCGTGGGGAGAGGTCCATGAAGAAATGCTGTGATCAGGTACATAGATGGGTAGCAGTAGCAAATGCAACTGGATAAGGGACCTTAGATTATATCACTTTGGACACATGACATTAAGGGCTGAATGCTGATAAGAATCATGAGACATGGGGAGGAGTAGAAGGGAGGGACTGACCGAGTAGGACAGTTGATTTTTGGGGATGTAAAGGAAACTATTTTTAGCTAAACGAAGGGTGTCCGATATTTAATAGGGACGTATGGGAACCTGTCACTAGCTGTATTTGTGAAAATGTGGTGAAAGGTTCCCTTTAAGATAACCCCAGAGTCACATTGCAGTTATTTTAGGACATAATTTTCCTTGCCAGGATTCATAAAAAGTTCTGTTTTGAATCACTTTCTTCTAGTTCAGTTCTTTTTTTTTAGTGGTGTTTGATTGGATTAATACTCATAAAGTTGTTTGTATTTGGCATAAAAATGGTACAATTGATCAAGGAGGTGAAGATACTCTGGGATTCTGGGGCCAGTGTGGGCGCTGCTGTTTAACAGGGAACAGGGGACTGCTTGCATCATATATAGCTATGATTCAAGGAATCCCGTACCTGGCAGTGTAGTCAACTGGTGACACGTCACATTCCGTGATCACAGCCCTGAAACTCGGATTTCAAGTAAATATCCGGTCATATAGTGCAGTGGAAAAATACACATTATTTGGGATTACATTAAGCATTTCATCAAGTTTTTGCTCATTTTGATAACAATAATAAGTAGTGATCTGGGAGAGTAATTCAACTGCCCTGATCAATAGTGGCCACAGCATCTAGTCAGAAAGGCGCTTTTGTATATGATGTGATCATATGCTACAATCCCATCGGCATAAAACTGACAGCTGCTGCAGTTTCGCACACGAGTTCACGTGACCGTGCTGTCACCTAACTCATTTAAGACCCTCCTCTTACGCCACTACTTTTCAGTGCGTGATTACGTCACTGCCGTACCCGCTCACGTTCTGCGATGAAGGCGATATAGAAAGCTAAGTGTTCGCCTATAACAATAAATAAGAGCGGCGCTCCTACGTGACAGTGCTGGCGAGGAGCAGCCTGGGGTTCGGGTTGGCACTAGTATAGCTTGCTCCGGACATCAGAGCTCACTAGGAAGGAGTGAGTTGCATAGGTCCCGAGCCGCCACTGGAACCGGAGAGGAGGAGGGGGATCGGGAGAACTGCCTTGGGGCACCGGTGAACATGGCGGCAGTGGAGCTGGAGTGGGTTCCGGAGACTCTGTACAACACGGCCATTTCCGCAGTGGTGGATAACTACAGCCGAGCCCGCAGAGACATCCGCAGCCTGCCTGAGAACATCCAGTTCGACGTGTACTACAAGGTGACAGCTAACAGTGATCTCTGTGACACGTCTGGGTGTGTGTATGTAGGCAAAGTGTACATACACTTGCGTATGCGTCGCGTGCGGATGCCCCCTTGCGTATGCGTCGCGTGCGGATGCCCCCTTGCGTATGCGTCGCGTGCGGATGCCCCCTTGCGTATGCGTCGCGTGCGGATGCCCCCTTGCGTATGCGTCGCGTGCGGATGCCCCCTTGCGTATGCGTCGCGTGCGGATGCCCCCTTGCGTATGCGTCGCGTGCGGATGCCCCCTTGCGTATGCGTCGCGTGCGGATGCCCCCTTGCGTATGCGTCGCGTGCGGATGCCCCCTTGCGTATGCGTCGCGTGCGGATGCCCCCTTGCGTATGCGTCGCGTGCGGATGCCCCCTTGCGTATGCGTCGCGTGCGGATGCCCCCTTGCGTATGCGTCGCGTGCGGATGCCCCCTTGCGTATGCGTCGCGTGCGGATGCCCCCTTGCGTATGCGTCGCGTGCGGATGCCCCCTTGCGTATGCGTCGCGTGCGGATGCCCCCTTGCGTATGCGTCGCGTGCGGATGCCCCCTTGCGTATGCGTCGCGTGCGGATGCCCCCTTGCGTATGCGTCGCGTGCGGATGCCCCCTTGCGTATGCGTCGCGTGCGGATGCCCCCTTGCGTATGCGTCGCGTGCGGATGCCCCCTTGCGTATGCGTCGCGTGCGGATGCCCCCTTGCGTATGCGTCGCGTGCGGATGCCCCCTTGCGTATGCGTCGCGTGCGGATGCCCCCTTGCGTATGCGTCGCGTGCGGATGCCCCCTTGCGTATGCGTCGCGTGCGGATGCCCCCTTGCGTATGCGTCGCGTGCGGATGCCCCCTTGCGTATGCGTCGCGTGCGGATGCCCCCTTGCGTATGCGTCGCGTGCGGATGCCCCCTTGCGTATGCGTCGCGTGCGGATGCCCCCTTGCGTATGCGCCGCGTGCGGATGCCCCCTTGCGTATGCGCCGCGTGCGGATGCCCCCTTGCGTATGCGCCGCGTGCGGATGCCCCCTTGCGTATGCGCCGCGTGCGGATGCCCCCTTGCGTATGCGCCGCGTGCGGATGCCCCCTTGCGTATGCGCCGCGTGCGGATGCCCCCTTGCGTATGCGCCGCGTGCGGATGCCCCCTTGCGTATGCGCCGCGTGCGGATGCCCCCTTGCGTATGCGCCGCGTGCGGATGCCCCCTTGCGTATGCGCCGCGTGCGGATGCCCCCTTGCGTATGCGCCGCGTGCGGATGCCCCCTTGCGTATGCGCCGCGTGCGGATGCCCCCTTGCGTATGCGCCGCGTGCGGATGCCCCCTTGCGTATGCGCCGCGTGCGGATGCCCCCTTGCGTATGCGCCGCGTGCGGATGCCCCCTTGCGTATGCGCCGCGTGCGGATGCCCCCTTGCGTATGCGCCGCGTGCGGATGCCCCCTTGCGTATGCGCCGCGTGCGGATGCCCCCTTGCGTATGCGCCGCGTGCGGATGCCCCCTTGCGTATGCGTCGCACTACTGTACCTTCTCAGTCGTCTTTGTGATCTTGCCTTGCCATTTTGGCTGGGGCCAAGTTTTGTTCAGCTGTTTGACTTCCAGGATGGTTTACATGTAACTTAGTAACACTCCCACTATGGATAACTTCACCTATTGAGTTGCAAGGGTATTCTGTGTAGGAGGTATACTTCCCATTGCTTGTCTTGACAAATGTGTCTCTGCTTCATGAATGTTATCTTGCTTATAGGATCTTGTAGATCTAACTGCCCAGAGACTACAACCCACAGCATAGCATGTAAGTTTAGACATTAGGAGCTGTATTCTCATAATCTATGGACAGCCATGGACTTGTGCTGAGCCTTTCTTTCTCTCGTTTAGTCTAATAATGTAGAATTGTCTGAAATGATAACCCCCTTTTGTGGTTCACAGGCAGGCCACTTGTCCGTACTGCTATATAAACTGAGCAAGCACAGGGTTTTATTTACTAAGGTGTAATATTCACTTAAAGGAAAACTGTCACCAGGAATTTACCTCCGGTAGCATCTGAAATGTCCTTTCTAGAATTCCTGCCTTTATTTGAAATATCACCTTTACCTTTAAAATTCTCCCTCAAAGTCAGGTAAGTATGATTGTTGTAGCCTCCTTTTCACAAAAGATACAGGGTTCTGAAGTGAATTGCCCCCTCGGAACACTAAACTTGACTTAATGTGATTAGAAAATCATGTAAGAAGAATAATATTTGACTGCCTTTAAGGAGATTTCACATAATAGAGGGAATTTAGATGGGGCATCTAATGTCCTACCTGAGGAGCTTAGTAGTTAAGTTGGGGACAACTTCCCTTCCCTTAAATGGTTTTGAAAAATGTGTATTTCTATTGTTCTCATCTTGTATGATATCTTATATTCAGTCATGGTATGTGAGGTGACTAAGTACTTACTGACATGTGACGTAATAGTATGTCACATGTTGGCTGCATCATCAAGGAGCCGGGAGGAGAAAAAGTTGGCACTCCCCACGTCTTTAAAAATAACGTCTTCCTCTATTCTTCACATCTTTAAAATGAAATGCATAACATGGAGAGGAAAATCGATGCATCATCAGCGTCTTTTCTTGCTGATCCTAGCGTTTCATCTTGCCTGATTCTTATGGCGTCCCTGCTTGGTTTTTAAGCCGGGGGACCAAAAGAATACTACTACGTAGCCAAGACACACCTACACCAATACATGATTGGTTAAAAACGGAAAGGGGGGCAGTGCATCCTGTTTGCACCGCCTCCTTCATACTGCAAGACGCTGTAGCGGAAACTATTCTTTTTTTTGTAGCCAATAGGATCCCTGCGCTGGCGGGGATTGGGGGTTCTTCTCTATGCTGTATATAGCATGGGAGTAGGCAGACGGACCTGAAAGGGAACTATTGTTTGTCCAATCTACTTCAGTTAACAGCAGAGGTCGGCGGATCATAGTAAAAGCTGGGAGAAGGAGAGCATGTTACTACGATTTCATCAGGTAATACCTATTTATTCAGATAGAGGGCAGACTCTACCTGAATAGATTTCTTAAAGCAGGCTAGTTAGTGAATATTTGGTTTAACGATATATTGCGATGTTAAAGTTCTTTGATATCACATTTATATATACATATATTATTTGGGCGATTATCTTGCATTTAGCCTAGAAGCAAGGGAATCAGATAAAAGGTCTAGTTATATAATGGATAAATTTAAATGGCCCGAACACCGCATCCAGGGAAATTCCTCTGAGGTATTCCTATGTAAAGTCATAGGATTTGGCACAGGATAGAACACATCTTTTATAGGAAAACCCTCATAGCTTCTGTTCGTACAATGCATTGTGCTTCTCTCCTTAACAATATTTTGTGTCTGTCAACTCCATAGGTGGCTGCAGGTGTATGGAGAGGGGTCATGGGCTGAGCCCTCTCCATACAAGGTGCGCATTTGCTGCATATTGCAGCAAACACCCACTGGCAACAGCTGCGATCGGTGCTGGCACCGATCACGGTAATTAAAGAGAACCCGTCATGCAAAATAACCCCCCTAAACTAAATATATTTTCATAAACTGCCATTAGAGAGCATTGCCTCTATCCCTTCATTGTCCCTCTACATGCCTGTAAACCTAAGCAATGAGGTCCTAAAGCTGTATGCAAATGACCTGTGAAATGTCCAATGAAGCATTAGCATATTTAAGCTGTCCACTCTATTCATGAGTGGGAGGCACAGCCACACCCCCAGTGCATGACTGACAGCCTGTATAATGATGTGAGGCTGTATAATGATGTGCTTCCTGGTGCTGGTGGCCACGCCCCCTGCAGCCTGTGTGTGCATGTGTGTGTGTGTTTTGGAGAGATACAACAGCTCCAGGCAGCCATGTTATAGCAGAACATGTCAGATTCATGTGTAGCTGATGTCTGTGTCCCTCACCTGTATATTAGGAGGATGCAGCATGTCAGCAGATGCAGCACAGATACCAGCATTACTTTACTATACATTACACACAGACATGAGCAGGGGGAGGAGAGGGGAGGGGTAACAGGGGTGACATCACTGCCTCTGACCATGTGACCAGCCTCATTTATATAATAATAGTTATTCCCGGGCGGTTAACCCTGTAACGGAAAATAGTGGCCAAAATCGATAATGCCACATTTTTGCCTTTGTGAAAGTCGTACAATCCAAGCCTATGAGAAAATGGTGCAAATGTGTTTTTTTTTTTTTTTTTTTTTTTTTTTTTTGCCATTATCGCTGCATTTGGAACATTTTCCACTTCCCACGGCACGAGATATAATATTAAATATTGTCACAATGCAGAGCAATTTGTTATGCAGAAAACACTCTCTCATACAGCTATTTACATGGAAAAATAAAAGTTATAGATTTTTGAAGGTGGGGAGTAAAAAATGGAAATGAAGAAAAAAACAAATGGCCTCCACGGATGTATGCAAATGAGCCTCAGGGGCTCCATAGGTATTAGTGAAGCCCAGAGCCCCTCAGGCTCATTTGCATACAGTCTTTCATCTTGGTGGTAGATGTCCTTTAAGCGGTTAAGCCATTGTGTACATACCAGTGTCTTTATTGCATTGATCCATTAAATTAAAATCCTTTTGTTTAGCAGTTTACAGATAATAAAATTACAGCATGAAATACCTCTCACCATATGCCAAATATATACACTCTGGATACACTTGGCATATGTGCCAGTAGGGCTTCCTTGTATATATGCTGAATGGTATATATTGATCCTAATGGTGTTCTGTGAATATAATCGGATGTTCGCATGTTTGTTGGGTCATTTCTACTTCTGGCTGTGTTTGAGACAGTTTGATAATTGCCAGAGAGAATGCTATTACCAAGGCTTAATGGGGTTCGTTATTGGACCTATTATCTGCTTTACTATCCTTCTGTAATTTATCACATTATTTTTGCCACTGTGCAAACTTGGATAACTCCGTCATGACTGAGAGGTGGTCATTTTTTTCAGACTGTAGTTGATCAAAGACTTGCCATATATACTTGCCAACTATTTTCAGCATAATGTTCATTGTGTTTCAGAGTGAAGTATCCTTTATTCATAGGTAAGTAACATTCAAAGATCTTTCATCATCAGTAACAAAAACCTACTATACGATTAAGGGTTTTTCATGGTGTACAGGAACAACCTTTTTGCATCTTTTTAATGGAACTTAAAAACTTCATCTACATCTTAAGCGAACCTGTCACCACACTAACCCAATCCCCCCCCTCCCACCACCACCACCACAAAGAGTACCTGCTTCTGTAATATGTGTGCCTCCTAGAATTATTTTTACCACTTTTTTAGGTTGCAGCATGACTTTGCAGTCAGTTTGCTCTGCTAACTTCATGAATTTGGCTTCCCAGCCCTCGCTACTAGATCTCTACATAGCCGGAGAATTACATTGCAATAAGGAGGCAGGGCTCGCTGCATCCTACAAAAGAATAAAAGATTACTTTTCATTCATGCTGCAACCTAGAAATATGCTAAAAATACCTCCAGAGGCTGTACATATTACAGAAGAAGGTAAGGTTTGGGGACATTGGGGAGTTTTAGTATGATGACAGTTACGTTATCTTTAGCTGTTGACAGATTCCAATAGAGTATGACCTTATTCTGAATCATTTCAGTAGTTTATAATAGTTTATTTTACATTAACTGGCTCCCTGCAGCGGGGGAGGGGAGACTGCAGCAGTATGTGTGTGATGAAGAAAGCATTTTTAAAATGAGTATAGCCTAGGCTATTGGAACCTGTCATCAACTATAAATCACACTTCTGGTGATAGGTGCGCTTGCCCCTCCCCCCCCCCCCCCCCATAAGTACTGCTGTCTAACTGACAGTAATGAGGAAAAAGACCACAACAGTATTTACACTGACCGCAACCATTACAGCCTATGTACCCTTATCACTTGGGAAAAAAAGTACATGTGTGGTCAGGTTACACCAAGGTGTTAGTAATTGTTAACCGTTATGTGCACCACAAATTAACTGTAGGTTTTGCTCTCCAGTCTATTACAGCACCACAATGTAGAATTTCATTGGTGTAAGCAATGATCGAGGTCTTCTAACCGTTTTATCGCCAAGGATTTATCTCGTGTAGCAACTCTCTGGCTCAGGATATATAAGCTATGTACTGGATTCCAAGAGCCATAACTTAGGATTCCAGCCACCAAGAATAGTACAGTTGTATCCTTGGTGGCGTGGATCTGGAGATATTCATGGTTAAAGTGAATTATATTTTGGGTGTGATCTAGATCTCCCAACTGTCACTTTAACAGTTAACATCTCTGGCTCCTTGGCACACAGTTCTCCTCTTACCCTGAGATTCTATGTGCCAAGAATCCAAAGTTATAGCCCTCCGAAGTGCATCCCCCACCAGCTTATTGGCCAAAAGGCCAAAGGAAGGAGGAGAGGGGTGCACAGAGGAGCTTCTCACAGATAAAGTAAATATTGACTTTGCAAAATTTTTAAAAGGCATAAGGGAACTAATATTTGTTAATAACCCTCTCCTACCCAGAACAATTAGAGCGTATTTGCGCTTTATCGTGTATTGAGTGATTGGACTGCAGTTAGGTCCAAAATTATGGCATGCTCCAGTTTTTGCGGTACGGATGTTCGACTCGCACATGTGTAGTAGGTAAACCACCATTCAAATGAATGCCCGTACTTCTTAGTAACGTTACGGCTACCACATGGGCAAAAAAATGATTGTTTGCAAGGGGTTTTTTTACTATCAGTTATAGAATAACTTTATACATGCTCATCTGTTAAATTTAGGAGTTTTAAAGCAAATTATTTTCTTTTTGGTGCAACTGCTTTTCGTCATCAAGTAAATTTTTTTTTTAAGCTTTTCTAATCAAAATTACATAAAGGTGTCTCTGTCAATAAACTCTCTAACCCCTTAAGGACGCAGGTTTTTTCTTCGCTCATTTCTCGCTCTCCACCTTCAAAAATCCATGACTTTTTCATTTTTCTGTGTACAGACCTGTGTGAGGGCTTATTTTACTTTCCTGTGATGTTATTTATTGTAACATGCCGTGTACTGGGAAGCAGGAAAAAAATTCCAAATGTGGAAAAATCTTTTATTCTGCGATCCAAACAACACCTCAACTTTAATCTTTGATTTGGTATGATCGCGGTGATACCAAATTTATACAGGTTTTATTGCGTTTTAATACATTTAAAAAAAAAAATAAACTAATTTATAAGAAAAAGGAAAAAAAAAATTGCCATTTCTGACGCTAAAAACTTTTTCATATTTTGGTGTACGGAGCGTGAATGTGAGGTGTAATTTTTTTTGGAAATGAGCCGACATTTTCATTGCTACCATTTGAGGGCTGTTCGACATTTTGATCACTTTTCTTTTCTTTTGTCATGTAAAATTTGCAGATTCGGACATTTGGGCGCCATTTCCTGTCTCGGAGGACACCGCCAGTAATAACCATTTTGATAGATGGGGCATTTCGGGACGTGGCGATACCTAATGTGTTTGTGAATTTTACTCTTTATTATATTTTATATCAGTTCTAGCGAAAGGGGGGTGATTAGAATTTTTAATATATATATATATATATATATATATATATATATATATATATATTTTTAAACTTTTTCTTTATTTTTGACTATTTCTTAGACCCTCTAGGGTACATTAACCCTAGGTGGTCAGATCGTTCCTACCATATACTGCAATACTACTGTATCGCAGTATATGGAGTTTTTGCATGTCATTCATTACAAGCCACTGCAGAAACCATTCAACCTCGGGATGACGTTCGGGGGAGCGACGATTGGAGGAAGAATGGAGGCGCCATGCTTTCAGTGCCGGTGGCGGCAAAGAAGAGGTTAACACCCACGATCAGTGCGAGCACTGACCGCGGATGTTAGCGAAGGGTCCTCGTTGCAATATGCATTAAAGCCCATCTCTGTATGAAGAGGGCTCAGTCCGTAAGCCCTCTTCATACACCCTTCATAGCTCTGCGGCGGATATATCCGTCGCAGAGCGTGAATGGGTTAAAGGACATCTACCATCAGGATTGTAAACCAAGCACACTGTCTTTCTGGTGTGTGTCTCCTCTAGCAGGATCTGCTTTTCTCTTAGCTTCTTATGCACCAGCTTTTTAAATTATGCAAATGAGCCTGAGTGGCTCTGGGCTTCATGGGTGTTAATGGGGCTGGAGCCCCTCACTCATTTGCATACATTTTAAAGCCTTTTTTTTTTCTTAAAAACAAGAGCATGGGATGCATAGCGAAGAGTGGTTCCTGTCAGAGGAATGTGAGTGTGCTTGGTTTGCAATTTTTGATCCTTGTGGTAGATGTCCTTTAATGCAACTTTGAATGTGCCCGTTTTCAGAAAATGGGTTTGTTTTCTGAAATGGTTTGTTGGGATTTAGTGCAAATTCATTATGCTGGAATTCAACCTTATTTGTACATATAAAAATTTTAATTGCTCTGGCCAATAACACAACAAAATTCCCAGAAACACCTGGTGAAGCCTCTTGTATGTTGCAGTCGGTGGTGACCACATTAAAATGTACTGTCTAGGGGAACACCAATGCACTGCTAGTGCTATTGACTTTACTAATGGCTCTGGCCCTGCTTTAATTTTCAGTTTGTTCATAGAATTATGATGGAACTGTTCTGGGAAATGCCTATTTAGCCCCTTCCCGCCGCAGCCCTTTTAGTTTTTGCGTTTTCATTTTTCACTCCCCACATTCAAAAATCTGTAACTTTTTTATTTTTCCATGTACAGAGCTGTGTGATGGCTTATTTTCTGCGTAACAAATTACACTTCAAAATGGTGGTATTTAATATTCCATGCCGTGTACTGGGAAGCGAGAAAAATTCCAAATGCAGTGAAATTGGTAAAAAAAAGCATTTGTGCCGTATTCTTGTGGGCTTGGATTTTACGTATTTCATTGTGCGCCCCAAATGACATGTCTACTTTATTCTTCGGGTCGGTACGATTACGGGGATACCAAATTTGTATAGGTTTTATAATGTTTTCATACATTTACAAAAATTAAAACCTCCTGTACAAAAATATTTTGGGGGGATTTTGCCATCTTCTGGCGCTAATAACTTTTTCATACTTTGGTGTGTGGAGCTGTGGGTGGTGCCGTTTTTTGTGGGTTTTGATGACGTTTACAATGTTATCATTTTCAGGACTGTATGACCTTTTGATCACTTTTTATAGAATTTTTATTTATTTATTTTTAAATGGCAAAGTGCCATTTTTGACTTTGGGCGCGATTTTCCGTTACGGGGTTAAACACAGTGAAAAACCGTTATCATATTTTGATCGGGCATTTTTGGACACGGCCTAATGTGTTCATGATTTTTACTGTTTATTTATATCAGTTCTAGGGAAAAGGGGGTGATTTGAATTTTTAGGGTTTTTTTAATTATAATTTTTAAACTTTTTTTTTTTTTTTTTTTTTATTTTTCTTTTTACTGTTTTTCAGACTCCCTAGGGTACTTTAACCCTAGGGTGTCTGTATTATCCTATACTGATATAAAATATAATAAATACTACAGTATGGCAGTATATGGGGATTTTACTACTCATACATTACAATGTGCTGATAGCACATTGTAATGAATGGGTTAACCCAAAGTAGCTTCGGGTCTTCGTGAGACCCAAAGCTACCATGGCGACGGATCGCCGCTCCCCGATGACATCACGGGGAGCGACGATCCTTAGAAAGATGGTGGCGCCCACGCAGGAAACCGCCTGCGATCAGTGCCGGCACCAATTGCGGGTGTTGCCGGTAAGCAATATGCAGCATAGACTTACTGGCTATGGAGAGGGCTCGGCCCGCGAGCCCTCTCCATGCACCGGGACCCGACAAGTGACGTACTATTACGTCACATGTCGGTAAGGGGTTAAGCTTCTTGCACACAAACATAGGGAGGAGTGCTGCTGGGCCGGTATCACGGCCAAAGATGGAGCATTCGCTATCTTTTTTCTGGATACTGTGAGATGCACGCCTTTGGCAGTCGTATGCTAGCTGCCGTACATACAGCTAGGCTACGGCCATCATATACGGATGTGTGTGGGGGACTTTAGTTTGTTGTGTAGAAAATTACCTGTTCTGTATTCCATATGGAGTATTACTTCATTTAGAATATTTAAATAGCACCTTTTCCCTTTAATGTCTGTGTGCACTGCTGAAAACCCGTTTTTATTTATAAAAAAAAATATATATTCTTCTAGAATGTCACACAAATTGTTGCTTTTTTCACTGCAGTGTCTGAATGTGAAAATTGCATAGGATATAAAGCAGAAGGAGAATGTCCTGCATGAACCTTGCTGTACAATGTTGCATTGTTATCATTATATATTGTCCTTTACAAGAGAACTTTCTGGATAGTTGTCCGATCTGTCCGCTCTCATAACTAGTAGGTGCTGGAAAGCATGAACAAAAGACACTAAACACAATGTGCTAGACAGTGCCCCATGTGAAGGTGATGGGGACACACAGGGACAAATTTCACAGAATTAATTGGCACTATGTAAAAACTGTTGTCCTGCTGCAGTGGGAGAAAAATCATTTGCAGTCAGTCCATAGCTTTAAGGAGGTTGTATTTTATATTAACAAATTTCATGGAAATCTGCCCGCAGAATCAAGCATGATAAATAAGGGACACCTATTCATGGATCCTAGGTACCTTGATAATCTTATATTTATTATCCATGGCCTCCTTCTGTCTAAAATCTAAAGTTCATTTTAGAAGGAAGGAGGCCATTGATACCAAATATAAGATTACCACAATTGTGTTGCCCGGGTCTGTGAGTATGTGCCCCTTTATTCTTATTTTGATGGTAGATTTCCTACTGACCTCATTACAAAGTTCCTTTTTAAGTTTGTTCATGTTATTTGTCATTTTCTTCACTGGGAAATCTGGTAAGGAAAAATGTAAATTATGTTTAAAAGTATAAAGAAAACTTTAGTGAGCTGCCTTATAACGTAGTCTTGTCATGTCTAGTGCACACATAGATGGGAACGGCACCACCTATCATCACAATACCTCCATCGCAAAAAATGTTCTTTGTGCAGATGTAGCAAAAACATAAAGTTTTGGTGGTGCTCAAATCCCAAAGTAACACAGTCCAAAAGTAGCAAAGCTGAAGATATAAGAAATGGATGGCACTCTCCAATCTTCTGTTAATAATATTTTCTTCTTCTTGTTGTTGATTTCACAATAAAAGGGAGGGAGTGATCGTGGAACGCCCACAAGAAGGCAACGGCCGTTTTGCGCAACACAGCGCTTCTTCTGGCCTCCATATAAGTGATTTAAAAAAAAGGGGGGGGGGGAATTTATATACCCATATAAGATATGGAACAAGCCTCTCTCATAGGTGGTGCATATATTCACACATATATTCCTAGACCAATCATATGTAACTCTTCCTACCAACCAACATTGGCTAAACTCTCCCAAGTCCGTGTTCTCTCCACCTGCAAAAACGCAGCGTCCTCACAATGTGGGTGGAACTTCCAGAGTGTGGTATGCACTTGTCTGGAAGCGGACAATAACCCCCTCCCCCAAGCCCGAACCACCATAGGTGTCCCAGGTGGGGCGCATCACGTGACGAGATCCACACCGGTCAAGTCGTACCTAGTACAAATCACCAATTACACAATGCTAGCATTATTAATTCTTAGTTATTGGTATTTAAAAGTATTTGGGCATTACGGTATTTGGTATCTTAAGAAAAATGCCAAAATCTATTTTTTCGTAGCTGCCTCTTAAGGACTATTGCAACTCTCTGATTCTCACCAAGATGGAAACCTAGTTTACTTTATATTTTCCTGATTCTATTCAGTCACTGACTTTATTATTGCTACGTTTCCATAACCTTCTCTTTTACTGCAAAACGTTTTCTCCTTTGCAGAATATGCCCATTTATAACACACACCGGAACCCACGCGCCCACCATCTCGAAAAAACTTCCCCTCAATCTCCTCTGTCCTGACCTGGCTACTAACCATTATAATCATGCTCTCAAAAGTGCCCTGGTGACGTGGCACCCCCTTCATCAAGAACATTTTGAAGCAGATATTGTTGAATCCCTTTAATACAAAGGAGACATATTGTCTCCAAATAGACAAACAAATTACATATTTTGAGTCCTGGTAGCTATTTTCTTGTAGATGAAAAGGTCTCTGTACCAGGACGCTAAATGCTCCACAGAACGTTCATTCAATACACCATTTTAGGCATCTTATGGCATTGTCACCATGATAGGATACGTAAACATATAGACCCACTTAACCCTACGCTTTTCGCCGTTCTAATATAGCGGCTCCTCAGGGGTCTTATTATGGGAAAAACAAACCAAAAGGGGTCCTAACAAAGATATTTAATAACGTTAATAGTGTACAAAATGAGGTAAAAAAGTAGTTGTAGTTTATTCGATTACATGCCCAAATCATATATTTAACCACTGAGTGGTCGCACATGGTGTGTACATAAATACTCATAACCACCCAATTAAATGTTATACCATCTTATGAGTTCCTAATAATGTCATGTACTACACAACTTTTTCATTTGAAACTCAAGTTACATACAGCTAAGATGCCTATACTGTGACTTGATATATAACCAAGAGGATTTGTGTACTCTATGGGTATAAGAGCGTCAGTCCCATATAGTACCCCCTGGTTATCCTCCAATTTTGAAACGGACAATCACATATATACTGTACTTGCCAGATGTTACATCAGTATGACAGAAAATACTCCAAATTGCACACATCCCAAGGCCTATCAGATTGTGCAAACAGAATTTGTTTATACCCATGGCCCTATGAATCATATTCACATGTATACCGGCACTAATCACAAATTCTGTTTGCACAACAGGACTGAGTCCCAGGACAGGCTAAAGCGATTGTTTTGTTGGCTTCATTAATTATATAAATGTAAAATTTCAAATGGATTTAGATAGCTGCTCTGGAGATCTATGTAACATTCTCAACAGGACTGTTTCCTGAATTGTTGCAGGACTTGGATCCCTTTGGAGAGCTTGTGTACAAGGTCTCTTCATTGAACATGGCAGAGCCCACTCCCCTAATATGCTACAGCAGTGACTCATAGCAGAAATGGGGGGGCTGTACTGTATTCAGTGAAGAGATCTCATATATTGGTGCACCAGTATATTCCAGGATTGTGCCTGGACTTGGAACAAATGCATTTTTCACAGCCCTGTTGCTACTAAACTACAAAGGAAATGTTACACAGCATTCAGTAGCAGCCTTGATGCGGCAGCTTTGTATGGTGAAAATGCTTATTCTTCTTTGTGGTGGAGGTTAATATTTTTCAAAGTGGACGATTCCTTGTAGAAAAATGCTCTTTTAAAGAGAACCCGTCATGCAAAATAACCCCCCTAAACTAAATATATTTTCATAAACTGCCATTAGAGAGCATTGCCTCTATCCCTTCATTGTCCCTCTACATGCCTGTAAACCTAAGCAATGAGCTCCTAAAGCTGTATGCAAATGACCTGTGAAATGTCCAATGAAGCATTAGCATATTCAAGCTGTCCACTCTATTCATGAGTGGGAGGCACAGCCACACCCCCAGTGCTTGACTGACAGCCTGTATAATGATGTGAGGCTGTATAATGATGTGCTTCCTGGTGTTGTGGCCACGCCCCCTGCAGCCTGTGTGTGCATGTGTGTGTGTTTAGGAGAGATACAACAGCTCCAGGCAGCCATGTTACAGCAGAACATGTCAGATTCATGTGTAGCTGATGTCTGTGTCTCTCACCTGTGTATTAGGAGGATGCAGCATGTCAGCAGATGCTGCACACACACTAGCCATGCTTTACTATACATTACACACAGACATGAGCAGGGGGAGGAGAGGGGAGGGGTAACAGGGGTGACATCACTGCCTCTGACCATGTGACCAGCCTCATTTACATGATAAAGAATAGATGATTTTACAATGAATAATGTATGAAATAACTAGATAAAGGCTGGGATGGATCCTTGTGAGCTGCTCCAACAGGTAGAGGTGACAGGTCAAGTGGCAGAGACCTGATGACAGGTGTCCTTTAACCCCTTACCGATGCGTGGCATAGTAGTATGGCACGCGTCGGGTCCCGATGCATGGAGAGGGCTTTTTTTTTTTTTTGTGAGTCGCACACTAAAATTACTATGTAATCTTTGTTCTATAGTTCACTATGATTATGTTGATACCTCATTTATGTAGTTTTCTATGTTTTTACAATTTTGTAGTAGAAAAACTAACATTTATTTTCATATCGCTATTTTTTCGGGTCTTTTTGGTTGACAGCTGGTTTATGGCTTTTTTTTTACGTGTTGAGTTGTCCTTTTTTTTTTTTTTTTTTTTGTGACGGGATTTTATGAAAAATGTACATTTTTTTTTTGGTGAGGTTTTTGTTTTTACAGCTTTCACTGAGTGGGTCCAATAATGTTATTTATTGTAACGGATGTGGCAATGACAAATGTTTTTTTTTTTTCTTGATTTTGTACTTTATTTGGTATTTATAGGGGACTTTCACTTTATTTCATTCTTTTAGTTATAAAATGCTTTTACTAGAAGTGTTAAATGTATTTTTTTTTACTTTTACAGGTTTGCTTGAACAAGCAATGCTCTGAATGACCGCGGTCATTCATATAACACCATGTAGTGCAGATGTATTACACGTTGTTATGTAACAGTGTAAGAGTAGAAGGACAGAGGGATGTTTTCCTTTTAGAAGCTGAATTTGACAGCAATCCTTCACTAGTGGCAGGATACATTTGTAGAGCCCTAGTGGTATAAAAGGCACCCTTTGGGGAATTTAGCACTCCGTATCTGCAGCCTGGTATGTGCAATATAATAGCAGTCCCCACTACTCTATTGCCTGCAGCAAGTCAACAGGACATTGAATGATGTCACAAGCGTGAGACTCCTCACATGCTTCAGGTCTTCCAATTACGAACCTGCTGTACTAATTCCTGTGAAAGCTTAGTGCTCTGGCTTCAGTGCCCTTAGCTGATGTCATATCGAGGAAGTGCCGCCCACTTTAGGAATAACTAAATATAATTTTATAAGAAAGGATGATTGATATACCAGCCTGTATCTACAGCTAGGAAGAAGCCAGCAGCATGATATGGTTATCGTTGAAATTGCTGTGAAAGGCTCTCCCCATCTGTGCTAAAATTTTATTTTTTGGTTTTTTTTTTCTGTCAGCAACTTTACAGTTACTTTTTAAAGGAAATATGCCACCAGAATGAAGGATTGTAAACTGAGCACACTGACATATTTGTGTTTCCCCTCTGGCAGGATCTGCCACTCTTTTAGCTTCTTATGCAATTGTTTTTAAGAAAAATAGGCTTTAAAAATTGTGCAAATTGACCTGGGAGACTCCACACTCCATTAACTCAAATAAAGCTTGGAACCCATAATTTTAAAATCCGGCTTCGTAAAAATAGAAGCTAAAAGAGCGTATCCTGACGGAGTGTGCACATCAGCATGTAAGTGTGCTTGGTCCTTCATCCTGGAGGTAGATGTCCTTTTAACTGTTTATCTTATTTGTGCTGCCAGATACAACTTATTAAAATAGTTTTTCTTTTTTTTTTTTTTTCAAAAGCTTTACCAGCAAGGAAGACTTTGCCAGCTTGGAAGTGAATTTTGTGAATTGGAAGTTTTTGCAAAAGTGTTACGTGCGTTAGATAAGAGGTGAGTCATCGAAGCATTCAGTATGTTGTTAAAATTGACTCTCTATTCTGCAGTACCACTACTTCCATAGTTTAGTAGTGCTTCATTAAGGAGTGATTGTGCTGTTATTGTACTCAATTTACACTGTACAGTAAAAAAAAGTTTGTATGGTGGTACTATTTATTTAAATTTTATTTTATTTATAGGGAGAGGATGGGTTAAAAACCAAAAACATCAACATTCTTTTGATTTCACCTGCCACTGTTAAGACACTTTCCTTACCTCCTGCTTGTGTCTCTTGCTTAAAGGGGTATTCCGGGAATATGAACGTCTGATACAAAAAAAAAAAAAAACCCTGATGCTATAAATAAATGAATATAAAAAAAAGTCAATGTCATAAGTCACAAAATGGAGCTTAGATAGTTTGATTTTGTGATTCACAAAATTTGATTGCCTCTAAAGTATGCAAAATTATCACCAAGGTGGCTGCTGCTTGTCCCATGATCCTTTAGTTCTCAGTAACTCCTCCTACCTCTTATGCTCTGTTCCCAGTGATGATGTAACAGACATTCTTGCTCTGTTACCAATGTAATAATGTGTGTAACTGCCATCCCTGCACATCATCACAACACTAGGCATACTGGATGCACTGCAACCAACAGACTACAGCCAAATGTATCTGTGATCATGTGACCTGGCCAGGCAGGTGCAGAACATGTGATGAGGACATGTGACCAGCGGCCATCTTCTGTCCTGTGTCTGCTCCGCATGGAGGAAATCAACGGACTGATTAAAGGGCCAGTAGCAACTTAATTCTTCATTATATTGTATGTCACCAGAATTTTTCTGATATGGGGAGCAAAATATTAAATAACTTATCACATATTAGCTTATATTTTAAGGATCCATGTGTATATGAATTATGCTTATTCCTGGAATACCCCTTTAATGCCTCTTGTTACATAGGTTAACCCACGTTACAAGTCATTTTCCACGGTTAAGACACAAATCAATAAAGGAAATCTACCACTAGCAGACGACAGTTTTGAGCTAAGCTCATTTACATAATGCATTACATTCAGAAACTGTGCCATTGCTGAGAATACAAGTTCTAAAAATATTCAAATCGGGGTCCGGCGATCCTGGCTGTATGTATTTAGATGCTTGGCGCTCCGTCGGAACCCAATTATGAACGCCTCCTGTGCCAATAACCCTGTCCTCCTCCCTCCTGATGGCCGAGAGCCAGCTATCTACGCTACAGGCATTAGGGAGGAGGAGTGTTTTTCTCACAGCATCTGACTGGGAGAGCCAAGCATCTCAATACCTACAGCCTGGAGCACCGGACCCTAAAATTTGAATCATAATCTTTATTTTCTCAGCAATGGCACAGTTTCTGAATTAAAGATGTTAACAGCCGATTTCAGAATGAAGCCGGCATTATGCAAGTGATCTCTGCTCAAAACTGCTTCTGTTGGTGGTAGATTTCCTTTAATGGACTGAGTGGGCATCTCTGACATGGAAAGCAGAGCAGCAGTGTTTGGATATTTTTAATAGAAAAACCTTAAGTTGTAGTACTTGTGAGAAAAATCCCTGTACTGTAGTTCACGGGTTGAACCCTACTTGAGCACCTATGGCATTGATGGTGAGTCTTTTAGAGACCTAGCGTGGCCAAACTACAACCAAAACCCACTTATTTATTGCACAGTGCCAACTTGGGAATTTAATCATTACAATTTTAACTAATTTCAATTGTATCTGCGTCTTCAGGGAGACCAATTCTGTAGAAAGAAGGAGGAGAAATTGATATCATTGAAGCTTCCATCTAGGTTCTGCTGAACAGGAAGACTCGGTGCTCCAGCACAGGAGCTCCAATGATAATCCCAGCCTGTCCACACCTTCTCCCTCCTCCAGTAGTCTCAGGGAGCCAATGATGTGGTACTTTAAAATAGTACTTAGTACTTGGCACATCCTGGGGTTTCTCAAACTGTAGGAGGAGGCATTGTTTGGTGAACAATGGCCTGGGTGCCTAAAGAGTGGGCTCGTATTTCCGGGTCCCATAGGTCCGAAACCACTATTTTATTAGCCCTGTGTATCTAGAGCTTGAATACATTGATTTTGGGTCTTTTCTTAAATCCCCATTTGTTTGTTTTCTTCAGGCATCTACTGCATCACTGCTTTCAGGCATTAATGGACCATGGAGTTAAGGTTGCTTCTGTGTTGGCATATTCTTTTAGCAGACGTTGCTCATATATAGCAGAGTCTGATGCTCAAGTTAAAGAAAAAGCCATCCAGATCGGCTTTGTTCTAGGTAAGAAGTCTTCAGCATGTTTCCACTTTAAACATGTATTAAAGGTATTGTCTAAAGGTGTTGTTTTTTTTTTTTTGTTTTTTTTAAATAAACTTTGCAGGTGGCTTCCTTTCAGATGCTGGCTGGTATAGTGATGCTGAAAAGGTGTTTTTGTCATGTCTACAGCTCTGTACCCTCCACAATGAGATGCTCCATTGGTTTCGTGCAGTGGAGTGCTGCGTCAGGTAAGGTTGCTAAGTATAAGTATTGAGAATCTAGTGACAGAAGACATTATAGTTTTAGATGAAACAATTGTAATATACAGCTTCAGTTGTAATAATCATTATGGAGTCTTTCGAGCATCCTAATGAATAATTAAGCTCACTAGGCAGCTTCTCAATAGTTTAGACTGTCTAGCAACAGTTGACACTACAAATTCTCCATGGTTCAGCAGCTCACCTCCACATTATGCAGGTCCTGGTAATGTCCTAATGTGTATAAATGACGGGAAATGCTTGTATAGAGCAACACATACAAGACTCGTTTATTATTTTTAATGCATTGTGGTATTATAGGATGCGGGCTTCAATATGGTATTCTAGGATGCGGGATACAATTGGACATCTTTTAGAATTGTTTTGTTTTCCTCCTAGGTTGTTGCATGTTCGAAATGGGAACTGCAAATATCATTTAGGAGAAGAAACTTTTAAACTTGCCCAAAGTTATATGGAGAAGTTAGCCAAGCATGGGCAGCATGCAAACAAAGCGGCTTTGTACGGAGAATTGTGTGCCCTGCTCTTTGCTAAAAGTCATTATGATGAGGTAGATGCTTATTCAGTTCAGTATTTAGAAAAAAAATGTGGCACTTATTTGTCTCTTTTTAAGAAAAATGATTTTCAAAGCATTGGTCTGTGTCAAAAATATATACGTTTTTTGTCTTATCACTCCTTACCAGTAGACTGTAGCTCTTCTCATTTTAAAACCAGGAAAACTTTACCCCTTCTTCTTTTGGATAGATAGTTACAACAGACAATGTGACTAAGGGTTGTTTTTTTTTTAATTTTTTTAAGTAGATGCCCCATACGGTCTTATGTTTCTGTAGGTTTGATCTTAAGTTTAATTTGTATACAAGTCAGAACTGTATATTTTATAATTGTAACCCCAGACAAAAATGTTTTGGTCTCTGTGACAATTGGATATTAAAATTGTTGGATTGTCATAAGAACCAGGATTAACAATAAAACTTAATTGCAGACACCTTAGATAACTGTTATAGCCTAGGGCTACAGTACAGTAAATTAACAACATCCAGAGGTCTGTTTGTAACTAGGGGTGGTCTATAAGCGGGTGTTCTTAAGTAGGGGACCGCCTGTATATTTATAGTGAAGCTGTTA
The DNA here is from genome assembly GCF_040894005.1 of Engystomops pustulosus. Classification (NCBI taxonomy): domain Eukaryota; kingdom Metazoa; phylum Chordata; class Amphibia; order Anura; family Leptodactylidae; genus Engystomops; species Engystomops pustulosus. The sequence continues at coordinate 129,927,155 of NC_092412.1, read as the reverse complement.
TTTAAATTTATCTGGTTATTTTCTGGTTTATATGTTTTAGGCTTATAAATGGTGTATAGAAGCTATGAAAGAAATCACCAGTGGACTTCCTGTAAAGGTGATCGTAGATGTTTTGAGACAGGCATCTAAGGTAAAGGAAATACATTTGAGAACCTTTCAAATCTGTGTAGTCTTTCCAGAGCATGTTACATGTTCCACTATAAAATTGTGCTGTAAATCTTTTAAGGAGGCATGATCTACCCTTGTTCAAATCTTTGCATTTTCCTTTAAAAGCTATTTTTGTGGAATAAACTGAAAAGGTAGGGTTTTTCTTCAATGTGAGTGATGCAAGCAAAGCTGTTAGGCAAGAGCATCTGATTTCTTACTTTGCTTACCAAATTGCAGACAGTTGTATAGCCACAAAGGCCTGAAAAAGTGAAAAGGAAGTTAATTATTTCTTCTATGTCCACTGCCAAAAAATTGTCAGATAAGGTGTGGTTTTCCCAGTGAAATAGTGTAAACCTTTGTCTTGCAGGCACAGACTTTTGCTTGCTCATGTCGCATGTGGATAAGCCATGTAGGATTCTCCTCCACTATGCCGCTATGGTACATTGCAGTGGATTTATTAGGGGTGATTTATCTGGTGTCTGGTTGCCATGAGCAACCAGACTATTTTTGCTTTCAATCACAGCTCTTTTATTTTCCTGCATTAGTTTATAAAATGACAGCTGAGCTCTGATGGGTTGCCATGAGCAATTAGATTTTTCCTTTCAGACACTTCTCCCCCTTGTCTTTGTCTTGGTTGGCTAATCATCCGCTTCTTGAATGTTGCATGTCCCAGCAATTAAAACTTAAACCATCACCTTGTTATCCACAGGATAGGGAATACATTTCAAAGTTTCCCAAACCATTTAACACACATCAGAGTATTGGGAATTACCAGTAATGGCCTACAGAGCTGATGCAGGTTTAAATTAAATTCTGGTGTGACATGAGAAGACATTTGTGTATTAAATATTTTCCTAAAATTGCTTTTTTCTTTATACATTTAAAAATAAAATTCAATTTATTATTTTTTTTGTTTGTTCATTCAGGCTTGTGTAGTGAAGCGAGAGTTCAAGAAAGCCGAACAGTTAATAAAGCATGCAGTATACCTTGCTCGGTAAGACCCAGGGCTGCTCTCTCAAGGGTTTTCTATTCATGGCCTTTTCACATTGAATAATAACCATTTATTTTTATTTAGGGAAAATTTTGGCTCCAAGCATCCCAAATATTCTGATACATTACTAGATTATGGATTTTACCTGCTAAATGTTGACAACATATGCCAGTCTGTTGCAATATATCAGGTAATACTTTCTGCTCCTGTACCAGTGCTTTCAATTTACAATATTTCAAGCAAATCTCAACACCCATAATCTTTTTGCAAGGACAGTGATGAATACCACTACTCTAGAACAAAGACTAATGGTTCTTTTGGATTTTAAGTCCTTAAAAAAAATGTTTCAATCGTTAAATAACTTTGTTTAATTTTATTGTATGAGCATTGAATGAAATGTAACTTTTAAAGCTTCCTATATGTATTCTGCAATTTTAGACTGCCCTTGATATCAGACAGTCAGTATTTGGAGGAAAAAATATCCACGTGGCAACCGCTCATGAAGACTTGGCCTACTCTTCCTATGTTCATCAGTACAGTTCAGGAAAATTTGATAATGCATTGTGAGTTTTTTTTTTTTTTTTTGGTTGTTTTGTATGCACCATTGTGCCATGAAGGACTCTTTAAAAGGAACCTCTCACCATGTATACCCCCCCAATTACCCTAAACCATATCTTGTAGTATACTTCAAATAACGATTTTGTTTTTGTGGCCACCATTCCTCCAAACATTATCTGTTTCTCCACTCTCTGTCCTAAGATAGTTAAGGAGGCAGAGTAGCTCATTCATGCTCTGCCTCCTACTAGCTGAGTGATATTACAAACCCTTTAAGGATGCACAAGATCAAGTGGGTATTGATTCTTCAAAAACGCCTCCCGACCATACATGTCCCGGGAAGCACAGGAAGTGAGAGAGTTGTCCACACATACTTCGGTATGGCACAATACTTTTCCACTACTCCAAATGGCAGATGGTCCCCTTTCACTCACCTCAAAGAAGCAGAGCCCTGTTGGCACAGTAGTTCTGCACCAACTCCCGTTAGATATAAGCCCAGTCCATAACTGGATTATATAGGGCCAGAAGGCAGCCCATGTGTGTCTATGTATCTCTCTATCCAAGATGAAGATATGAGAATTTGTGGGTTGAGCTACAAAAACAACCCAGGTTAAATTTTTTAAATGTAAATGCGTTAGGGGAACACTAGACAATAAACACAATATAATTTATGTACAAGTACAATAAGTATAAGTAATTAACGTCAACTACTGTGATGCACCACTGGGAAGGGATGGCAAGATCTTCCTTCCTTTGATGTGATCTTGTTGGTGCAGTAATTTCCCCAGGAAAAAACCATGGCCACAGGGCTCATTTACCTTTAATGTACTTCCCACCCTATGCGGATGCAAGAATGCCTCCTGCCTGTGCTGAATTCCAACTTTGCCTTACGCTTTAAAAACAAAATAGACAGCAACAGGGAAATGTTAAACCTTCATCCCCTGCAACCCACCCTGGATATTTAATCACATCCCTCTACTTGTACACTTGACCAATTTCCATCCTCTCCACTGGGCTCATTTCGGCCCTTATATCTCTTTAAACTTCCTGTATCCACTGGTATTGTTCTGTTCCAACATCCTTTAAACATGCAACTGTCACACCCATCCTAAAGACTACTCCACTATTGCCCTTTTTCACAAAGAGGAACGTGCAGCCACATCCCCACAGCAATTGAACGGGGATCTGACTGCTCATGCCTGACTGGAGAGCAGAGAAAGCATACACGTTGTTTCTGTGGAAACTCTGTAAGGCCACATTCACGTGACCGTAGGACGCGTATGTACATATTACATACGTCCCAATATACACCGCCAATGGCTGTATGGAGCGATACAGTGCCGCACGCTGGAAAAAGTTATGACACGTCATGTCTTTCCAAGTGTTACTGGCCCTGCGTGGTGGATCTTTTTGGATATATTTTATATATACAATATCTTTTGTAGTGCATCTGAATAATTATAGTTCTTTTTTATTTGTTCAAGATTTCTTGGCTCCCTGTCAGCAGTGTGTGTCAAGTCTTGGGGGGAGGGAGGGGACAGTTCAAATGGCTCAAGTAGTGTTCTCCATTACTTTTCTCCTTCTCCCCAACTAACTGACACGTGCAGTTCTCATTTATATTTTTATTCGGTTGCATCAGTGAGAAAGGTAAAACTCTCTTTATTTACTTTTAAAGATTTCATGCTGAACGTGCCATAGATATCATCACTCATATACTCCCAGAAGACCATCTGCTGTTAGCTTCTTCAAAAAGAGTTAAAGGTATGTTGACTAATCATTCTATAGGCCTCTAGTACTACTAAGTGCCGTACGCCATATTTGCTTAAATGAAGAGCTGTTAGTAGAATTTCATTATTAAACCCTTATTAAAACCTGATATAAGCGACCAAACTGACATCTGAATACACAGCGTGGCGGCTGTAACTAATGGGGCTCCGTTCGTGGTTGTTGCGACCGCAGCATTTAACCTGCCTTTGGGGGGGGCCGCGTCCATAACAACCCATAGAATAAAAGTAGATAATTATTGATCCTGCATGAACGCCGTTAAAAAACAAACAAAAACTGTTACAAACCTGCCAAAAGTTATGATTTTTACCTATTGAATCCCACAAAAAATGCAATCTAAACTCATCAGAAAACATGTGTACTCCAGAATGATACTGTTGCAACATATCCTGCAAAAACAAGCCATCAACCAGCTTCATAGCCAAAAAACTTGGAAGACAGCAATGCAGAAATGATAGATTTTTAGATTTTTATTTTTCCCCCACATTAGGGTTTTATTTGGCACATTTAGTAAAACAGAAGAAAAAATATTTTAGTATCCCTGTAAACTTATTGACCCATGAAATAAAGATAACATGATTATTAGGCTATATGGTGAACACCAAAAAAAGAGTAAAAAATCCAATACAGAATTTATGCTTTTCTACTCCTGCCCTCAAAAAAGCTAATAAATTTTCAACAATAGGTGATATCAACACCAAAATTGTAACACTGGAGAAAGCATCTCATCCCGCAAAGAAAAAAAGGCCATCACATGGCCCCAATAACGGAAAAGCTAACATTTTATACCCTACAAAAGGAGCCAATGAGGAAACTAAAATCCTGTCAGCTTCATGTCCCTCCTTCCCTCCTGCATCTCGCTGTGCGCCCATAAAACAAGTAACAGCCACGTGTGTGGGGTCTCTGTACTTGGGAGAAATTGCATAACAAATTGTATGGTGGGTTTTCTCTTTTTCTCTCGGAAATGTGTAAATTTTAGGGCTAAATGAACATATAACCGACACAATTTGACCATTCTAAATTTCACCTCCATTTTGATGTAATTAACCCCTTGATATCTTCATAGTAAAAGTCTTCCTAAAAGCTGTTTCTGATAGTTTGGGGGGTGCAGATTTGAAAATGGGTTGATTAAATAGGAGGTTTTGATGTTAAATATGTAAAATTCCATTCAAAACAGCATTTATCCCCAAAATAGTCAATTCTGAAAATCTGGAAAATCGATGTTTCATTGTAAGCCGCATGACTACAAAATAAATTATCCAGACATTTCAAAAAATTATGAAAATGTAAAGTAGACAAATGGGAAATGTTATTCAGCAATTTATTTAGGTGGTAAATCTACCTGCCTGAAAACGCAATGATTTTGCAAAAAAAAAAATTTTTCAAAAAATTCATAATTCCCCCCCCCCCCCACATGTTGTACTTAAGTTTAACGTTTATTTACAATCTACTAACCCCTTTGACAAGTGTTCAAAAGTTATAACCATATAAAGCGACCCAAGTGGGGATGAGCCTTAAACTGCAAATTGTCTGCATCCTTAAGGGATTAATGTAACCTCCTTGCTGACGATTTGTTATCAAAAATACAGCTTTTTGTCCACTGTTTTCAATGAATTGTAGTAAAAATCTTTAAAGCTCTATGTAAGTTGTGGCTCCACATAGTCTCCAGGTACCACAGATTTCAAACCTCTAAGGGGCCGTCCTACATGGCCTTTAAGGCCATAACTACATTATGTTTTAAACCATAGCCGCAGTCCTCCCATAGGCAGTGATAAATTGTTGCTGTAAACTTGATAAAATGCAGGTTTCAAACTTCTGTGTGTGTGTATATTGAAATTTTAATGAGTTCTTTAAATTTGTGTTTTACACAAAGTTGCATTAAGGTGGAATGGGATGTTAACTATTAAGACAAATGCATTTGTATGGTTGTTTGCTTTAAAAATCAAAAATATATATATCTCGCTCGTAAAAATTTTTTTACGAACACTCTTTGTATACAAATACTACTCGGGTACACGTCCCAGGGCCTAGACCAGAGTTCTTCCAAAGTATAAGAAACGAAAATGGCAGCTCTCTGAGATACTAGTTTATTCCAGCATGTGCCAAGTGTGTGTGTGTATATAATATATATATAATAATTAATATTATAATCAAGTACAGGCAGTCCCCGGGTTACCTACAAGATGGGGTCTGGAGGTTTGTTCTTAAGTTGAATTTGTATGTTAGTCAAAACTGTATATTTTATAATTGTAGATCTAGACAAAAAATATTTAGCCTCAGTGACAATTGGAGGTTAAACATTTTTTGTATTAATTGGACCAAGGATTATCAATAAAGCTTCATTACAGCTGATCATTGCAGACTGGGACTAAAGTAAAGCATTCAGAAAGCTTCACCAGAGGTTAGAGGGGTCGGTCTGTAACTATGGGTTGTCTGTAAGTCTGGTGTCCTTAAGTAGGGGACCGCCTGTATAAGCTCCCCTTCTTTCTTCTCTGCGCTGCAGCAGCCGGCAGAGAAGCACCCACACGATCTGCTGCCTGGTGGGCACGGCCAGCAGATCACATGGATGCGTCTCTGCCGGCTAATACAGCATAGAGGAGATGGAAAACTCTGCTTATAATATACCGCATATACTCATGTATATCTCAAATCAAAGCATGAATTCGGGTTTATGCACGAATAGGGATATTTACCACAATATACAACATCAACGAGAATTTACTCTCCCAAGAGTACTAAAAAAAAGCCAGTGCAATATTTGGTTACAATCCACAAATATGTTAATGAATATTTAATACAAAAGTAAAAAATCTCCTATTCTGTAAAATCATAATTTTTTTCTGAAAAATTGAATACAAAAATATTTTGTACTTCATACACATAACCACCTTCATGCAACTTTGCAGCAAACCGTAAAATGCAAAAATGATGTGAAAATTCTAAATTTCCACCTAAATACGTACAAATCCATCTATATAAAATATACTTCCTAAAAATTTGATAGGAATTCATACACTCCCCACATGTGTATATTCACCAAAACTTGCAGCAAAGGGAACGTTAATACCACAGGGGGTGCCAAACTATTTTTGCAGAAAATTGCACTAGGCTTCATGCAGATTTAATCTATACCTCCTTACACAACAGTAACCCAAATATAAAACAATATATCCATAAACCAAGATAATGAGATAACAAAGGTCTCTTTTTAGATGTGTGCAATTTTATTAGACGCGCATCAACTAAACCTTCAGCAGTTCTTAAGAATTTGAGTAAGAACACCATAACATAGGTGTAAATAATGCACGTTGTGAAATAAAAACTTTATTCAGTAATGTTTGTGTGTGTTTTTCTAGTTGCATATAACTTTTTGGACATGTTGTGGGTTGGGGTGTTAATATGTAACCACATTCGGCAAAGAGGATCAAATGTTTTGCTCAATTTATGTAAAAAAAGAGCACATGTGATCTCAGATTGTTCTGTGTAGGAGAGGGTTAATAACAACATAAACATTTGTTGTTATCCTTTATCAAAGAGTACTTGTAAAGACGTGAAAGCTGAACTATGGTTACAGATGGGGAACTAGATCAGTTCTGCTCAGACGTCTCTAATAAAGTTTACATTACCTGGGAGGTGTGAGCAGCTCCACTGGGCACCCTACTCCAAATTCTCTCTGTAGCCTGCCAGCTAGGAAGCTGGAGGGGGGAACACTCCAGATGACTATAATTAACCCCTTAAGGACGCAGCCATTTTGTAGCTTAAGGCTCAGCCCGATTTTTTGGATTCTGACTTGCGTCTCTTTATACGGTTATAACTTTTGAACACTGTTACTTATCAAAGCGATTCTGAGATTGTTTTTTCCCCACATGTTGTACTTCATTTTAGTGGTAAATTTTGGCAGATAAGTTTTGCATTTATTTACAAAAAAAAAGAAAATATGATAAATTTTTGGAAAAATTTGCCATTTTCGAAATTCAAAATCATTGCGTTTTCAGGCAGATCGATTTACCACCTAAATAAGTTGCTGAATAACATTTCCCATTTGTCTACTTTACATTTTCATAATTTCTGAAATGTCTGGATAATTTATTTTGATGTCACGCGGCTTGCAAATAGAATATCGCTTTTCCGGATTTTCAGAATTGACTATTTTGGGGATAAATACAGTTTGGAATGAAATTTTACATATTTAGCATCAAAACCCCCTATATAACCAACCCATTTTCAAATCTGCACCCCTCAAGCTATCAGAAACAGCTTTTACGAAGATTGTTAACCCCTTGAGATCTTCATAGTAATTGAATCAAAATGGAGGTGAAATTTAGAATGGTCATATTGTTCCCTTATACGTTCATTTAGCCCTAAAATTTACACATTTCCAAAAGATAAAAAGAGAAAACCCACCATACAATTTGTTCTGCAATTTCTCCTGAGTACAAAGACCCCCCACATGTGGCTGTGACTTGTGTTATGGGGGCACAGCGAGGCGCAGAAGGGAAGGAGGGCGCTGCAGCTGCCAGGATTTTAGTTTCCTCATTGGCCCCTTTTGAAGGCTATAAAATTTTCGCTTTTTCGTTATTGGGGCCATGTGATGCCATTTTTTTTGCGGGATGAGATGCTTTTTCCAATGTTACCATTTTGGGGTTTGTATCTCCTATTGTTGAAAATTTAGGAACGTTTTTTGAGGACAGGAGTAGAAAAGCATCAATTCTGTACTGGATTTTTTACTACTTTTTTTTTTGGTGTTCACCGTATAGACTAATAATCATGTTATCTTTATTCTATGGGTCGATACGATTACGGGGATACCAAACATGAATATATTTTCTTACGTTTTACTAAATTTGTCAAACAAAACCCTAATGTGGGGAAAAATCTATCATTTATGTATTGCCGTCTTCCAAGTGGCATAACTTTGTTACTTTTTTGGCTATGGAGCTGGTTGATGGCTTGTTTTTTGCGGGACATGTTGTACATTGCACCAGTATCATGTCGCAGTACATATGGTTTTTTGATCACATTTTATAGCATTTTTTGTGGGATTGAAAAGGTAAAAATCATAATTTTTGGAGGGTTTATAACAGTTTTTTTTTTACGGCGTTTATCGTGCGGGTTCAATAATGATTTACTTTTATTCTACGGGTTGTTACGGACGCGGTGATACTATATATGTGGGGTTTGTGTTATGATTTAGACTTTTTTTTGAGTTATGTCTCTTTATATGTTTTGGGGGTTTGGGGCATTTTTAGTGATTTATGACTTTATTTTTTTATTGAATAACTTTTTTTTTTACTTTTTCACTTTTATACCATGGGACATGAAGAAGCAATCATCTGATTGCTTCTTCATGATAATATTCTGCAATACTGATGTATTGCAGAGTATTATCAGTGTCAGCCTATACACTTGCATAGGCTGGCACTGTGCCAGTAAGATGACGTCACAGACGCCATCTTACTGGCAATTCTTGCAGGTAACTCTGGGGTCCAGATCGGACCCCAGAGTTACTATAGCAACGATCGGCGCACCCCGAAAACGGTTCGGGGGGGCCGATCGTGGGGGAAAGATCCCCCAGATACATGTTAGATGCCGCGGTCGCGCTGACCGCGGCATTTAACGGGTTAAGCACCCGCGATTGGAGACAACTCCGATCGCGGGTGTTACACTGGGGTGCCGGCTATCAGTCACAGCCGGCACCCCGTCTTTCCCGATGCCGGTTCGGCTCAGATCTTGAGCTGAACCGGCATCAGCTCAGCGTCCGATATATCGGACGCTGAGCGCTAAGTCACTGCGCTCAGCGTCCGATATATCGGACGCTGAGCGTTAAGAGGTTAAAGATCTATGGCACCTAGAATCTCCCTTGTGTGTTTTTTTTTTTTTTTTTATCTCCTTTTAACATATGAATCTAACTTAATATTTCATGACCCCTACAAACACAACTGTTAAATTGCTGTCGAGTTTTTTTTTAATTTTTTAATTTTTTTTTAAATATATACACTTTCTTGCTTTAACCCCTTAAGGACGCAGCCTGTTTGCAGGTTAAGGCTCGCAACTTTTTTTGGAAATTTGACCAGTGTCTCTTCCTGTGGTAATAACTTTTCAACGCTTTAAGATATCTCTGTGATTTTGAGATTGTTTTCTCGTGAGACATTGTAGTTTATGTTAGTAGTGTCATTTCGGTGATCCGTTCCTTTTTTGGGGGGTAAAAATTCAAAAATTTAGGAAAAATTTGAAAAAAATGACTATTTTCAAAGTTTCAAATGTTATAATTTTTAGACAAAAAGTGATACCACAAATTTTTTTTGATAGAAACCTTTTGCCATTGGTCTTCTTTTTATATCCATAATTTGTTTTACGTTTCCATTATTTTTATGGATGTGAGAAGGTTTGAAGTTTTAGTAGCAACTTCTCAGATTTTCTTGAAATTTGAAAAATGCAAACTTTTTGGTGATCAATTCAGTTTGGAAGTGCCGTATAAAGGCTTATGTACTATATACCCCCACAAGTAACACCATTTTATGAACCTAACATCTCAACCTATTCAAATCAGCATTTAAGAAGTCTGTTAACCCTTGAATTATTTTTCCGGAAGCATATGAAAATGGAGTGGAAATTTTGAAATTTCAATTTTTGATTTCAATCTTTCCAATTTAGCCCTAAAACGGATACATTCAGAAGGAATTTGAGGTAAATATATATTCCTAATTTCTTGCCCTGCTTCTTCCGAGTACGGCAATACCAGACATGTGGATGTTAGCTGCTGTTTCCCCGCACAGTGATGTCCAGAACAGAGTTAGCGATACCGGGAATTTGGAAGGCCAATTTGGCTGCAAATATTTTGTGGTGCCACAGTGTAATTGAAGAGCCCCTGAAGTAAAAGTACAATAGAAAACCCCCCAAAATGTCACCATTTCGGAAACTAGACCCCTCAAAGAATTTATCGGTGGTTGTGGTGAGCATTTTAACCCCCGACACGCTGGTCAAAATTGAATGCAAAGTAAATGGTGCAGAGTAAAAATTGTGTTTTTATCTCAAAAATGTCATTTTAGTGCCTCATATACTGTGCCCAACTCATGCCACTTTAGACAAACACCCCAAAAATCATTCTGCGGGTTGTCCCGAGTACAGCAATACCACACATGTGCCAATAATTTACAGACTGGGCGCACAGAAGGGATGAGAACGGAAGGAGTGAAATTTTGATTTTCCAGCTCCGTTTTCACATGTTTGGATTTGGAGTGCCATGTCATGTTGGCAGGGCCCGTGAGGTGCCAGTGCAATAGAAAACCCCCCAAAATGTCACCATTTCGGAAACTAGACCCCTCAAAGAATTTATCGGTGGTTGTGGTGAGCATTTTAACCCCCGACACGCTGGTCAAAATTAAATGCAAAGCAAATGGTGCAGAGTAAAAATTGCGTTTTTATCTCAAAAATGTCATTTTAGTGCCTCATATACTGTGCCCAACCCGTGCCACTTTAGACAAACACCCCAAAAATCATTCTGCAGGTTGTCCCGAGTACAGCAATACCACACATGTGCCAATAATTTACAGACTGGGCACACAGAAGGGATGAGAACGGAAGGAATGAAATTTTGATTTTCCAGCTCCGTTTTCACATGTTTGGATTTGGAGTGCCATGTCATGTTGGCAGGGCCCGTGAGGTGCCAGTGCAATAGAAACCCCCAATAAATGATACCATTACGGAAACTAGACCCCTCAAAGAATTTATCGGTGGTTGTGGTGAGCATTTTAACCCCCGACACGCTGGTCAAAATTAAATGCAAAGAAAATGGTGCAGAGTAAAAATTGCGTTTTTATCTCAAAAAAGTCATTTTAGTGCCTCATATACTGTGCCCAACCCATGCCACTTTAGACAAACACCCCAAAAATCATTCTGGGGGTTGTCCTGAGTACAGCAATACCACACATGTGCCAATAATTTACAGACTGGGCACACAGAAGGGATGAAAACGGAAGGAGTGAAATTTTGATTTTCCAGCTCCGTTTTCACATGTTTGGATTTGGAGTGCCATGTCATGTTGGCAGGGCCCGTGAGGTGCCAGTGCAATAGAAACCCCCAATAAATGATACCATTACGGAAACTAGACCCCTCAAAGAATTTATCGGTGGTTGTGGTGAGCATTTTAACCCCCGACACGCTGGTCAAAATTAAATGCAAAGAAAATGGTGCAGAGTAAAAATTGCGTTTTTATCTCAAAAATGTCATTTTAGTGCCTCATATACTGTGCCCAACCCATGCCACTTTAGACAAACACCCCAAAAATCATTCTGCGGGTTGTCCTGAGTACAGCAATACCACACATGTGCCAATAATTTACAGACTGGGCACACAGAAGGGATGAAAACGGAAGGAGTGAAATTTTGATTTTCCAGCTCCGTTTTCACATGTTTGGATTTGGAGTGCCATGTCATGTTGGCAGGGCCCGTGAGGTGCCAGTGCAATAGAAACCCCCAATAAATGATACCATTACGGAAACTAGACCCCTCAAAGAATTTATCGGTGGTTGTGGTGAGCATTTTAACCCCCGACACGCTGGTCAAAATTGAATGCAAAGTAAATGGTGCAGAGTAAAAATTGTGTTTTTATCTCAAAAAAGTCATTTTTGTGCCTCATATACTGTGCCCAACCCATGCCACTTTAGACAAACACCCCAAAAATCATTCTGGGGGTTGTCCTGAGTACGGCAATACCACACATGTGCCAATAATTTACAGGCTGGGCACACGGCAGGGGTCAGGAAGAAAGAAGCACAATTTAGGTTTTCAAGCTTCGTTTTCACTAGATTGGTAATGGGGGGTACCCCCGAGGTACCAGTACAATAGAAACTCCCAAGTAGTGAACCCATTTTGGAAAGGGCACCCCTCAAAGAATGTATGTAGGCTTTTATGATCATTTTAACCCCCAACACGCTGGTCAAAATTGAATGCAAAGTAAATGGTGCAGAGTAAAAATTGTGTTTTTATCTCAAAAAAGTCATTTTTGTGCCTCATATACTGTGCCCAACCCATGCCACTTTAGACAAACACCCCAAAAATCATTCTGGGGGTTGTCCTGAGTACGGCAATACCACACATGTGCCAATAATTTACAGGCTGGGCACACGGCAGGGGTCAGGAAGAAAGAAGCACAATTTAGGTTTTCAAGCTTCGTTTTCACTAGATTGGTAATGGGGGGTACCCCCGAGGTACCAGTACAATAGAAAGCCCAAGTAGTGAACCCATTTTGGAAAGGGCACCCCTCAAAGAATGTATGTAGGCTTGTATGAGTATTTTAACCCCTAAGGTGCTGGCTCAAATGTAATACAAAGTGAGTAGTGCAGAGAAACAGTTGTATTGCAATTTATCAAATATGCCATTGAAGTGACAAAAGTATTTTGCCCAACTCATGCCACTGGGGAAAAACACATCAAAAATCATTCTGCGGGTTACCCCGGTTAGGGCAATACCCCATAGGAGGCAATAATCTGTAGGATGGTGACACGGCAGGGCTCAAAAGGGAATAACTTGTTGGAGCACAGACATTATACTTTTTTTTTTCTTTTTGGCATCATGAAAGATTTGTAGATGCCAATAGGGGCCAGTACAGTAGAAACCCCTAAGAACTGACCCTATTTTGGAAACTACACCCCTCCATGAATTAATCTAGGGGTATAGTTAGCATTTTAACCCCACAGGTGGACCCCTGAAAAAGTGCAAAATGGATAGTGCATAGTAAAAAATATCTATTATGTCATTTTGTGCCCAGCTGCTGCCATGGGAGACAAACACCCTAAAAATCATGATGCATGTTTTCCCGGGTAAAGCATACGGGACAGTAATCTAGAGGCTGGGCACATGGCAGGGCTTAAAAGGGAAGGTGCGGCATGATGTATAAGCTGTGCGTCAGGGTAACAACAGGGTACTCTAAAAATCCAGGGATGTATGATAAATTCGGAAGCAATCTTTCATACATAACCCTGGTTTTTCTGGGCATGTCTCACAGTGATGAATGGTGTCCTTCCGAATGCCATTTTTGGAGCACACCCTGCACCTCTTTTGTGACCTTCCCTTGCTGGCTGTTTGGGGAACTACTCCTGGAAAGTGCTGCCCTGGTACAATACGTGATGTGGCCTCACTTCCAGATGTGCTAGCACTCCCCCCTTCCTGGTCTCCAAAAAGAAAGTACTTTATTACCATCTCTTGAAATTCCAGGAAAGTTCCCCTCTGGCCGGCATATCGATGCAGCACATAAGCATTATACAATGCCATCTGCATGATGTGCACGGCCAGCTTCTTGTACCACACCCTCGACTTCCGCATGGCATTGTACGGCTGAAGCACCTGGTCAGACAAGTCCACCCCTCCCATGTATTTGTTATAATCTAAAATACAGTCTGGCTTGGGGGCTTCTGCACTGGCACCTCGTACTGGGACAGGGGTGGTGGTGTGCTCATGTATTGTGGTTAATACAAGGACCTCTCTCTTGTCCTTGTACTTAACACACAATACAGAGTCGCTGCATAGTGCCCTGCTTTCGTGCCTTTTAAGTTTTTGCCCAAGCAGCGACTTAGGGAGACCTCTCTGATTTCTGCGTACAGTGCCGCATGCCGCAGTATTTCTGGAAGTGAGGCACTTGAACAGGGTGGTGCTGGTGTAGAAATTGTCCAGGTAGAGGTGGTAGCCCTGGTCCAGCAGTGGGTGCACTAAATCCCACACTATCTTCCCTGTAACACCCAGGAAGGGGGGGCATTCTGGGGGCACTATAGAGGAGTCCTTCCCTTCATATACCCTGAACTTGTATGTGTACCCTGATGAACTTTCGCACAGCTTATACATTTTCACACCATATCTTGCCCTCTTATTGGGCAGGTACTGGCGGAATTGAAGTCTCCCTTTGAATTGTACCAGGGACTCGTCTATGCTCACATGTTTGGCGGGAGTATATGCCTGGGCAAACTTGGCACTAAAATGATCTAATATGGGCCTGACCTTAAATAACCGATCATAACTGGGGTCACCTCTGGGTGGGCACTGTGTGTTGTCAGTGTAGTGCAAAAACTTATGGATGGCTTCAAAGCGCATCCTGCTCATTGCCATGCGGAACATGGGGGTGTGGTACAGTATATCTGTGCTCCAGTAGTCCCTGATTGAAGGCTTCTTTACTATCCCCATAAGGAGTATTATGCCCCAATACTTGTACATCTCTGCTGCAGTGACAGGGGTCCACCTGTAGGGTTGTGCATAAAAGGACGTGGGGTTTTGGGCAATGTTGTGCAGCGTAGAGATTTGTCTGAAATATAATAATATTTAGCAGCTCCTCATCAAAAAAAAACTTAAAAAAGTCTACAGCTCTGAGCCCTGTCGTGTCAAAGTTAATGCCAGGATGGCCCAAAAAGTCAGGGACCTGAGGGGTATAATTATCTGGGGCTACCCATGTGGGGTCAGTGGAAGCCCCAGACGCTTCTCCTGCAGAAGTCCCAGGCACTTCTCCTGCAGAAGTCCCAGGCACTTCTCCTGCAGAAGTCCCAGGCACTTCTCCTGCAGAAGTCCCAGGCACTTCTCCTGCAGAAGTCCCAGGCACTTCTCCTGCAGAAGTCCCAGGCACTTCTCCTGCAGAAGTCCCAGGCACTTCTCCTGCAGAAGTCCCAGGCACTTCTCCTGCAGAAGTCCCAGGCACTTCTCCTGCAGAAGTCCCAGGCACTTCTCCTGCAGAAGTCCCAGGCACTTCTCCTGCAGAAGTCCCAGGCACTTCTCCTGCAGAAGTCCCAGGCACTTCTCCTGCAGAAGTCCCAGGCACTTCTCCTGCAGAAGTCCCAGGCACTTCTCCTGCAGAAGTCCCAGGCACTTCTCCTGCAGAAGTCCCAGGCACTTCTCCTGCAGAAGTCCCAGGCACTTCTCCTGCAGAAGTCCCAGGCACTTCTCCTGCAGAAGTCCCAGGCACTTCTCCTGCAGAAGTCCCAGGCACTTCTCCTGCAGAAGTCCCAGGCACTTCTCCTGCAGAAGTCCCAGGCACTTCTCCTGCAGAAGTCCCAGGCACTTCTCCTGCAGAAGTCCCAGGCACTTCTCCTGCAGAAGTCCCAGGCACTTCTCCTGCAGAAGTCCCAGGCACTTCTCCTGCAGAAGTCCCAGGCACTTCTCCTGCAGAAGTCCCAGGCACTTCTCCTGCAGAAGTCCCAGGCACTTCTCCTGCAGAAGTCCCAGGCACTTCTCCTGCAGAAGTCCCAGGCACTTCTCCTGCAGAAGTCCCAGGCACTTCTCCTGCAGAAGTCCCAGGCACTTCTCCTGCAGAAGTCCCAGGCACTTCTCCTGCAGAAGTCCCAGGCACTTCTCCTGCAGAAGTCCCAGGCACTTCTCCTGCAGAAGTCCCAGGCACTTCTCCTGCAGAAGTCCCAGGCACTTCTCCTGCAGAAGTCCCAGGCACTTCTCCTGCAGAAGTCCCAGGCACTTCTCCTGCAGAAGTCCCAGGCACTTCTCCTGCAGAAGTCCCAGGCACTTCAATTGCAGAAGTCCCTGGAACCCTACGGCGCCTTCTTGGGGGTCCTTCCAGGTCACTGGAAGATGAGCAGGAGGATGATGATAGGTAAAAGGGACCATCATCCCCACTAGCTGACTCGGTGTCAGAGGCAAGCATGTTATATGCCTCCAACACGGTGTACGTCTTCTGAGACATTGCACACAAAAAAAAATAGAGAACAAGAAAAATTAGATAATGTGCACCAAACTACACGGATAAACCGTCTAGCAGGCACACAAAAAAAAAATATAATGCACACCAAACTACACGGACAAGCCGCACAGATGGCACACACAAAAAATAATGTGCACTAAACTACACGGACAAGCCGCACAGATAGCACACAAAAAAAAAAAGATAATGCGCACCAAACTACACGGACAAGCCGCACAGATGGCACACACAAAAAATAATGTGCACTAAACTACACGGACAAGCCGCACAGATAGCACACAAAAAAAAAAAGATAATGCGCACCAAACTACACGGACAAGCCGCACAGATGGCACACACAAAAAATAATGTGCACTAAACTACACGGACAAGCCGCACAGATAGCACACAAAAAAAAAAAGATAATGCACACCAAGCCACACGGACCAGCCGCACAGATGGCACACACAAAAAGTAGCTATGTACGGGTACACCTACGGCGTTCTGGAAAAAAATATTACCAGGCACCGAAAAAAAACCTATGTGCACCGCGCAAAAAGGCGCTACAAATGCACCTAGCTTGCCCTAAGACAAACTAACTACCGCTAAGATTGCTAAAGATTCTGTGCAGCGCTATTCACACGGCGCACTGAAAAGTGCGTCCAGTGCAGAACAACGCTAACACAGCGCACTGAAAAGTGCGTTTGGGTTCAGAAGGGACAGACAGGGAAAAACGGAAGACACGTGGGATCACACAAGGCGATCACACAGGGAACACACAGGACACAGGAAAAAACAGATAGGATGGGAATTTGTAGGGAACAATAGGGATCAGATAAGGATCAGAACACTATTTATAGTGTAAAAGTGTATTTTGGTGCACACAGTAACGCTCTTTCCTCTCTCCAGCGATACCAAACCAAAATGGTGCCGCTGGAGGAAGAGGAAAGTGCTAAAAGCACGTTTTTTAGCCTAAAATCGCTGTAATTGGCCAGTCAGGTTTGACTGGCCAATCACGGCGATCGGCGGGCGGGACCAATTTGATTGGTCGGGTGACGGAGACAGGAACTCCTCCTGCCTCTGTCACCCAAATTTCAGCCCGATGTCACCACGTCGCGAGACAATTCTAAAATAGTATGCGCTCGCGCAGTAGCTGTACTGCGCTGAGCGCCAATAGTGGGAAGCTGCGCAGTACAGCTACGGCGCGGAGCGCTAAGGGGTTAAAGGTGAATATCTCTGGCTGGTACTCTCAAACCTAAAAACACAATTTCATGTGCAGGGCTCCCTACCCCCATTTATGAATCTTATAACTGAATATGGAGGGTTCTCCATGACGAGACTATATGAAATTGTCCTGCATCAAAGTACCTAGGGATATTAGGTATCTGCTAATCCTAAATGATGATGTTTCCCTGAATATCCAAACAATGATTGCCAGGGCCCTAGAAAAACTGGATGCATGTTGTAAGTTTCCCCTGTCTGTGGTTGGCAGAGCGAACCTGACCAAAATGGTGTTGTCACAATTTCTTTCTGTTGCGTAATTCACCAGTATGGATACTAATGTCATACTTCTATTGTATACAAAGTATATTTAAGTCCCTGATCTGGCGAAAAAAGGTGGCACGTTTCGTCTAGAGACATTGCAAATGGGACCGCCTGATGGCTCCATAATGGTGGAATGCCTTCTGTCTTATTGTGATGGAGGAAGACCCCCTCTCTGCCTTCTTGAGATGGGTGCCCAAACTTGACCACCTGACACACTCCCTATGGTGGCACTTCTGATTGAAGGGCGAAAAAGATGCTGGGATTGGAGGTCTGCACGAAGTACACTCCCTTATGGAGAAACTTGAGCTTTCCTGAGGTGACTAAATTACAGGAGGTGGGAATATGGGGAAACTAAGGGGATTCATAGCGTTGCACAAGTGGTATCGGATGGCGTTGTATAGTGTTTCGAGCAGCTACTTGAGGAGTTCTAGCTACCACATAACATGTTTTATCGCTACATCCAGCTGCGACTTGCTCTAAACACACAAATGAGGGATACCCCCTTGACCATTAAACATCTGGTGATCAACATCTCTCCAGGAGATGGCAGATTACTGTCTGCGTGTATACGAAGGGGCCCATTTCATGCATTGTAATGTTCTATATTGTGAATATCTCATGCATGTTGTGAACACATACTGGCTATTGTAAGCTCTATTCACTCGGTGTAATCTCAGATGTTAACTCTCTCTCCTAATCTATTATATTAATTGCATATTTTATTTTGGAAATACTCTTTCATGCTGTACCGCTCATGAGGGGACGTTTGTTTTTGTTTTTTTTTTTTGTTACTGTGTATGAAATGAAAAAAATGTTCAATTAAAAAGATTGGATTTAAAAAAAAAAAAAAAAAAAACACAATTTCAGATCCTAGATGCCACAGATCTAAAGTTATAGCCTTCTGAAGATGCCATCCTTGGCAGGGAAAAGGTTAAAGAAGCTTGTTTTTTTTGGCATGCTTTCTGTTTTAAAGTGTACCTTTTTTTATTTCTCCAAAGCACTAATCTTAGAGGAGATTGCTATAGATTGTCACAATAAAGAGACTGAGCAAAAACTTCTTCAAGAAGCACACGATCTTCACCTTTCTTCACTACAACTTGCTAAAAAGGCCTTTGGTGAGTTCAATGTACAGACTGCAAAACACTACGGCAACCTTGGGAGGCTGTATCAATCCATGAGAAAGTTTAAGGTGAGCACGCAGAAAGCTGTTAGCTGTTTTTACATTTTGTTTTTAAGCTAATGTACTCTCACCGGCCAATTTATTAGGTACACCATGCTAGTAATGGGTTGGACCCCCTTTTGCCTTCAGAACTGCCTCAATTCTTCGTGGCATAGATTCAACAAGGTGCTGGAAGCATTCCTCAGAGATTTTGGTCCATATAGACATGATGGCATCACACAGTTGCCGCAGATTTGTCGGCTGCACATCCATGAATTGAATCTCCGGTTCCGCCACATCCCAAAGATGCTCTATTGGATTGAGATCTGGTGACTGTGGAGGCCATTTGAGTACAGTGAACTCATTGTCATGTTCAAGAAACCAGTCTGAGATGATTCCAGCTTTATGACATGGCGCATTATCCTGCTGAAAGTAGCCATCAGATGTTGGGTACATTGTGGTCATAAAGGGATGGACATGGTCAGCAACAATACTCAGGTAGGCTGTGGCGTTGCAACGATGCTCAATTGGTACCAAGGGACCCAAAGAGTGCCAAGAAAATATTCCCCACACCATGACACCACCACCACCAGCCTGAACCGTTGATACAAGGCAGGATGGATCCATGCTTTCATGTTGTTGACGCCAAATTCTGACCGTACCATCCGAATGTCGCAGCAGAAATCGAGACTCCTCAGACCAGGCAACGTTTTTCCAATCTTCTACTGTCCAGTTTCGATGAGCTTGTGCAAATTGTAGCCTCAGTTTCCTGTTCTCAGCTGAAAGGAGTGGCACCCGGTGTGGTCTTCTGCTGCTGTAGCCCATCTGCCTCAAAGTTCGACGTACTGTGTGTTCAGAGATGCTCTTCTGCCTACCGTGGTTGTAACGGGTGGCGATTTGAGTCACTGCCTTTCTATCAGCTCGAACCAGTCTGCCAATTCTCCTCTGGCATCAACAAGGCATTTGCGCCCACAGAACTGCCGCTCACTGGATGTTTTTTCTTTTTCGGACCATTCTCTGTAAACCCTAGATGGTTGTGCGTGAAAATCCCAGTAGATCAGCAGTTTCTGAAATACTCAGACCAGCCCTTCTGGCACCAACAACCATGCCACGTTCAAAGGCACTCAAATCACCTTTCTTCCCCATACTGATGCTGGGTTTGAACTGCAGGAGATTGTCTTGACCATGTCTACATGCCTAAATGCACTGAGTTGCCGCCATGTGATTGGCTGATTAGAAATTAAGTGTTAACGAGCAGTTGGATAGGTGTACCTAATAAAGTGGCCGGTGAGTGTAAATATTACTTGTAATTTTTTCCATCCTCTGTCTTCTATTGGTTGTATGCATTCTTTCTACAGAATCCTAAAACTGACCCATAAATGTAACCTTCCATTTGATTTGATGCTTTATGAAGCAAACATACCTTGAGAATGCTGTGCAGGAACATATTTTGTTTAATCCCTGTGCTGAGTGGTTTTGCTGATTAAACAAATAAAACATGATAATGGAGCTCTGTTGCTTCTAATGGCACCTTCAGCGCTTCTCCTAGCAAGTTTTCCCTGCAGGAGAGGATGACATAATCCCTGGTTTTTGCCTGAAGGCAGAATAATCAATTGCTGCACCATCCCCCAGCTGCTGTGTATGAGTGATCCAGCTCCGGTTGATTAGTCATGCATGACTAACCTCCATTTGTAATTACAAGCCCAGTGTCTAAAGTGTTGATCTAGGCAGTCAGTCTGACCCAGCTTCCCCAAGGTCCTAAATGTTATAATTTAGTTTTTTCAGCAAAACCACTCCGCTCAGGGATTAACCAAGATATGATCCTGCATCACTGTAGCTATAGCATTCTCAAGGTATCTTTGCTTCATAATAAATAAAATGGTAGGTTTCCTTTTAAGGTGTGATTTAAGAGTGTTTTTAAGGGACGTTATTGTGTGTGGGGTTTTTTTTTTTTCTTTATTTTTCTCTTTTCCTAGGCCTCTGCTTATGGGAAATAGCATAGAATATGTAGGCTGGATAGAACCCTAAGCACCAACTACAGTATACACCACAGGAATAACCTACAACCCTCAAAAAATTTATACATTTCAGAAAGTGAAGGGGTGGGCCACTTTTAAATAAATTTTGTTCCACTAGACATGTCTCTACATTGATGTGTACCTATATCTTTGCCTCCTTTGAGAGCTTCAGCGTTTCCCTGTTCTACCCATGCTGCCCTCTGCATATATACACTCATTTCTGTTTCATACTCAGTCCATCCTAATGGTGAGCTCCACTATGTAACAGACACAGGGAGGATGAGTCATAATCTCCTGGTGCAGGCCCCTCCTATTCATCAGTGCACAGACATGTGAACGATTTGGGCTGGCTCCCCTCAGTGAGCTGCTGGATCACTTAACCCCGGCACTAACCGGCCCACCATGTCCCCTTTAATCGGGTTAAAGGTGGAGTGTTGTGGGGTTACTGACTGGCCTGCGGGAGCAAATAAGGAACTGTTCAGGTGCCAGAAGAGCCTTCTTATTGAGTGGAGCCTAATGAGCTGAAATTCCCATCACCAATGTAAACAAAGATCCACAGAGAGTTTACAGGCAGCCCTAAAGTAAGCATCAGGGATGATGAATCAATTGATGGGAAAATACGCAAATACGTTTTCCAGGATGGGATAAGGAAAAAACTGTCTCTTTTAGCTACCTTGTATGGTAGCTCCCTTCACATGAAGCATGATCTTAAAGAAGTCTTATGAAATGATGCGGGATTGAAACCAAAACAGTTTATTTCTGAAGGAACAGATTCCCAACTATAGACATCACTCTTTCAACCTGGTTGGTCTCTTCAGTAAATCTTGGGGAACTGGTTTGGCTAAGAGGGGCAAATCAATTGATGAAATTCTGGGATTAAGGCAGGAAAGGGACATGGGCAATTTTATGCAAAATGGTGATCAACCCCTTTAAATATCACAGAATTTAACCATCATTGGCTCTGGAAACCCAGTGAATGAGACCAGGAATGTGTCTGTACATACACGGGGGACATTTTATCATTGTTTGTATGGAAGTTTTCTATCTTTCTCCCTTACACGACCAACAGATAAAGAGGGCATGAATGGGAAGTGTCCGGTTGCAGAATGGACCAGTGGGGTTTGTTCCTATAGCCTCTGCCACCTTTCAGGCCTGAACTGGCACAGATTAACCCTTTCCTAAAGCGTGCCGTAATAGTACAGCGCGTATCAGGTCCCGATGCATAAAGAGGGCTCACAGGCTGAGCCCTCTCCATAGCTGGTAAGGCTTTGCTACCAGCACCAGTCACAGGTGTTATCACGTCGATCGCCTTCAAAATATTGGCGGCGCATGGGCCGACATCTTGGTGTCTCGTTTTAACCCATTCATTACAATGTGCAATTTGCAAATGAGGTTGAAATCCCCATGTACTGCCACACTGTAGCTGCTGCGTCCGAAAATGTCTGATCTCTCAAAATACAACTGCTTTTAACCCCGTAACGGAAAATAGTTCCCAAAGCCAAAAATGCCACTTTTTTTGCCGTTTTGAAAAATATAGAAAGCTCAAGTGATCAAAAAGTCGTACAGTCCTAAAAATGGTAGCATTGAAATGTTGCACAAAATGACATTACCCACAGCTCCGTACACCAAAGTATAAAGTTATTAGCGCCAGAAAATGACAAAATTAGCCCCCCCCCCCTTAAAAGCAAGGGCCTACTTTTTGGCATGGAAAGCTTGATTTTTATTTTATTTTTTTTGGTGTGTAAATATTTTTAACCTTTTTATAAATAATTTTTGATGTGTAGGAGGCTGAGGAGATGCACATCAAGGCTATTCAAATAAAGGAGCAACTGCTAGGCCAAGAAGACTATGAAGTAGCACTGTCAGTAGGACATTTGGCCTCTCTGTATAATTATGACATGAATCAGTATGAAAATGCTGAGAAGCTCTACCTTCGGTCAATAGCTATTGGTAAGTAGTGAAGTATTTTATAATAGTAACCACGTATAAACTTAATAATATTGCATTCTTAAAAATCTGGTATTGTTGAGCTCTTCATCTTATTTGGCCTGAATTCATCCACTATTTTGTAAGTCAATACAGGCAGTCCCCGGGTTACGTACAAGATGGGGTCTGTAGGTTTGTTCTTAAGTTGAGTTTGTATGTAAGTCGGAACTGTATATTTTATCATTGTAATCCCAGCCAGAACTTTTTTGGTCTCTGTGACAATTGGATTTTAAAAATGTTGGGTTGTCATAAGAATCAGGATTAACACTAAAGCTTCATTACAGACACCTGTGATAACTGTTACAGCTGATTATTGTAACCTAGGACTAAAGTACAATAAATTACCAATATCCAGAGGTCCGTTTGTAACTAGGGGTCGTATGCAAGTCGAGTGTTCTTAAGTAGGGGACTGCCTCTATTGAAATGTTAAATTGACTATATACAGAGATTTTTTTTTTATTTCCCTGTGTTTTCAAAACACATGAAAATCATGTAAATGTATCCCTTCCAGATTTTAAAATCTTCCCTGTGTCAATAGAAGTGGTTAGAACTTTGGAATGCTTTAATATTTCTAGAATTTTAAGATTTGTTTTCTCAAGACATATTGTACCTCAGATTGGTTGAAAATTATAGATGATATATTTAGTATTTTTTGTAATGGGGAAAAAATTAAATTTTGGCAAAAATTTTGAAAGTCTCCATTTTTAAAGTTTCTAAATTCTCTACTTTTTAGGCAGGTAGTGATACCACCCAAATAACTTCATAACTAACATTTCCCAAATGTCTGATTTATGTTGCCATGGTGTTAAATGCACCCTATCATTTGTCTAGGATTTTTTTAAGCTTTCAAGTGAGACCCCAGTAATTTGTAAAACCCGTAAACTGGCCCATTTAGAAACTACACTCGATTTATGAAAAACCAGCCACAGGTATAGGTGTCTGTCGTGTGCAATGACGGTTGTTGCCACTCAGTCAGTGAAAGGCACTAGTGGTACACAAACTCCGAGTGGTGTGTAGTGGCACGTGCGCAGTGAGAAGAGAACTGGTCTCTCAGTCTTCGCTTCTGAGTGCCCACGAGAGAAAGCCACAGCTCCTCACGCAAGAAGGGGAGAGGCTGAGTGAGGACAGAATTGAGGAGGATTCTAAATATACAGGATACTGAACTGCCTCGACCCTGGGACCTTTACAAAAGCTGCTGGCTCTGAGCCGGGTAAGATGAAACTGTCAAAATCTCAAAAAATGTTGATTTATGGTAGAGGCATATTTCAAATTAAAGAACTATATCCTATTGGAACCAGTTATCGCCAGTTGATGAGAGGTCCCATTTAAATTTTCTCCAAAGTTTTTTTTACCATAGAGGTGATCTTTCTCAGATGTTTGCAAGCCCTCTGTTATAACGGAGGTGGAGGGTGAAGTGGCTCAATGCAGGCAGCTATTTTCTTTTCATTAGATGCTTCAATTACATCCACCATCATGGCTTAAAATTCATCATAAATCAACAGAATGCGGTTGGTTTCTCATGCTTGCGGGAACAGTTGCAAGAATACATTTGGGGTAAATCAGACTGCTGTTCCACTGATGCTTGCTTACGGTCAGCCAAGTATACTCCTTGGTGGTTTCTGATGCAGTTCTGCATGCAGGTAAACCTCATAGGATGGCTAAAAAATGTAAAAATCTGCAGTCTCTGCCACCCATTGCAATTATCTCAAAAATCTGTTCCACAATTCACGATGGAGCTCAGCTTAATATAGGTCTTTTGGTCTATTTGCATTGTCATTCTGATTTTTGATTGCTTGGGTCTTTTCATGTTTCTATTTCAGGTAAGAAATTATTTGGTGAAGGTTACAGTGGACTGGAATATGACTACAGAGGCCTAATAAAACTGTATAATTCTGTGGGAAATTTTGAGAAGGTTTTTGAATACCATAATATATTGGCTAATTGGAACAGATTGCGAGATCGCCAGTTTTCAGTCACAGATGCCCTTGAAGATGTAAATGCCAGCCCGTTGTCAACAGAAGAAGTTGTTCAATCGTTTCTCATGTCACAGACCACTACAGAAGGACCGAGTTGTTAATTAAAGAAAAAAATAAAAACTTTCCAGCTGCGCCAGCTGCTTTTCTCAGCATACTGGGAAAGTTCATACTGTGAAATTGCAGAAAAACTCAGATGCAACTATTTTGTGTCCTCTGGAAAATGGCCTGGATATGAGTTGCACATCTATTTGATGGCTAGTCCCATATGGAATGTTCACATCTTTATCCACCATTTTCTATTTTAGTCACAGAAGAACGAACTAGCATCATCCAATATAAATATTTTTTTTTTTCTTTTTGC
This sequence comes from Engystomops pustulosus, assembly GCF_040894005.1. Classification (NCBI taxonomy): domain Eukaryota; kingdom Metazoa; phylum Chordata; class Amphibia; order Anura; family Leptodactylidae; genus Engystomops; species Engystomops pustulosus. The sequence goes on along the minus strand of NC_092412.1, from coordinate 129,901,963 downwards.
AACTCCAATGGGAAGATGCAAATAAAACTGTATAAGAGTTTATAAGAGATGTGTATTCCCTGTTTCATTGGCGGCAAGGTGATACGATACTATACTATACTAGTGCACTCCACCAGTTTTTTTTTCGTGTTCACGGGAGCTGAGTTTTTAAAAATGTTTTTTCATGTCTTGTTAATGCCAGCTTTTGAAGGAAAAATAGTTAGTGACAAACCTGTAAGGCAATAGTCTGATTCCTTTTTATCTGCTTCCTTTGCTTACCACACATGCTATGTAATAGTGTACTGCTTCAGGGAAAGGCATTTCCTGTGAATTCTTCTGGCTCAGCATGCTGTAGGTTCAGCTCATCACACAGATAACAATGGTACCATCCTCCATACAGCAATAAATCTGACTCTTCTGGTTTGAAAGACATTTTATCATTATTAATTGTAGAGTCTGGGAATTGTTTATACACTGCTATCATGAAACGCTACAAGGAATTGTCTTTCAAAATGTCTGTGCCAAGGAGCCCTGATGCCCTTTATTGTTTTTCACAAATTGTAGCAAATAACCTTTTTTTATTTTAGTGTTAAATGTTATTGGATGAAGATAATTTTATTGTTCTTTTATGGTTTACTATGTAGTGTTTGAGAGCTGCGTGTTAAGACCACTCTGATCACATATTGTATGGTTAACTCCAAAAATAATGGGCTATCAAGCACCAACAATGCAAGCTGAATTGGAAGTTGCATGGAACCATTAACTATTCAAGCAATCTATACAATGCATAAAGGAAAAAGAGGTGCACTTTTACATTCAAAGATGGGAAAATAACATTTTAGAAATATTTGTAAGTACAGTATCGTGTGTCCACCCAAATTTGTGAAAATTTTGCTTGTTTACTTCATTTGTGCACAAAGTAAAGTCTTTTGTAGTGTGTATGTAAAAATGCACCCCACGCTTCGAGGCCACATATTGGCTATCAAATAATTGCACAGTTATGGACAGGTTATTAAAGGGCTGCCAAATGTTCTTGCTTGTATTGTATTATCTTTGTGTTCCAGTGTGCAATGTGAGTGCCATTTTATAGCTACTGCTTTGGCTAACATCCCATTTTACTTTTGTTATACTGCTTCAAGAAGAACTGGTTGTAAATGAGCAAGTTTTTGTCTGCGGGATACACTGGCCAGAATGTAGAACTGCACTGACATGCTTGGTCCAGTTCCATGTTCGAGGTGACACTTGGTGCAAATCTTTCAGAAGAAACTTGTTGGTGTAAAACCTGCCCACGTTGTTACATTTTTATGTAATGTGATTCACAAATGACCCTGATTTTGACTTGCAGCTTTATTTGCCTTTTAACAAAATAGTTAAATAAGTTAAACATAACTTCAGGATTGTTTATGAAATTTTCACTTCCAATGGTTTGCTTGTGCTGCTTAACTTTAGTGGGTGTGATGGTTGAAAGATTTGTGCCTTTTCGCTGCTCTAACCAGTAAGTGCCTCTTTCTTCTTCTGACATTTCTGATGCTAGCAGACTGAGTAATATAGTTTATAGATGCATATACCCGTTAATAGAAAAAAAGGTAAATAATCCTTGATGTGAAATATGTATATAACAGTATAATATATTAATTTTACCATATTTTGATGGAAGATCTAAAATGCAGTAAGACCTGCTTAGAGTTGGCACCTTTTGGGTTTTTCTTTTTATCAAGCTACAACTCTCTCCTTATTTTTCTTCAGGAAGTCTCCCAAAATACAGCACTTGGACTGCATACACAGTTGTTTTTCCTTTTTACTACTAGAATTTAGTTTAAAAGAGAAAGATCAATATAAAAAGAAATCACATTTTATTCATGCATGTTGCATTTCAATTGCTAAATGTGTAAGAGTTTATTAAAATGCCCATGCATAAGTATTAACCTCTACTATACTATGAGTAAATAGCTTATAAACCATAAAATCCATAGTATATATTACATGTGAGAGCATTTTCTTTTCTTAATATTCAACCTGTATTTTGGGCTTGTTTCTACAAAGGACTAGTTTACAACCACAGTTATCCAAGTTGCCACTGGGAATTTGTTTGTTTTTAATTCTATCAACTATAAAATTAAGGCTTAGAAGACCCATGTAGTGGATACGACACTGCAAACTCACTGTTGGCTAACTGGTGGAACTTAATATGTTGCCTGTCCTTTGAACACGGCTGTAGTGTAGAGTAGATCACTGATAGATATTTAGGAGCGTGTCCATACCTCAATCTTTGTATGGGTTGCACAAGTAATTTCTTGGAAAAGTCACTTCTGTGTGTTATGCAGGTTTTTTTTTTTTTTTTTTACCAAAACTAGGAGGATATACAGCAGTTAAAGGAGTCCCACATTTGTTTAAGCTCTTGAAAATATTTCGTGGGCTCTGTATACTGTGCTTAACATCCAGATAAAGAGGACATTTTGAGATTTGATTAACGCGAATTTGTCAGCAAATCTCTTGGCTTCTTTGTCTTTCACCTGGGGCCAAACATGGTTACACTATCCCCATCATTTCCACAAACTTTAGGAGCTACTTCATGGAAGTTGTTGGTGTTCAATATATTACCACTTTATGAAAATCTTGTCTTACAGTGTTTTTGTTTCAGATCAGGGTTACCTTATGCTTCAATGTTAGCTTGAATGTGCACACATTTCTGTAATGGGGCATTCTATAGTGAAATGCACCGTTCAATATTTAAAATTTCATTGAATATTCAATTACATTTTTTTTATGAAATGAAGAATGCGTGTTTCTAATTTTTTTTTTTGTTTTGTTCTGCCCACCCCACCTTTCCCCCTCAAAACATTGTAGATCTGCACTTTTATTTGCTTTATATAGTTGTGTATTCTACTGCAACATAAAAAGCTATAATGGTATTGTAATATTTCCTTGTATAGTTAATTAGGTCCACAAACTAGTTTGTCGGACATTTCTTTGCATTATACAGTGTTGGAATCCAAATGACAAATTCATTCTGTTAAATATACTTGTTTTATGAAAGTACTGACAGTAATTTAGTTATAGTGTTTAGTTAGATGGTATAGATGATAGTGTTTAGTTATACATGGTATGCTTGAGTACTCTACAGTCCATTTCATTAGCAGCAGTGCAAATTAAAGTATTCGTTTAGCAGAAGTAATCATTGCAATAATGATTGCCGTTGCTGTCACCCAGTTTTTAAAGTGTGTGATAAATATAGTTTCAATGTTGGCAAAGTATACTGGATTTTGAATGGTAAATAAGTCTTGCCTGTATTCCTCTGCGAAACCTATTTTACACTATCTATAATCGGGAAAGGATGTGTCAGATCTCTGAAGGTCCAATTGCTTGGACAAAAATGGACAAACTCCCCCTCATTCTCCACCAAGACGGCGATCTGCATAGTCTAAATACAGAGGACCTCCTCCAATTTTCCTCATTGGGAGTCTGTGGTTGGACCTCCAATGATCTGACACTTGAAAGTAATAGTGTATTTTATAGGTCAACCTTTTTAAGGGCAAAAAATATTGTCTGGTCATACAATTAATATTTAAAGTTGCCACATATCCACAGGGTTTTTAATGAGCTATAATTGTATATATACTTGTAAATGGGCTTTGTTTTGTATTTCTGCTGAATCCCATTGACTTGAAAATTGGTTTATTTTTAATTCTAAATGTGTCCCATGTTGGTGCTGTTTTTAGAAAACAGACTCCCCTCCTAATATGATAGCCTTTAGAAAGTGTCGTTTTAGTGCCATCGCCTCCAAGCTGGCATTCCCCAGTTTTAAAAACAAATACTGCTTTGCACAGTTCTGACATTTTGTGATTGTTTAGATATACTACTACTTCTACTAGTAGTAGTAGGTGTGCTAAAGAGCCACAGTGGGTCAAACCACTTGTCTAGAGAAGGAATATCACCTTTACCTGTCTTCTCAATTATAGGTAGATGTTGTAATGGATTAAGTGAAATATTTCTATTTATAGCTTTTTTTCTATGTAGCCTGACTAGATAATCAGAACCTTGGAACCTGTTTGTAGCTCATAAGCAGGTATCTATACAAGAATTAACTGCTATGTGTGCCATATTACTGCTGACATCCAAGATAGTATCCCCTTATTACCCCCTGAATGCCTCCTGTGTTTTCATTAGTTATGAAAATTTTATAAAAATTATGACTATCATTTTTTTCCTTTCATAAAGTATACATTCCACTTTAGCATCAATGTGCATGCAAACTTTATTTTGTTTTTCATCAGCAAGCTGCAATACTATACATGTTTTATATTGGGAAAGCAGTAGTTTGCGCACTTTTTATTTATATTGTAAGCACTTGGTTTAGCAATTTTTCTAGCTAATTTTGGTTCATACAGTGTCTTAACACTTGCAAATAATTTTGCACTATCATATTTGGCTATTGTACAATCAGTTATTTCTGATTTACCTACTGTTATCTTGGTATATAAATTTTTTTTAAATTTTATATTCCTTAATTTTTTAAACACCCAAGAGCATGTATTAAACAAACTAGTTTGTCACGTAAACTAGAAAGCCAAAAGATTAAAAGATTCAGCTCCATACCTGGTATATAGTGCGAGGAATTTCTTTGCTTTCTTTGTCAAGGGATACACATTGGGAGAGGTGTATTAATGTGTCAGTCTTTAGACCAGTGCAGAGCAGACGTAGACAGTTCTCTGCAATGTCAGATTAATCTGTGTCTGATGCTGGATGATTCATCTGGTGCAGTAGAAGACTGGCAAGTCTTACTTTGCACTTCCTATCAGTTGGTCTAGTTTGCTGCACCACAATAATGCATTTTCTGGTGCACAGGTTATTTTCTTTCCAACCAAACCCCCTGTTTGCTGAGACCACAAGCAGAAAACTGCATAAAAATGGTCTGCATCTGATATGTTGCACATTTATTGGATCTTTTATTTGGAGAATTCTAGTGTACACAGATTGATACATCTCCCACAGTGTGTGATTAGGATTCTACTCTACAATATGCAGATAAATGCTTGGAGAACTGTGTTGCAGACTGTTTTGTAGATTTTACTTTTGAATGGCATTTCAATATTTAGCATAAAGTACTACAAATCTTTATTCTGTATAAAAAATTTTTTATATGCTCCTGTGCTAGAAATATGCAAATATTTTCTCTTGAGTAGTACTTAACATGTTAGTAACTCTAATTAATCAATCTCGAGAAGAGGGGAGTTCTGGAGGTCAATTTATTGTTTGGTACGGAACCATAATAATAACAGCAAAAATATAATTCATTAGTGGTGGAGCACTTCACACTTAAAATGATTGTGTGTGTGTAATATATATATATATATTTTTTTTTCCTTCAGCACAATCAATTCACTATGGCTTCTCCACCAGCTTTATAATATTAATAAATTTCCACCCTTCCCTTTTATTATGTTACATGATGGGATTCAGAAAACTGCAGCAGTTAATGCTAATCCAGAACCAGCTTTTTCTTATGGACACATTTTCTAATGTTTACAATAATGTAAGTTATGAGATGAATACACACAACTTTAAGTACATTGGGGCTGTCTTTCTGTAGCACAATTTTTCTTTAATGTTTTACAAAATTGGCTGATTTTTAGATTTCGCGCTCAAAAGTGCCCTTCTAGTTTTTTAGTTAACCTTGTATCAACTGTTTACATAAAAACTGTACAGACACGGCACAGTTTATATATTGAGCTTGGTTTTTCAGTTTTGCTATATCCTGTTTGATAGACTGTATGTGCTTCTGAGTAACTGCTTGATTTGTGTAAATGCTATCAAAATGGGATACTGATTGGATTGTGTTTGCCAATTTTTTTTTTTTTTTTTTTTAATTATTTTTTTTTTGTGGTGTATACAAGCAGATCCTTTTGCTTGTCATACACTTATGTTACATTTTGCACTGAGGTTTAAGTGCTTTGGCTAGGATTAATCTGTATTTCCAGTCATACAACAGCTGATACTGTGCCAGTCTTCTAGTAATGTAGTTTGTGTACTGTGCATAATGCTTTTTACAGGGTGTGTTTTGGATAGTCATGTGCAAAGTATTTGAATACGTTTCTGTATCTCAAGCAGGTGGTCTATGGTTTTTACAACAGGCTTGACAGACTGAAGTAAAATACTCAACCAAGTCAATAAATTCACAGAAAACGCCACAGGCAGAGGAAAACTGAACCTTTTGCCAGATTTCGGTAACCTAGCATTTTTATAAAGTTCCTGCATCTGAGATAGATGAAGCTGCTACCCATATTTAATGCATGAGTGGCCTTAGTGAGTTTGTAATGAGCTGAATTTTTAATGTACAAGTAAAGAAAACTTTTAAAAAATATATATACATAGCTATCTATAGAAAAATCATTGGTGCACAAGTTTATTGATAAAAACATTGCTTGTATTCTTTGACTTGTGAGTGGTACAGTAATTTCAAAATCAGTGTTTGTCTATTGAGACTTTCTGTATGATGGGAAATGGTAGGTTGAATGTATGGTTGGGTATGTTTGTGCAGGTGTGTATGGTGAATATGTAGGATTTGCATCATTAATACTTTACGTAATCTTTATAAACCAAAAGAATTTTTCATGTCCTCAATGAAAATATTTGTTATGTTGAAAAAAAAATAAACTACAAAATATATCTGCTAGTTGTTCCATAGTTTACCCAAATTATGCATATCTTGATGTTTTATCTGTGTGAAGAATAACTTTCATACCATTCTTGGTAAGTCTCCATGCCAGGTTACTTGTGTTCATCCAACCATACTGAAAAATGTTTGTATTTGGCATTGTGATAACGTGTAATTGCATTGCTAAAACTATAAAAAGATTAAAAAAAAGATACTAACTAAATGAATAAATATGTTTCTTCTACTACATTGTAGTATGATTTTTTTTTTTTTTAACTTTAATAAAGGTATAGATCTCTTTTTAGTTTTACTGTTAATTTATAATATTGTTTATAGGCCACATTCACATTGACTTGGCTACAACTCCCAGAGGACACAGGAGTGAGGAGATGGCAATGGCCATATCCATGATGCCAGTAAGCAGGTCTAAGCCTCTTGCATAAAACTCCATATAAGCTTCTTAATTATTGAACAGCAGTGTGAACTAAGCTTGGTGTACTATGCCAGTGTTGCAGAAAGCATCTATAGTCAGGTGTTCATCTTTAGCTCAAAATATTGGTATGTATTTACTATACAACAGCAAGAAATAATTTTGCATATCTAACTAGTTGTTTATTAATTATACATTTTGTTGCCAAAATCTGACTCATGCTAAAAGGTTGGTGTAGAAAATGACAAGCTGAAAAAGTGACACCACTACTGTATATAACATACTAAAGCTAGCAGTAGCAAAAGCGTCTGATGTGCTATCACTTCTTAAATTTTTTCTTTCCATAGATGTCCGTTATATATGAGATATAGGTGTAATGGAGTAGGTGTGGTGTGGTCTTGCATGTTACTGAACAGATTTGAGGTGTGGCTTCTCTGAAGGGCTTCCTGTTATTTACTCTGTAAGCTGGTGGCACTCTTTAGTAAAGTCCAGATTCCCATGTATGGGTTACAGCCTCTGACTGCTGACCTTGGCTGGTCAAGAGACTGTCGCTTGGAACCAATGAGTCATACTGAGACGTATTCCGGAGACAATAAAGGTCCAGGGATGCAGAGCTTTAAACCAGATGGAGACCTGCAACATTTAATAACCAATACTCAAGATTGAACAGTGATCAGGGCAGGAAGAGCTGGTTCAGAGATTGTCAACTGATGAAAACCACAGGAAAGTTGGACAAAGTATAGTAGACCTCTTTGCAGGACACTAGGAACAATTAAACATTAAATATTTGGCTGCATCGCATAGAGAAAGGTGTCTTAAATCACAGGGGATCTACAGTGATTGGTGCAACTTTATTCAAGGTGTGCGTTGGTCCTTACAAGGCACTACTTTGAACACTACAATCACTAGGATTATACAGCAAGCAGGTGTCTTGGAAAGGTGGGGAACTTCCTCTGTTTTTGGAACCGCTGGAGAAAATTGAAGACATGGCCTTTAATGCTGGCCTGCAACTTTCTTCAAAGGTGAAGCAGTTTTGAAAGTGCCATATTTTTCCAGATTTGAAAACGCAGATGAGGCAGAATGTGGAACAGATGATGTTGTCCATGAAGCTGTGAAAAGGGGCGGGCGTGGTACACTCTTTGCCATAGGGATATTAGGCCTATGGAAGCAGAAGAACGTAATCTCTGTGATAGGAGGAAAACAAAGGGCTGAAAGAAATGATCCAGGATTTGGCTTATTCAGCTGGATATGTTAATTTACAGAAGAAACCCATTTAGGACATTTTCGAAAATTGAACTTTTCTTAGACCAATGAAGAAGCTTTGATTGAATGCTGTAGACGAACTATACACTTAATGATGTTCACTTATAGAGATGTATGGTGTAAAGATGGCCAAAAGAGGAATTAATTGCCAATAGAAAATAGAAATTGGCAAGTTGCAGGAAGCACTAGATGGCACAGAGACCAAAAGGACTAAGACCTTTGAAGCAATCTGGAACAGTTATCTTGGCTCATTTGTATAACTTGAGGAAATACATTTATGGAATGGAAAAAGTCTGTTCTCATATAATTATTATAGACCTAGACGGAAGATCAAGTCTGAAAAAGACAATTTATGAATCCTAAAGTATTGATCCAGAGGAAGGCAACATCGAGGTTGATTCAAATTGGTCCTTAGGAGGGATACATTTCTTTTCAACCTCCTACATGGTAGCTAGAATAACTCCTTTGAAAACATTGAGACCCTCCTGGGAAAGAGAATGTGACGTTTCAAACCTCTAGGGGGTATGCAAGGTCAATTAATTATCCTTTTATAGATGCTCCCAGAAATGCACAGGTTCTGAAAGGTGCAGGAAGTGATTCAGAGTTGTCCGTGCAATCTCCGGATATGGCACAACAATAAATCGCAACCCGCAATGACTGAAAGACCCTTTCACTAGCTGCAGTGAAACAGAACCTTATCAGCCCAAATAAACCTCCACCAGTTCTCATTTAATATACATTAGGTCCGTGACTGGCTTATATAGGGTCCAACCCGGTGTATAACCGAGACTTGGACGTGGGGATTCGTGGATTAAGATAAAAGAGAAATGCAGGTTCCATTTTTTTTTTTTTATTGCCTTTAAGGCACAATAGATAGAGATTAAATGTACATTTTTTGGTTTTAATATATTTTATTATATTTTGATGAATTGTTTCCCCAGGCAGACACTGGGCCTCAGGGGTGAGATTTGGGTGCAGACACACCCCATGGGAGGGCTCTGAGGGACCTACCTCCCTGGTATTGAATCCAGAACCTTGGAGAAGTTCTAGCTTCTCAAGGGGGAATCCCTGGATCACATTGATACCAAACCTGACTCATTTGTGTAAACTCACAAGAAAAGATGTGCCATAACAACCCAAAAATAAATTTCAAAATTACTTTATTAACCCCTAGGGGACACAGCCTATTTTGGCCTTAAGGACGCGGCCCCATTCTTCAAATCTGACCTGTGTCACTATAAGTGGTTATAGTTTTGGAACGCTATGAGATATCCAGGGGATTTTTAGATTGTTTTCTCGTGACACATTGTACTTCAAATTAGTTTAAAAATTTGGATGATATCTTTTGTGTTTAGTTATGAAAAAAAACAAAATTTGGAAAAAATTTGGAAAAATTCTTTTATTTTCAACGTTCTAAATTCTCTACTTTTGATGCAGATAGTCATAGCACCCAAATAAATTCATAACTTACATTTCCCAACTGTCTGCTTTATGTTGGCATGGTTTTTTAAGATTCCACATATTTTACTAGAATGTTATGAGGCTCAGAATTTAGGTATCATTTTTCACATTTTTTGTAAAATCACCAAAACCTGTATTAGATGGACCTGCTCAACTTCTAATTGACACTGAGAGGCCTAAATAATAGCGAGACTCGTAAATTACCCCATTGTGGAAACTACACACCTCAACGTATGAAAAACCACTTTTAAGAAGTTTGTTAACGCTTTACGTGTTTTATAGGGGTTAAAACAAAATGGAGGTGCAGTCTGCAAATTGTAATATTTTTTCACAATACACCCATTTTGGGTGGAAAATTAAACATTTACAATGGATTAAATAAAAAAAGGCTCCACAAAGTTTGATACCCAATTCCTCCCGAATGCACCGATACCCCATATGTGGTGGTAACCTGCTGTATGGGCGCACGGCCGGGCATAGAAGGGAAGGAGGCGCCATCCAGATCAGATTTTCTATGTCACATTGTACAGGCTATAATTTTTTTCTTTTTTTTAATGTGGACCTATAGGGGCTTATTTCTTTTGCCACATGAGATGCACTTTTCTGGTACGTAATTTAGGGGAATCTATAGGCTAATTGGTGAGATTTTATTAACTCTTTGTTGGTGGAGGAAATGAAAATCATCACTTTTCAGGAAGATTTTTATGGGTTTTTTTTTTTGCCCGTTTACCATACCATAAAAATAGTATATTATTTTTATTCTATGAGTCGCCACGATTACAAAAAGACCTCATTTATATAGATTTTTTATTTTTTTCCCATTTTTACTGCATAAAAAGTAATTTGGCAAAAATGTTGTTAATTTTAGCATCACCGTCTTTCATATGCATAACTTTTTTATTTTTTGCCTCACAAATCTGTTTAAAGGCTTATTTTTTGCGAGAAGGATTGTTCTTTTTAGTGGTCTTATTTTAGAGTGCATAACATTTTTTAAATCCCTTTTTAGAGCATTTTTATAGGGTATTAATTGAAAATGATCTTTTTTATGGAGCTTTTTTTTGTTTTGTTTTTTACGGGGTTCACTTTGCGGAACTAATAACGATTCTGTTTTATTATGCAGATTGTTACGGACGCAGGGATACCAAATATGTGGGGGTTTTGTGTATTTTATTCAATTGTACTGAATAAAAACCAATTTGGAGAAAATCTTGTTCATTTTAGCATCACCATCTTTTCATATGCATAACTTTTTTATTTTTCGGCTGACAAATCTGGTTAGGGGCTTATTTTTTGCGAGAAGAGTTGTTCTTTTTAGTGGGCTTATTTTGGAGTGCATAACATTTTTTAAATTACTTTTTAGAGCATTTTTTGATAAGGTATTAATTAAAAATGATCTTTTTTCGGAACGTTTTTGCGTTTTTTTTCTACGGCGTGTACCGTGCGGGTCCAGTAACGATTCTGTTTTATTATACAGATTGTTACGGACGCGGCAATACCAAATATGCGGGGTTTTTTGTGTTTTTGTGTTTTTTATACTTTATTAAGTGTTTTTATGGGAAAGTGACATTTTAGGGGCTTATATTTTTATGTATTTATTTTTTATTTATTATAATGTGAAGTGTTAAGTGTTTTTGCATATTTTTACTTATACATACTTGAACTTAAACCAGTGATGCTCTGATCACTGGTTTAAGTTCAATACACTGCTCTACAATACTATTTTATTGTAGAGCAGTGTAAACTGTCTGAGCAAGCTTGCGCATGCTCAGACAGTTTACAGCCAGACCCGGAAGGGGTCTGGCTGCCATGGAGACTGGGCAGCTCCGGGGCACATGCCAGTCCTCGGAGCTGCCCAGAAGTGGATCGGATCCCCCGGTAAGCGGCACGGGGGATCCGATCCACAGCGCAAACACCCTTACACGCCGCGGTCATGTTTGACCGCGGCGAGTAAGGGGTTAACACCCGCGATCGGAGCCGGCTCCGATCGCGGGTGTTAGCGCAGGCTGTCAGCTGTACTAGACAGCTGACAGCCGCTGCTTCTGGTACCGGCTCCGTTCGTGAGCCGGTGCCAGAAGCAGGACGTTATAGAACGTCCCCGTGCGCTAAGCATCTAGCGCCGGGGACGTACTATAACGTCCTGGTGCGCCTAGGGGTTAATTTACAAACAACAAAGACCAGACAGACAATATAAAAACAATTAAAAGGTGTAGTCACTACACCAAAGAACTCGATGTGGTGAGTGTGATAAACTCACCAACAACCATCCCTGGTTCCAATAGTCATGAGGGTTACTGCTCAAATACACACAGAAATAAGGTGAAGATAAACATCCCCAATTCATATGATACAATAAAGTGCATAGAGGTAAACAATAATGTTATAGTCAGTATAATCGATATAAGTACAGACAATATATGCTCAACATAGCCAGGGCATAATAACCACATAAAAGACCATCCTAAATGCAAAAACCTGAAGTCAGCATAGCTGTACAAAGGGGAGCAAAGAAACCCAGGCAACCAGGGAATGAGCGTGTCCACCCTGGAGGCAGGTGAAGGAAGTTGCTCATTAATAAATCCAGACTAAAGGTGCTGCTGATGGAGCCACTACTGCTCCTACAACCCCCCCCCCTCCATCTCCCCACAGCAGCCGTGGCAAGTAGTAAGTGAGCGGTGACTGCCAGGAATCCCCCAGTCAGACCCGACAGGATAGTCAATGGCCCACATAGGCGGCGGCCAACTGTGTGCACAGTATTTCTCTACAGTATGCCAGTTGTTCCTCCCTCTCAAAGTGGAGAGCCAAAAGTCATCCCTAAGCCGGATGTTGACTATTCGGCTGTCACTAGTTAGGCAAAGCAGCATGCTTGGCCACGCTTCACTTTCTGCCCACAGATTCTACATATACACACGCTTGACTCTTCTGGTGTCTTAACAAAAAACTGCAACACTGCCGAGGTGGTGATTTTACTGCCAACACTCTGCGCTGAGTGACTACTAACGCTGCTGCCTCGCTGAGCCCCTGTACCACTGCTTACTTAGATCTCCGAAGCGGGGTTTGTACTCCACGGCCATTTGGTGCCCGTGCTCACACTGCTGTCACCCTGCTGACTCACGGCCACAGTAACAACTTGCTGCCATACGCGCAAGCTGACACTCTCTTTGCCTGACAATGATGAATCTTTTCCTACACCCGGCTCCCAAGTGCGATCGGCTACATCATCGCCAATTCACATTTCCCTGTCACTGCTATTATCCTCAACGGTGTCAGTATGCACCACCTGCCTACTGCAAGAAGCAGAAGATGTCTGCCTCATCTCTTCACTGGCAAGCAGCTGCTGACTGTCCTCAAACACTTTGTCCTCACTGAATAGTGGCGCTGAGCCCAGACTACCTAGGCTGAGGGAATTGAAAAATATATAGGCTGGTTGAGGACACGTTAGGGCTGCTGACCTGCTCCTCGGCCATGCCAACTAATTGTCGTATTTGACGAACCCACGGACTCTTGGCTGGGGTTGTCAGATATTATATTTGAGACCTCTGCCTGCTCCAACTGACACCTTTCTGTCTTACATAGAGGTTAATCAACTACGTAGATTTGACACTTTTTTTTGTTGCTAAATTTGAGAGAAACAAATAAGTATTGGAATTTGCGTTATACAGATAATCACAGGGTGTCCTTTGTGGGTTGAAGCTGAAATCACTACAGAAAGTATGTGGATTTTACACTGATTTCCTATTCACTTCAGAAACAAAAAAGAACTGCTATTTGGGGTATACAGAAGCACAAGAACTGACACCCTGGGATTGAAGCAGAAGTCATTATAGAAAGCATGTGGATTTCCCACTAATTTCTTTCTCTTCACTTCAGAAACAAAAAAACAACTGCTATTTGGGGTAAACAGATGCCCCAAAACGGATACCCTTGGAGCAAAGATCACTACAGCACAGCACAGTACAGTAGAAGCAGCTGGACGCTACAGGCAGCACATGCAGTGAGATTTGCAAATGGCTGCCTCTTTTTATAGTCTGTGTGGTATCACATAAGCCTGCTGGTCGGTGATAGGCTTACAGGTCTGCTCGTGTGATCGAGGGTGTTCCTTTCTCCTTCCCAGAGTTCTCTGCCCCATGTAACACGTTGTAATCGCACCCATTTTGGTTAGAGGGGGAAAAAAAACTTCTTTCCCACGAATCACCATAAACTTCGGTTAGAATTTCAGGAAAAATTCGATTCATCACAAAGTTAGAATCGATTAGCCCATCTCTAGTGACAGCGTTAAGCTGCTGATCCTCAAGGTATGGGCCTTCCCAGGCAGCCTAAAGCTTGTTCCTTCCCTTTCACCAAGGCCAGAGGTCCCTGTACCTGTTGCCCATACAGGAGCTCAAAGGGGGAAAACCTGATTGAGGCCTGTGGAACCGCCCAGTAGGCAAATATCAGGTGTGGGAGGTACCTCTCCCAGTTGTGGCCATCGGCCAACATCCAAGGCATTTGTTTTAAGCTGCCATTGAACAGCTTGCACAGGCCATTGGCCTGTGGGTGGTATGGGCTGGCCACCATTTGTTTACAGAGGGACTCCACAATTATCGACATGAACTGGGTTCCTCTGTCAGAAAGCATTTCCTGGGGAAAACCCACCCAGGAGAAGATCTCTAGCAATGCAGTGGACACTTTGTCCGCCCGAATGGATGACAAAGCTTTGTCTATTGGCATAGGTACTACTGTTAATACAAATTCCTTAACGAAGCTGATTCAGACAGGCATCGGTCCCAATAAATCGACAGCCACCCTCCTAAAAGATTCCTTAATTATAGGCAGAGGTACCAGTGGGGCTTTAGGGCGCAGCCCAGCATTCCCCTCTCATGGACAGGTTTTGCTTGAAAAGCAGTAGGCAGCCACATTGACCCCCCATATTTAGCCAGTAGAAATGCAGTGCTAGTCCGGCCATCGGAATTTCATGTGCTATCCGCATCAACTCCGTGGTACCCTATTCGTTCACTACGAACTGTCGGTCTCTGAGCCACGCCTCCAGTGCACCCTGCCGGGCCGTCAACTGGTACAGCCATCCTTCATCCCAGACCTCCTGCTTGGGCTCCGAGTTTGAAGGAGGCTGTGCTGCTTGCTTCTTAAGAGCTTTCAGGCTGGTGTCCATTGCTAATGCTGCCTGAAACTCTTGGCTGGACATGGCAAGGATAGGGTCTGACTCTCGGTCTCTATTTGACCTGGCAGCTACTGGGTCAGAAGGGAGGAAGTCGTTCAGCCCATGTGGGGTCTCGGCACAGCGATTGGTCATTGCAAGTAGCGCCCACTTCCTCTCCGCTTCTGACACGGTTGCCAAGGCAGGCGGACAGGCCCTGTCATGGGGCAGCCCGGTTGGGGTTAGATTCTGCACGGAGTCTTCCTTCCTGGCCACTCCCCATTGTAACCTGACCCTCTGCTGGGATGATCCCCTACCCCAAGGGCAAAGTGGGACCCAAGAAAGCACCCACTCACATTCCTAGCAGCAGGCATGTCACACACATCAGTATTATTATTATAAACAACACGGTTATAACAAATCACAGTATCCGCTACAGCACCAGGCTGCATGTTGCTGGCTGAGGGATCAGCCCTTGCAGATTCTGGGGTCACATACTGTGACACCAGCTGTCCTAAGTTTGTTCCCAGCAGGACACTCCCAGGCATATCAGATGATACCCACACCTCCCTTACTACGCTCCCCACATCCAAGTCCAAATACACCTTGGCAATGGGCAGTGCCGGTTCAGTACCTCTTATTCCGGACACAGTGAGGGTTTTCCCGTATGTCAAATTCTGTGGAGACACCAGTTTTGGTTGTGCAAGTATCAGCTCAGCCCCAGTGTCTCTTGGCAACGCCAACCCCCACCCAAACACAAAACAGGGGAAGTTTTCTGGGATGGTACCATGCCCTTTATGGCACTGGGGACGTTTGGCTTTGAAGTGTCCCAGCTGTTTATACATGACATATGTGGGGTTCGCCAACCGGTGTGGAGAGGGGAGCATGGGCAGATGTCCCCTTGGGCTTAGGGGCAGGGATGCTGTTTGTCTTATCCCCTCTTCAGCGGGTAGGTTTAATGGTCTCCAGAGTCCAGTTGTTGCTGTATTCATCTGCCAGGCCAGCTGTTACCAAAGCGGCCTTTGGCTTCCGGTCACAAATGTGATGCTGTATATCCTCTGGGCAATTCCACAAAAACTGCTCCATGGGGATATGCTCCTTCAGCTGCTGAAAGGTGGCAAGTCCCAGTCCTGAGGTCCACTGCTCTGAGGAGGGCCCTCATCTAGTCAGTCCAGCTGTCAGGAAACCCCTGCTACAAACCCTGGAGCTTCTTCCGGTAGGACTCAGGGGTCAGGTAAGTTATGGTGGGCTCACTAGACAAATAGCCAAATATTTCCAGCGCCTTCCCTCTGAGCCAGGGGTAAGGTACCGTACCCATTGGTCCGCAGGTACATGGTATTGTTGATATTTTTTTGCAAAAGCAAGCAAAAAGGTGTCCAAGTCAGTACCTTTATCCAGCAAAGGAAAGTCCTCAGGATAACAGTGGGGATTCAGCTCACCTTCCAGCTCTGTGAGACGGCACACAAAGCCGTTTCTGTTGGCACACGTACCGTCGCCGGTAAGCCTCTGCCCACTACCCGGAAAAATTTGTCTATGCGAGCAGCGGAACTACGCGCCGCTCCATAGACAGAACCGTAGAGTTTTCGCGCATGCGCAGTAACTTGGGAAGCGCTGAAAGTTTCAGTTGCTCCCATAGAAACCGCGCTTACGCAGTAATTATCACTGACTGACAGGGAGTGCTGACTGAATTGCTGCTCCCATAGAACCCATGCATGCGGTTGGGAGAAGGCAATTTTAAAGCTGCTCCCACAACATAGGATGGGGGTCAGCGGACCCCTATTAGTGTCATGGCAGATTAATAAATATTTTATAAATATTAGTTTAGTTGGCACGATGTATAATGCTGGTTGGCTGACAGCACAGCCTCAGCCAATCAGATGCAGGTTTACTATGAGCTCTGCCCCCCCCCATTCTTTCCCCTGAACAGTGCACAACTTTACACGAGCAGGTGACAGCGGCAGTGTACTGTCAGAGTTCCCCACAAAGTTACACATATGTGTGTAATATAATAATAATTCTTTATTTATATGGCGCACACAGATTATGCAGCGCTGCACAAAACTTGGTCCCAATGGGGCTCACAAGCTTATCATCCTACCAGTATGTTTTGGAGTTACGTGTAAAAAAAAAAAAACACTTGGGGGAGATTTATCAGAAATGTCTGAGCAGAACCAATTGCAAGTTCGGATTTCAACCAGTTCTAATAAATAAAAGAAGGAAGAAATCCAGCTTCAAACGAAACCCACGTGGATATAAAATGTTCAAATTTATTCAGAAAACTTCTTAAAACGTGAAATCGGCATGCAAAAAAAACGCTCAATAGATATATATACAGGGTAGTGGGGAGACCAACAATCGCCTACGCGTTTCAGAGAAACATCTCCTTAGTCATGCACTAACCCTAACGTGCACTACAAATCCTGAATCTGGCACACCCTGTACACTATGCAAGACACTGCACTATTTTTGTTAAAAGTGGTCCATTCTATCTTCTTTCCATTTATAACTATAACATGATAGTGTTAGCTACTTAGATTTGTATTGTTTGCTGCAAAAATGTTTTTCTAGACATCAAAAATGAGTACAGCAAAAAAAGGCAAAATGGATAGTGGCAGATCATTCCTGGAGGCCTGGACAGAGTCATATGGAGTCATTGAACGAAATGGCAAAGCATTATGTGTACTGTGTAATGAAAGTGTTGTGTGTCGCACATCAAATGTCAGACGGCACTTTGACACCAACCATAAAACTGTTGCAGAACTTGAGGAAACAGAAAGAAAAAAGTTTCTTGAAGGGCAATTAAGGAAACATCACTCCCAGCATCTTAGTTTTACTAACTATCTTTCAAAAACAAATTATCTGACTGCAGCCAGTTTTAAAATGTTGCTGTGTATAGCTAAACATGGTAAGCCCCTCTCAGATGGGGAGATTATCAAAGCAGCCTTGTTGTCTGGGAGTAATTCCCTTTTTCATGATTTTCCAAACAAGGATAAAATCAGTCAGCGTATCTCTGAGATGCCACTCAGTAGAAATACTGTCAAAGATTGAGTCCAGCGCATGGCAAGTGATGTTAGTCAGCAGCTCACCACTGCCCTACAAAAGGCAGCCTGCTACTCCATGTGCCTGGATGAGAGCACGGATATTAATAATCACGCAAGGCTAGCCATCATTTTACGTTATGCTGCTGGTGACAACATGAGAGAAGAGCTGGTGAAACTGGCGTCTTTGCCTAAAAGAACACAAGGAGTAGATATTTACAACGCAGTGATGGAGGTTTTTACGTCACAAGGCATAACGCCAGGAAAAGTGGTTTCCATTACTAGTGAGGGGGCACCTTCTATGGTTGGGACAACTTCTGGTTTCATACAGTTGTTTGTTAAAGAAACCAAACATGAAGTTATTCAGTTTCATTGTATAATACACCAGGAAATTTGCAGATATCCTCAGATGTCACAAAAATGGTAAATTTCATTATGGCTCGTGCTCTGAATTTTCGACAATTTCAAGCACTTCTTGATGAGGTTCAGGCACAGTATAATTGTCTGCTTATGTATAACAATGTCCGGTGGCTGAGCAGAGGACGGGTCCTGGAGCGATTTGTAGCTTGCTTGGAGGAAATCAGGCTGTTTATGCATGAAAAAGGGCAGGACTATCCACAGCTCACCGATGTGGCCTGGCTTACCAACCTTATGTTTTTTTACTGATTTTACACAACACTTTAATGTACTGAACAAGCAACTACAAGGTGTAGCGGGGAAAACCGCAGAAAGAATGTTTTGTGATATCAAAACATTTGAGCGTAAACTGCAGTTTTTTGAAAAAGACCTTGAAACTGGGCAGCTGACATATTTCCCAAATCTAAAAGACCATTTAGAAAATTATACAACATTTCCAGACAATCCTACAAGTCATCAGGACATCTACAATGAATTTTCTAATGTTGTAGCAGTTGCAAAGGGGAATTTTAGTAAAAGATTTGTACAGTTCCGTAAGATGGAGGCAACCCTGCGTTTTCTTTCTTCACCAGATAAAGCTCAGTTTGAAGAACTTTCTCTCTCTTGCTTACACTGGTTAGATTTAGGAAACCTGGAAATGGAGTGTTAGGATCAGAGGATCCTCTGGACCACCGCGGGAGATGGAACTAGCCAACTCCCGGTACCGGAGCCCAGCGGCACCTGGTATTCACCAGAGCCCGCCGCAAAGCGGGTTGAACTTGCTGCGGCAGGATACCACTAGGTCGTTCCCAGGTGTGACTAGCCCACGGTGGCAGTCGAGGTACCTTAGCGGATGACAATCCCATAGTCAGGTCCAGGCACAGGGTCAGGGCAGGCGACAGAGATGCAACGTCAAGTCCAAGTCCAGGGTCAGCAACAGGAGTTCCAGGCAGGTAGGAATGGGAACACAGGCACACGGAACACAGCAACACGGAGGAACTCGGGTAACACGGCAACACAGGACTCAGGAGCCGGAACACGCGGGAATACACAGGAACGCAGGAATACACAGGAACGCAGGAATACTCACTTGGAAGCTTTCTCTAAGGCTATGAGGCACAAAGATCCGGCAGGGAACACAGGAAGAGGCAGGATTCTTAAAGGTGAGGTGTTCAGCCAGTGCACCAATTAGCGGTGCACTGGCCCTTTAAATTTTAGGCAGGAGCCGTGCGCGCGCCCTAGGAGGCGGGGACGCGTGCACGGCAGTCTGGGGAAGAGCAGGAGCCGGGAGAGGTCAGTGAGGAGACCGGGCTACAGCGGGAGCACCCATGACAGTACCCCCCCCCCCTTCGGCCTCCCTCTCTTCGTGGGCCTGAAAAAACGTTGGAGCAGGCTCTTGTCCAAGATGTTATCCTCTGGCTCCCAAGATCTCTCCTCAGGACCAAATCCTTTCCAGTCTACCAGAAACAACCGCCTACCTCTCACTGTCTTAGTATCCAGGATCTCCTTCACCTCGAAGACATCAGTAGAGTCCGCTTGTGGTGCCGGAGGGAGAGGAACTTGTCAGGTGAAGCGGTTTAAGATGACTGGCTTGAGGAGGGAAACGTGGAAGGAGTTGGGTATGCGCATGCTAGGAGGCAGCCGCAATTTGTAGGCCACCGGGTTGATGCGACTGAAGATTTCAAATGGACCGAAGAACCGGGGTCCCAATTTGTAGCCAGGGATCTTCAGTCGGACGTACCTTGAGGATAACCAGACCCTGTCACCCGGAGCTAAGACAGGAAAAGGCCGACGTTTCTTGTCCGCTTGATGCTTGGTCTTGGCAGAGGTTTGGAGCAATGAGGTACGGACTTGTTCCCAGATGGCTTTTAGATCCTGTACCAAGTCCTCCACAGCAAGAACGTCTGCAGACACAGGTAACGGAAGAGGAGGCCGTGGGTGCAGTCCGTAATTAATAAAGAAGGGAGTAGAACCAGCAGAAGTGGAGTCCAGGGAATTGTAGGAAAACTCCGCCCATGGTAAAAGAGAAGCCCAGTCGTCCTGACGAAAGGACACAAAGTGGCGGAGATAGCACCTCAAAGTCTGATTCACCCTCTCTATTTGGCCGTTGGACTGAGGATGATAGGCAGAGGAAAAGTCCAATTTCACTTCACGTGGGGCTGAAGGCGAACCTGGTAGAGGGACAAAATGGGACATCTTAGAGAAGCGGTCTGTTACCACCCAGAAAACGGTATTGCCAGATGATGGCGGCAGATCAGTAATGAAGTCCATAGCCACGTGAGACCACGGGCAGGTAGGCAGGGGTAATGGCAACAGAAGACCAGCTGGTTTTTGTCATGAGGGCTTATTGCGAGCACAAGAGGCACAAGACCGCACAAAATCCCGAACGTCCTTGACCAAATCAGGCCAGCAATAGAAACTGGAAATCAGGGCCACAGAGCGCTGCACCCCAGGGTGCCCAGCCACTCGAGAAGAATGTCCCCAGGTCAGGATCCTCTTTCGAAGTCCAGGTCGTACATAAGTCTTGCCGGGAGGTAATTGCCGAAGATCCACCGGCGCTGCCAGCACAAGCCTCTCTGGAGGAATGATGCGTCTTGGAGCATAGTCCTCCCCCATAACATCGGAAGCACGTGACGGGGCGTCAGCCTTGATGTTTTTCTCGGCTGGGCGAAAATGGATCTGGAAGTCAAAACGGGAAAAGAAGAGGGACCACCGGGCTTGACGTGGGTTCAACCGTTGAGCTGTCTGTAGGTACTGGAGGTTCTTGTGGTCCGTGAAAATACTGACTGGAAATCGAGCTCCCTCCAGCAGATGACGCCATTCCTCCAAGGCAAGCTTGATTGCCAGAAGCTCACGATCCCCTATAGAATAATTCCTCTCTGTGGAGGAAAATTTTTTGGAGAAGCCGCAGGAGAGAGTTCGGCCCCTAGGCCCCTTCTGGGTAAGAACCGCCCCAGCTCCTACGGAAGAGGCATCGACTTCCAGAAAGAATAGCTTCTCGGTATCAGGTCTGGTAAGAACAGATGCAGAGGAAAACGCAGTCTTTAATCTCGTGAAGGCCTCCTCAGCCGCTGGGGGCCAGAGACAAGAATTGACACCTTTCTTTGTTAGCGCCACCAGTGGAGCTACCAGGGATGAAAAATGTGGAATGAATTGCCTATAATAATTGGCAAAGCCCAGGAATCTTTGGATAGCACACAGTCCCACTGGGCGTGTCCACTGAAGAACTGCAGGGATCCATCTGCAGGCCTCTGTCAGAAATAATGTAGCCAAGGAATGGAAGGCTCCTTTGATGAAAGTGGCATTTTTCCAGTTTGGCATAGAGATGGTTAGTCCTGAGGCGACTGAGCACTTGCCGTACATGGGACTGATGGGACTCAAAACACGAGGATGTCATCCAGGTAAACCACAACACAGCTGTACAATAAGTCCCTGAAGATATCATTAACAAATTCCTGGAAAACGGCTGGCGCATTGCAAAGTCCAAAGGGCATAACTAAATATTCAAAATGCCCATCACGGGTGTTAAAGGCAGTCTTCCACTCTTCACCCTTCCTGATGCGAATAAGATTGTAGGCACCAGGAAGGTCCAACTTGGTAAAGACTCTCGCGCCCCATAGACGATCAAACAAATCCGTGATCAGCGGCAAGGGGTAGCGATTCTTAACGGTGACTTTGTTAAGACCGCGATAGTCTATACAGGGGCGAAGAGAGCCATCTTTCTTGGTGACAAAAAAGAAACCTGCACCAGCTGGAGAGGAGGATTTACGTATGAAACCTCTTTGCAGATTTTCCTTAATATATTCAGACATGGCGGCTGTTTCGGGTACTGCGAGCAGGTACACCCGACCCCGTGGAGGAGAAGAGCGGGGAAGCAAGTCGATGGGGCAATCATAGGGACGATGTGGAGGAAGAGTCTCAGCCTGTTTTTTGGAGAACACATCTGCGAAATCCAAGTATGGAGCGGGGAGCCCCTCCAGGGGCTTGGGAGACAAGGTGGAAGTCCAGACAGGGAGCGGACGAAGGATCTCCATACAATGAGAAGAACAAGCTGGACCCCAACGGAGAATCTCCCTAGTGCACCAGTCCAGCACAGGGGCATGTTGCTGCAACCAGGGGAGACCCAACAGGAGGGTGGAAGTGCTTTGGGGTAGTACAAAAAAAGAAAGTCCTTTTTATGTAAGGCTCCAACTTGCAGAAGCAGGGGTTCCGTGCGAAACCGGATGGGCACGGAAAGAATCTGGCCACTGACTGTGGCAATGGACAATGGTTTCTCAAGACGAACCACTGGGCAGTGATGTCGGGAGACCAGGGCTGCGTCCATAAAGTTCGCTGTAGAGCCTGAATCCAGGAAAGCCGAATGGGAGCAGACATGGGAACCTGTTGCTGGGCGGCTAGCAGCTGTTGCAGCATGGTGGTGACTGTTCGCGTTGAGCGGCAATCTCCCGGGATTGCTGGAACACTATGGCGGCAAAGTTTGGTCGAGTGGGAAGCGGAACCTCGGCGGGATCCATGGCCGGATCTTACTGTTAGGATCAGTGGATCCTCTGGACCACCGCAGGAGATGGAACCCGGGACCGGAGCCCAGCGGCACCTAGGTCGTTCCCAGGTGTGACTAGCTAACGGTGGCAGCCGAGGTCGAGGTACCTTAGCGGATGACAATCTCGTAGTCAGGTCCAGGCACAGGGTCCAGGCAGGCGGCAGAGATGCAACGTCAAGTCCAAGTCCGGGGTCAGCAACAGGAGGTCCAGGCAGGTGGGAACGGGAACACAGGCACACGGAACACAGCAACAAGGAGGAACTCGGGTAACACGGCAACACAGGACTCAGGAGCGGGAACACACAGGAACGCAGGAATACACAGGAATACACAGGAATACTCGCTTGGAAGCTTTCTCTAAGGCTATGAGGCACAAAGATCCAGCAGGGGACACAGGAAGAGGCAGGATTCTTAAAGGTGAGGTGTTCAGCCAGTGCATCAATTAGCGGTGCGCTGGCCCTTTAAATTTTCGGCAGGAGCCGCGTACGCGCCCTAGGAGGCGGGGACGCGCGCGCACGGCAGTACGGGGAACAGCAGGAGCCGGGAGAGGTGAGTGAACAGACCGGGCTGCAGCGGGGGCACACAGGGGAGACAGGGATCGCGAGAGCACCCGTGACATGGAGCTGTTGGAATTTCAAGAAAACTCGATGTGGAAAAATAAATTCTCGGACCTGCGTGAAACACTCGAGAAAATGGAAAGGATGACAAATGACAGCGCAGATGGAAACAGCAACAACACTTCAGAAAATGAAATCCTTAAAGTGTGGAATTCTATGCCAGATAATTTTAAGTCTATGAAAGCCCTTGCTATTGCTTTGCTCCCTTTGTTTGGATCATCTTATACTTGTGAGCAGCTCTTTTCAGCTTTGAATCGACCCTGAGGATCTATTTTTTTTGTCTATGATGGAAAAGGCTAACGTTTTTCTTATGGCTAAAAGTACCCTTCTTTTTTGTCTGTAGGGGATATGGTGGATGATGTAATCTAAAATTGTCAACCTGGTTCACATGAGTTTCCTGGGCCCTGAATATATCTGCTCCGGTTTTTAGGGTGGTACCTCACTA
The DNA here is from genome assembly GCF_040894005.1 of Engystomops pustulosus. Lineage (NCBI taxonomy): Eukaryota > Metazoa > Chordata > Amphibia > Anura > Leptodactylidae > Engystomops > Engystomops pustulosus. Next base: position 129,878,008 of record NC_092412.1, on the reverse strand, counting down.
GCATTTTTAAGAATTCGTTGTCTGAACATAATAAACTTAAATCCCTCAACAAAAGAAAACATACCAAAATAACGCATCAACTTTCCTGGAGAAACCTTGCCACTGGGTTTTCTAGGGGGGAAAATCGTGCATGTTAGATTCATCTAACATAGAACCAACCGTACCAGCTCCACCATAATGGTCACATCATACCCATGGGGTTATAGTGAGCTAAACACTATAATGTCCAGCAACATTTGAGAAAGTTCCAGTTTATGTTAACGTCTGCCATTCTTCTTCCATGTGAGGCTGATGAGATTTGCTCGTGGCCAGTTCTTCATCTGTTGGCAGTCACCATTCTTCCATTAATTGAAGAAGTTTTGTTGGAGACGTAACAACAAATTTCCTTCCATCTTTATTTATTATCATTTTTACTGGGAATTCCCATTTATACGGTATAGTACGGGAACAAAGTATCTTTGCTGCTCCTGGGAATTCTCTGCGCCTTGCTAAGGTAGTCGCTGACAGTCCGTAAACAAGGCAATATCCCTAAATCTTCCAGGCAATTCTTTTGTGTCTCTCTGTTCTCATGAGCTTTTTTTTAAAGTGGAAAAAATGCAGTCTAGCGATGACATCTCTTAGGACACCTAGTGGGAGATTCTTAGCTTTGGGTAGTCTATGCACCCGATCAATGAGCAGGTCTGCCTGGGGAGTGTCAAGGAGGATAGCCACAAAAAAATGTGTTAAAAAAGCAGTTCTTCTTGTTTAATAGTCTCGGGTATTCCTCGAAATCTCACATTATTTCTCCGAGATCTATCATCAACATCTGCTAGCTTCAAGCGCAATTCTAACACTTCTTCCTCTAAATTGTTACTGAGATTAACCAGCTCGTTGTGAGCCATTGTTATCTCCGCCATCTTGGATTCCACATGATCCGTACGTTTTCCTAATGCTGTGCATTCAATACGGAAGGTTTGTAATGCTGATTGTAAATCATGGTGTAATGATGAGCGTAGCTCACTGAGCAGGAATTTCAAAAGAGATCTATGTATAGCTATCACCGGTGACATTGATTGCTGGCCATGGCTCACCTGTAGCATTGGGGCAAGTGATGAGGTAAAAGCCTCCTGGCCTACGATAGGAGTAGTAGGTTCCTGGGATAGTGCCGACAAGAGCAGTGACTGCGTGGGAGAGGACGCTTCTGGGAACGAGCAGGGGAGTCCGAATGCTGGGATCTCTGTTCCATTTCCCTCATGCTGCCGCCGCCGTTTCGCTGGTCCCTTTTTCTTCTTTGCTTTACTCATGTAACCGGAAGGCTGTGGAGAGTTTCACCGTCTTTAACAGCCGCTTCGTGGAGTGTGGAGCACGAAGCACAAGTTATCATGTATTACTCCATAATCCTGGAATAATCCTGGAATTTCTCTCAGCTACTCTTAGTCTAGAAGGACCTTCAGATCTGCCCATATTTGCATTGTTCTCCTATTCACCAGTTGGATGACAGCATACCCCTGTTGGGTGTTCCCCCATTTAGTGGACTTTCACATATGGGAATCAAATCTCTACTCTACCTTTCCCTACTCCAGGGGGCTGCTTGATATATTTCAGTGGTGGTTGATCTCAGAGGGATATCTTCATTATGCAAATTTAGGTAACTTGAGTAAGGGGTCTTTGGCTTGTCTAACTCCTGATACCCATGATAGTTGGTGGACTTGATGAGGGGCACCACATAACACGCAATAAATGACAAGAGCAGAATCACAATCCCTAATATCAGCCCCACTTAAAGGAAACCCTTCCAATCCTCCATCCACAAAGTGAAGGACAAAGTGTCCACTCCAGAGTTTCTCCTGAGTTCCCTGGACAGTCCTCCAATCTTTTCAAGGGCATGGATAATGGATCCATAGGGGGCAATGTCATCTGGGATGTACATGCAACAAGCCACTCTCACCATCTTACAGACTCCTCCCTTCTCAGCAAGGGTCATGTCCAAAGCCATGCGGTTCTGGAAAGCATCTTGGATATAATTCACAAATCTCTGTTGATTACAATAAAAACCGTTAACCCAATCAATATTTTGCTCATAGCTCTCTGGGGAATAATGGACTCTAGACCTGCCCATATCTGATTGTGGGCCTTTGAACTCATCTGGGACCCCCCTCAGTACTCATACTGTATCTATATAAACATTGTTATGTAGGTGCTTCTCTCTGACCTTCAGAATCCCTTGGGATTCTCTACCTTTTCTTTGTGTCCGATCAAACATATCCCTGGGGATCACAAGGAAGAAATGCACAAACTTTATCACAGCACACTCACCTTCCCAGCCTCTAGGCAGGCTTGACCTGACTCTCCTATCCCCACAAATCCAGTACACATCAACACTTCTATTACAGGGCTACTTGTGCTGTCACTGTTAAAGAAGGTAATTGTCTTGTTGCACCAACCATAGGTAAAGTCTCCTACCCTACATACAGTGATAGTCATGGTTGGGGTGTCCCTGAGCATACAGTAAGTCCGAAAAGACTTGCTAGCAAGAAGAATAAGTAAATTTGTGATAGAAAGCGTGGAAGCAATGCTGGCTTCCCTCTAGCTTCACAGACGTGGCACTGGTCAGCAGGGCTTGGAAAGGACCATTGTAGTGAGGCTCCAGACTCTCTCTCTGGTGTGTCACTTTACCACCATGTAGTCTCCAGGCTTCAGGTTATGCATCCTGAGGTCTCTGTCTGGATCTGAAAAGGAATCAGAAATACTTTTGCAGACCTTTTCCTATCAGCTAGGGTCTGTGAGAAGTAGGGGCCTTGTCTGGGTGCACATCCAATAAGTACCTCAAAGGGGGACAATCCCATCTTTCTGTTTGGATTGGACCTAACTGAATAGAGGGCAGAAGGAAGGCACTCGGGCCATGGTTTCCCTGTTACTTCCATTGCCTCCCGTATCTCTAACTTAAGAGTGTTGTTTTGTCTCTCATTCCCACCACTAACCTGGGGATGGGAAGGGGTGGGCAGGGGGAAGGGGTGAGAAAAATCTCACTCACCAACCTCTTGGCTGTAGCTCTGGCAGTAGCCTTGGTCATGGGAAAAGCTTCTAGCCACCCTGGAAAGAGATCAATGCACACAAGCACATATTCCTACGTACCACTTTTTGGTAGCTGGATCAAATCCAGCTGCAGTCTCTGGAAGGGATACAGCGGCTTGTCACCTTCCGTGGGGTCTTTACCACCTTACCCTGGCGGTCACAGACTATACAGGCTTTCACTAGTCTAGTGACAGGGGTAGAAATGCCCGGGGCAAACCACTTGCGGTTTATGAGTACTAGCATGGCCATTTTGGATATGTGTGTGTGTCCGTGGGCTCTGGGCAGGCACATCCTCTCTCCCAGCATCCAGGTCCCATCGGCATCTGGGCTCCAGCTTTCCTCCACACTTCCTTCTCTTCCGATGAAACAGGACAGTCTCTGTTGTTCCATCTGTGCAGCTGCCTTCGCTACCCTATCGACCGCATACTTGCCCTTGGCTTGTGGAGTTACCAAATTGTGTGTGCTTATACTTTTATTATCCCCACCTCTTGTGGAAGTAAGAGAGCATCCATGAGCTCTTTAATCAGCGTGCCATGCTTAAAGGGGGTCCCTGCAGACGTGAGGAAATCTCTAGCCTTCCATATGGGTTTATAGTCGTGTTTAGACCCCAAAACTACACCCTAAGTATAGATGTTTGCCCCTTTACCTTCCACCACCTGTAGCGCTTCCCTGAGTGCCGTAAACTCCACCTCCTGCGCTGACCTGTGTGGAGGGAGTGGTTCTGCTTTTACTACCTCATGTGCACCACCAACCACTATATCCAGTGTAGAACCGTCTGTCTTCTCCTGCAGACCTGGAGCCATCTATGAGAAAAAACTCAGCACCCCCCCCCCCCGCCCCCTCTGAATCCTGGAAGACTGGTGACAGGATTCAGGGCTGTGCAGCTTGTCAGTGTGACGCTCTGGGGCATCAGGAGTGTGAGCTGTCTGGCCTTTGCTCAGATGCTTGGGCTTTACTTGGGTGAGGACACTGTGCAAGTCATGTGGGGTTTACACAGTAACTGAGTGATCTAGGATCAACTCACTGGCCTTGCTGAGCAGGTTACTGGCTGCAGCTACTAACACATGAGGGGCTCCCCTCATGACTGAGTCTAACTGGGCTTAATAGTGGGCTTAATAGGCCACCACGTTCATGGGCTAAGAAACCTGTGGCGTGGCCTAGATACTCAGTGCAAAATAAAACAAAAGGTCTGGTTCAGTGGGGTTTGCCTAGGGCCGGGGCAGACAGGATTTGCCAGCTTAAGGCTATGAAATGCATCAATTGCCTCCTGACTAACGGAAAATGGGGAATAGGCAATGCAATCATCAAAGGGGCAGCATCAGGCTGGAGGCAGAAGACCTTATCCCAGGCCTGCAGTAGCTGGCCAGTGCTAGAAACATGTGAAGAGGCTAAGGGCCTTAAGGCAGGGGCATATTCTGGACTGCCATCTTTCTTTCCTTTCGGGTGTCTGCCTGTGGCTGAGAAGCAGTGGCCTAGGACCACCTTCTCCTGGCAATACTGGAGTTAGTCTCTGGAAGCTTTGCAACCCTTCTGGAACAGAAAACACATAAGGTGCATCCTGGCAAACCTGAAAAAATGGAGGCATAAAAACAAGAGAATATCCAGTAAGGGGCTAGTCTGCCAGTCTACTCCCTGTAGAGCCAAGGAGTACTGACTTGGTGAGTTTTACCCCTCCCCCCCCTCCCCCGCCCTTGTGGGAATCTGCACCATGTATTCTGGAATACTGAACTGGTAAAGGCAAATAGGTACTGTAGGGGCACAGAGAGGGAAACATTTGACAAATCAATTAGTGAAGAATGTGGCACTCTTGGGGATGACTGCATGTGTGGGGTTTGTGGGTTAGGTAGCACTAGGCTTCAGTACACTCATTGGCAGCTTGGAGGTCATGGATCATCCTACATGTATCCGGCTGTTCTTTCTGGGTCTTTTTCTTGACTGGGAAAGAGTTAAACCTTCATCTGGCTAGCAGGGGAGGAGTCCCACTTCAGTTATACAATGAGAGGAGCTAACTCTGTCTGGGGGGTCTACTTGCTGACATTACCACCCCCCTAGTCCCTTCCTTTCGGGGGTGCTCTGTTTCCTAGAATGTGGCCACTCACTTCAGTCCCTTCAATAATGTCTCCTCCCTGCTAGTTGAAGCATGCCCACTTGGGTCTGGCTGTCACAGGACCGCAACTTTTGTCAGTCTCACTTTGGCGGTGGTATGCAAAACTGGTCTCTCTGTTCCTCACAGTCTTATCAGTCCCTCTGTACACAAGTCTGGCAGAGATGTCCCCAGTCTGTTAACACCTTTGGTAATAATCCTTTACAAAACAGCTGGCAAAGTACACTAGATGTAAACTTTACTGTCAGGTCATACCCCATATGTCCAAAAGCTGTTCCCTGCTTTATCTCATCTAGACATATGGGATTCTCCCTTCACTATCTCCAGTCCAGTGTTCTACTCTATCTATAAAGTTCTGTCCAGACTGCAACGTCTCAACAAAATCCAGGTACACTTAGATTAAGTGTTGGTCTGTATGAGGAGTATATAGGAGGACATCACGTGGCATACAGGGCAAACTGCATTACCACTGCCTGTGATAACAAAACACAGCATTCCAAGCAGCTCAATATGGAGAAATTCTGCTTTCTGTGCACTTCAAGGTCAGGTGCCTGTCAGTTCTTAACATAACACAGACACAGATAACGCAGCTAAACAACCCCCTCCACCTCCCTTGTTAACGTTTTAAACGCCAGAAAGCAGGTACCAAAGACATTGCAACACTTTTTATAGTAATTTTTCTCTAATCATCAGGATCAAATAAGTTTTAACTGGACCATAATAAAACAAGCAATGTTTGTTTCCAAGAATCTGAGCAGAGATCTGGAATTAGTGAAAATATTCACTTGTGGCAGCTCTTATTCCAGACACTTGTCAAGAATCTCCAAGGGTGCTCAGCTGCTAAACTACAACAAAAACCAGGTGTTTTCTACAACTATTATCCTCAACCAGCCTTTATGGCTGCCAACAGAGTAGAGTCATAGGCAATTAACTTTCAGGGATTTAAACTGTTCTATGATGGCCACTGCTGAAGGATGATATGGCGTGTCTTCTTCTCTAACCACCAGATACAGGGGTGGAGTCTACATTGAAATTCATCTATTCCTGTAAAAGCCTGTGAAAAAAAGATCTTCATTAATGCAATCAGGTGTCCATGTTCCCAGTTGATAGATCCAGCATGCCTCGTCTAAGTAGTTCAGGGATTAAGTCTCCTCCCCTGATGTTAGCTGATACCAAATCCAAGCCCACAACCCTTAGACCCACATTCTTACTGGCATGGAGATTAGGAAAATGGACTGCTACAGTGGAGAGCGTTAAACCTTGTGAGAAATGTGTCCCTCATTGGTAATGCTGGATAGATGTTGCTGTATTTTCTTTCTCAGCTCTTGCATAGTTTGTCCTACATAGATCTTCCGACATGGGCAAATCAAGGCATATATGACCTTCTTGGTTTTGCAGTTCACATAATTTCATAAGTAGAATTTCTTGGCGGTAGTAGGATGTACAAATTCACGGGTAGCTGGTAACAAGGGGCAGACGGACCAATTTCCACAGGAATGAGAGCCCTTCAGTTTAGCGCCTCCCCCCAATGATCGAGTCAGGCGTACAAAATGACTGTTGGAAAGATTGTCCTTTAAGTTCTTAGCCAGTCTCGCTATAAGTGTGGGTCTTTCCGAAATTAATGGTCGCAGGCGCGGTTCTGCACGTAGGATATTCCAATTCTTAGATAGAATTGTGCAAATGTCAGACCATTGATTATTATATACGTACACCACACCTAGATGGAATTGGGTTGTCTTGTTCTTAGTAGTTAGGAGTTCTTCTCTCCGAGAGTCCTGAGCCTGAATATATGCATTAGAGATTGATTTCTTAGGATAGCCTCTATTCAGGAATCTCCCAGTTAATTCTAGTGCATTTTTTGGGAAATCCTCCTGTCAGGTACAACATCTTGATCCAGATGAACTGTCCTACGGGTATACCGGTCCTCAGATGGTTCGGGTGGAAACTGCTATGATGTAGCAGACTGTTGGTAGCCGCTTTTTTACGATACAGATCCGTAATTAATCCACCATTTGTCTTGGTTATCTTTAGGTCCAAGAAGTCGACCATATCCTGCAAAAAATTAGACGTCAGTGCTATGTTCAAAGAGTTGACATTCAATTCAGAGATGAATTCTTGTCACACTTCTAAGGGCCCATCCCACAACATTAGTGCCAGCTTTTTACATGTAGCTGAAACTTACTTAATGGGTACACGTGCTCATCCTCTCACCACCCCAAAAAGAGGTTAGTGTAGGAGGGTGCGCACTGTGCACCCATCACTTTCCCAGACACCTGTTTATAGAATCGATGGTCAAAAACAAAATAGTTATGTCTCAAGAAATACTCTAATAAATCAAATGCCGTCTTGCATCGCCGTTTATACTCTGATCTGTTTTCTGTATCGGCTGTGCCTTCTTTTATCTGAGATACAGCCTTACTTGAGACATGTCTCATTTTTTGTATTCATTATTTATTGATGAATCACTCTTCACTAGGGATTTTTTGCCATGCCCCTTTGTTAGTGGACAGGTATAGCACTGTGTTGTACCACTCATGGTTTTTTTTGTGTCTACTCACCAAAATATAAAAAATGTTTTCATTGCACCAAAATATTATTACACGTCTTTGCGACAATGGAATTGTTATACAAGTATTTCCACCGATCGTATGACTTATATTCATATGTAACTATTGGGTTGATGTGCTGGAACTTAGATATGAGGTGGTGTGCAAGCTCTTCGCAGTTTATATATATTCAATTCAGCGATCATGACTTGCGATATTGGCGAGAGAATTCTAACATCTTGCACTAAACTATCGCTCCAACTTAGCTATTGGACCACTGCCTAGATGATGTGCTATACGTACTTGGGTATCTTTGCAACTCTATTATTTTAACTGCATACGCCCATATATAGACCTCTAAGCAATCATTGACTAGAGGGTGGATCAGGTATTAAGGGTTTGCATATACAGCGCTTAGCAACAGAATATTGTGATATTTATTGAAACTCTATCTTGGAGCAAATCACTTCCGGTTTTGGCGTGCTGCAACTGGCGGCGCTTTACTGATTAGCCATAACACGTGTTTACAGGTACGATGGGGGGATATTTATGGTAGAGCGGCATTCCATAGGGCACTTATGGTTCTCCACTCTCTTCACAACTATTGCATCACCCCGACATTAGACAGCACGAGACGCTGATTTATGCACTCTTTCACCTGTACATTGACTCGTAATGTATGAGAGCCTTGTGCTCTTTCTTGGTCAGCTATTGATACATTAGATATTAGACATTTGAATATTGTTCAGGTATAGATTTGTATATATGCACTTGGTCTTGTGCTGTGCCTGGGATTTTTTCACATGTGTTTTGTCTTATATACTTACCAGTAGGGGTGATTCATGTATTCTAAAAGAAAAAATTTTTATCGCACTACCCTGACATTAACATTGATATAAAATGGACAGTGGGCGTGCTGATGGCGACATACAGGTGCTTAACTGTATCAGCAAATTTGAACAAGACAGAAAGTAGCACCAAGCACCAATCCACACTGTAGCTATAGATGTTTGAGTAAAAAAAAAAAATTTTTCACAAATATTCCCGGGATATTCAACCACTTAAAAGGTATACCTTAGTGCAAACACTTGAAGTATAACAGTTAAAATAAAAATAATATATTATACATAGAAATATACACACTCTTTAAGACCTCAGGCTGGGCTAAAAAAGAGGCAAAAATGGCACTAATAGGGCCCAAGTGCACATTTCTGCCTTTCAAAAATAGAATATAGACTACAAAAATGTGGTCCGTGGATACTATGATTGTGTCACGGGTGGACCCGCGACCCACATCGCGGGTCGCGGGCTCACCCGTGCCTCTCGCTCCCCACAGGCGCCGCACCAGCGCGTCTCACCTCTCCCGGCTCCTGAGTCCCGGCCTCGCTCCGTGTGCGCGCGGTCCCGCGCCTTAGGGCGCGCACGCGCGGCACTTCCAGGAAATTTAAAGGGCCAGCGCGCCATTAATTGGCGCTGGCCATATTGCCCAAATCTATATAAGCCTGCCTCTTCCTGCAAGCCCTGCCGGATCTTTGTGCCTCATAGCCTTAGAGAAAGCTCTGTTGCGATTTGCCTGCGTTCCAGTGTCTCCTGCGTTCCAGTGTATCCTGCGTGCCTGACTCCCTCCGTGTTCCTGTGTTGCCTGACTACCTCTGTGTTCCCGTGTACCAGTGTCCCTCCGTATTGCTGTCGTGAGTTCTGTGTTCCCGTACCCTAAGTCATACCCTTTTCTAAAAAATGTCCTCATAAGGTGATTTCATCACAGATGAGTGGTGCTGAGTGATGAGTTAAGAACCAATAGTTTATAAAAGTCTGTAATGGACGCCGATCGCGTTGCAGTCCGCTCCAAACCTTTGATGACGCCAGTTTGGGTGGGCTTGGTGGGCTTGGTTGAGCAGCACGTCTTGCAGCAGACAGTTCATAGGATAGGGTCATGAATTTTGTTCAAATCTAGTGAGGGCTAACTAGAATCTATTGAGGAGCCTGTAATAGTAAAGCAAATTACTTCATATGAACAGTTTGGGAGGTCTCTATGAGCAATACGCTCATTTATAGCGATATAGAAACCTTTGAGGGAGAATTAATCAATCTCTTACATTACATTACACTACATGTTCTATAGAGCTTCCTAATAGAATCCTTCGCCATCGACTCTTCCTTACACTGTCTGTTTACTTTTAAATAATGTTCCTTTGTTACCAATTCTTAAAAATTAACCTAATAAAAGTAAATTTTTACTAATTAACCCTGGTGGATAAAGGGTATTTGTGATCGCAAGCCCTGCGACTATTGGTGTTTAAATATAGTAATTGATTTCCCATCCACCATCGGTTTATATACCAATGTTCTCCCTTCTTTCTGAAGGGGAGCTTTTGTGGTGTATGAAGAGGCTCACAAGGTTTCTGCAGATTCGTTACAATGAGCCAATGGCTCATTGTAATGAATAATGTTAAAAAAATGCCATATACTGCAATACAGTAGTATTGTAGTATATGGTAGGAACGATCAGACAACAGGGTTAATGTACCCTAGAGCAGTGGTGGCAAACCTATGGCACGGGTGCCAGAGGCGGCACTCAGAGTCCTTTCTGTGGGCACCCTGACACACCAGACAGAACTCAAAGAATCTTCCTGCAGTTCCAAGCAACTTAAAAGATGCTGCTTTCAGTCATATTTTGATACTTCCCTTGTTACTTTGGACTGTAGGAAAAGGGAGAATGAGTAGACAGGGCCGAATTATCTCTCGAGGACCTTCTGCTGGCCCCACGATTTTCTCTGTAAAGAGGGAGACTGGAAAGAAGCTAAATGATGAAAATTTTCCATCTTTCTACTGTGTTGCTGTCCTCAGGGGGCCAATATGATTGGAAATTGTTGAACAGGGAGAAAAAAGTTACTGCTTTATTTTTTGGTTGGCACCTCGCGATAAATAAGGGGGCTTTTAGCCTGGAGTTTGGGCACTCGGCCGCTAAAAGGTTCGCCATCACTGCCCTAGAGTGTAAAAAAAAGTTTAAAAAACTTAAAAGTTCAAATCAACCTTTTCCCTAGAACTGATATAAAACATAAGCAGTAAAAATTGGTTTCAATAAAATAGATATCTAAAAATGTCCAATCTATCAAAATATAAAAACTGTTATTGCGGGCGGTGAACCTCACAATGGATAAAAGTGCCCAAATGTCTGAAACGCGACTTTTACTCCATTTTACATCATTTAAAAATTTCAAAAAAGTGATCAAAATGTTACACAGTCCTCAAAAAGCAATTAAAACATCAGCTCATTTTGCAAAAAATGACACCTCACACAGCTCTGTACACTAAAGTATGAAAAAGTTATTAGCGTCAGAAGATGGTGAAAATTTTTTTCTTTTTCGTACACATTTGTTTAATACATTTTTGAAAATTAAAGTGCAATAAAGCCTATATGAATTTGGTATCCCCGTGATGGTACTGAACCAAAGAATAAAGCAGAGGTGTTATTTGGAACGCAAAGTCATTTTTTTTTTTTTAAATTTTTCCATATTTTGATATTTTTTCCAGCTTTCCAGTACATGGCAGGGAATAATAAATAACGCTACGGAGAAGTAAAAATTTTTATGCACAAAATATGCCCTCACACAGCTCTGTAATGAAAATGAGCGAAAAACCCTGCGCTCTTATGGGGTTAAATCGCCACATACAAAAATTCACTAAAAATGCCAAGTCACTAGAGCCTTTTCAGGCCACGTCATTGAGGGGTTAAACATATGGGTGACTAAATAAATAATTTAAGTGAACTTTGTTCTGCTTGTACTTGATCAGTTGAATGCCTAGAAGGCTAGCCTTTTGAAGTCTGTTCAGCTATCATTTGAGAAGTTGTAATACTGTGCTGCTCAATCACTTGTTTTTTTTTTTTAAATTGCATTCTTATATTCTAACACATGAGGGCGCTATGGTATTACACAAGTGCTTCCATGCTAGAGTGTTTAACTTACCCAAGCTAATAAATTGTAGATTAATTTCTATAACTGACTTTCACTGATTAAATACCAGTTCTATAAAAAAAAAAAAAAAGGTTCAATCGATTATATAAAAGGTCTCAGCGGTATGTAACACTTCATTCAGCATGGGGCCCCCTCCCACAACAATATATGTGAAAAAAAGATATCACTCTCACATACACAACTGACCACACTGCATCCCCTGCATACATCATATATACCCCTCACACCACAACTGACCACACTGTGCCCCCATATATCATCTATACCCTCACACAACGACTGACCACACTGCGCCCCCACTTATACCATATATACCCCTCACACCACAACTGACTACACTGTGCCAGTTGCGTTTTAAAACTCACCAATATCCCACCATGTGATCAGACTCAGGGCGGATTCCCACGTGGTGTTTTCGTAGTGTTTTTAACCCCTTACCAACGCGTGCTGTAATAGTACGGCGTGCGTCGGGTGCAGGTACATGGAGAGGGCTCACAGGGTCTCCATAGCCGGCAAGTCTTTGCTGAATGTTGCAGCAAAGACTTATTGGTAACACCCGCGATCGCCATTGGCAAAGCTGCCAGCAGCTTCAAAAAGATGGCGGCGCATGGGTTCCCTGTGACGTCATCTGGGAGCGGCGATTGGTTGCCATGACAGCCTTGGGTGTTCCGAAGACCCAAGGCTGTCTCGTTTTAACCCTTTCATTACAATGTGCTATTTGCACGTTGTAATGCATGTGGTGGAAAACCCACACAGTATGGCAGTATATGGTAGGATCGATCCTGCTATAGTATGGCAGTATATGGTAGGATCGATCAGATAACCTAGGGCTAAAGTTCCATAGGGAGTCTGCAAAATAGTAAAAATAAAAGTTAACAAAAAAAATTATAATAAAAAAACATAAAAATTCAAATCACCCCCCTTTCCCTAGAACTGATATAAAAATAAACAATAAAAATTATGAACACATTCGGTATCGCCACGTCCAAAAATGCCAGATATATCAAAATATAATAACAGTTTTTCACCCCATAACGGAAATAGCACTCAAAGTCGAAAATGGCCCTTTTTTGGCATTTTGAAAAATATAAAAATTCAATAAAAAGTGATCAAAAGGTCGCACAGTCCTAAGAGTGGTATCATTGAAAACGTCATCAAAAGTACAAAATGACTCCACCTACAACACCGAAGTTTGAAAAAGTTATTAGTGCCAGAAAATGGCAAAATCAAAACATTTTTTTTTTGTACAGGAGGTTTTAATTTTTGTAAATGTATGAAAACATTCTAAAACCTATACAAATTCGGTATCCCCGTGATCACACCGACCCAAAGAATAAAGGAGACATGTCATTTGGGGCACACAGGGAAAGCCGTAAAATCCAAGCCCACAAGAAAATGACGCAAATGCGTTTTTTTCACCATTTTCACTGCATTTGGAATTTTTATTCTGCTTCCCAGTACATGGCATGGAATATTCAATACCATCACTATGAAGTATAATTTGTTATGCAGAAAACAAGGTGTCACAGATGTCTTTTTACGTGTAAATGTAAACATTTTTCAGATGCATTTTTTGATGTCCAAACCAGGAATAGGAGTAACACTTCCCAATGATGAGTTCATTCCCATTATAATCCACACCTGCTTTTGGATTCAAAAATGGCATCTGAAGAAGCTGAATGATATTACCGGATGGGGCATTAGGGCATTTTAATTATTATTATTATTTTTTTACTGTTTTATTGGAATCAAAAGGGAACCCCCTTGACTGGTGTGGAGGGTGCCGATTGTCTGGGTGAGTATCTGGTAATGTCCTATATGTTGTACTTCACAACAGTATCAACAGCTCCATGCTGTAATAGTATGTCAAGGGATTTTAAAGGGTAAATGATATACTAATGCATTATTCAGTGACCGTATCCAAGACAAGCAGTGGGGGAGATTTATAGTGAATTTATAGAATTATATTAAAACACAGTCATTAACTGAAAGAAACAGCTATGTAGGAGGCTAAATACTGTTTTGGAAACACCATACACCATGGCAAGACTAAGCATGGCAAAAACAGACAAGGAAGGGAATGTATAATTGCGGCTAGACAGTTTTCTGTCTTCAAATATTGTCACAACTGCATATTTTGTAATTTTTAAACAACCTACTCAATTTTTCACTTACACCAGAATTATGATGTAAATCCAGGTGTAGAAAAAATATTTGAAAAATATTTCTACTGAAAAGTTAGTATTTTATGTGCAAATCTATTCCCATCCACCAGGGGTGCAGGAAAAACTAAGTGACTAGTTGTGACTTTTTTTGCCAATGTTTAGTAAAAATAATTGCAAATCCTCTTTAGACAACAATACTCCATGTACTAAATTAAAACCACATGTAGCATAAAAAATATTTCTGCCTAATGATAAATATTTTCCAGGTATACTGCATCAGCAAAGATTTTAAAGTAGCATTTCAAGATGTGCAGTTCTTCTGTGCAAGATCTTGGACCATTGGCATAGTAGTGAGCCAAGGAAACAGATTCAGCAGACCATTTTCTTTCAAAATGAGTTTAAGTTCAAAATGAGTTTAATGTTAAGCAGTGCCATCAGCTCACAATTGGCTTAGAATTGGCTCTCACAAAAATCTGTTTGTTAGCCAACGAGTGAATAGCAGTGCAATAATGAATGTTTTCAGACAACATGGATGATGAAGCTTCCTTGCAAATTTAGCATTTCAATTCAGAATATAGAGTTGGTGACTTAGTTAGTATTATACACAAACAAGAAAGTGTAGTCAGCTCACCCTGATGGAAAGGCTTGTAGCACCTGAAAAGATCCACGCACGGATCACTCTGGCTTGAGAGCAACAACTTGAGCAAAAACAACAAGAAGGGAAAAACCTCTTCACACGATTCAGCTTTCAAGGAGACACCAGGTAATAAAATCTTCAAGGCTTTATTTTTATTTAAAAAAGACACATCATAGCCACGGGATACACATGTCACAGCAAAGCGGTCTACGCGTTTCGGATATCACATATCCTTATTCATGACAGTCATGAATAAGGATATGTGATATCCGAAATGCGTAGACCGCTTTTTGGATCATGTGTTTTTCCCTTCTCGTTGTTTTTGCTCTAGTTAGTATTATGTCTCATGCAAATGACCATAATGGGGGCTGTGATATAGCTGCACAATTTGTAGCCAGATCACGTCTATGGAACCCTATCATGTGAGGTAAGACAAATATCAGACATGTTCTAAATTTTAGAAAATGAGTTCTGACCGGAGCTCCCGATTCCCTTGCTTCCGTGTGTCTTTCTGTTCCAATATGTCACTCACAAAATAGAGCAGTTCACACTCCTCCAGCACAAATTCCTGAATCCTCCGATAAGAATATACCGCTATTCAGACCAACACTCCTGCGTTTTTCTTGTGACCTCCTCCGGATGCAACATATGTTGCGGTAGATCGCTGGAAGAAATTCACCCACAGATAGCGTAGTACAGTTTACGCTCAGGATTTATTTAGGTTAAAAACATACTCACAAAAGAGCGATAAAAATGTGCATATAAAACTCCAATATGGGACGCCAGCTGCACGTTCTCGCCCGACCGTGGGTTTCGCCCGGTTTGGCTTCTTCTGCGGTGTTGCTAGCGTCCAGTCCCAATTACTCTTTAAACCCAACATATACTCTAATAGTTCAACTTACATTGAGAAACATTTATAGATATATATTTACAACTTGTTCGTTCCTATACATATTTACTTTCACTGTAGTTTTTTGTACATTACTCTTTATAAAACCAATTCCTCAACCATACATTGTTTATCCACTCTATTCATTTTATTTATAGACCACAATGCACCATTTTCCATAGTAGCCAATCCTAATCTATGGTAGGGAATTCACACCATCCAATCCCCAGCCCCACAGGTGTGTCGCCTGGATGATGTGAATTCCCTACCGTAGATTAGGATTGGCTAGTATGGAAAATGGTGCATTGTGGTCTATAAATAAAATGAATAGAGTGGATAAACAAATGTATGGTTGAGGAATTGGTTTTATAAAGAGTAATGTACAAAAAACTACAGTGAAAGTAAATATGTATAGGAATGAACAAGTTGTAAATATATATCTATAAATGTTTCTCAATGTAAGTTGAACTATTAGAGTATCTGTTGGGTTTAAAGAGTAATTGGGACTGGACGCTAGCAACGCCCCAGAAGAAACCAAACCGGGCGAAACCCAGAGTCGGGCGAGAACGTGCAGCTGGCGTCCCATATTGGAGTTTTATATGCGTATGAGTATGTTTTTAACCTAAATAAATCTTGAGTGTAAACTCTACTACACTATCTGCGGGTGAATTTCTTCCAGCGATCTACCGCAACATATGTTGCATACGGAGGAGGTCACAAGAAAAACGCAGGAGTGTTGGTCTGAATAGCGGTATATTCTTATCGGAGGATTCAGGAATTTGTGCTGGAGGAGTGTGAACTGCTCTATTTTGTGAGTGACATATTGGAAGAGAAAGACATACGGAAGCAAGGGAATCGGGAGCTCCGGTCAGAACTCATTTTCTATGTTTTACAATTTGGGTTTACTGGATCAACCCTTGACTGTTTGTAGCTCCATGAGAGAGGTGTGCAGCATATAGCTGTTATTGCTGTATTTTTTGCATGTTCTATATTTTGCTGGCAGTGGCTGCTTGGCTTTCTAGGGAGAGGAGCACTCAGCCCTCACTGGGATGGGAAGGGGGGAGGGAGACACAGTCCAATCCCATAACACCCCTAATGTTAAATCTAAACACCTCAAGTGTGGTATAAGGTGAGAGGTATCCTGATTGGAAGCATTGGCACGATTGTTCCATCTTCTTCATCTCCAATCAAAAGCTATGAGACGTTAATAAAAATCAGACACAGATACCTCTCTGGAGGGAGGAGAATATGCAGATCGACCCCTCTCAGTGACATCACAGTCAGGGGGTGGGGGTCAAAAACCCACTGGGTTTAAATTAGTGAATTTAGAAGGCTTAGTCAGTCTTGGGAACTCTGGCATACAAAAGGAAAGAAAGGAAAGAGCCAGCTACTTGTAAACAACTTATATTTATTAATTATCAAAAATATATAAATCACAAACAACCCAAACCCTTGATAAAAACACTTAAAAGTACAAAAAAAAATGTGTACACAAGCAAGCAATTGCAGGTAATGGCCCCACCAACTAGCTCCCTCAAAGTGTGAGACTGCCCTAGGTAACAATACACATCACAAGCATGGCAAAAAATACTACAGGGGATATAAGAATGATAACGAAAAGTAACCCAGTGCAGTTGGTGCCGTGGTGCAGGAATCGTCTCATGCGTTCCGCAGCCAATAAGTGACTTCCTCAGGGGGTAGAATGCACCAAACACTATGTGCTAGGTATAATATTCCCTACATAACTAATTGGCTGCGGATGGTCTGCATTAATGCTCGAGATAACACAAGTAGTAGTCTATGTGACTGGCTCTAAACAGAGTCTGATTTTTATTAACGTCTCATAACTGATGGATAACCGAATCTAAAAACAGACCACATATAACGTCTGTGCCAAAACGTCCCTCTATTCGCAGTTGACAGAATAGGTGGTGTTAATTTATTTGTGTTTTTTGTGTGTGAACTGTGTCTTAGGTTTCTCCTGTTTTTGGATTTATTGAGCCACACCCTGCTCTCTGCAGTACAACCCTGTCTTGCAAGGGATACAAATCTGATGGACAGCTGCTGCTGGAGTGTCCAGGAATTGCCTTATATACCTGCGTACTCCCGTCAGACATTAATAATAATAATAATAATATTAATTCTTTATTTATATAGCGCCCACAGATTACGCAGCACTGCACAAGGTATGCCAAATTGGTCCTTCCTGGTTCTTTAATGCTCTTGCTATTATTTTGTTTGCTATTATGTTTATTTGACTTCTGCTTTGCCTACCGACTATTCTATTTGCTATACGATTCTGTAACTTTGCTGCTCTCTTAGTTCTGACCCGATTTTGTTCGACTCTGCTTGTCCGTCTATCTGCTGTTTGTCTCTGTGTTGTGTATATCTGAGTGTGACTCTGCTTTCCCTGTCTCAGACTTGTGTTGGTTTTCTGTGCAACAGTGTGAACACTGGTCTATATCCGAATTCCTGTTACCTGTCCACTCCACCATCCAGCAGCTGCCAGACAGAGTAAGTGTTCCCTGTCACCCTGTAGGGTCTCTCAGGCACTATTAGGTTCCTGATAGTGGGTTCGGGCGGCTTATTCACTGCATGCTGGGCCATAGCCCGCAGAGACGTCGCAGGGTGAGTCCCCACCACATCTAGCACCAAGCCAGGTTGTGCTTGCGCTGTACAGGTTCTTTACACCAGATGATTTGTATGCATAATGACATAATAGATCACAAGATTTGTCAGTATAGTAACATAACTTAACATATGCTCTAAAGGATAAAAAAATTGCAAGTAAAAAGCACATTCCTATAGCAAAATCGAGATGCGTGTCCCAGAAAGAAGATATAAATAAAAATGTTAAAAACATATAAATGAGTGTAAACCGTAAAACTTTCCCTTGAATATAGACAGAGCAAAGTAAAACTTTCCCTTGAATATAGACAGGGCAATTTGAAATTACACAAACAGTTTTTATTAACTTATACTAATATAACCAGTCATGTGAAAGTGATGAAAAAAAAAGCCAATAACCATGAGAAAATGCATGGCTTGGATGGTAAATTGTTACAATTCGACATGGTGACCCTTGTTCAGCCATATCAAGTATAATTGAAAGAGACTATAGATTAATTTGAGCAACACTTTGTACAAAGGACAAGATGAGATGGGACAAAACAGATTTTGACAGACAGTCAGTCTATAGATGGAACCATCCAGGCGACTGAAAAAATTATGAATTACAAATCATCAATCTTTCAGATCACAACCTCAGTCCGATCACAATCTTGGTAATTTGCAGGGGACTTACTTTGGACAAGTTGGAATTTACATCTTCTTCTTTTGCAGGCTGGCTTTTAAAGTCATATAACACCAACCTACCATCATTGATTCTCTACCTGAGAATGTGAAACTATGTGAACAGGACGACCTCTCAGGTAGGCAAACTTACCTCTTACATACCCCCTCACAACTGACACCTAATTTGTCCCTTGTGCCTGCGACCCAGCTTTTTTATAACAACATTGTGAGGGATATTGAGAAACTCCCTTTGGACTAAAGGAAACTGGAGAACTTGACCAGGGAGGAGAGACAGGCCATTGGTGGACTCAAGTCAATCTAAAATTTGTCATCAAGGAGGCAGACAAAAGGGGTAACATAGTGATCAGGCCTAATGACCTCTTCATGACAGAAGTCGAACGACAGCTTTCAAATACGAAATACTATGCCCCGCAACCATCTGAACCTGCTGATGTTTTCAAACAAAATTGCATCTTCTCCTGGATACTGCCATGCAGCATGCTATTGCCAACAAAAGAGAGGACAAATTTATGTGGGTTCCCCATCCAGTGGTGCCTACTTTCTCCATGCTCCCTAAAGTCCACAAGTCAGTGACTCATCCACCAGGGAGACCTATTGTTACAGGGATAGGTGGACTCTGTGTGAAAGTCCAGCATGTACATATATTTCTTTCATAGTTTCATAGTTTATACGGTTGAAAAAAGACACTTGTCCATCAAGTTCAACCAAGGAAGGGTAGGGATTGGATGAGGAAGGGATTTAGGGGAAACAATTTTATATAGCATAACAATCAATGTTATTTAGGTGTAAAAAGGCTTCTAGACCCTCCTTGAAGCTCTCCGCTGTCCCTGCTGTGACCAACCCCTGAGGCAGGCTATTCCACAGATTGACAGTTCTCATAGTAAAAAAGCCCTATCGCCTCCGGTGATTAAACCTTGATTTCTCCAAACGGAGACAGTGCCCCCTCGTCATATTCCAGGTGTGGCTGAACCAGTGCCTTGTATAGTGGTAATATTACATCCCTATCATGAGAGTCAATACCACTTTTGATACATGACAAGATCCTACTAGCTTTACAGGCAGCTGATTGACATTGCATGCTGTTATTCAATTTATGGTCTACTAGTACCCCCAGGTCCTTCTCAACAAGGACACATTTTGCCTTTGGATTATTGGCCCCAGTTGCATAACCTTACATTTATCCACATTAAACCTCATTTGCCAAGTGGATGACCAAACATTCAGTTTGTCCAAGTCACCCTGCAGCCTATGAACATCCGCCATAGACTGTATTACACTACACAGTTTGGTGTCATCTGCAAAAATACACAGTGCTATTAATTCCTACCTCTATATCATTAATAAATATATTAAATAGTAGTGGGCCAAGCACAGAACCCTGAGGTACACCACTCATAACTGGTGACCATTCCGAGTAGGAATCATTGACCACAACTCTCTGGATACGATCCTTCAGCCAGTTTTCAATCCAATTGCAAATGATTTCTGCCAAACCAATAGCCCTAATTTTACCCATCAGGCGTCTATGAGGGACAGTGTCAAATGCCTTTGCAAAGTCCAAGAACACAATATCCACAGATGTCACATACTCCAGTATGTAGTCTTTTACTAACCCTTCCAATACTTTCCCCACAATGGAAGTTAAGCTTACAGGCCTGTAATTGCCTGGCGAAGTTCTAGAGCCCTTTTTGTATATTGGCACCACATTTGCCTTGCGCCAGTCACTTGGCACCACACCAGACATTACGGAATCCCTGAAGATTTTAGACAGTGGTACAGCAATAACAGAACTGAGTTCTTTAAGAACTCTGGGGTGTAACCCATCTGGTCCAGGAGCTTTGTACACATGGATTTTATTGAGCTTAGATTGGATAATGTCTACATTTAGCCAGTCCTAGTATATTACAGGGTGCATGACCCGCACTGGCACCACCCAAGTCAGAAGTTCTCTCTTCTATTGTATAAACGGAGCTAAAAAACCTAATAAGTATCTCCGCCTTCTCTTGGTCTCCAGTCACCGATGCCCCATTTTCAGAATAAAGGGGTCCAACCTGTTCTGACCCATTTTTTTTTTTTTTGCATTGATATACCTAAAAAATTTCTTGGGATTTGTTTTGCTATCTTTAGCCATCTGTCTTTCATTTTGTATTTTGGCTGATTTGATTTCCTTTTTACAGATTTTGGTAAGTTTCTTCCGTTGGTATTTAAACTACCCTCTTACATCAGGGATTCCACGGACCTAATTGCAAAACTACAAAATTTATCATTACCTGATGGCATATGGTTATTCACACTGGATGTTGAGTCTCTATACTGAAATATAGCACACACAGATGGCCTGAATGCAGTGGGAAAATCTTTGGATACTCATGGCGTCCTGCGGCATGATTCTTTTCTATTGGATCTCTTAGAATTTATATTGAAATAAAGCTATTTTGTATTTAATCGTACATTCTATAGGCAGGTGTCTGGTTCCACGATGGGTGCACGCTTCATACCTTCTTATGCTAACCTATTTTCAGGTTGGTGGGAGGGTTAGCAAGTGTATCGATCAGAGGGCTTCAGACAACATGTACTGGCATGGTATAGATTTATTGATGTTCTGTTATTTTGAAATGGTCCTTTTGGGAAATGCCTACAATTTGTAGAAGGTCTGAATAGCAACCCATAGAATATCATATCAAACAGAAACATTTCTTACAGGTCTCTGTGGACATGGATCTCAAAGTCCTTGTATAGGGGAATAGAATTGGAACCAGACATTTTCAAAAGACAATGGCTACCAACAGCCTTTTACACTATGCAGTATTTATCCCTGTCACCTGCGAGATGGAATTCCTGTTTGTTGATTCTTTTAGATTAAACTAAATTGTTCAGAAGATTGCAACTTCCGGCTACATGCTAAGGATTTACCCCAACGTCTCTTAAATCATAGGTATCCGAAGAGAACTATCTCAAGGGCATTTGTGGGGGCTCGTAATGTACCACGCGAGGACCTATTTCAGCCAAAAGAAAGACCAATGGGGGATAAGCCTAGGATTATTACAAGCTTTAATAATCAATGGACTAACATTTATACCACTGTTAGGGAAATATCCCCATCTCTGATGTGATGTGTGGGTCCAAATTATTGTATAGTACGATAGACCTTCACATGTTGTTTGAGAGGATTCCAATTTATTTAGGTAGCAGACAGTTTTAATAGGTTCTTGGGACAAAGGAACCTACTGAGCATGTCCACATTCCAAAAGCCTTTACAGGATGTATCTGAAAGATGATCTGTGTACGCGCGGGATGGTACTATGCATAGAGGTCTTTGTATTGATACATGGTAGGAGAACAAAATAAAAACACAGCTCATAGCCTGACATACCCATAACTTGAATTAGTCTTTCAATAAGCCACTTCCTTCTCTTGGAGGAGGTTTAAGACTATATGGTTCCTTTCCATGTGGGGCAGCACGGTGGCTTAGTGGTTAGCACTACAGCCTTGCAACACTGGGGACCTGGGTTCAAGTCCCAGGGTCAACATCTGCAAAGAGTTTGTATGTTCTCTCTGTGTTTGCGTGGGTTTCCTCTGGGTCCTCCGGTCTCCTCCCACAATCCAAAACATAATTATAGGTTGATTAGATTGTGAGCCCCATTGGGGACAAGGACCAATCTGGCAAGCTTTGTGTAGCGCTGCATACCTTGTGTGCGCAATATAAATAAAGGAATTGTTGTTATTATTATTAATTTGTTCAATTTGTATGCTAGTGTAACTGGTTATCGAGTTTGTGCGCGCTACTTGCCAGGAGGAACACAAATTACAGAATTATGTGAATTGTTGATCTAGCAATAGTATGCATGCATTGATCTGCCCATACCCCAGACCACTCAAGAAAAGGGTACAAAAACCCATCTCAACTATCACCTATGGGGAATTGCATTTCAAGCAAGGGAATGCTCTTTCATCTGTGGCCACGCACTTTTGTAGCTGCCATGCAGATAAGACCCGCAACATGAGGGTGGTTGGGCTAGACATCATATGCACCAATATCTGTAGTGGAGATGTCGCACTACTCCGCTGCAAATCCTGGTAGATTATAAACTTAATATCTTGGGAGAACTTCCATTCGCAGGTTTCTACAAGAGATAAACAAGATTTCATACATGAACGTAACAGGGGAATTTTCATTGTTGAACAGAATGTATATTTAATGCCTCGAGTTCAATCATCATTCTTCTCTCATTCCTTGATCATATAATTTATTATTTCTTTTTTATCTTTGGTCTCAACTGCTTTATTTACACTTATTTCAACATTGTATCCCTTGGATTGGGATTACTCCATATTTGTGAATCTTGTTAGTAGCTCTATCTGGGTCTCTTTTACCCACTTACTGTATTTTTTACCTATTTTAGGGTGTTCCCCTTTACTTTTTTTCCCCTCATCCTATCTTTGGCTTAAGCCCCTAACAGTCACATTGTTGGTCTTATACAATTTCTAATCATCTTGTTTTTTTCCCCCATGTGTAGCAATAAATTACTGTCTTGACAGCCTAAGACTATTAAACTAAATCCATCCTTGCTTTCAGCATTTCTAAGGCAACTAAATACTTACCTGTTGGATTAAGATGTACCCAGTGGGCCCATTTTTCAGATATCATCCTTCTCGACTGATGACTGTGGTTTAACACTTTTAGGTGTTCAAACGTGTCTACTTGGACTTCTACATTGGGGACTGTGACTGGATTCATTTTCATTGATATTCAATCCCCATAATTTTTAATTCATAACTCACTTTTTTGAAGCCCCAAATTACCTACATTTACATGTACATGAATACTGATGGAAACGCTGTCCTGTGCTGTCCATGTTGGATGATGAGACTACTCTGTTCGTATGACCATATTTTGGACTCTGAATTGCTATGAGATATTGGGGCAGAAGCTGTCTGAAAGTCCAAATATTTCTAGTTGCTCATGGCAACCAATCACAGATCAGCTTTCATTTTACCAATGAATATGCAACATCCCCCACTGGGGCCTACCCTTTTCTTGGGGCCTGGAGGCAGTCAGGGGCCCAGAATACTGGAGCGGCTGGGGGTTGCGGCCTAGGCACGCTAGTGTCATGGTGCTTGGTATGGGGGCCGGATGCAGGTCTCCAGCAGGTGGTGTGTGCAAGAAATTAAATGAGAGGGAGAGGCCGTTGTACTTAATCTCCCTGGGGCAACCCCTTAGTGTCCGTATTATATGTCCCTGGGTAGTGGATGGGAAAGCCCTTGATGGTATACAGGGACCAGACGGAGGCAATGTTGTGCAAAAGTAACTCACGTTTCTTTAATAGAACAACTGCAGGCAAACGTGCCAAACGATCTTGTACAGATGCCAGATTACTGGAGAGTCCGGGTTGCTGAGAGTGGTCATGGAGAGTGATCCTCAGGAGTAGTTCACCAGCCTGGTAGCAGGTGCAGGCTGGGGGTAGCTGTGTCCAATACTGGAAGCTGCAGCTTTAATCCTAGGAGGTATCACTGTGTGAGACACTGAAGGTGTATCTCACACCCTCTCTGGTCACTCAGTGTTCTGGAAGATGTCTGCTCTGGAAGAGAGCTATACTCCAAGAGGTGTGCTCCTATCTCAGGAGCTGGGACCTTAGAGCTCCTCATGTGGTGAGAGCTGGGCCTAAAGAGGTCTCTCTAGTAAGAGAGCTGTAACCTAAGAGATCTCTCTAGTAAGAGAGCTGGCTGGCAAGAGAGCTTGTCACTTCCTGTATAGGGGTTTATTTATACTCTGGTCAGGTGGTCTCACTCTCCAATCACACTCCAGCGTACAGATTGGAATATCATTGGATAACAGATATTAAACACAGATATAACCCTTGCCTGTTCAGGCAGTATCTACCACTGCTGAGTGCCTAAGACATATGGTATTCTCCTTATGAGCTGATCAGACTCACTTAGAGGAGTTCTATAGGGCCTCATTTGCAAGCACTCCTTTGCCTAGACATTGGCATGGGTGTTGCAAATATTTTAAAGAGGAGGCTGCTATGGGCAACTAAAAATATTCTGACTTTCAGACAGCTTGATTAGTATGCCCCATTGTTTGAATACCCAATCAAATTTGACCTAGATAATTTGTTTTTATTTTGTAAC
Source organism: Engystomops pustulosus (assembly GCF_040894005.1). Lineage (NCBI taxonomy): Eukaryota > Metazoa > Chordata > Amphibia > Anura > Leptodactylidae > Engystomops > Engystomops pustulosus. The sequence continues at coordinate 129,853,189 of NC_092412.1, read as the reverse complement.
AATTTATGTAAGGAGAGAGAAAACTTTGAGCAAGTCTCCATCCATATCAGTGGGTTCTTGAAATTGTTTGGAACTACCTCTCTTTTGAAACCCTGGTTTTTATTTAATCATGGCATAATGCATTCTTTCTGATTATTAATAGAGCATGCAAACTAGGAGAAAACCTAGCATGATACAAAAAGATAATGAAAGTACATGAATAAAAAAATATATAATATGTAGTAAAATGAATGGTGGGCATTTATCAAGTGTATTTCATGCTAGTCTTGAAATCCCTGTAGCCCACCACAGCATGCACCTAATAAATGACGAGGCACAGGCTTCTCCATGAATTATAAGTGAGGGAATGGAGGCAATGTAGCAATTTTTAATGTCAGAAAACTGGTGTGAGGCGTTGTGGCCTTCCCTAGCCTTGTTCATGCACCATTTCAGGAACTGTTTTGCAAAAGGAGTAAAAAAAGATTCAAATGCATATTTTGCACCTTTGTATACGCCAGAAAGGTGATTAGAATTGCCCCCCAATATGTGAGGGGAAGCAATAGTCCAGGACACCACCCTCACCTTCCACCACCCCTCTGTCCAAGCCCTCAATAGTAATAAGCAATATCTGCATCTTAAAGACGCACATACCGCTGATTACTGGACACAGGAAGCACAATATTACCATTGCCTGAATCCTATGTATGACCTAGGGTTGTGATAAATAATATGATGATGAGATTGAATTGTAGCCAGTCCACTTTATACCACAGACGGACAACCTTGGTTCTTCTTCCAGAGATTAAGCTCTACTTTATTGGATTTCAGACCCAGAGACAATCCGACAATAACAATGGTGATATAAGCAGTGGTGATATCTCCAGATGGAGCAGATTGCAGATATAGATGAATGTACCACAATACCCAGATGTTATACCTTCATTCATGTATATATTGTCCATTCAGACCCACAAAACAATCAGCCCATCTTGGATTCAGGCCTGCATCCCTATCATTTTCATCTATATCCTTCTAACTCTTCTTACACAGAATATTTGTGGAAGATATCTTATTAGTTGAAACTAAGGTGCAGTTGGCTAGTTATTTAGTAAATTGAAACAACCCTGGAGGTAGTCATCAAATTACCACCAACTCTTTGCATCCCCTCAAGGAGATATTATCTGTTCCTGTTCCCATCTACATCAAACACCACTTGCAAGGAGTCATAAATTACTATCCATTTTTACACAAGTTTAGGGTTTTTAATATTGCTAAAACATCCTTCCGTGTTAGAGCAAGGCATGTAAACCTGCACATATAAAATAATATAAAATATTTCAAAAAATATCCAAAGCACCAGCATTCAGCACATCCTATTGGAGCTGTATACAATATGAGGAAAGATATGTCTAAAATACTTTATCTTTAATACAAATCATAAAAAACATAAACAAGACCAGATATGTAGCTACATACAGATAATAAATTAATTACCCAATCCACAATAAAAAAGGAATATGTGGTCTAAAATATTGCTTATGAGATCTTATTCCGTTGTAGGTAACTGTTTATATTCCAACCATCAAAAATTCATAGCGTTTTTAACCTCTTATCACCGACACTAGTTTTCAGTTCAATGACCAGACTCGATTTTTCAAATCTGACATGTCTCACGATAATTGGTTATAACTTCGGAACGCTTTAACATATCCGGGTGATTTTGAGATTGTTTTCTCGTGACACATTGTACTTCATGTTAGTTATAAAATTTAAGTGATACGTTTTGCGTTTCGTTCTGAAAAAAAGTGAAAATTTGGCAAAAGTTTGTAAAAATTCTTCATTTTCCAAGTTTGAAATGTTCTGGTTTCCAGACAAGATGTAAAACTACCCAAAAAGTTTGATAATTATCATTTACAGAATATCTGCTTTATGTTAGGATGATATTTTATGCTTCCGGTCATTTTTCTAGGATGTTATGAGGTGCAGAACTTTAGATGCGATTTTTCTTATTTTCATTAAAATTGGCAAAACTCGCATTTTGAGGGACAACTCAGCTTTCAAGTGACTTTGAGAGGCCTAAATAATAGTAAATCCCCATAAATTACCCCACTATAGAAAGTTCACCCCTCAACATATGTAAAATAACTTCTATTAAGTCTATTAACGCTTTAAGTGTTTCACATGGGTTAAAAAATATGGACCTGCGATTTAGAAACTATAGAATTTTTTTGGAAAATACATTCATTTAGGCTAAAACTGACATTTTCAGAATAAATTAAATGATGAAACGCACTACAACGCTTGATGCCCAATTCCTCCCGAGTGTAGAGATACCCCATATGAGGTGGTAAACTGCTTTACGGGCGCACGGCCGAGTATAGAATAAATGGAGGCGCCATTCACAGCAGATTTGTATTGTCACATTGTACGACCTATAAATTTTTTTTTTTTGGTAATGCGAACATATGAGGGCTTATTATGTACGGGATGAGATACAATGTATAGATAATTTATTTTGGGGGTCTATAGCTTATTCATGAGATTTTATTAACTATTTCAAGGGGGACACAAACAAAATCATCAATTTTTATTTTGGATTGTTAGCATTTTTTTTCCCCCCGCTCACCGTAACGTAAAAATAATATTTTATCTTTATTCTCTGGTTCACTACGATTGCTGTGATACCTCATTTATGTAGTTTTTCTTATTTTTGCTCAATTTTAATGAGCAAAAACAATATTGGAGAAATTCGCATTGTTTTTACTATTGACAACTTTTCAGGGCCATAACTTCTGTATTTTTCTGTTGTCAGACCTGGTTGAGGGCTTATTTTTTGCAAAAACAGTTGTTCTTTTCAGTCGTATCATATTAGGGAACGTAACTTTTTTTGATCACTTTTTAGAACATTTATTGTGATGGTGTTTGATGGAAAATTGTATATTATGGGAAGTTTTTCAAGTTTTTTTTTTACGTAGTTCACCGAGTGGGTTCAATATTGATTTAGATTTATTGTACAGATTAATATGGACGCGGTGATACCAAATATGTACGTGTTTTTGTGTTTTATTTATTTTATTTGCATTTTATGTGTTACAGGGGAGATTATGGGACTTTTATTTTATTATTATTTATTATTTATTTATTTAATTATATTATAAAAAGATTTAATTTTTTAAACTTTTTTTACACTTTCTACTTCTTGGCTTGAATAAGCGATCATCCGATCGCTTATTCAAGCCTTTACACTGCAATACACTTGTATTGCAGTGTATAGTGTAAGTAACTGAGCATGCTGAGCATTCTCAGTTACACACAGCCGGGTCCTGCCAGGAGGCTGAACCCGGCACACAGAGGAGCCGACAGCCCCGGGTCACTCGTTGGAACCCGGGGCTGAGGCAGGAGGGATCGGATCCCCCGGTAAGCACACCGGGGGGGGGTCCGATCCACGGGGGACACACTTAAGGGGTGTAAGGGGTTAAACAGCCGGGATCTGAGTTTTTCCGATCCCAGGTGTTAGTGCCGGGTCTGGGCTGTGATATCACAGCCCGACACCGGCACCAGCGAGACCCGGTGTCCCGCAATCTTCTTCTGACGCGCCGCCGTAGAAAGGCGTACGCGTCAGAAGAAGTACCCTTAATGACCGCCGTAAAAAGCCGATACGGTGGTCATTAAGGGGTTAAAAGTCACATAGCATAAAATAAACAACATTCTCCACTAATTGCACTGATAATGTTTTTAAGTAATTTGCACTCCGGATAATATATTCACACTTGTAGTATAACGTTCCTGTAAGCAGTGTCGTAACACTTTTTTTTACTTTTTGAAAAAATGTTGTAGTGTGCACTTTGTACTTTCAACAGATAAATTGCAACCTTGTGTTGTATGTTGTAAAGGATGTCCTGTATAGTTTCCCAGTAGAGTTTAGCTCTGTGGTAGGAACAGAGTGATATTCACACAATACTTTGTTGTTGAGATATGGTGAAATCTGTTGTTGAATGTAGTTAGTGTATCAAACACCACAAGATAAGTGATACATTCTCATATCAGCAACATGTTTCTTTTAGTCGCAACAATGAAAAATGAAGATGAGATGTGGTAACGTTACTCATGGCCCCTGCTAAGCACTTTGTGTAAACGTGTATCTCCTTCGGCGTTGTCTCTGCTTGACTGCGCATGCGTGGAAGCCAATTGAATGGTTACGGAGCCCCGTTTCTTACAACATGCGGTTTCTGTTGAGAGTAATTCCAACTCATCAGCTCTCCCGGTTTGCTTTGGAGATCACACTGTGTTTCCTCTTTTCAAAGAGATTTCCTTTTCTATGAAACACTGGCGCTGTGCATGGGGAATAAAATGAATAATAGTGGAGACGTGCACTTGCTGCCAAACGCGTTTCGGAGGTTCTCCCTCCTTCCTCAATGGTGTTTAGTGATACTCTAAACTACCCAACAGCACAGCTTTTAGAAATCATCTGCAGATGGGAAGTGATTGCTGTGTAGCCCCAACTATTTCTATAATATAAAATATTTGCCTATGCAACACCCTCGCTGATACAAGGCAGAGGAGTGGTTGCGAATACGTCCCACCATGTAGCATGCAGCCTGTGTAGGGCCTAGTCAGCCTCACAGCATGTCACTACATCACACTACATAGTCCTTATAGGACACAGGGGAACATTGCAGTGGTAGATCCTGCCTGGCAAGGCAGGAGTTAACAGTTTTATGTGATGTAAGATGTGTCATCCAATCACATGTATTACACTCTATTCTCTGTAAGCTGAGATATAATTGGAGGAGTAGCCACCACCTGAACAGGGGAGTTACAAGACCCTGTCAGGAAACTTCCAGAAGAAGTCAGTCTCTCTCAGGAGAGAGAAGAGACCAGTTCTAGACAGACCTAGGAGTCTGCAGAAGCAGACTGGAGTAACCCCAGTCTAAACTCTATACAGCTAGCATACCAGACCAGAGCAGGAAGAGCCTAGCCCCTGCCTGAAGAGTGGAGCTAATAGATAAGAGTTAGTGAGGAAAAGGGGTTTCATCCTACCTTTAAGGGTGATATCTGAAGCACTCCAGGAACAGCTGAAGCATCCTATTAGGACACAGCTACCTCCCAGCCAGCCCTCTGCATCCAGGCTGGTGCTCTATATCCTGTGGCTCCCTCCAAATGCATCTCAGCACTCCACCATTCTGTTAAAGGCACGTTGCTGCGGTTCCTGTCGGTTCCAATAAAGAACTGTAAGTTGTTTTTGTTCAACCTCTGCCTCCGTCTGGTCCCTGCTACTACAGCTGCCATCATCACAGGCACCCTGTCCACTACACAGAGACTCATACTCTAGACACCAAAGGGTTGCCACAGGGAGATCCGCTATAGCAGCCTCTCCCTCATCATTTCTTGCCAACACCACCCTGCTGGAGACCTGCCAGGCTGTAGGACAGCCCTCCAGTTCCCCATACCAAGCACCGTGACACTAGCATGCCTAGGCCGCAACCGCCAGCCACTCAGGTACTGCGGGCCCCAGCTGACTCTAGGCCCCGAGAAAAGGCTAGGCCCCGGTGGGGGATGTTGCAAGTGGCGTCACGAACAGGATTTATACTTCTGTGCCTTATTCTGGCATTAAAGACTATCCTTTATTGAAAAGACTGTGCTGCCTAACCCTGCTGCCATTCGGGTTTAGGCCCCAAGTGATTGTATGTTTCTACATTGAACTGTATTACTGCTGCCACGTGCTGTCGAGCACCGCTCCAGCACTTAAGGGGTTAACCCCTGCAAAGAACTTTGTCAGCTCTGCTACACCCGGCTCTGCCGCGCCTGAAGATTTTACCTCAGAGGCTGTGGCGCAGCAAGTAATTCCAGCCCGCCCAAACCTTCACTGGCGGGAAACCCAGATGACACAACAAGCTCCACCCATGCGCGAATGGCACGAACCCTGCCTCCTGTGGCGCAGGAAAAAATAGAGCCCGCCACAGCTCTTGGCGGGAAGGACTTGGACTCCACCCTCTGGCACGAAGCGGACTTCCTGCCCCGCCTCAACGAAACGCCAGAACTCGTGTGGATCTTGTGCAGTGAGGTCAACACCATGTGGGGTCCTCGGCCATTCCCTTCCGTGGAACAACCGGAGTTCTTGGAAGTTCTGGAGACCATGATTGTGGTCTCTGCTCAGCCGGTCCGGAGGCCCTTCGCTGGGCACCGGCTGCATCGTGGACTGACCCGAGCCTTCGTCACGAGGATGTACTTCCAGACGGTGATGGAGCGCCAAGTACCACCCGGGCGGTTCCTAGTGCCTCTCCCGGCTACCATGCTGGTGCCGCGGGCCCACGTGGAGGCGCCACGTGGGGAGGCCCCGACTCCTGTCGAGCCAGCGCCTGGGCCTACTGCTGCCGTGCAACCTGCACCGAGGCCTACTGCTCCTGCCGACCAGCCTGCCAGACCTGCTGTTGTGGTTCCTGACCCTCCGGCTGCTCCTGCTCCAGTTCCGGCACCTGCCCGACAACCTGCGAGACCAGAGCCTACACCGGAGCGACCTAATCCAGCACCGGCACCTCCGCAGCCTCGAGGCCAAGGTGAGGCCCTCCGCCGGCAACTCCGAGACGCTGTCTCAGAACAGCGACGCCGGGAGAAGGAGGCCCAGCGCTACATGGCCGGCCGGTCTAAAGAGGGAGCCTGATTGAAGCAGAACCGCACCACCGGCATGGTCCGGTACTTCGACCGGCAGCGTGGCTATGGCTTTGCCACTGAAGACTATACCGGACGGGAGGTATTTATTCCCCGCCGGTCCGTCAGAAGGCCTGATTTGCCGGAGAGACTCCATAATCTGAGACCGGGGGAGTGCATCAAATTTTCCATGCAGGAGGGACCTCGAGGGCCGTGGGCAGCTGGCGTGATCCGGATCCCGGACTCTGATGAGGACCGCTACCCATCGTGTGATGAGCTGTACGAGGACGACGAATGGCCGGAGTCTCCGAACACATCTTCTTCCTCGGCTGCGAGTCCCCGGGCGGTGACCCACGTGAATGCTCCATCCACGGTGACCATGAGTACAGGCCCCATTGCTATTCATGGGCCGGGCATGATCCAGGGCACCACCCCCACCGTCTCCCCTGCAGGGAGCGTTGTCAGATCCCGCAGTTCTTCCACGGGAGAGGATATCCCGGTTGGTGAGCCTTGTCCGGAGGCTCCAACTAGACCCTCATCTCCACCTGCCGGTTACCAGTGGGGTGACGACCCGGCCCCAGAAGAATCGGAGCTGGAGGGAGCCGCGGCGCTGCCGCAGGTTCCCATTTACCTATTTCTGGACCCCTCCGTGGTCCCCGGCTCTGTAGAGCCCCCAGCTGGAACAGCCGACACCCCGGGCGACAGCGCTCCTCCCCCTGAATGTCAGGAGGATACTGCTGAACCTGCAGTACCTGCGACTGCCACCGGGTGTCCCCAGCCGGCTCCTACCACCGCTGAGGATGCACAGGATTCCCTGCTGACTTTGGATCCTGTCCCTGCTGAACCCAGTGAGGATGCATCCGATTAACCCCTGATGGGCTGTAGCCCTCTTCAGGTACTGTGCCTATTGTAAATATTTATTTCTGCCTATCCCTAAAGAGCCAGAGACTTTCCTAGGACTCTCACCCTTATTTATCTCAGTCAAGAGACATATCTTGCGCTGCCTACTGTCATGTGCTATGATAGCACCCCTTCCTCTGCCCCAGCAGAGATTCCTTCAAAGGACTCTGTCCCTCTACACAAAGAGGAGACCCTTTCCATATTTTATGTCACTTTTCCCCACATCAAGGGCTGTACCCAGAAGATGGACTTGGCCATTAAAGACCTTCTGTGAGACTTTTGCCAGATACTACCAGGGAAAAGTTGCTATTGACTTCTTATATTGCACTTAATGCCTTCCTTTTAGGTATGGACATTCTGCTTGCACTTTTTATGCCTTTTCATTTCCAGGTAAAGAGACAATTTATCCTGCTACCCTGAGTAGCCTACCTATGTAACGTTTGTAACGTTCAAGATGTGTACCCATTGGACTCATAAGCCAATGTGAGTTTACAAAATGTTTGCACACTGTCAATTATGCCAGTAGTTTGCACTAACCTTTTATAGGCTTTTCAGATTGTAGTGTGACTGTGTCGGACCGTCTCTATGCAAAACCCTGACCGCTACCTTATCCCTCAAACTGAGGTTTGCACGTGGGGGTAGTCCGTAAACTGCGGGTCTTTAGGGGACCGGGGGTGTTACAGAGATAGCACCTGGATGCCGCTCATACAAGGGTAAGAATGTCAGTCGGCATCTCAGCACTCCACCATTCTGTTAAAGGCACGTTGCTGCGGTTCCTGTCGGTTCCAATAAAGAACTGTAAGTTGTTTTTGTTCAACCTCTGCCTCCGTCTGGTCCCTGCTACTACAGCTGCCATCATCACAGGCACCCTGTCCACTACACAGAGACTCATACTCTAGACACCAAAGGGTTGCCCCAGGGAGATCCGCTATAGCAGCCTCTCCCTCATCATTTCTTGCCAACACCACCCTGCTGGAGACCTGCCAGGCTGTAGGAGAGCCCTCCGGTTCCCCATACCAAGCACCGTGACACTAGCGTGCCTAGGCCGCAACCGCCAGCCACTCAGGTACTGCGGGCCCCGGCTGACTCCAGGCCCCGAGAAAAGGCTAGGCCCCGGTGGGGGATGTTGCAACTATATTAGGCGGCGCCCTCTATTAAGCATTAATGTCAGCAACTCCACCTATGTTATAGAGAGGATACCAACATCCTTGTGCAGAAGTGCATGCGCAACGAAGAGGCTGAATGGAGAGTGGGTAGGGCATTTTTTAAATTCTGCTGTGACACATAATGTATACTAGGAGGGAGACATGTGCAGGCTGTGGCTACCTATATAGTAGGTGGGGGGGGGGATATATGACATAGTAGACTTCTGAATGGGGCCCTCTACCCCCTCAGAAAATATAAAACATTTGTACACTCTTAAACATATACATACATTTATACACTTATGTTCACACATTTATGCACTAATATATACTGTATATTCCGGCGTATAAGACGACCTGGTGTATGAGACGACCCCCCTACTTTCCTGTTTAAAATTTAGATTTTTAAGATATATTCGCCGTATAAGACTACCCCTTTTCCAACGCATACAAAACACCGGTAAAAATTAAAAAAAAACATTTGAATTTAACATGGTCCTTTTTTTAATTTAAATTCTTATGACATGCAGGTATATAGCAGGAAAACTGTCGCTCATAAACATAAGGCATACAACAACAACATTACCATTACAGCACAGCCCCCAGTAGTATACAGCACAGCCCCCAGTAGTATACAGCACAGCCCCCAGTAGTATACAGCACAGCCCCCAGTAGTATACAGCACAGACCCCAGTAGTATACAGCACAGACCCCAGTAGTATACAGCACAGACCCCAGTAGTATACAGCACTGCCCCCAGTAGTATACAGCACAGCACAGCCCAGCCCAGCCCAGCATTAAAAAAAAAATAAACTTATATACTCACCCTCCGGTGGCCCCGATGTGCTGCGCTGCTCCCCCGATCTTCTGCTGGGCGCCGCCATTGATCTTCCCCGGCAGGCGACTACTATGACGCGCCGCTGCTGACGTCATACAAGGCGCCGCCCCGGGGAAAAACATGGCGGCGCCCAACAGAAGAAAGAAGACGGCGCGGAAGACTGAAGACGAGCCGCGCAGACATCGGGGCCACCGGAGGGTGAGTATGCGCCCATGCGCCGTTATCTTTTTGAGGCTGCCGGCAGCTTTGCCGACAGCCATCACTGTGAAAACACCCACGATCGGTGCTAGCAATATGCAGCAAAGACTTACCGGCTATGGAGAGGGCTCAGCCCGTGAGCCCTCTCCATGCAGCGCGACCCGACCGACGCCGTGAATACACCGGCGTATAAGACGACCCCAGACAAAACAGAAGATTTTTCTGTCTTCAAAAGTCGTCTTATATGCCGGAATATACGGCACATTTATACACAGATCTGTCCCATTAGCTGCTTGGGGGAAGTACATGGCAGGAATTAGATGTGAGAGACCCCTAGTCCTGTTCTGCTCATTCCTCCTTCGCCAACATTTAAATCTGAGCTGCAGATTCATGCTGTGTTCTGTGGAAGTTGTGCACTGTCATATACACATTGGGGGTCATTTACTAAGGGCCCGATTCGCGTTTTCCCGACGTGTTACCCAAATATTTCCGATTTGCGCCGATTTCCCCTGTATTGCCCTGGGATTGTGGCGCATCGGCGCCGGCATGCACGCGACGGAAGTCGGGGGGGTTGCCGAGCGAAAACCGACGGATTCGGAAAAACCTCCGCATTTAAAAAAAGAAATGTGACGCTTGGGACGCGCTTACCTTCACTTGGTCCGGCCCGGTGAACTCCAGCGCGTTCAGATACTTTTCAGCACAGCAGCGCCACCTGGTGGACGGCAGAGGAACTACCTTGATGAATCCCGGCCGGACCCGAATCCAGCTCAGAGAACGCGCCGCTGGATCGCGAATGGACCGGGTAAGTAAATCTGCCCCATTATGTGCAGTATAATATGTATATAATGGTGCACATCTTCCAGTTTTTAGTGTGGAAGGTTGGATGTCCCAAAGTTAAGCCCCTGTGTGAAACAATACATTTATATTGCATAATTTGCAACTCCTCCATGGGTAGGAGCTCTTCACTGAACACAGACAACAATGTACAATGTATGATCAGACAAACTCGATAGTAGTATTGGATAGACAATTATATGGACAGGAAATCCTGATGTTGATGATACCTACCGCAAAATATCTATGGATCAAGAATTTGACCTCTCAGATTACTTTATTACACACATTTTTATGCTTTTACCAAGTCCCATAAAAAAAACTTAAAATTTTTTCATTAAAAGGGTTTGCTATTTTATGGGTCATTTATCTTTATTTTTCTTCCTTTTTTCTGTCTTTTTTGAGACTTTTTTTTTTGGCGCATTGCAATTTTTGACTTTTTGGGGACTTATGACACATTTATCGTCTATTCCAGATGTGGCAAGAGATTTATCTTTTCAAATCTAAATTTGTCTAAAATTTGCAACATTTTTTGCAAACTCCAGATGAAACCATACTTAAGAAAAATTTTGAAAATGAAAGTGACTTGAGACATTTGAGTGTAATTTTTAAGACATATGTCTCAAAACACAAGGAAAAAGTGAGATTGATAAGATGGAGTAGATAGGGAAAAACTGACAAAAATAAGCCAGAGCAAACAGAGATAAGATAAATAACTCCCTATGTCTTTTGTTACATGTGAGGTGTGGGATATTTGGTAACTCACCAGTATACATCCATTAAAAGTTCTGCAACACTTTCTGACATTATATTTATATACTTTCTCCTAAATTATATTCCACCTAACACATGAATTGCTTGAGGTGCTCAGAAACATTTTAGAGATGTACACTGCAGGATCCATACGGCATATTTGTTTTAACCATTTTGGTAACACTGTGATCTCATGTACTTCTATTAGTTAAGTCTAGTGCATTTAAATGAAATATCAAGTAATTTTAATTAGACACTAAAATTTATTTTAGTACACATGCTCTATAAATAATCTGAATGATTGCATTATATTTTATGCTACGATTACGAACCAGTTATGTTTCCAAATGCTTAAGCTTTCTGTTTATGGAGTAGCTCTAAAGTTACTGACAAAAAATAGTTTTGGCACAGCTGGGGAGAGCCTTTGACAGCAATTCCAAAGATACCTGTATCATTCTGCTGGTTTCTTTCCAGCCTGAGATATATATGACATATTTAGAAATTATTTCCTATTAAATCAGATTCAGATATTCCTGATGTGGGTGGGCACTTCCAGTTTGTGACATAAACTTAGGGCACTGAAGCCAAAACAGGACAGCAAATTTGTAATTGGCAGATCTGAAGCATGTAGGGAGTCACATGTTTGTGACATCATTGGAGGTCTTTTGCCAGAACACTAAGGACTTTCAAATTATGCAGGACAGCATGTTTGTAATCGGTCGACCTGATATGTGTGATGTGTCACATGCTTGTGCCATCACAAAAGATCCTACAGCCCCTTCTAACCAACCTTCAGTCATCTCTAGCTGTTCTATATGGTTTCCATGGTTACCACATAGCACGGCGAAAGGAGATAAGCCTGGGAGGCAAGGTTAAACCCCTGCTAGTTGCTAAACACCTGTAGATAACTAATTAGAGTAGATTAAAAAGTTTTTACATGACAGGAATTTTACTTTAAATGTTTTTATAAGTTGTAAAATAAAGAAAATTTTATCTTAATTTGTTTATTTTGCAGGATGCTAAGGTAACAATTTCTTACGTGCACACGTATTGAACAAATTTAATGAAAACATTTGTATACAAATTCTATTCCTATGAATAGGGGTTGACAATCAAATTTGGAACAACCCCTTTAGGGGAAAATCAGTCTTGCTGCTTTGTGATAAATGGCCCTACAACTCTTATGTTGCTCTATGTATTAAAAGATATATCTCTTTCAAAAGATTATTTATTAACTTGAGAATGGAGATTTTACTGAATGTTTGCCAAGAATCCACTCACTTATGAAATATAAAACTACAAAATACTTTTTTTTTTAAATTATCTTACACAAGATGTGTTGGATCATTATTATCAAATCACTTTCTTGGTGTGGTTTTGAGAAGAGCAGAAATCCCTCTGAAATTGCTAATCCATTAGTTGCACATGTCAGCCTTAGTCTCTTGGCAGCAAAACGCTTCTTTCTAATTCCTTCTGCCAGTCAGTTCTGTCACAGCCATCTGTGGTAGAAGCAAAAGCAACATTTTACTGATATTCCTGGGCCAAATATATTGATCTGCAGTAAGTTTATAGCCATATACCATACCCATGGCTTGTCAACAAAACATTGCTCATATGTTTCCTAGGTTTCTATTCAAAAGAACCTTACTATATTAATATCGACAGATATTGGCTCAGAATGAAAAATAACTGTTATATTAACGTTTGTTAGCTAATTTTTTTAGAATCTTTAAAATCTATTTTACTCATCATTATATTTGTAATGTAGGTATAGCTATTTTATCTATTAAACTCCCACACTTTTCATTAAGATACAAGACAGTGACAGAATAAAACAAATGAAGGCAACATGATAAATTGAGCAGATGCAACAGAATGGATCCAGCAAGAAATATCTAAAAATGGAGTAGGCTGGAACATAGTCAATATTGCTTATAAAGGGAATGGAATTTATTCTGCAATGAAGCCAAGAGACACAGAGACTGATAATTTTGTGATGATAGACATTATGTAACATCCATGCCTATTTTGCTTCTGCTACACTAGAGAGTAAAACATGTTTATGAATTATCAACCATATGCAACCTTACCAAGAATCTAGATTTATTCCTAGGTCATTTACATTACCATTATACCAATATACTTTACATTACCAAGATACTAATATTGTGGAATACCCATTACCAGAGGGTATTCCACACCAATTTGGGCCATTGTAGAAACAAAGCTCCTATTTTTGGCTGCGATTTTACTCCAATAGGGAAGGGGGTGAGGGGCTACAAAAGTTGTATTCCAAATTTTGAATCTTTCACGATAACTGACATGCTGAGAAAACGCGTACCTACAGTAGTAGCAGCCGTAGCGACCTGTGAGTTGCAGGGGCTCGCAGTGCATGGCCAAAACATAATGTATAATTGCCATGCTCCCGGCCAACTAGGGCACGACAAGGGCCAGAGGGACCGCCCGTGCACTTGCCTAGGCCTCAATCAGTAGCAGCTTCCAGCCCCCCCCCCACCAACCCCACCCCCAGCGGAAAGGAGGATGTCTGTGTCGCAAAAGATACGCTGCATTGGCCACTGCTAACTCAGCCCCCGCTCGCACCGCCCACTGCCCAGAGGTAGCCCATTCCTTCCCCCTCTGTTGCAGGCTTACCAGGCCTGTGCTACATTGCTGCTACATTGAAGCCTCGAGGAGCTGGGGCCACCATTTTGGAGACGAGAGACAGCGAAGATACAATCTGCACATCTACTGGTAAGTTTATACCGTATTTAGATAGCTGGCAATCAGTTTCAAATTTTGATGCCTGCTATCTATAGGAGACCAGCGCTGGAACCAGTTGGAGGTGAGTATAATTCATATGGTTATATGCCACATATAAATTATGTGTTTATATATCTGTTTATATATATATATATATATATGTATATGTGGGGAATGCTGGAGGGCAAGTATATATATGTTTATTATTTGAGAGGGAGGCCACTGCTGGGACATGTTATTACTGGGGGGAGGCTATTGCTGTAACAAGTTATTAGTGAGGGGAGGCTGCTGCTGGACATGTTAATATTTAGGGGAAGCTGTTGAATTTTCCATCCTAGGCTTATACTTGAGTCAATAATTTTCCCAGTCACATCTTATACTTGAGTCGGCTTATACTCATGTACATATGGTAAGTGTGTGTATGTGTGCATGTAGATACATATATATATATGAAAAGGGGGAAAAACACCGAAATGTTGCGGTTTATGGAATAAAGGATCACCCCTTTCAACACATCTCGGAGTGCTCCCTCTTCACTTTTTATGTTTGGGATTCACTGCCAAATAATCATCAGCTATTGTACCCATTTTTCAGCTTTGCTGCTTTGGACTTTCCTTTATATGTGTATATATATATATATATATATATATATATATATATATATCTCTATCTATCTATCTCGGCGCTGGGGTAATTTATGGGGTTTTACTATTATTTAGGCCTTTCAAAGGAACTTGGAAGAACTCAAAATGTGAGTTTTGGGGATTTTCATGAAAATGAGAAAAATTGCGCCCAAAGTTCTGCGCCTCATAACATCATAGAAAAAATGACAGGATGCAGAATATATCATCTCAAGATAAAGCAGACTTTCCATAATTGTTAATTATCATGCTTTTTGGGTAGTTTTACTTCCTGTCTGGATAGCAGAACATTTCAAAATTGGAAAATGAAGAAATTTTACGAACGTTTGCCAAATTTTCACTTTTTTTAAGACCGAAACGCAAAACTTATCACTTAAATTTTACTACTAACATGAAGTACAATGCGTCACAATAAAACATTCTCAAAATCAGCGAGTTATGTTAAAGTATTCCGAGACAGGGTTGCCCCCTCTCCCCCCTCCTCTTTGCCATTTTTATCGAACCCTTGGCCATCAAAATAAGGGCCCATGCTGGTATAAGAGGAGGGGGAAGTGGTGGTTTGGAGGACAAACTGAGCCTGTACGCGGACGACATTCTGTTGTGCCTGCGGGACTCGCCTTTGTCAATAGCTAATGTAGTAAATACAGTGACAGAATTTGGCCGGTTTTCGGGCCTGGAGATTAATTGGAGCAAATCAGGTCTGCTGCCCCTGGACGGGAATAAGACAGAAGATCTAGAGCTAGGAATTAAAATGAGTAGTCAGGACTCATTGAAATATCTTGGGATTCTGATTTCAGCAAAAGTGCAGGATTTCGAACTATTTAATCTGAAACCTCTTATCAACTCAGTTAGGAGCAGGGTCCACATCTGGGATAGACTCCCTCTCTCCTTTTCGGATAGAATAGCCCTTATAAAAATGGTCCTGCTACCACAAATTTTGTTCTTTTTGACTTCATGCCCGATCTGGATTGACAATTCATTCTTTAAAGCAATGGAAGCGCTTTTTAATGAATTAATTTGGGGGCGGAAGCGAGCTAGAATTAAAATTAGTTACTTATATAGACCCTCTGGGGAAGGGGGATTGGGGATACCTTTTTTGCAGGGCTATTTTATAGCGGCTCAGATGTCCCGGATAGTAGGATGGAAGGAGCAGGATGAATCATTGAAAACTTGGGGTATGAAAGTTTTTACAGTGTATGAATTATTGGAAAGGGGGCTAGTGCCGAACAATAAGGATTTATATACAAATAAAGAGGTGATACACAAAGGTTGGAATTTGATGAAAAAAATCATTCACATGAACGGGATTACAGAAGACACACCATTGTGGCACAATCCCCATTTCCCTGAATTTAGTAATCTCCCTGATCCCATTTTTTGGGAAAGGAGAGGGGTTCGCCTCTTCTCCCAGATATTGGAGAACGGAGTAGTGGTAAGCTTTCCTACACTTCAAATTAAAGTGGGTTTGAATAATGGGGATTTTTTGAGATATGCACAATTGGCACACGCAATTAAAGCAATAAGGTTTCGTAGAAGCATAAAATTAGAATCACACCCATGTATAGACTTTATTAAAAACACTGAAAAAAAAAAGGGTCTGGTCTCGGGGCTGTATAAACTTTTGATAAAAGGTATGTTTTTAGGGGTTAGACACAAGTCACAAGAATGTTGGGAAAATGCGGTAGGTCAGTTAACACTACACGAGTGGGAGGGGATTTATAGGAATGTGAAGGTAGGTTCTATTAATGAAAACCACAGAGCCATCCAAGTTAAGATACTGTTTAGATTATATTATTCTCCAGAGGTGTTATACAAGATGAAAGTGAGGAGTGCATCAAAATGTTTCAAATGTGGAATAGAGGAGGCAGACTTCCTTCATACAATTTGGGCATGCCCCAAAATCCAAGGTTTTTGGGAGGAAGTTCATTTGCAAATAAACAGAATTCTAGAAATGGCCCTGACCCCTTCGATTAACTTAGCAATTATGGGATCGTTTAGGACCTGTAACAAAGTGAAGCAAAAGGAGAGAGCATTGGTACTAAAACTGATGATAATAGCGAAAGTTTTGATAGTGCGAGAATGGGGGAGTAGCAGGATTCCCACGGTGGATCATTGGTCTGCTCTTACACAGAAGATCAGAAGATATGAACAAATTTATTTTTCGACAAATGTGGGTCCAGGGGGAAATGGCTGGAGATCTGGAGTAAATGGAAATAGGATAGACTCCCCCTTCTTTTCCCCGGGTTTTTTTGGTTTCTTTTTTTTTTTTTTTTTTCCCCCTCTCTCTCTTGCCAGGGTGGTAGGGAAAGGGTGGGGGGAGGGAGTATTAAGATTTTGTACAAGGACAATGGTGGGTTGTTAGAATGGCAAAAATTTTTATGGTAGGTTCATGGTAATGCGTAAATCATGGCCTTCACCGATCTATGCGTATGTCGGTGTTCGTTGCCATCCACATGCTGCAGCCAGAATTATACTAGGTATATGTCTTTATAACCCACCATGGGGTTTCATTTGTAATGTTTGGGGGAAGGGGAGGGGGGGATATGCTTGACCATGTGACTTTGTATTTTCCTGTTTTGTATTGGAATGTTATTGTTTTAAAAAAGACAAATAAAATTGATTGCTAATTAAAAAAAAAAAAAAAAAAAAAGTATTCCGAAGTTATAACCAATTATCGTGACACAGGGCAGATTTGAAAAATCGAGTCTGGTCATTAACCCCTTAGCACTCCGTGGCGGATATATCCGCCACTGAGGTGATGCCGGCTCGGCTCTGGATCGGAGCCGAACCGGCATCGGGAAACACGGGGTGCCGGCTGTAACTAATAGCCGGCACCCCAGTGTAACACCCGCGATCGGAGTGGGCTCCAATCGTGGTTGTGTAACCCGTTAAATGCCTCGGTCAGCGCGACCAAGGCATCTAACATGTCTCTGGGGGGGTCTTTCCCCCACGATCTCCCCCCCCCCCCCCCAACCGTTTTCAGGGGGCGCCGATCAATAAAAAATAAAGTAATCAATAAAAATGCCCATAAGCCCCATAACATATAGACATATAACCCCCAAAAAAGTCTAAATCATAACAAAACCCCCACATATATAATATCACCACATCCTTAACAACTCGTAGAATAAAAGTAAATCATTATTGAACCCGTACGATGAACGCATTTTTACCTATTCAATCTTACAAAAAATGCAACAAAAAGTGATAAAAAAACATATGTACTCCAGAATGATACTGGTGCAAAGTACAACATGTCCCGCAAAAAACAAGCCATCAACCAGCTCCGTAGCCAAAAAAGTAAAAAATGTTATTTCACTTGGAAGACGGAAGAATGCAAAGATGATAGAATTTTCCCCACATTACGGTTTTATTTGACAAATTTAGTAAAATGTAAGAAAATATATTCAAGTCTGGTATCCCCGTAATCATATCGACCCATAGAATAAAGAAAACATGATTATTAGGCTAAACGGTGAACACGAAAAAAAAAGTCAAAAATCCAGTACAGAATTGATGCTTTTCTACTCCTGCCCTCAAAAACGAGTTCCTAAATTTTCAACAATAGGTGATACCAACCCCAAAATGGCAACACTGGAAAAAGCATCTCATCCCGCAAAAAAAATGCTGTCACATGGCCCCAATAACGAAAAAGCGAAAATTTTATAGCCTACAAAAGGAGGCAACGAGAAAACTAAAATCCTGTCAGCTGCAGGGTGCTCCTTCCCTTCTGCGCCCCGCTGTGCACCCATAAAACAAGTAACGGCCACATGTGGGGGGTTTCTGCACTTGGGAGAAATTGCGGAACAAATTGTATGGTGGGTTTTCTATTTTTATTTTTTGGAAATGTGTACATTTTAGGGCTAAATGAACGTATAACCGGCACAATTTGACCATTCTAAATTTCACCTCCATTTTGATTCAGTTACTATGAAGATCTCAATGGGTTAACGATCTTCCTAAAAGCTGTTTCTGATAGTTTGATGGGTGCAGATTTGAAAGTGGGTTGATTATGTAGGGGGTTTTGTTGCTAAATATGTAAAATTTCATTCAAAACAGTATTTATCCGCAAAAGAGTAAATCCTGAAAATACGGAAAATCGACATTTCAAAAATTATGAAAATGTAAAGTAGACATATGGGAAATGTTATTCAGCAACTTATTTAGGTGGTAAATCTATCTACCTGAAAATGTAATGATTTCGAATTTCAAAAAAGTTTAATTTTTCAAAAAATTCATTTTTTCTTATTTGGAAAATAAATGCAAAACTTATCATCCAACATTTACCACTAAAATGAAGTACAACATATGGGGAAAAAACATTTTCATAATCACTTTGATAAGTAACAGTGTTCAAAAGTTATAAGCATATAAAGCGACGCGAGTCAGAATCCAAAAAATGGGGCTGGGCCTTAAGCTGTAAAATAGCTGCGTCCTTAAGGGGTTAAGCTGAAAACTAGTGTCAGTGATAAGGGGTTAAATAAAAATAATTGATAAAAGTATCCAGAGGGCACCTGGGATTCATCCTCTGTCTTGTTCCATGTCTCTAGGAGGATTTGTATGTCTATGTTGTTTAGACTTTCTTGAAATATGGGTCTAGCGCTTTACATCCAAAGGCCCTATTCTATCTTTTCTATCTATCTTGCTTGCTTGTCTATCTATCTCAAGGAAGGCAGCAGCTTTCCAATGTAGAGTTTCAAAGCAGGGTGTTCTTTATTCCAGGGATGCAACGTTTCAGTCGATACCCACCTTTTTCAAGTACCTTTATTACAGGGATCCACCGAAACATTGCATCCCTGGAATAAAGAACACCCTGCTTTGAAACATTACATTGGAGTGCTGCTGCCTTCCTTGAGATATGAACCCCTAGCCACTGGTCTACAGATATTGCACCCAGCTCTATAGGTTGTGCTGCCTTGGATTTCCTTGTTTTCTATCTATCTATCCAGAGATCGCGATAACACCTCTATAAACGTCTATGAAACTTGTAGAGGCTGATTAACCCCCTCAAAAAACACCATTTTGTGGCTCTGATCACATGACGTTCTACATCGGCCGTGGGCTGGAGCAGTGAGTAGATTCGCCCGTCCCCATGGCTGTGTGAGATCGTGCACACAGAGCCATGAACAAGATTGAGCTGTCCATGTATAAGCCCAATCCTGTATCCTGTATGCAGCCCCTGCATACATTGAAAGGCTGCACGGAAGGTGCTATATGCATCCTCTCTGCAGGTCTCTGTAGACAGATCACTAATAACAGTGATCCAATTGACTATTACCATTAGATCATTGTTATCTGTGATCTATATATAAGATTAGCAGGGAACACATGCATCCTTGTAAAGAAAATGTTTAAAAAAGCCCTCAAAAATTACATTAGAAAAGGAAAAATTAAACAGTTAAAAAAAGCGTTATGCCCTCAATCCCCCAAAATTAAATGAAATAAGTTTAGCAGTGTCATCCCCAGTTCACTCTGTAGGGGTTTGGGGCAGGCATCGCCCCACTCTATGTGGGGGGTCTGGGGTCGACGTCGGCCCACTCTTTGGGTGGAGCGTCTGCAGAAATAGGCAGCACTCCAAGGTTCAAGTGAAAAAAGGGGGTCTTTATTCCATATTGCGCCATTTCGGTGGCACAGCACCTTTTTTAAACATTGTGTTAACAATCAAAAATCAGACATTTATAGGCCAACTCTTCATTCCATTGATCCAGGGCTGGAATGCAAAATATATTCAAGAAATAAAAATGTTGGGGCAGATTTATTTACCCTTTCCCGTCGTGATCCCGCGGTGCGTTGTCTGACGAGGATTCGGGCAGGCGCGATTCACTAGCATCGTGCGCCCGAGTTCCTGCATGTGTCGCTGCTGTGCCAAGGTTCACCTTCTTCTTCCTGGTGCATGTGAGTGCTTGATCTTGCAACACAAATCCTTTTTTAAATTCTGTGGTTTGTCCAAATCTGTCGCGTTGTCCAATGGCCCGCACCCCGATTTCTGACGCGTGCAAGCCGGCGCCAATGCTCCAAAATCCAATCATGTGCGCCAAATTCCCGGGCAATTTGGCGCAAAACGGAAATATTCGGGAAACCTGACGAAAGGGAGGTGTTTGGACCCTTCGTAAATGAGCCCCATTGTGTAATCAAACATAAAAAACAAATGCATGTCCCGTCTATTGGCTTAAATACCACTCCTCTGTGTCTACAACTCATTCATGAAAAAAAACAACAAATGTACCTTTAGTGAATCACCTATGTGTGGCCAATAGATGTTCAGCCGAAAAAGCCATATGCATTTCCGCTTACTCTTACCCTATTTTGGTGTCTAAGTTGGAGGTGTAATTCCGGGAGCTACTGAGGTCAGCTGATTCAGCTCCGGTCAGCTGATCAGATCAGCTGATGTGAGAGAGAGCCAGAAACTGTGAGAGAGAGACACACACACACACACACACACACACACACACACAGACTGTCAGAGAGAGAGACACACACACACACACTGTCAGAGAGAGAGACACACACACACACACACACACACACACACACACACAGACTGTCAGAGAGAGAGACACACACACACACTGTCAGAGAGAGAGAGACACACACACACACACACACACACACACACACACTGTCAGAGAGAGAGAGACACACACACACACTGTCAGAGAGAGACACACACACACACACACACACACTGTCAGAGAGAGACACACACACACACACACACACACTGTCAGAGAGAGAGAGAGACACACACACACACACACACACACACACACACACTGTCAGAGAGAGAGAGACACACACACACACTGTCAGAGAGAGAGACACACACACACACTGTCAGAGAGAGAGAGACACACACACACACACACACACACACTGTCAGAGAGAGAGAGACACACACACACACTGTCAGAGAGAGAGAGACACACACACACACACACACACACACTGTCAGAGAGAGAGAGACACACACACACTGTCAGAGAGAGAGAGACACACACACACACACACACACACACAGACTGTCAGAGAGAGAGACACACACACACACACTGTCAGAGAGAGACACACACACACACACACACACACACACACACACACACACACACACACACACTGTCAGAGAGAGAGAGACACACACACACACACACACACACACACTGTCAGAGAGAGACACACACACACACACACACACTGTCAGAGAGAGAGAGACACACACACACACACACACACACACACACACACACTGTCAGAGAGAGAGAGACACACACACACACTGTCAGAGAGAGAGACACACACACACACTGTCAGAGAGAGAGACACACACACACACTGTCAGAGAGAGAGAGAGACACACACACACACACACACACACACTGTCAGAGAGAGAGAGACACACACACACACTGTCAGAGAGAGAGAGACACACACACACACTGTCAGAGAGAGAGAGACACACACACACACACACACACACACACTGTCAGAGAGAGAGAGACACACACACACACTGTCAGAGAGAGAGAGACACACACACACACTGTCAGAGAGAGAGAGACACACACACACACTGTCAGAGAGAGAGAGACACACACACACACACACACACTGTCAGAGAGAGAGAGACACACACACACACTGTCAGAGAGAGAGAGAGAGACACACACACACACACTGTCAGAGAGAGAGAGACACACACACACTGTCAGAGAGAGAGAGACACACACACACACACACTGTCAGAGAGAGAGAGACACACACACACACACACACTGTCAGAGAGAGAGAGACACACACACACACAGACTGTCAGAGAGAGAGAGACACACACACACACACTGTCAGAGAGAGAGACACACACACACACACACTGTCAGAGAGAGAGAGACACACACACACACACTGTCAGAGAGAGAGACACACACACACACACACACACACACACAGACTGTCAGAGAGAGAGAGAGAGACACACACACACACTGTCAGAGAGAGAGAGAGACACACACACACACTGTCAGAGAGAGAGAGAGACACACACACACACTGTCAGAGAGAGAGACACACACACACACACACACACACACAGACTGTCAGAGAGAGAGAGAGAGACACACACACACACTGTCAGAGAGAGAGAGAGACACACACACACACTGTCAGAGAGAGAGACACACACACACACACACACACAGACTGTCAGAGAGAGAGACACACACACACACACACACACAGACTGTCAGAGAGAGAGACACACACACACACACACTGTCAGAGAGAGAGAGACACACACACACACACACACACACACACACACACACACACACTGTCAGAGAGAGAGACACACACACACACACTGTCAGAGAGAGAGAGACACACACACACACACACTGTCAGAGAGAGAGAGAGACACACACACACACACTGTCAGAGAGAGAGAGAGACACACACACACACTGTCAGAGAGAGAGAGAGAGACACACACACACACTGTCAGAGAGAGAGAGAGACACACACACACACACTGTCAGAGAGAGAGAGAGACACACACACACACTGTCAGAGAGAGAGAGAGACACACACACACACTGTCAGAGAGAGAGAGAGACACACACACACACTGTCAGAGAGAGAGAGAGACACACACACACACTGTCAGAGAGAGAGAGAGACACACACACACACTGTCAGAGAGAGAGACACACACACACACTGTCAGAGAGAGAGAGAGACACACACACACACTGTCAGAGAGAGAGAGAGACACACACACACACTGTCAGAGAGAGAGAGAGACACACACACACACACTGTCAGAGAGAGAGAGAGACACACACACACACTGTCAGAGAGAGAGAGACACACACACACACTGTCAGAGAGAGAGAGACACACACACACACACTGTCAGAGAGAGAGAGAGACACACACACACACTGTCAGAGAGAGAGAGAGACACACACACACACTGTCAGAGAGAGAGAGACACACACACACACTGTCAGAGAGAGAGAGAGACACACACACACACACACTGTCAGAGAGAGAGAGAGAGACACACACACACACTGTCAGAGAGAGAGACACACACACACACACTGTCAGAGAGAGAGACACACACACACACACACAGTCAGAGAGAGAGAGACACACACACACACACACACAGTCAGAGAGAGAGAGACACACACACACACAGTCAGAGAGAGAGAGACACACACACACACACACTGTCAGAGAGAGAGAGACACACACACACACACACACTGTCAGAGAGAGAGAGAGACACACACACACACACACTGTCAGAGAGAGAGAGACACACACACACACTGTCAGAGAGAGAGAGACACACACACACACACACACACAGTCAGAGAGAGAGAGACACACACACACACACACAGTCAGAGAGAGAGAGAGAGACACACACACACACTGTCAGAGAGAGAGAGAGACACACACACACACACTGTCAGAAAGAGAGTTGCACACACATGGACTGTCAGAGAGAGAGAGTCACACACACAAGGCCTGTCAGAGGGAGATAGATGCATATAAAATATTTTTAGTTAACCCATTCTATTTTGTTATAGCTAAGAGCAACGCCGGGAGCTACAGCTAGTATATCTATATATTAACAATTTCTGTTTATCTATATATGTCTATTTCTTCATCTAAAAAAAAATGTAAAAACTGGCACTGTCTGTCCCGTTGACTTCAATGTAAAAATAACTTAATGGGGCACACTTACTAAGGGTCCGCACACCGCATTTCCGTCGGGTTCCCCGACTACTTCCGCAGTTAACAGGGGTTTTTATCACATGAGATCGGATTTCAGCGCTGACTTTCATGCAACACAAATCGGGGGGCTTGGCCGTCAGACAACCCGACTGATTTGGACTAAGCGCGGGATTTAAAATTCCAATTCTGTCGCAACACAATGCACTTGCATACAGCGGGAAGAAGAAGGTGAACTCCAGCAGGGCAGCAACACATGCAGGATATTAGGCACACGATCTTGGTGAATCGCACCAGACTTTATCCTCGTCGGACAGTCCAGAACGGGAAAAAAAATACTGCAAGCTCTGTCATTTTTTCCTTGAAAAAAAAACTGAAGAATGACGGATCACTGTACAACTGTTGACAATGGATGACACAAAAATTTATATTGATGTCAATGGGACTTAAAACCGCTCCGTTCTATATCAGTTTTTAACTTTTTTAGGTGGATACTAGAAACGGAAATCCCAACTGTAGTGTGAACTGAGCCTTATTCAGTTTAATTGCTGGTTTAGCTCCTGTCACTCAGCAATGGTCAATGTAAAATTCCTGAGTGTGGGCGGGGAGACTCTCTAAGCAGACACAGTGGGGCACATTTACTTACCCGATCCTGGCGCGATCCCCGCTGTGCATTGTCCGACGATAATGCTTTCTGCCACGATTCACAAAGATCGTGTCACCTTCTTCTTCCCCATGTATGTAAGTGCTTTAGAAAAGAGAGGGAAAGCGGATGTGCAAACAAGATAAATTTTATTATTTCATCAATATACAAAGATAAAAACATTTAAAAACCCAAAAAATGGGAAAAAGAACACAATGGTCTCTCCTCAGAGAAATATTTCATATATGTACAACCAACAATGGATAACAAAGCTGCTAAATATAAAGGTGTAAAAATATGCACAAAATCACATGTAATAATAAGGTGCAAAGTGCCTAGGCTGAATACATACAAAGGTTCTTGGACTGTGTGCTGTGTGGTGTACAAGACAAGTAGAGACAGTGTCTCAATGCAAGGTGTTTACATATTATGAGATCAAAAAACGAAACAAAACATGGATAAAGTGCTGCGTGCAGAAAATAGCAGCTAGTGGTGTAGATACACAATTCAAGTAGATACAATAAAGCAGTACATCACATTATATTACCTAATGTAGAGCATGAAGAGGAGAGACCACAAACGCCCCACGCATATCGCCCGCCTGGCAGGCTTCCTCAGGGGATAAGGAAAGGGAAATCAACCCAGCTATTTAAATCATCCAGTCCCGCCCCCCAGCGGTGTATGGATGTCCTACCATACCGCCCCTTTTAGTGTTAGAACATATCAAAGTATGATTCATAGTTCATGGTGAGTCTAGAAAGGTACTGTATCAGAGGGTTTCCCTTACCGATTTGTAAGTTTGTTAGGTTAATCTGATGTGTGAACCAGGTTCCAAGCCATAGCAGTGCGGCATAAACTACTTCCGGGTCAAGGAGGTCAGAGATCCTGAGTCTAGTATGCATGTGTTGCCAAGCAACGGGGACAGACCCCGTGCTAAGTTTAAAGATCCGATCAACAAAAAAAAAAAAAAAAAAAAAAAAAGGAAAAGACGATAAGGTATATGCAAGCCATCACTGTGGCAGATATAACTCAGATGGAGTTGTAACGATCGAACAGAGTGTGTATATAAATGAACTATAGACGCATGATCGTAGCAAAGTCTAACACTTGCGCTGTCTAGAAGATACCAAGGCAGCGTAATGCATATAATGCCAAACTGTATGTATAATCTGGAGTACAAAGATGACGGCGAGAGATCCAGATATGTGTCAATTGCGGCGGCGCACAGAGCTCTGGCAATCAACCGGGCGACACAATGTCCGCAATATCAAATTATGAATACATGCAATCTATGGTATAGAGGTAGCAGAAAAAAAAATAAAAATAAAAAATAAACAAAAAATGTAAACAAAAATGTAAACAAAAATGTAAACAAAAAAAATTGAGCATGTGTCAATTTATAAATGCGAAAGTTAATTGAAGCAGCGCATAATACAAACAGAAAATGAGGAAATGTAAAAATGAAACGGCGCACAATGCATATACATATGGTACGGCGCAAGATTCATATACATGTTATGCGGCGCAAATACAAATATGAATGATGCAAAGAAGGCAAAAATTGGCATACGTAAGAACACAATTATCGATATCTATCTATCTATTAAGTAGAGTGCAGACTGCAAATGCGGCGTATCGCCTATTGGACAAATCTTTGCAGGTGTCTATATATACTGCCCACACTATACTGCTACTGCCCACACTATAGTTCTTGTACTAGATTACTTACTTTCTATATACTGTGTAGCGCTGCTTGGTTTGTCCTTAGTGACTTGCATCATATATTCATGTATATATATCTAAGGACTGTATGGATAGCGGTATACTTTATACACGATGCTACTTCGATGATTCTCAGATAATGTATTTCCAGCGCTCACTATTTGGACTCCATACGCAGTTATCTACAACGACAGGTCTAATCGGCGACATGTCGCAATTCTAATCTGTACCTTTAATTAATGGACAGACATCCAATACTGGGTTCTTTTACACCATTTTGATTGTGTATATATAGACACCTGCAAAGATTTGTCCAATAGGCGATACGCCGCATTTGCAGTCTGCACTCTACTTAATAGATAGATAGATATCGATAATTGTGTTCTTACGTATGCCAATTTTTGCCTTCTTTGCATCATTCATATTTGTATTTGCGCCGCATAACATGTATATGAATCTTGCGCCGTACCATATGTATATGCATTGTGCGCCGTTTCATTTTTACATTTCCTCATTTTCTGTTTGTATTATGCGCCGCTTCAATTAACTTTCGCATTTATAAATTGACACATGCTCAATTTTTTTTGTTTACGTTTTTGTTTACATTTTTGTTTACATTTTTTGTTTATTTTTTATTTTTTTTTCTGCTACCTCTATACCATAGATTGCATGTATTCATAATTTGATATTGCGGACATTGTGTCGCCCGGTTGATTGCCAGAGCTCTGTGCGCCGCCGCAATTGACACATATCTGGATCTCTCGCCGTCATCTTTGTACTCCAGATTATACATACAGTTTGGCATTATATGCATTACGCTGCCTTGGTATCTTCTAGACAGCGCAAGTGTTAGACTTTGCTACGATCATGCGTCTATAGTTCATTTATATACACACTCTGTTCGATCGTTACAACTCCATCTGAGTTATATCTGCCACAGTGATGGCTTGCATATACCTTATCGTCTTTTCCTTTTTTTTTTTTTTTTTTTTTTTGTTGATCGGATCTTTAAACTTAGCACGGGGTCTGTCCCCGTTGCTTGGCAACACATGCATACTAGACTCAGGATCTCTGACCTCCTTGACCCGGAAGTAGTTTATGCCGCACTGCTATGGCTTGGAACCTGGTTCACACATCAGATTAACCTAACAAACTTACAAATCGGTAAGGGAAACCCTCTGATACAGTACCTTTCTAGACTCACCATGAACTATGAATCATACTTTGATATGTTCTAACACTAAAAGGGGCGGTATGGTAGGACATCCATACACCGCTGGGGGGCGGGACTGGATGATTTAAATAGCTGGGTTGATTTCCCTTTCCTTATCCCCTGAGGAAGCCCGCCAGGCGGGCGATACGCGTGGGGCGTTTGTGGTCTCTCCTCTTCATGCTCTACATTAGGTAATATAATGTGATGTACTGCTTTATTGTATCTACTTGAATTGTGTATCTACACCACTAGCTGCTATTTTCTGCACGCAGCACTTTATCCATGTTTTGTTTCGTTTTTTGATCTCATAATATGTAAACACCTTGCATTGAGACACTGTCTCTACTTGTCTTGTACACCACACAGCACACAGTCCAAGAACCTTTGTATGTATTCAGCCTAGGCACTTTGCACCTTATTATTACATGTGATTTTGTGCATATTTTTACACCTTTATATTTAGCAGCTTTGTTATCCATTGTTGGTTGTACATATATGAAATATTTCTCTGAGGAGAGACCATTGTGTTCTTTTTCCCATTTTTTGGGTTTTTAAATGTTTTTATCTTTGTATATTGATGAAATAATAAAATTTATCTTGTTTGCACATCCGCTTTCCCTCTCTTTTCTAAAGCATCATCATTTGGATGTGTTATTTGTCTATTGCATTATTTTCCCCTCTCAAATCTTCCATGTATATAAGTGCATGTCTTGCGACACAACTTTTAAGTTAAATCCCACGGTTTGTCTGAATCCTTCAGATCATCTGATGGCCCACAACCCGATTTGTGTCGCATGAAAGCTAGTGCTATTGCGCCAAAATCCGATCGCGTGCGACACAATCGCCTTCTAAATACCTGTCCCAGCGGCAAGATCCCCAAAAACGTCCGAAAACCCGACGGAAATGCGATCTGTGGACCCTTAGTAAATAACCCCCATTATGATCCCTGTAGTGCTGTGAGATACCGTGTGCTGACAATGTGGTAAGATTATCTTCACTTCTGAGCAGGTCCCTCAAAAGTATGATTTTGCCTGCCTGCTGAAGCTTTCTACTGCTCTTGCACTAGGCTTGGGAGCAAGGCCCGGGTCTCTGGGTGTCAGAGACACCTGGAGACACTAGGGAGAAGGGAGATGCAGTTTATTATTGCGACATGCTCAGGGAGCCATAAGCAGGAACGGGGATGGGTAAGTGGATATACATCCCCCTCTTCTTGGAGGAATCTTTGCAGGAGATCACGGTCCAGGATATTGTCCTCGGACTCCCAAGATCTCTCCTCTGGCCCGAACTCCTTCCAATCAACCAAGAAAAACTGCTTACCTCTCACCGTCTTCATGTCAAGTATCTCCTTTACCTTTTAGATGTCACTGGAGTCAGCCCGAGGAGCAGGAGGAGGAACTTGCTGGGAGAAGCGATTCAGGATAATAGGCTTGAGCAGGGAGACATGGAAGAAGTTTGGGATGCGCATGACGGGAGGAAGGCGCAGCTTGTGGGACACTGGATTGATGCGACTCAGCACCTCGAAGGGACCCAGGAAAAGAGGACAAAGCTTGTAGCCAGGGATCTTTAGGTGGACATAACTGGAGGACAACCAGAATTTGTCACCTGGAGTGAAGACAGGAGGAGGCCTGCATTTTTTATCAGCCTGGAGCTTGGTTCGGGCAGAAGCCTGCAGCAAGGAAAGGCGAGTCTGCTCACAGATGGTCTCCAGGTCCAATTCCAATTCCTCAACAGCAGGAACATCTGATGACACAGGCAGAGGAATAGGAGGGCGTGGATGCAGTCCATAATTGATCAATTCAGAGTCCAAGGAGTTGCAAGGACACTCTTCCCATGGCAACAAAGTGGACCAATCGTCCTAACAGGCAGAAACAAAATGTGGAAGATGGCAGCCCAGAGTCTGATTAACTCTTTCCACCTGCCCATTAGACTGGGGATGATAGGCGGAAGAAAAGTCCAATTTTACTTGAAGTTGGTTGCAGAGGAAATACCACAATTTAGAGACGATCTGAATCCCCCAGACAGAGATGATGTGCCGGAAAAGTCCATGGAGTCATAAGATGTGATGAAAGAACTGGCTGGCAAGATGTGGAGCAGAAGGCAGACCTATTGTCCAGATAGAGACCAGGGGCTTCTCGAGGCGGACCATTGGGACGTGATGCTGGAAGACCAGGGGAGCATCCATGAAGTTCCCTGCAGAACCAGAGTCCAAGATAGCAGATACCTGAATGGGAATGTTCAGGCGTGTGGAAGCTTTGCTCTCACCCAGGGACGCTTCTCCCAAGAACCCTAGGTGTGGGCGTTTCCCAGATGCTGAGGAACAGGACAAGTCCCAATGAAATGTTCCGGACTGGCACAATACAGACAGAGGTCCTCCTGACGTCCTCTGGAGAGTTCCTGGAAAGAAAGTCAGCCTCTGTCTACCTGCATTGGTTCCTCTGCAGCAGTCACAGGAGGAGGCTGAAGCAGCCTTTGGAAGACAGGTGCCAAGCAAGGCAAACGTCAAACCCGGGCTTGCAGTTGTTCGAGACATAGTTCTTCAGCGAGCTCCTTAAACTGGATATCTATTCGAGTGGCAAAAGTGATGAGACCACTCATAGTAGACGGCAGGTCTAGCCCCTTTTTAAAGGTCGACGTCAGGGCTGCATTGTTACAGGTGAGTTCAGAGGCCAGAGTATGGAACTGAACTGCATAGTCACCAATAGATGAGTCCCCTTTACGCAGGTTCAGCAGCGCAGTCTCAGCTGAAGACCCCATGCAGGTTCCTAAAAAACGGACTGGTAGCAACGGGAGCCGCAGGAGCTTGACACTGTTGCTGAGTAGCCATCAGTTGCTGCAACATGGCTGTGACTTGACCAAGCTGTTCTCCCTGCGCGGCTATCTGCTGGGATTGCTGGACCAGAATGGTAGTAAGATCAGCCAGTTTAGACAGCAGGACCTTGGCAGGGTCCATGGCCAGATTTTACTGTCAGGCTCGAGGGGTAGTGGACCCACTGGACAACTGCGGACTATGACGTAAGCTGACACCTGGGACCGGAGTCTGATTGGCACCTGGTTTCTACCAGATCCTCGTCGCAAAGCGGGTTGGACTTGCTGCAGCGTGGTACCACCAGGGCGTTCCACAGGTGCTCTCCCTTCGATCTTCATAGGAAGCCGAGTAGCTGCGAAGAAAATCATGTCTTTAATAGGACCTGCACTATCTTTTGTGGTGCAGCCACCAGGCTAGGTCACAGTGTGTTGAGACACTTTGTGCTTCAGTGAACAGGTGCCATAAACATCTATGGGGGCCGTGATCTTGCCATAATTTGTGCCCCCAATACAGTTGTGAGCGTTATTCTGTGAAATAAGATGCGGCATACAGATTTATGTATTCACTAGTTTCTGGAACATAGAAAAAGAGAGATGAAACAAATCAGAAATGAGAGATGATGAGATCCATGAGATGCATGTAACACACAATGACACTCTCCAGTACTGCTAACTCAGCTATATCACACATAGTCAGCTCTGCTACATGCTTCCTTCCCCTGATATAAAGATCTTATCTTGCCTCTAGCTTGTAGATTTACTCTCCTCACACTGCTGTTTGCCGGCAGGAAATGTGAGTGTGTGTGAGCTGCTTAGAATGCATGTGGGAGGGGCGATGCCGAGATGCTGCACTGTGAGACAGGAGAAGCTATTCATGAGAAGAATCTGTCCTGCCTGATACTAAAGTCAGAAGATTTACGGTCGTAACTTGGGGCAACCAAAATTGTGTACACCAGGAATTACATTTAAACCCTTAAGTCCTCTTGCTGAATTATATTTGCATGTGTGTAATTTTAAATTTGCTGCAAAAAAAGCAGGTTTCCTATAGATTTGTAGTTGTAGTCATAAATGGGATTAAAGCAGTTGTCCAAGACTGACATATAATAATTGATTAAATCAGATTATTTAAAACTCTAGCCATCACTTCTCTAGACCATTGGGGAAACCACAATGGGGCTTTTTTTTACTAAGGGTTGTGCTGCACTTTCGTCAGACTGTGTGCTAATTTGGGGATTTGCGCGGCTTTGATAGGTATTTTACAGGCGTCTGCGCTTGGATTGTGTCGCACTGAATCGGTTTTTGGCACAGATGCGCTGGCTTCCATGTGACACAAATTGGGGGGGGGGGCGAAACCGACTGATTCGGACTGAGTGCGGGATTAAACTTTCAAATTGTGTTGCAAGACAATGCACTTACATGCACCAGAAAGAAGAAGGTGAACTCTGGCGGACTTGAGCGGGGAAGCGACACATGCACAATATCGGGCGTATGATCTTAGTGAACCGCGGCACAGTGCATTATCGTCAGACAATTAGTACAGATGTTTGTATTGCAGTGTTGTAGTATAAGTTGTGAAAATAATGTTTATAATAAATGGTAAATTCATAGTGGCAGTCATTCCACTGTATTTCTGCATTACCCATTGTAACACAAAGCAAATTTCAACCAGACACTTACACAGCAATGTTGTAAGGCTGTGTGCTGCTCAATACAAAGAGAGAAACTTGAAATAACTGCAATGCAAAATATAGCCATTACATCAATCATTCTTTTTTAAATTTTACAATGCAATTATACAACTTCCTTCCTTCTCTATTTTGGCTGTCATAAGGCCTAAAGCTTAGCTGTTTTCATTATCAATATTATGGCCAATAGAATAATGAACAGTAGATTTGGACAAATAACTTCTACAAAGTCATGTGTTGTCTTTGGGAAACCTAGAATGGTAATTATGAAAAAAATAGGCTATGCATTTGAGTAATAATAATAATTCTTTATTTATATTTTATTTTACAGATTACGCAGCACTGCACAAAGCATGCCAAATTGGTCCCTGTCCCCATGGGGCTCACAATCTAAACAACCTACCAGTATGTTTTGGAGTGTGGGAGGAAACCGGAGTACCGGAGGAAGCCCACGCAAACACTGAGAGAACATTCAAACTCTTTTGCAGATGTTGACCTGGGTGGGACTCGAATACACTCAGTGCTACCCATTTAGCCACCGGTCTTGCCCCACATATTCTTTTTACTCAGCAATGTTTCAGTATACTAACAAAACATGTTATAAAATTTAATGCAATAAAGCAGAACAATTTGATTATGTCACAGTTACTAGAAAATCATGCAACCTTTAGCATTTGAACTGCAACAGAAGGAAATGTCATAAGAATTTATCTTTAACGTCAGTAACAGACATTCCTGAGATATGAATCCACTTTGAGAGCATAAATGCTTCACAATATGCTCATTTGCTAACATTTGCTGACTTGTAGGTAGCTCGAGGACTGTCTGTAGGTTTTTAATGTAAATTAAAACTGCCACATATTTTGATATATATACGTCTGAAGCCACCCTTTCCCAAGATAGTCTAACAAACAGTCATTTGGCCATCAACTATTTCTCCCAACTCCCACAAAAATGTGCATGCTTGGCTTAGCATATACAGTATGTCCAAATAGTCCAGCATCATGGATCTTTTTATATTTATTATATTTTTAGTTATTGGAAATGGTACCAACAGGGCGTGGCCTGAACATGACAGCATGAGGAAGCACTAAGCTGAGCTGCTCCATACCCCAAGCACCTATCACCATACCTGGGCTTGATGACTTTGGGGAAAGGGCTGAAAAAAAGACCCCACTTCACCCCCCCCCCAACACCTGTGCGCATCAGGGGAAAACTGCTTTAGCGAGGTGCCTCCAGCATCCGGCACCTCTCTGACCCGCTCCTCAACCGCAGAAGGTGCAGGCATCCACTGCCAGGGAGCAGCACACAAGCGGAACCTGATGCGCCACGGCATAAATCGGCGCTACAGCCCAACCCCGGAACACAGCCATCCTCCCCTGCTGCACAGGAGCCTGCCTCACACGTCCGCTGCCTCCCAGCCCTCCACCCTGGACTTTCCACTGACTGTGACTACTGAAGAAGCCCCAGGGCCCATGGTACAAACCATACCTGCCCCAGACCTCATCACATCAGCTCCTATGGGGAGAGCACCCTCCCGCGGCAAACCAGGCCCCCCTCTCTCCAGCCATTTTGCCCCCTAGGACCCTGCCATGTGCCATCTACAACCCCTGGCCGGCACCATCCTCACCCCCCCCCCCCTTCTCCATTGCCCACCTACCAGCTCACCAGAGCACCTGCTGGAGCCCCCCCAAAGCCCAGATCTGGCCCCTTCTCCCCTCGCATGACTTCCACTACCAATTCCTCAGGGGGACAGACTCCCCACGGTACAGGACATTGAATCTCTAATGTTTTTCCTATACACCAAGGAGGACATATCGTAATTTTCTTCTCAAATCCTAGCTGAATGCCGACAAAAATTTGCTAGCCGGTGTTCTTACGTTACTTCCCTGGTGGCTAGAGTAGATTACCTGGATCAGGCACAATCTTCTACTAACCAGGGTCTAGAGACCATGCAAAACACCCTTCAATACCACCAAATGCAATTACAGGAGCTGCCGGAACACATGACATTGTGCAACAATTTGCGTATAAAAGACCTGGAACCTATTATTCTTCCTTTCAACGAAAAAAGGAAGTAAAAGTCCAACAATGTAGCACAATTTAAAACAGGAAGAAACTAGTGATGTCAAAAATATAAATACTTTATTTTGATCAAATAACAAACACTGGTTAAAAAATGATTCTGCCCCAGAGGGGACACAAGACAATGTTGCACGCCAGACAACAGATCATAATGAAAAAGTTGGGTATTTGATAAGTGGCCATATCTATCAGTCTGGAATTGATGGGAAGCATATGACTAGTACAGATACATCCAAAACAATAGTCAATAAAAGTAGATGAAGTATAGCTTACCCATGTTGAAATGATCGTTGCCTGGAATGACAACAACCCCAGGCTGTTGTTATTCCAGGCAACGATCATTTCAACATGGGTGAGCTATACTTCATCTACTTTTAACCCCTTAAAGACGCAGGGTTTTTTCGCTCATTTCTCGCTCTCCACCTTCAAAAATCCATAACTTTTTCACTTTTACGTGTACAGACCTGTGTGAGGGCTTATTTTGTGCATAACAAATTTTACTTTCCCGTAATGTTATTTTCACATGCTGCGAAGCTGAAAAAAAATTCCAAATGTGGAAAAATTGAAAAAAAACCACACGTGCGTCACGTTCTTGTGGGCTCAGTTTTTACGACTTTGACTGTGCACTCAAAATAACACCTCAGCTTTATTCTTTGGTTCAGTGCAGTGAAACCAAAGTTATATAGGTTTTATTGTCTTTTAATACATTTTCAAAAATTAAACAAATGTGTACAAAAAAGAAAAAAAAATTTTTGCCATCTTCTGAAGCTAATAACTTTTTCATACTTTGGCGCACAGAACTGTGTGAGGTGTCATTTTTTGCGAAATGAGCCGACCTTTACTTTACTACCATTTTTAGGTCTGTGTGACATTTTGATCATTTTTTATTCCATTTTTTATGTGATGTAAAAAGGTGTAAAAGTCGCATTTCGGACATTTGGGCGCCATTTACCGTCTCGGAGGTCACCACCAGCCGTAACTGTTTTTATATTTTGATAGATCGGGCATTTTGGGACGCGGAGATACCTAATGTGTCTGTGATTTTTACTGTTTATTATGTTTTATATCAGTTCTAGCGAAAGGGGGGTGACTTGAATTTTTAATATTTTATTAATTTTTTTTATTTTTTTCCAATATTTCTTAGACCATCTAGGGTACATTAACCCCAGATGGTCAAATCATTCCTACCATATACTGCAATACTTCTGTATTGCAATATATGGCATTTTTGCAGCTCATTCATTACAATGAGCCACTGGCTCATTGTAACGAATCTGCAGATGCCAGATAGCCTCGGCTCAAACGAAGACCCGAGGCTACCATGGCAACCGATCGCAACCATGCGCGGCGATCGCAATAAAGACCGACAAACATTTTAAAGTACAGCAGTATCCACAGGATAGGGCCTAAATTGAATTTATATAGCAAGTTGAGATAATTATAGTAACATTACAGCATGTATTAACCAAGTGGTGCACAACCTTTTTATGGTGTGTTCACACATGGGGGCACATTAACTTACCCAGTCTCTGGAGTTCACGAGGTACGGAGTGTCCGATGATCATGCACTCTGGCGCTCAGGTCTGCCAGGGTTCACCTTCTTCTTCCTAGTGTATGTAAGTGCATTGTGCAATTTGAATTTTAAATCCCGTGCTTAGTCTGAATCAGTCAGATCGTCCGATGGCCTGCCCCTCGATTTCAGTCGCATGAAAGCCAGCGCAGCTGCGTCACAATTCGATCGCATGTGACACAATTCCAGCGCAAACCCCTGTTGAATACCTGTCTTAGCTGCGTAAATCCCGAAAACTGTGAACAGCCCGACGAAAGTGCGATCCGCGACCCTTAGTAAATAAGCCCCATGGTGTTTTCAAATCAGAACAACTGAAAAGAGATTTGCCTAATTACATTGCTGTCATTATTGTGTTAACAAAACGCATGCATCAACAAAATCTTGATAGCAATGTAATTGGGCAAATCTCCTCTTCTCAGCTGTTGTGATGCGTTAGAAAACGCATGTAATAACGCCACATGTGACCTTACCCTTAGGCTATATTCACACTACCATATGGGGGACGTATGTACAATATACAAAGTTTTGCACATTGAGAGACTGAAATGCTTGCCCATTCTTCCTTGGAAAACAACAAGCTCAGTGAGGTTGGATGGAGAGTGTTTGTGAACAGCAGTTTTCAGCTCTTTCCACAGATTCTCAATTGGATTCAGGTCTGGACTTTGACTTTGTCATTCTAACACCTGGATACAGTTATTTGAATACCATTCCATTGTAGATTTTGCTTTATGTTTAGATCATTGGAAGATAAATCTCTGTCTCAGTCTCAGGTTTTTGCAAACTCCAACAGGTTTTCTTCCAGAATGGTCCTGTATTTGACCATCAATTTTCATGATCTCCCCTGTCCCTGCTAAATAAAAGTAGACCCAAACCATGATGTTGCCACCACCATGTTTGACAGTAGTGATGGTGTGTTCAGGGTGATGAGCTGTGTTTCCTTTATGGAAACATATTGGTGCACATTTAATTACCCGGTCCCTTGGAGTTCCCGAAAGTGCATTGTGCGCGATTCACTTAGATTGTGCGCCCGATTTCCTGCTTCTGTCGCTTCTTGCTCAGGTCCGCTGGAGTTCACCATCTTCCTCCCGGTGCATGTAATACTTGGCTTGCAACACAATTTTGAAGTTAAATTCTGTGGTTTGTCTGAATCCATCGGATCGTCCAATGGCCTGCTCCCCGATTTCTGTCGCATGAAAGCCGGCACGATTGCGCCAATATCTAATCGTGTGTGCCAAAAAACCCTTTTAAATCCCTGTCCCAGTGACGCAAACTGGAAATTGCCGGGATGTTCGACGAAAGTGTGGTCCGTGGGGTTCTTAGTAAATAAAAATTCACACATATTGGTAGAAAACATGAACACAAAAAAATATAACAAAAACAACACGAGACAAAAGAAAAAAAAAAAAGCAGGGTAACGCGTTTCGGACTATTGCATCTTAGTCCTTAATCATACCATACATTCTAGTAGTTATATTCTTGTACATACAGGGCAGTATTATGGTAGTTATATTCTTGTACATAGGAGGCAGCATTATAGTAGTTATATTCTTGTACATAGGGTACATAGGGGCAGTATTATAGTAGTTATATTCTTGTACATAGGTGCAGTATTATAGTAGTTATATTCTTGCACATAGCGGGCAGTATTATAGTAGTTATATTCTTGTACATAGGGAGCAGTATTATAGTTGCTATATTCTTGTACATAGGGGCAGTATTACAGTAGTTATATTTCTGTACATAGGGGACAGTATTATAGTTGTTTTATTCTTGTACATAAAATGCAGTATTACAATATATTTTACTTAGGGGCAGTATCATCGTAGTTACATTCTTGTTTATCAGAGAAGGCATTGTACTATTTTTTTAGTGTATATACAAGGCAGCATTAAGTTGTGTTCTCTTAAAAAAAGTAGCTTTATACCTGTACAAGGGAGGCAAGGGAGTCTTTCTCTGTGATGTACATGTTGATTAAGACCATCTATAAACAGTTTGTATGAAGTTTAGTAGCTCCACCCACATCACATGACCACGCCTACTTGTTTTGACCCCGCCCACAGAATGGGGCCACTTTTACAGTTTTTTTCCAGGGCCACTTTAAATTCCCAGTCCACCCCTGGCCACAACCCACACGTAGATGTACCTCTCGCTGATCACCCAGACTCAGTAGCAGAGCCCATGCGATCACTGAATGATACTCACAATCTCAGCTGTTTAACCTAATATATGTTCAGGTCTTGGTGACTACAGACTACATCTATGGGGCAGTTCCGGGTACTCACCCGGCTTGTCAGCATCACGGGACAGACCTCTTCCATGGCAGCCCTGGCGTCCTATGAAGTAAGTGCCTGCCAGGATTCAGGGGTGGACTAAGGTAATATACTACAATACATTAGTATTGTAGTATATTGCATTGAACAAGTGAACACGTGATCAAATGATATAAAAATCTATCACATATCCCAAATCACATATAAAAATCTAATTTTACATAAAAAAAAAGTGAAAATCACTAGAATGAAATAAAATTGTCACTAAACCCATATGGTGAATGTAAACAATTGTTAAAAAAAACACCATGATACCATGATCCTGGTATAGAATAAAGATAACATTTAATTTTATGGTACAGTGTTACAGTATGGTACAGTATTATGCTTTTCATATCAATCAACAATGATCATGGCCATGGCATCTAAGTTGGTTTCTTCTCCATTTCCACCTACAACTTACAATGATGGCAAGTTACTGCTGGTTGCCATGGCAGCTTCAAAGTGCATGTGCCATAAAAGAAACACACTACAATAAAACCATAAAAAATGTTATTGTAATTAGTTACTTTTTCAGATTTACTCATACTAAAACATACAATTTAAAATGTTTGAAAGATACACAGGGTAAACAGATAAAGTAACATAATAGTTGATAATAATAGTTAGAATCTAACTATAATTTAGGTTTTATATGCTGTCAAATGGTTAACCAAACTGTGTACTTGTGACATGGCTGAACTGAGTATTGTTTTTTATTTAGTATGTCATTTGTGCTGTTGTTAACCTTGCAATACTAGATAAGAAATAACTAAGATCACACCTTACCACATGGAAACTATTGAAAGCTGTATTATATCCATTTAATGCAGTACTTCCTTACTATCAGCAAAAGATTTACATTGCTTTAAAGGCAAGGTGCCTGAAAGGCACCAAATTGCTCCTTCACTTTTCTATCTGTTTACCTGGAGTCTTGAGAGGAACGTGTCATTTTG
The DNA here is from genome assembly GCF_040894005.1 of Engystomops pustulosus. Taxonomy (NCBI): domain Eukaryota; kingdom Metazoa; phylum Chordata; class Amphibia; order Anura; family Leptodactylidae; genus Engystomops; species Engystomops pustulosus. Next base: position 129,813,767 of record NC_092412.1, on the reverse strand, counting down.
TCCTGCAATTAATGAGAAAGTGATGTTTCTTGAACGTTGAACATTTGTCCTGGCACAAAGGTAATACATGAGATATCTCCTAGTTTCTGCTATAGTCTTTTTGAAAATGTTATCTCTCACTACAAAGCAGCACATTTTCATGTGACAGCAGGTAATTACAATGTCAGTGTCCTTTGTAAAGGGATAAGTTAAAGACAAATCCTGCATTTGTAGCTTTTTCTTCCTGGAGAGATAAAAATCTTCTGACATAATTTAAAATCAAGTGTCCAGGTTTTTTGATAGATTTTTTAAAATATAAAATTAAAAAGACTTCATTTAAATTTTTCATGTTTTTGTTAAAATTGAAGTTCTCTCATTCCTGGACTAGGCTTCCACTAAATTAGCCTATAACAAAAAAAAAGTTTTGTACTGTGTCATTCATTTGAAAAACTCTTGTTGCTCTTAATAAGCAAAATAAAATATTAAAGGGGTTTGCATACAATCATAGGCCAGCAGTAATGGGCAGCACCATGGCTGAATGGGAGTACAGGAGAAGGCGAGTATGAGCTGTATTTTTATACCCTTCCAGGGGCATACATCAAACATTTTCTGAACCCATAAAGCCCTTTTGAGTATTTAAGACTACTCTGGTGTCTTCTTAGGTCTCTACATTAGGCATGATACAACAAAACACCTGCCTATTAAATTAGCATATTAACCTCCTATAAAACACCCTTGATCCTGGATCTTCTTGCCAGAGGTTAACTATTATTTGGCTAATATCAACTGTATCTGTTTTGTTTGATTTCTTGTTGACTAGCAGTTTTACTATTCAGAGTTTCTTAGTTTCTAGATAATAAGTATGACCTTTTGGGGGGGGGGGGGGCATTTAATCCACTGAAAGGGCTTTAGTCTTGGGTGTTAGGGTGATTTGGGGTGATTTTGCCATCTTTTGCCTAAACTGGATGTTTTTAATTCAAAATTAAGTTTTACTGCCATGATTTTTGTACATTTTACAATCTTACATTTTTGGCCCTTTGGAAGAGGATGCTAAGTTGGTGACATTGCTCTTGTGAGGCTGGGCACCCTGGGGTGCAACGATCTGTTGCTCTCATTTCTTGTTTTTTGTGAGCTCTTGCACTTCCTGCGCCTGAAACAAGTCATCATGTCTCAAGCCAGCAGGTCTGCTCCTGCCTTTGCCGATACCCAGCTGTCTGTGCACTCAAGTCTGCATGCACTTTATTACTGATCTTCCATCTTCTTCTGGTAATACTGTCATTTGGGTGGTCATGGACCGATTCTCTAAGATGTCCCAGTTTGTTCCTCTGACAGGTCTACCATCTGCTCCTTGCCTTGCCAGCTTGTTCTTCCTTCACATCTTCTGGCTTCATGGGCTTCCTCAGAGCATCCTCTCTGACTGAGGGGTACAGTTTGTTTCCAAGGTCTGGCATTCATTGTGCAACCAACTAAAAGTAAAGCTGGACTTCTCATCTGCATATCATCCAGAGTCAAATGGACAAATGGAGAGAGTAAATCATACTCTGGGCTGTTACCTACGGCACTTTGTCTCTGCTCAACGAGACAACTGGTCTTCCCTCCTATCTTGTGCAGAATGCTCATATAATTTCCTGGATTCTGAATCTGCTGGAGTTGCCTTCTTCTCTGTCTGTTCCCTCGGATGTCCCTTCTGTGGAAGAGTTGATTCAAGATCTCAAATCCATCTGGGAGAAGACTCGGCAATCTCTACTTCAGGCGTCCGCCCGCACCAAAAACCAAGCTGATAAGAGACGCAGGCCTCCTCCAGTCTTTTTTCCAGGTGATAAAGTGTGGCTGTCTTCCAGATATGTCCGGTCGAAGATTTCCAGCTACAAGCTCGGTCCTTGTTTCTAGGGTCCATTCAAGGTGCTTGTCAGGCTTCAAGGTAGTGGATCCTCTGGACCACTGCGGACAAGCCAGCTTTCTCTAGGGCACTAAGCACAAAGATCCGGCAGGGATCACAGGAAGAGGCAGGATAAAATAGATTACCTGGAATGGGCAGCGCCAATTAATGGCGCGCTGGCCCTTTAAATCTGTAGAAGCCGGTGCGCGCGCGCCCTAGGAGTCGGGGATGCGCATGCACGGCCGAAGATGATGGAGCAGCCGCGGCAGGGAGTGCAGAAGCCGAAGCAGGAGCCAGGGTCCGTGAGTCGCGCCTGCGGCACGCTGGCGTGGAGTGAGAGGCACGGGTGAGCCCGCGACCCGAGATATGGGTTCAAGATGACAGGCTTGAGAAGAGAGACATGGAAGGAGTTCGGGATGCGCATGGTGGGAGGAAGGCACAAGTTGTAGGAGACTGGATTGATGCGATTCAGCACCTCGAAGGGACCCAGGAAACGAGGACCAAGCTTGTAGCCAGGAATCTTAAGTCAGACATACTTGGAGGACAACCAGACTTTGTCACCAGGATTGAAGACAGGAGGAGGTCTGCGTCTTTTATCGGCCTGAGACTTGGTTCGAGCAGAAGCCTGTAGTAATGAAAGACAAGTCTGTTTCCAAATGGTCTTAAAGTCCCGTATCAATTCCTCAACAGCAGGGACTTCCGATGGCACGGGCATGGGTAGAGGAGGGCGGGGATGCAATCCATAATTAACAAAAAATGGGGCGCACTCTGCAGATGTAGAGTCCAAGGAGTTATAAGAACTCTGCCCATGGTAACAGAGTGGACCAATCGTCTTGACGAGCAGAAACAAAATGGCATAGATATCAGCCCAGGGTCTGATTAACTCTTTCCACTTGTCCATTAGACTGGGGGTGATAAGCGTAAGAGAAATCCAATTTCACCTGAAGTTGGTTGCAAAGAGAACGCCAGAATTTAGAAACGAACTGAACCCCACGATCCGAGACGATGTGCTGGGGAAGTCCATGGAGTCTGAAGATATGATGGAAGAACTGGCTGGCAAGACGTGGAGCAGGGACAAAATGGGACATCTTTGAAAATTGGTGAGTCACCACCCAGATGACGGTATTGCCTGATGAAGGGAGTAGGTCTGTAATAAAGTCCATGGCAATATGAGTCCAAGGATGACTGGGTATTGGCAACGGCAGGAGAAGACCAGCAGGTTTGAGATGTGATGGCTTATTCCGGGCACAGGAAGCACAGGAACCATAAAGTCCCGAACGTCCTTGGCCAGATCTGGCCACCAGTAGAACCGGGAAATGAGGGCGATAGAACGCTGCACCCCAGGATGCCCAGCCACACGTGAGCAATGTCCCCAAGACAGAATCCTCTTCCGTAGAGCAGGTTGTACGTATGTATTGCCAGGAGGTAGTTGACGAAGATCCCCCGGCGCTCCCTCAGGAGCGATGACATACTGAGGAGTCGGTTCCTCCCCAATGACATCTGAGGCACGAGAAAGGGCGGCAGCCTTGATGTTCTTCTCGGTTGGGCGGAAATGAATAAGGAAATCGAACCAGGCAAAGAAGAGTGACCAGCGAGTTTGATGTGGATTGAGTCGCTGAGCAGTTTGGAGGTAGAGGAGGCTCTTGTGGTCCATATAGATGTTGACCGGAAACCGATCTCCCTCCAGGAGGTAATGCCACTCTTCTAAGGCGAGCTTAATTGCCAACAGTTCTCTGTCTCCTATAGAATAATTCCTCTCCGCGGAGGAGAAAAATCCACAGGTGACAGTTCGACCTTTGGAACCCTTCTGCGTGAGCACAGCACCGGCCCCTACGGAGGAGGCATCTACTTCCAGATGGAAAGGCCTCTCTGTGTTGGGATGTACCAGTACTGGGGCTGAGGCGAACTTGGACTTTAAGTTCGTGAAGGCCTCCTCAGCTGACGAAGGCCAGAGTCGCCACAATAGGAGACATCAGCGAGGAGAAGTGTGGGATGAACTGCCTGTAGTAATCCGAGAAGCCCAGAAACCGCTGTATAGCGCGTAGTCCTACTGGGCGGGGCCACTGAAGAACCGCAGACAGCTTTGCAGGATCCATCTGGAGGCCTCTGTCAGAGATAATATAACCTAGAAATGGAATACTCCGCTGATGGAACTGACATTTTTCTAGTTTGGCGTAGAGGCGATTGGCCCTTAAGCGACTGAGGACTTGCCGTACGTGGACTTGGTGGGTCTCAAGGTCCGGAGAGAATACCAGGATATCATCCAAATAGACCACAACACAGACATAAAGCAAGTCTCTAAAAATGTTGTTAACGAATTCCTGGAAGACAGCCGGTGCATTACAAAGTCCAAATGGCATTACCAGGTACTCAAAGTGTCCATCACAGGTATTAAAAGCGGTCTTCCACTCATCCCCCTGGCGAATTGCGAATGAGATTGTAGGCCCCTTGAAGGTCCAATTTGGAGAAAATCTTGGCTCCATGAAGACAGTCAAACAACTCTGTGATCAGCGGTAATGGATAGCGGTTCTTAACTCTGACCTTGTTAAGACCGCGATAGTCTATGCAGGGACGGAGTGACCCGTCTTTCTTGGTCACGAAGAAAAAACCTGCACCAGCCGGAGAAGAGGACTTGCGTATGAATCCCTTCTGCATGTTTTCCTTGATATAGTCAGACATGGCTGCAGTTTCAGGTACTGAGAGTGCGTACACACGACCCACGAGGAGATGTACCTGGCAGCAGATCCACGGGACAGTCATAGGGACGGTGGGGCAGCAACGTCTCGGGTTGCTTCTTAGAACAAATACATCAGAAAAGTCCTGATAGCAAGCAGGAAGGCCCTCCAAGGCCTTGGGAGCCACAGAAGAAACCAGGACTGGTACTGGAAGAGACATCTTTATACAGTGAGACTGACAGGTCCCCACCGAAGGATCTCCCCCGTCTTCCAGTCAAAAACGGGTGCGTGGAGCTGCGGGAGATCAGGGCGGCATCCACAAAGTTCCCTGCAGAACTGGAGTCCAAGAAAGCTGAAACCTGGATCTGGGTACGGGTACCAACACTGAGAATCATCAGATGTCGAGAAGCTTTGCTTACACCTAGGGACGCTTCTCCCAAGTAGCCTAGGTGCTGGCGTTTCCCGGACGTTGGGGACGGATGGGACAAGCCTCAAGGAAGTGCTCAGGGCTGGCACAATACAGGCAAAGGTTACCATGACGTCTTCTAATACGTTCCGGAGAAGAGAGTCTGGCCCTGTCCACCTCCACAGGCTACCCTGCAGATGGTGCTATAGGAGGCTGGAGCGGTCTGTGAAAAGTAGGTGCCAGGCGGGGAAGACATTGTGGGCGGACTTGGGGCTGTTCTAGATGTAACTCTTCGGCACGCTCCCTAAATCGCACATCAATTCGGGTGGCCAAAGTGATGAGACCACTCAAGGTAGGCGGCAGGTCCCGAGCGGCCAGAGCGGCCTTAACGTGAGCGGAGAGTCCCTTTTTAAAAGCTGCGGACAGGGCCGCATCGTTCCAGGAAAGTTCGAAATGCAGGGTACGGAACTGGATAGTGTATTCTCCCAACGAAGAGTTCCCCTGGCGTAGATTCAACAGTGCCGTCTCAGCAGAAGAGGCCCGTGCTGGTTCTTCAAAGACGGACCGGAACTCCGCCAGAAATGCCGTCAGATCAGCCGTGACCGGGTCGTCTATGTCCCAAAGAGGGGTAGCCCAGGCCAGGACTTTCCAGGAGAGGAGGCTGATGAAGAATGCCACCTTGGATCGCTGCATGATGAATTGAGACGGCATGAATTCTATGTGCAGAGAGAACTGGGTTATAAAGCTCCTGCACATCTTAGGATCGCCATCATACTTGCCAGGCATAGACAAGCGTAGCCTGGGTTCAACAGCGGGAAGGCTAGCCGGAGTAGCGGGAGCCACAGGAGCAGCCACAGGAACCTGTTGTTGTTGCTGGTTGGCTAGCTGCTGCTGCAGCATGGCGATAACTTGTTCCAGTTGTTCGCGTTGGGCGGCAATCTCCCGGGATTGCTGGACCACGATGGTAGCCAGAGTCGGCCGGGTAGGCAGCGGAACCTCGGCGGGATCCATGGCTGCTTCAAAGTTGTGGATCCTCTGGACCACTGCGGACGATGACACAAGCCACTGGGACCGGAGTCTAAGTGGTACCCAGTTTTCACCAGAGCCCGCCGCAAAGCGGGTTAGACAAGCTGCGGCGTGGTACCACCAGGTCGTTCCACAGGCATGACTTGTCCGCAGTGGCAGCCAAGGTCGAGGTACAGAAACGGCAGGCAATCTCGTAGTCAGGGACAGGCTGGAGGTCAGGACAGGCAGCACAGGATCGGAGTCAGAGACGTAGCAATAGGTCAAGGCAGGCGGCAAAAGAGCGAAGTCAAAGGCAGAACCGGGGTCACAACGGGAATACACAGAAATAGCACACGGCATAAACAAGCTTTCTCTAGGGCACTAAGCACAAAGATCTGGCAGGGATCACAGGAAGACGCAGGATAAAATAGATTACCTGGAATGGCCAGCGCCAATTAATGGCGCGCTGGCCCTTTAAATCTGCAGAAGCCGGTGCCGGTGCCGAAGAAGCCGCGACGGGAAGCGCAGAAGCCGGAGCAGGAGCCGGATTCCGTGAGTCGTGCCTGCGGCGCGCTGGCGTGGGGTGAGAGGCACGGGTGAGCCCGCGACCCGAGATATGGGTCGCAGAACCACCCATGACAGTGCTGAAGCGCATAAATCCTGTGGCCTATAAGCTCTGTCTTTCTCCCACCATGCACATCCCGAACTCCTTCCATGTCTCTCTTCTGAAGTCACAATGGATACAATTGAGGATGGTCAGCACAACCGAAAAGTATGTAAATAAGCTGGTGAAAAATATAATCAACTAAGCAACAAAAAAAAAAAAAAGTGTGCACCAAAAAGGGCTCTGTTAAATCAGTATACAGTGAATAATACAATCTTTATTTAATGCCAAACAGAGTACATATATGACACACAATTAAAAACATCTAAAAATGTAATATACATGCATTTCAACTGGTGACCAAAATATAGGTCTACCCACTAATAGCCCATGCTGCATCACCCTGTGGTGATCACAATTATTCCTCAATATATTTTCTTGGGAGGAATTGTGATCACCACAGGGTGATACAGCAGGGGCTATTATTGGGTAGACCTATATTTTGGTCATCAGTTGAAATGCATGTATATTAAATTTTTTTGATGTTTTTAATTGTGTGTCATATATGTACTTTGTTTAGCATTGAATAAAGCTTGTATTATTCACTGTATACTGATTTGACAAAACTCTTTTTGGTGCATGCTTTTTTCTTTTTGTTGCTTAGTCTCTTCTGAAGTCAGTCATCCTGAACCACTTCTCCCAACAGGTACCTCCTCCTGCTCCTGAGGCTGATGCCACTGATGTATATGAGGTAAAAGAGGTCCTCTATATTAAGTTGGACAGAGGGAAGCAGTTCTTGTCAACAGGAAAGGATTCAGTTTTGGGAACCCGAGGACAACATCCTGGATCATGGTCTTCTACTGAGGTTTCTCCAGTACAAGAAGAGTGAAAGGCCGAAGGGGGGGGGCACTCCTATGGTGCTCTTGCGACCCATGTCCCAGGCCCACCTGTGTGCCTTCCTGTGCCCCTGAAGCCAGCCTACAGCTTCACTTACCTTCCCTTGCTCTAGCGGTGGTCCTAGTGCACACACCGATAATTGGCGCTGACCGGCCGCCTGCCCTGATAAATTGCCAGCCCCTTCCTGTGTCCCCTGTTGGATCTTGCACCTAGTGCCCTAGAGAAAGCTTTCTTCTGATGCTCTTTGCTGTTATTGTGAATTCCTGTTGTGACCCCTGTTCCGTTCCTGACTTGGCTACTCTGCTGCCAGCCTTGACCTTTGCCTTGCCCCGGACTCCGATCCCGTGCCACATGCCCTGACCTGGAGCCTGTTCCTGACCATGATTCTGACCTGGTGGTATCCCGCCGCAGCAAGTCCAACCCACTTTTCAGGCTCTGGTGAAAACTCCGCTCTGGTGCCTCCGCTCCCAGAGGTCGGCTTACATCATCGCTTGCGGTGGTACAGTATGTCCATTACCCCTGAATCCTGACAACGGGTCATGGTGTAGATGTTCCAGGAAACCCATTGGGGCTCATTTACTAAGGGTCCGCAGAGCGCATTTTCAAGCTGTTTGGGGAGTGCCTGAAAGGCCTTATGTTGTCTGTTAATGCTATTGCCAGAGGACAGCATTTCCACCCGCAGTCGATGCTAGCTCACATAGTGGTCTTGCCCAAGACTCACAGGACGCTGCATTACGGCAACTTCAGACCCATATATTTAATTAATATTGACCTGAAGTTGTTTTCAAAGATGCTGGCTCTGCATCTGAGAAGGGTTCAGAGGACCTAGATGTGCCTTCTCAGTGTTGATGCATATCCTTATATGGCGTTTAACAGGGTAGTATGGGGATTTTTATAGGCTGTGGAATTGGGCCCCATTATAATTGCTAGGATCATGGCACATTACCATGACCCCAGGGCGCAAGTAAGGGTAAAGGGGATTCTGTTTGACTTCTTTCCTATTCACAACAGGACCTGACAGGGATGCCCTTTGTCCCCATATCTTGGCCATGGAATCCCTGACCAATGCCATTTGAGCTAACTGTTCAATTACAGGAATGGACATCGGGGGTTGCTCCTACAAAATAATGTTTTTTGTTGACAATCTTTTCTTATATGTTACAAACCTTGAGACTACTTTGTTGGCAGTTCTGAATGAATTGGAGGCATACTCTGTGGTTTCCAACTTCAAACTGATTGGGGCTCATCTACTAAGGGTCCGAACGCCACACTTTTGTCGAGTTTCTTGAATATTTAAGTTTTGCTCCGAATTGCCCTGGGATTTTGGCTAACGCGATTGGATTTTAGCACATCGGCGCTAGCTTGCATGCGACAGAAATAGGAGGGTGTGGCCATCGGACAACCCGATGGATTTGGACAAACCGCGTAATTTAAAAAAGGTTTTGTGTCACAAGATTAAGCACTCACATGCAGCAGGAAGAAGCAGGTGAACTCCGATGGACCTTGGCGCTGCGGACGCACAATCTTAGTGAATAGCGCCAGACCCAAATCCGAAACCGCTGGATCGCAATGGGACTGGGTAAGTAAGTCTGCCTCAATGTGTCAGAGTTCTTCAATGTCAATCTGCCTGATTGTCTGGTGCCTAACTTGTCCGCGGCTCTGACGTTTAAGTGCTGTAGTGGATCCACGAAATTAGGGATCGCCTAGCCTACTCTGTTCTCTCTAGACCTAAGGGGGAGTGGGGTAGGTCTCCCTGACTTTTTGGTTTACCATACTGCCATGACACAAGGGACACAGTATAAGCTATGGGTTGGTGTCAATGTAGCAATCCATCTCCTCCCCTGGCATGTCTGTGGATTTCTCCAGGATCTTGTTCAAGAAGATCACATATTTCTCCTCTGTATAAGGCACTATTGCGTACTTGGGACAAGGTTGTGAGCAGGAGTCTGGTCTTGTCCTGCCCCGGTCCACTTTACCCTCTTTCAAACAACCCAGATTTTCTTTTAGGGCTCGCAGAACCTAACTTTCTAATGGTACCTGAGACCCCGGTTATCCAGGTTCAAAATATGCAGTGCGACACAGGTCTTCGGCCACTTGAGAATCTGTTTCATTCGGGGGTACCCTAGGTTCGTAGGTAGCTCACTCTACAGTACACCAGCTCAGTAGCTTTTGCAGGTCCTTGCCCCAGTGGCAGCTCTCTCCAGAGATCTTACTACTTTTGAAGGTTGCTTCATGGATCACACCCCCTCCCCTCATCTGCGGTCTACGGGTTGATGCTGAGAGACAGTCATAATGGTTCTAAGATTAACTTCCAAACCACATGGGAAGGGGCCTGTGGAAGGGAATTTAAGGATCAGGAGTAGTTGAGAGCTATAGTTTTTACACATAAGATCTCTATTTCTTGTCAATTTAAGAAAACAAGAAAATTTTGGCCTAAGACTCCTGAGGTCCTTCATCGCTACTACTCTTCGCTGTCTGATCTCTGTTGGAGGTGTTCAATGTTGCACATCTGATGGGAGTGCCCTGGAGTTCGAGCTTTATGGGAGGCAGTTTTTGACTTACATGATTGCCTCACCACCTTGACGACTACCTGTTACCCGAACATTGTTCCCCTCTCAAAGTTTTCTTTTGCTTACCACACGGTATAACAGGGCCTCTGGAGGCATTTTGGTATGGCTGTGAGGAGAGTTATACCGCGGCTATGGAAGTCTGCTTCTCGGCCAACTAGAGAAATGCGGGCTGCTGAGATGGCTTAAATTGTGAGGATGGAGGAACTGATGGTTTGGGATTATTTTAAGCTTGATGCATCATATGCCTTGCACATAAGCAAAGTTCCTAGCCTGGGTATGGGGCTGAACTGAATGAGATCTCTCTTGGACACTGTCTCACCTCCACTCTCCCCTCCCCCCTTGTTTAGTGTGTTGTCCTTGTCTGTCTGTGTGTGTGATGGATGTGTGAAGTTTGATTGTTATGCACAGTTTCAGTTGGGTGGTTGTTTCCTCGAATATCAAGAGGAGGTGTCCTTGGATCCCTGACCTAAAGCAATGTGTTCTGTAAAGCTTATTCAGTTCTGTGACTTAACCAAGGGATCGCTATATCTTTGTTGTTTAGGGGAAGGCTGTATTCCCTCCAACAAAGCCCTTGTTGACTATACAATGCACATTATTGTATTGCCTGTTCTTGTTTTCATGACTTTCAATAAGTTAAGTTCAAGTTAAGGTAAGTTCTCCGGCGAAAATCAAAAACATCAGCAAAATTTGAAATAAAGTCAGGCAGATCCACACTCTGGACATCAAAACAAGTAATGAGGTACAACAAGGAGAACATTTTTACACCATTTTTTACCAATTCACCAGAGGTCCAATCAAAGATAGGATTTTCCAGGGCTTGCCAAGTAAGCCCTGGAATGATATCAGCAGACAAATTATTATTGAAAATATATAATTCCAAAAACGTGGTGTAAATAGATCCAACATGCAAGTTAAAATTAACCTTGCCATCCTTTAAAGGGAAACCATCAGTTACTGTTACCAGGAGGGAAGCATGCAGTTTGACCAAATCTACACCTAAAGCCAAAACAAAACTCATATTAAAAAACATACTGGTAGGTTGATTAGATTGTGAGCCCTATTGGGGACATGGACTGATTTGGCAAGCTCTGTGCAGTGCTGTGTAATTTGTGTGTGCTCTATAAATAAAGGAATTATTATTAATATTATATTAACAAAATTGCCAGCAGCCCCTGAATCTAAAAAAAACAGATCTGCAAGTGATTGCAAGGGATACAGGATTTAACATTTTCCAAACTGGATCACAGAACACCTGTGCGCCCAAGCGATCCTCCCAACTTAGGTGCTTGTAGTTCTCTGGCTCTAGTATCGTGGGACTGGACTCAATCAGATGACAGTAATTAACGATTTCCCCCATTCTTTCTGACAGTCAAACACAAAATTCCTTACATACAGTAATGCTTCAATAGTCCAATAGTCTCATGGTGACAGGACATAGAAACAGACATATGTATCCCCAGCTTCTTACAGAACTCACTTGAGAAACTCTCAGATACAACTTGTACTCCTTGATTAAAAATAACATATTTAGGTATCCTATGCAGTTTGAGGATATTATCAACAAACAGTTTGGCAAATTCCAAACACATTAGGAAGTCCATCGCAGCATTAGGATAACCCCATTTACTGAATTTTCTTGCCATCTATTCAGTCTCTGCTTTTATTTCAGGATCTGTTACAATACTAAGGGTATATATATATATATATATATATATATATATATATATATATATATATATATGTCTAATTCATGCTGTAGGATATAAAAAAAATAAAGTTTCAATAGAGCTCCAATAAATAAAAGTTTAAATCAATATATGTAAACTTCTATGTAATAGATTCCTGCGAGGTAGAAGGTGATAAACTTCTATATAGACAAGTCAGATATGTATAAAAAGTCACATGTATATTACAAGTCTAGAGCACATCTTGTACGGTAAGCAAATAAATCCAGAGTAGAAGTAATAGGATGATTATATAAGATGCTCCACAGTTCTTATGGTACAATATTGGGGCTCAGCGTTGGACATTACAGACAAAATGAAAGATTGATATCAAAATCCATATATCTATAAAATATTATACCATACAATACTATAGAAATACTATACTATGGAATACTATAGAAAGGGGGATAGATAGAATGTCACTTTATATCACAAGAACCATAGATTACAAAAAAACTAAGATTTCTATGACTGCATTCAGACCTCTTGGAATTAGAGTTTCAAATTCATTTATCGTTTTAGATTCTTCCTTTGACATTTTCACAATATAGTTACCTACCCTCCAATCTTTTTTACCTTTTTTTATTGCAATAAATTTCAGTGTACCCGGATCTTTTCCATGATGTTTTTAAAATGTTCAGACAGACAGTGTTTATCACATCTATTCTCAATGTTTCCTATGTGTTCCATAATTCTTGTTTTCAGGGGTCTACATTAGAGATGAGCGAACATACTCGTCCGAGCTTGATGCTCGTTCGAGCATAAGCGTACTCGAAACTGCTCGTTGCTCGGACGAGTATTTCGCCAGCTTGAGAAAATGGCATCTCCCGCCGTTTTGCTTTTTGGTGGCCAGAAACAGAGCCAATCACAAGCCAGGAGACTCTGCATTCCACCCAGCATGACATGGTACCCTTACACGTCGATAGCAGGGGTTGGCTGGCCAGATCAGGTGACCCTGGAATAGACTAGCCCCTGCCCGCGCTGCTCGTGTCATTCTCTGTCTGGATGCCGCTAGGGAGAGAGCTGCTGCTGGTCAGGGAAAGCGTTAGGGTGTTCTATTAGAATAGTGTTAGGCAGGAGTGATTCTACAAGAACCCAACAGTCATTCTTAGGGCTACAATAACGTTTTATTTTCCTTTTTTTTTGGTTTGCTTGTGGCTGGGCTTGCTGCTATTAGTAGTGCAGCTAGTACCATATTGTGAGTAATTTGCAGGGAGACTTGTGTTTAGCTCTTAGTGACACACATATCCACCTCAAACACCGAAGTGGGACAATTTATTAGGGGTTTGATTTGAATTAGGCAGAGTCTGCTGATTTATTTTTTTTTTACGTTCATTTCTTTTTAGAACTCACAGTAATCTGCCAAAGCAGTGTGCTTTGAGTGTGGGCTAGAAAATAGCCATAGGAGAACCCCAACGGCTTATTTAGGCCTACAATAGCGTTATATTTTCCTTTTTTTTTTGGTTTGCTTGTGTCTGGGCTTGCTGGCATTAGTAGTGCAGCTAGTACCATATTGTGAGGAATTTGCAGGGGGGCTTGCAACCGTTGTGTTTAGCTCTTAGTGACACACATATCCACCTCAAACACAGAAGTGGGACAATTTATTAGGGGTTTGATTTGAATTACGCCAAGTCTGCTGATTTATTTATTTTTTACGTTTATTTCTTTTTAGAACTCACAGTAATCTGCCAAAGCAGTGTGCTTTGAGTGTGGGCTAGAAAATAGCCACAGGAGAACCCCAACGGCTTATTTAGGGCTACAATAGCGTTATATTTTCCTGTTTTTTTGGTTTCCTTGTGGCTGGGCTTGCTGGCATTAGTAGTGCAGCTAGTACCATATTGTGAGTAATTTGCAGGGAGACTTGTGTTTAGCTCTTAGTGACACACATATCCACCTCAAACACCGAAGTGGGACAATTTATTAGGGGTTTGATTCGAATTACGCCGAGTCTGCTTTTTTTTTTTTTTTTTTTACGTTTATTTCTTTTTAGAACTTAACCCCTTATCACCGACACTAGTTTTCAGCTCAATGACCAGCCTCGATTTTTCAAATCTGACATGTCTCACGATAATTGGTTATAACTTCGGAACGCTTTAACATATCTTGGTGATTTTGAGAATGTTTTCTCGTGACACATTGTACTTCATGTTAGTTATAAAATTTAAGTGATAAGTTTTGCATTTCATTCTGAAAAAAAGTGAAAATTTGGCAAAAGTTTGTAAAAATTCTTCATTTTCCAAGTTTGAAATGTTCTGCTTTCCAGACAGGAAGTAAAACTACCCAAAAAGTTTGATAATTAACATTTACAGAATATCTGCTTTATGTTGGGATGATATTTTATGCTTCCGGTCATTTTTCTAGGATGTTATGAGGTGCAGAACTTTAGGTGCGATTTTTCTTATTTTCATGAAAATTGCCATAACTCACATTTTGAGGGACAACTCAGCTTTCAAGTGACTTTGAGAGGCCTAAAAAATAGTAAAACCCCATAAATTACCCCACTATAGAAAGTTCACCCCTCAACGTATGTAAAACAACTTCTATTAAGTCCATTAACCCTTTAAGTGTTTCACATGGGTTAAAAAATATGGACCTGCGATTTAGAAACTATGGAATTTTTTTGGAAATACATTCATTTAGGCCAAAACTGACATTTTCAGAATAAATTAAATGATAAAACGCACTGCAACGCTTGATGCCTAATTCCTCCTGAGTGTACTGATACCACATATGTGGTGGTAAACTGCTGTACGGGCGCACGGCCGAGCATAGAATGAATGGAGGCGCCATCCACAGCAGATTTGTATTGTCACATTGTACGACCTATAAATTTTTATTTTTTTTGGTAATGCGATCATATGAGGGCTTATTTTTTATGGGATGAGATACAATGTATAGATAATTTATTTTGTGAGTCTAAAGCTTATTCATGAAATTTTATTAACTATTTCAAGGGGGACACAAACAAAATCATCAATTTTTATTTTGGATTGTGAGCATTTCCCCCCCCCCCGCTCACCGTAACGTAAAAATAATATTTTATCTTTATTCTCTGGTTCACTACGATTGCGGTGATACCTCATTTATATAGTTTTTCTTATTTTGCTCAATTTTCCTGAGCAAAACCAATATTGGAGAAAATCGCATTGTTTTTACTATTGACAACTTTTCAGGGCCATAACTTCTGTATTTTTCTGTTGTCAGATCTGGTTGAGGGCTTATTTTTTGCGAAAACAGTTGTTCTTTTCAGTTGTATCATATTAGGTACCATAACTTTTTTTGATCACTTTTTAGAACATTTTTTGTGATGGTGTTTGATGAAAAATTGTATATTATGGGAAGTTTTTCGAGTTTTTTTTACGTAGTTCACCGAGCGGGTTCAATATTGATTTAGATTTATTGTACAGATTAATACGGACGCGGTGATACCAAATATGTACGTGTTTTGTGTTTTATATACTTTATTTGCATTTTATGTGTTACTGGGGAGATTATGGGACTTTTATTTTATTTATTTATTTAATTATATTATAAAAAGATTTAATTTTTTTTTTTTTTACTTTTTTACATTTTCTACTTCTTGGCTTGAATAAGCGATCATCCGATCGCTTATTCAAGCCTTTACACTGCAATACACTTGTATTGCAGTGTATAGTGAAAGTAACTGAGCATGCTGCGCATGCTCAGTTACTTACAGCCGGGTCCTGCCAGGAAGGCATGACCCGGTGAGAAGAGGAGCCGTAAGCCTCGGGTCACTCGTCGGAACCCGGGGCAGCGGCAGGAGGGATTGGATCCCCCGGTAAGCACACCGATCCTGATCCCGATCCCGGGTGTTAGTGCCGGGTCTGGGCTGTGATATCACAGCCCGACACCGGCACCAGCGAGACCCGGTGTCCCGAAAACTTCTTCTGATGCGCCGCCGTAGAAAGGCGTCGCATCAGAAGAAGTACCCTTAATGACCGCCGTAAAAACCCGATAGGGCGGTCATTAAGGGGTTAAAGTTATCTGGCAAAGCAGTGTGCTTTGAGTGTAGGCTAGAAAATAGCCATAGGAGAACCCCAAAGGCTTACTAAGGCCTACAATAGTGTTATTTTTTCCTTTTTTTGTTTGCTTGTGGCTGGGCTTGCTGGCATTACTAGTGCAGCTAGTACCATATTGTGAGGAATTTGCTGGGAGTCTTGCGACCGTTGTGTTTAGCTCTTAGTGACACACATATCCACCTCAAACACCGAAGTGGGACAATTTATTAGGGGTTTGATTTGAATTAGGCACAGTCTGCTGATTTATTTATTTTTTACGTTTATTTATCTTATAACTCAAAGTCATCTGGCACAGCACAAAATCCAGTTGTGTGCTGCCAGTGTAGGTTAGAAACTAGCCATAGCAATAGGATAGCATTGTTTTGTTTAAAAAAAACAAAACACAAAAAACACACAAAAAAAAAATTTGAAGTTTACACTTTAATTTTGAAAATGTTTAACCCGAGGGCTAGGGGTAGAGGACGAGGGCGTGGACGTGGGCGTCCAAATACTGCAGGGGTCAGAGGCCGTGGTCCTGGGCGGGGTGAGACACCACCTGCTGATGAGGGAGCAGGGGAACGCCGCAGAGCTACACTCCCTAGGTTCATCATGTCTCAAGTTACTGGGACTCATGGTAGAGCACTGTTGAGGCCAGAACAGTGCGAAGAGGTGATGTCGTGGATTGCGGACAATGCTTCTAGCCATTTGTCCACCAGTCAGTCTTCCACGCAGTCCACCCATGTCACCGAAATCAGCACTCCTCCAGATCCTCCACCTCAGCCTCCTTCCCCCCAGTCTGCCCCCTCCCAGCAAAATTTGGCATTTGAACCGGCATACTCTGAGGAACTGTTTTCTGGACCCTTCCCACAGTCACAAACCACTTGTCCGGTTGCTGCTGAGCAATTTTCCGATGCCAAGGTTTTCCACCTGTCGCAGTCTGTGGGTGATGATGACATTATTGACGTAGTGGAAGAAGTGTGTAAAGAGGTGTCGGGCGATGAGGAGACACGGTTGTCAGACAGTGGTGAAGTTGTTGTCAGGGCAGGAAGTCCGAGGGGGGAGCAGACTGAGGGATCGGAAGATGATGAGGTGACAGACCCAAGCCGGGTTGATAGGCCGGGTGAACACAGTGCTTCTGAGACGGAGGCGAGTCCTATAGCAGAACAGGTTGGAAGAGGCAGTGGTGGGGCCAGACGGAGAGGCAGGGCCAGAGCTGGTGCATCAGCGCCAAATGTTGCCCGTAGTCAAGCTCCCGTGGCGAGGGCTAGATTTTCAGAAGTCTGGAGGTTCTTTAAAGAAACACCGGATGACCGACGGACTGTGGTGTGCAACCTTTGCCAAACCAGGATCAGCAGGGGTTCCACCACTACTAGCTTAACTACCACCAGTATGCGCAGGCATATGAATGCTAAACACCCCACTCAATGGCACCAAGCCCGTTCACCTCCGGCCGGGCACACCACTGCTCCTTCCCCTGTGTCATCTGCTAGTCAGCCCCCTGCCCAGGACCACGGCCCAAACACCTCCCGTGCGAAAACCCCATCTTCGCCTCCACGATCCTCCACAGCATCCACCAGCGTTCAGCTCTCCATACCCCAGAAACTGGAGCGCAAAAGGAAGTATAGCGCAACCCACCCACCCACACGCCCAAGCCCTCAACGTCCACATCTCCAAGTTGCTTAGCCTGGAGATGCTGCCCTCTAGGCTGGTAGAGACCGAGGCCTTTCGAAACCTCATGGCGGCGGCCGCCCCTCGGTATTCGGTCCCCAGCCGCCACTACTTTTCCCAATGTGCCGTCCCAGCCCTGCACAAGCACGTGTCAGAGAACTTCATCCGTGCCCTGACCAACGCCGTTTCTGACAAGGTCCACCTGACCACGGACACGTGGACGAGTGCTGCCGGGCAGGGCCACTATATATTGCTGACGGCACATTGGGTTAACTTGGTGGAGGCTGGGACCGAGTCTGACCCTGGGGCTGCTCATATACTGCCGACGCCGAGGATTGCGGGGCCTACCTCGGTCAAGGTCTCAAAGGCCTACTATGCCTCCTCCTCCTCCCACCCCTCCTCCACCTCCTCCTCCGAATTACCATACATGGGCATGGCGCCATCAGTCGGTAGCTCTAGGCACAGCAGCAGTGCCGTCGCTAAGCGACAGCAGGCGGTGCTCAAACTGCTGAGCCTAGGCGATAAAAGGCACACCGCCCAAGAGCTATTACAGGGCATCACGGCGCAGACTGATCTGTGGCTGGCACCGCTGAACCTGAAGCCAGGCATGGTTGTGTGTGACAACGGCCGTAACCTGGTGACGGCTCTGCAACTCGGCAGACTGACACATGTGCCATGCCTGGCCCATGTGTTAACCCCTTAACGCTGAAGCCACTTTTCACCTTCCTGACACAGCCCATTTTTTCAAATCTGCCCTGTGTCACTATAAATGGTTATAACGTCGGAACGCTTTAACATATACAAGTGATTTTAAAATTGTTTTCTCGTGACGCTTTGTACTTCATGTTAGTTGAAAAATTTTGGTGTTTTGTTTTGCATTTATTTATGAGAAAATCAGATGTTTGGTGAAAATTTGGAAAAATTCTTGATTTTCGAACTTCAAAATGTTCTACTTTTTCCATACATAGTCATAACCGCGAAAAAACGTAATAACTAACATTCACTAAATGTCTAATTTATGTGGACATGGTTTTTTATGCATACTCTTATTTTTGTAGGATGTTATGGGCCTTTGAACGTTAGGTGCGATTTTTCACATTTTCATTAAAAACGCAAAATCCTGCTATTGAGGGACCTGCTCAGGTTTTAAATCACTTTGAGAGGCCTAAATAAAAGTAAAACCCCATAAATTACCCCATTATAGAAACTACACCCCTCAACGTATGTAAAACAACTTTTATGAAGTTTATTAACCCTTTAATTATTTTACAGGGGTTAAAACAAAATCGGATACAATTTTGAAAGTAAACTTTTTTTGGCTAAATGAATGTGTTTTTCAAAAAATTTACAAATTCTCAGTGGATAAAATACCAAAACGCTCCACAAAATTTGATACCCAATCCCTCCGGCGTATAACAATACCCCATATGTGGTGGTAACCTGCTGTATGAGCACACGCCAGGGCATCGAAGGGAAGCTGCGCCATTCAGAGCAGATTATACATTGTCACTTTTTATTGGCTATACAATCTTTATTTTTTTGGCAATTTGGACATATAAGGGCTTATTTTTTGCGACATGAGATGCACTTTACAAATAATTTATTTTCGTGGGTCATTAGCTTATTGAAGATATTTTATTAACTCTTGAATGTATGGGTGAAAAGAAAATTGTCAATTTTGGTTTACTTTTTTTTCGTATTTTTTGGGGGTCGTACACCGTACACTAAAAATACTATATTATCTTTATTCTATAGGTGATTACGATTATGGTGATACCTCATTTATACAGTTTCTCATTTATTTTTACAATTTTACTGGATAAAAACTAATATAGAGGAAATCTCATTTTTTTTTGCATCGCCATCTTTTCGGAGACGTAACTTTAATATTTTTTGGTTGACAGAGCTAGTTTTGGGCTTATTTTTTACGAGTTGAGTTGTTCTTTTCAGTGGTACCATTTGGGCGCACATAACTTTTTTTGATCACTTTTTAGAACATTTTTGTGTAGAGATTTTATGAAAAATGTACATTTTTAGCGTTTTTTACGGGTTTTGTTTTTACGGCGTTCACCGAGCGGGTCCAATAATGTTTCTGAGTTATTGTACGGATTATTACGGACGTGGCGATACCAAATATGTGGGGTTTTTTGGCGATTTTGTGTTTTTTTCACTTTATTGCATGTGTATAGGGAATATTTGTGTTTAGGGGACTTTAACTTTATTTAATTAATTCTTTTTATTAAAAAATGATTTTATGTAGTGTTTTTAACATTTTTCTATTAACTTTTACAGGTTAGCTTGAACAAGTGATCCACTGATCACTTGTTCAAGCTCTTCTTCACATTACACAGTGTAATACAGATGTATTACACTGTGTAATGTAACACATTGAGCATGCTGCGCATGCTCAGTGTGTTACAGCTGGGTCCTGCCAGAAGGCACGGACCCGGCTCACAGAAGAGGATCGCGCAGCCCCGGGCACCGGCAGTCCCGGGGCTGCGATCGGAGCAGCGGACCCCCCCGGTAAGCGCCGCGGGGGGTCCGATTCTTCTCAAATGCCCTTAGCAGGGATTAACACTCGCGATCGGAGAGGCGGGTGTCGGCTATAATATATAGCCGACACCCGCAGCTTCTGGCGCGGGCTCCGTTCTGGAGCCGGCGCCAGAAGCATGACGTACTATTACCGCATTTTGCGGGAACGCACCTCCCACCGTGCAGTAATAGTACGTCAAATGTCGGGAAGGGGTTAAATCTCATAGTTCAGCGTTTCCTCAAGACATACCCCAATCTGTCTGATTTGCTCACGAAGGTGCCCCGCATCTGTGCGCATTTCAGGAAGTCCTGCACAGATGCTGCCACTCTCAGGGCAGCACAGCGCCGCCTCCAACTGCCCGCTCACCGACTGTTGTGCGACGTGCCCACGAGGTGGAATTCAACATTAACCATGTTATCCAGAGTTTACCAGCAGCGCAGAGCGATTGTAGACTTCCAGATGTCAACTTCCACCAGAACTGGTAGTCAGGTCAGTCAGCTTCCTCAAGTCTACAATGAGGAGTGGACGTGGATGTCTGATATCTGTCAGGTGCTGAGTAACTTTGAGGAGTCAACACAGATGGTCAGTGGCGATGCCGCCATCATCAGCTTCACCATCCGCTGCTTGGCCTGTTGAAAAACTCTCTGGTCAGCATGAAGTCGGAAGCTTTGCGCTCGTCACAAGAGACGGGGGAAGAAGATTCCCTTGTTGATAGCCAGTGCACCCTTAGGTCTGTTTCTCAGCGCATATCGGAGGAGGTGGAGGAGGATGAGGAGGAAGAGGAGGAGAATGTTGGCGCGACAGAAGAGGGGACCATTGTTCAGTCCTACACTGTTCAGCGTGTATGGGCAGAAGAAGAGGAGTTGGAGGAGGAGGAAATGGAGAGTCAGGCCAGTGAGGGGAGTGAATTCTTGCGCGTTGGTACTCTGGTGCATATGGCAGATTTCATGCTAGGCTGCCTATCCCGTGACCCTCGCGTTCAAAGAATTTATTCCAGCACCGATTACTGGGTATTCACTCTCCTGGACCCACGGTACAAGCAAAATCTTTCCACTCTCATCCCTGGAGAGGAAAGGAGTGTGAGAATGCATGACTACCAGCAGGCCCTGGTGCACAAGCTGAAACAGTATTTCCTTTCTGACAGCGCTAGCGGCAGAGGGCATACTTCTGCGGGACAAGTAGTGAGGGAGTACGTAGCTGACCATACCATCGTCCTAAATGATCACACAGCTCCCTACAACTACTGGGTTTCAAAGCTGGACATGTGGCACGAACTGGCGCTGTACGCCTTGGAGGTTCTTGCCTGCCCTGCCGCTAGCGTGTTGTCCGAGCGGGTTTTCAGTGCAGCTGGTGGCATCATCACTGATAAGCGTACACGCCTGTCGACTGACAGCGCTGACAGGCTGACGCTTATCAAGATGAATAAAGCCTGGATTTCTCCGGATTTTCATTCTCCACCAGGTGAAAGAAGCCCAACCTGAATAATGTATGCACTCCTCCTCCTCATTGTCCTCCTTCTCCTCCTCTTTGTAAACTAAAGCAGAGGAAAATTGTTATTTTTTGCCAGGGCCAACTGGCTCTAGCTATAGTACTCTATGTATTTAATTTTTCTGGAGGGCCACCTACCCGGTCCTCTGTTTTAAGCAATTTTTGGGAGTGCCACATACAGGCACTCAATTTATTTAATTTTTCTGGAGGACCACCTACCTGCTCCTCTGGTTTGAAAACTTTTTTAGACTGCCACATACAGGCACTATCCAAATTAAATTGTCTCCATAGCAGCCTCCACATGTCGTCTCTTTAGCTGGCTCCACACGTTGTCTCCATTGCTACCTCCACACGTCATCGCCATAGCTGCCTCCAAAAGTCGTCCATATAGCTGCCTCCATACATGGTCTCCTTATCAAACGAACTGTGTCAGGCAGAATTTTGGGTTGTTTTCATGGATTCCACATCAAACTTGTTAACTTTGTCACCACCCTGCTGTGTAATCCACAAAATATACTGGCAAACTTTTATCATTTACCGATATTATTTCAGCGCTTCTTGCGCATCTGTTTACATTCCCCTCACCCGCCATATCCCAAACTTATAAGAACGCTACTACACTTGATCTTATACAAAAGGTTCTTAGAAGTGCTGTTTGGGGAGTAGCCTAGAGACAGGGGCTTGGATTGGCGAAAGATCGCCTGGCAGCGGAGCGCCAGCTCCATCTCAAGATCCAACTAACATAGTTTTAACTGCAGAACCTTTAATCTACTACTAGTTCACTGCCTCCATACATCGTCCCCATATCAAATGAGCTGTGTCAGGCAGAATTTTGGGTTGTTTTCATGGATTCCACATCAAACTTGTTAACTTTGTCGCCACCCTGCTGTGTAATCCACAAAATATACTGGCAAACTTTTATCATTTACCGATATTATTTCAGCGCTTTTTGCGCATCTGTTTACATTCCCCTCACCCGCCATATCCCAAACTTATAAGAACGCTACTACACTTGATCTTATACAAAAGGTTCTTAGAAGTGCTGTTTGGGGAGTAGCCTAGAGACAGGGGCTTGGATTGGCGAAAGGTCGCCTGGCAGCGGAGCGCCAGCTCCATCTCAAGATCCAACTAACATAGTTTTAACTGCAGTACCTTTAATCTACTACTAGTTCACTGCCTCCATACATGGTCCCCTTATCAAACGAGCTGTGTCAGGCAGAATTTTCAGGTGTTTCACCAGATACATAGTGGAACTCGGCCCATCTGTCGCCGCCATGCTGGAGACCTGAAGTTGCAATCATAGCAGCGCAATATGAATGCCCCATACTGTCGCTCTTAATCATGGAAGTCGTGTCCATGGCTGCCTCCACATGTCGTCCCCTTATCAAAAGAGCTGTGTCAGGCTCATTTTTCGGGCGTTTCACCAGATACGTTATAGAACTTGGTCACTATGTCACCACCATGCTGTGTTATCGACTAAATATACCGTCAACCTTTTGTTCACATAGGAAATCATTTCAGCGCTTCTTGCTCACCTCCTTTGGTTCCTCTCTGCCACCCATGGGTTTGAAGCCTGAGTCCATATAGGGTATGTCGCCATGACACTCTCTAGCCTGCCGCTGCCTCTGCATGCCGTCCCCTATAGTGTCCGGGTCATGTTTTAGATGCTATCTAGCCTCATTCGGTCACTCTGTCATGGCCATGCTGTTGCCCATAATTTTGGCATAATGGTACGGTTAAGCAGCCTCAGAGGCATCCATGCATGCTGCCCCTGCTGTTTCCTGACCATTTCCATGGTGTTTCCATCCTTTTCTGAGGTTCCCAGGTGTTTGGCCAAGCTTCCCTGTGCAGAGCCTTGGTGCCCTTGAAAAATGCTCGAGTCTCCCATTGACTTTAATGGGGCTCGTTATTCGAGACGAGCACTCGAGCATCGGGAAAAGTTTGTCTCGAATAACGAGTACCCGAGCATTTTAGTGCTCGCTCATCTCTAGTCTACATGTCCTTACTACATACTGTTTTTTGCATAGGTATTCGATAACATAGATAACCCCTGTAGAATGTGTTAATGTTTCTTTAATCTCAAATTGGAATGTGTTTGTTTTAGATTGTACGATAATTTTTTTTGAGGGAATCTGGTGTTGCATGATATACCATTACAGTATTTCAGTATTACAGTATTTCACTCATCCTTCCATAACGGACTGGTGAGCATCACCGCACATTTTTATATTCCAAATGTATTAAGTATCTACAACTTCAAATACACAAAAGTCCCCTTGGACTTAATGACAGAAACAATATGGCAGTGTAGCTTAGCAGACCGATGTGTCAGAAGAATATTAATTTTTAGATGTTTTTTCTTCTGTTTGTTACTCTCCTGCCAGGTGTGCACCACCAAAGTTACATATATTATGATTATGAGGGAAGGGGAAAGTGTAGGAAAAAGTGGCAGTAAAATATAACTTTTATTAATTATTTTTAAAATAAATAGTAGTTGTGAACAAGATTCTAAACAAATAGGAAAAGTTCAAGGGATGTTCTCCCCTTCCATGCTGTGACTGATCCCAGTAATTTGACTTGCATGGATTCCCTTATTTTGAGGGATTCATTAGAGCAGTGGTGGCGAACCTATGGAAGAATCTTCCTACAGTTCCAAGCAACTTAAAAGATGCTGCTTTCAGTCATATTTTGATACTTCGCTGCTTGGGACTGTAGGAGGTGGTAGAATTAAACAGGGTTGAATTATCTTTGGAGGACCTCCTGCTGGCCCCACTATTCTCTGTGTACAGATGGAAACTGGAAAGAAGCTAAAATGATGCAAAATTTCCATCTTTCTACTGTGTTGCTGTCCTCAGGGGGCCAATATGATTGAAAGTTGTTGAACAGGGAGCAATTCGTTACTGCTTTAATTTTTGATTGGCACCTTGCGATAAATAAGCAGGGTTTTGGTTTGCAGTTTGGGCACTGGGCCTCTAAAAGGTTCGCCAACACTGCATTAGAAGATATCGTCATTTAACTTTGTAGATGTTGTTTGTAGTATAATGTCCTGTGTTAGCTTTATTAATACTTTGTATCTCATTTGCAATAGAACAATGTTGCGCTTTTCTAATATCTTGTTATTTAGAATAGTTTGTCTGTTCGAGCTGAGGGACTTTTGGCAACACTGTTTGTTATAGATAATGTGTGCACAGAGTGTTGTCCTGCGCACACTGTATATGTTGAGTGCAGCGTATAGTGTTGTATTTAATGTCACATCGATCCCAGGTTACTGGGAACGATGTTCTCATCACTAGTATTGCTGCTCCTCTAATGTTGCGTGCTCGTGCAGAGTTGTCAGAGGCAGTCTGTGTAGCAAGCGATCGCCGTGTCAAGACTGCGCTATCACAGCAGCACAGTCTCACTCTTCCATGTGAGTGACAAGCCGCTGTGCACGATCGCGGCTTCACTGCTTCTTCTATGCCGTTACTGTTCCGCTGCCTAACCCTAGGACTTATTGCTATTTCTCCCTCCTTGCAATTTTGGAACTTTTCCTAATAATACCCTACGGCCGTTTCGCCGCCATATTGCGGCTTCATCTGGGGGCATTCGATAACATAAATAACACCTGTAGAATCACACATTAATGTTTCTTTAATCTCAAATTGGAATGTGTTTGTTTTAGATTGTAGGATAATTGTTTTTTTGAGGGAATCTGGTGTTGCATGATAAACCATTACAGTATTTCAAGTTTTACCTCATGATACCAGATATTTTATCATAGTTATATAGTGCAAACAGTTTTCTCCAGCTCGAGTCCACCAACATTCAGACGGTATTGAAGTAAAATGAGTGCTTTATTTAGAACATATTAAAAGCGGGCAAAAACATCGTGAAAATCCAACGCGTTTCAGACGCTTGCTGCGTCCTTGGTCATGGATAACAAACATTGTTAAGTAACATTAATTTATATCAGCTGGGACCAATGGTTCTCAAAGTCACAACCTGTTTCGGTCAGTGGGAGGAGTGTCTAATCTGACCGAGTTTGGCCTGCGTCAACATCCCCCTGATATGTTCTAAATAAAGCACTCATTTTACTTCAATACCGTCTGAATGTTGGTGGACTCGAGCTGGAGAAAACTGTTTGCACTATATAGCGACCACGCCAAGGCGAGGTGATTTCTGTGCTCTCCACCTCTTGACGGGCTCACGCGGTAGGAGCTGAGATTATTTGCATCATTTTTATCATAGTACCCACTCATCCTCCCATAATGGACTGGTGAGCATCACCACACATTTTTATATTCCAAATGTATTAAGTATCTACTACTTCAAATACACAAAAGTCCCCTGGGACTTAAGGACAAAAACGATATGGCAGTGTAGCGTAGCTATATTTATTTACTGTATCGGTCTCCTCTAAATGTTTTTGTGAATATTTGAAGTTGCAGCTACCTAATATGTTTGAAAGTCATCCCCAGCTGATGTGTCTTCATGACTACACCTTTATTTTGACACGCCCTAACCATATGAAGCTATGGGATGGGTATTTAATCTCCTTCTGTCCAATAGAGTCTTATGCACAGTCTACAAACCGCAGAAGTGTGCAAAATGGCTGTTGCCGTTAATATGTGCTTAGCTGTATCCTATCTTTATGTGACTTTTGTCATAATAAAAAAAGATTGGAACAGTGATTGGCGTTATTCCTTTTTTAACACTTTATGATTACAACACTAGGCCATCTTCAAGCAGTGCACCACTACAATCTCAAATCAAGTCCGGTATGTTCCTATGGTCCATTTCTTTATTAAAGAAGCCAGTGGTAGTGGTGACCCTGAACCTCAGGCTTAATAGCCCAAAGTTATAAGTAACTCTGGAAGTGTGTGTGTTATTTCTAATCTAAGAGTGATCTCAGGGACCCTCAAGCTAATCCACTGTACATCAATTTTTTTTGCGCCCTACGCTCTGCCATGCTGCATTTCCTTTGGGGCAATAACCACCCTAGGATTGGCTGAAAGGTTGTGACAAGTCCAAAGTCTAGGGGTGAAGTGTGTCTCTCCCCGACATTAAAGGGGTATATATGCACTCAAGATATAATTCCCTGTTATTAACAAAAATGCAGTATTTCACCGATATAAGTCCAACCTGTCACAATCAGTCGTGCTGTACACAATTTCAGTTGCCCCTAGACACGACCCAGTAACTTCTGACTTGTTGTATTGTTGTACACCCAGAACAGTAAAATAGAAACAAAAATATCTTTTATAAAACCCACAGATGGAAATAGTTGCCATTTTATCCATAGAACTCGAAACCTTCCAATTAGGGAGTACTGTATACTAGAGCAAAAAGAGCATGCTCCACCATTGATACCTACACACAAGAATGGAATAATATCCAATCAATATATTTGAGATTAAAAAATAGGGGATATAAACAATCTATACTTAAAAGGGCTAAAAGAATAGCAGATGCAAGGGATCGCCATTCACATCTATATACCAATAGGAAACATAATGGTAATGCTACCAATACACCATTGTATAATTTTCTCCACTCCTTACAGTGTGCAATTTGAATACAACATACAAATATTTAAGAAAAATATTCACATTTTTTATCAGGACCAAGTTTTATTCAAAATCATACAAAAGGGTTACAAATGTGTAGCAAACACTGCACTCACACACTAGGACAAGCTCTTTCTCCTAACCTACTGTGTAACAAAATTATACTGTAACTTCTACATGGCTAACATATAAAGATGTATATAGATGTAACATTTTGTAAAATTATGGTTAAACCTGGCACTTTTTTGTTTTTCATTTCCATTTTTCATTCCCCACAATCAAAAATCTATAACTTTTTTACTCCTAAAGAGCTTTGTGAAGGCTTGTTTTCTGCGTAACAAATTGCACTTCATAGTGATGCTATTTATTCTTTCATGCCGTGTACTAGGAAGTGGGAAAAAAATTACAAATACAGTGAAGTTGGTGAAAAAACGCATTTGTGACGTTTTCTTGTGGGCTTGTATTTTACGGCTTTCACTGTGCACCCCAAAAGACATGTCTACTTTTTTCTTTGGGTCGGTGCGATCACAGGGATACCACATTTGCATAGGTTTTATAAGGTTTTCATACAATTACAAAAATTAAAACCTGTGCAACCTTCTGATCACTTTTTATTGAATTTTTTATATCTCTCAAAATTGCAAAAAAGTGCCATTTTCAATTTCGGGTTAAACCCAGTGAAAAAACGTTTAACATTTTGATAGATCGGGCATTTCTGGACCTAATTTGTTTATGATTTTTACTGTTTATTTATATCGGTTCTAGGGAAAGGGGGTGATTTGAATTTTTAGGGTTTTTTTTATTATTGAGTGATTGATTTTTATTTTTACTGCTTTTCAGACTCCCTTGGGTACTTAAATTCTAGGTTGTCTGATTGATCCTACCATAAACTGCCATACTACTGTATGGCAGTATATCGGGATTTTCATCCTCATACATTACAATGTACAATGAGCACATAGTAATGAATGGGCTAAATCCAGACAGCCTCGGGTCTTCAGAAGACCCAAGGCTGTCTTGGCAAACGATCGTCAATCCCCGATGATCTCCAACAAGATGGAAGTGCAAAGCTGCCGGCAGCAATGTGCGGGTTAACAACCAGCACCAATCACGGGTGTTACAGGTAAGCCTTTGCTGCCATGAGCCCTCTCCATGTACCCGCACCTGACCCCTGACTTGCTATTACGCCACAGGTCGTTAAGAGGTTAAATAAGACTACACAAAAGGAGAGCAGGCACCGACACAATGTAAGCAAATAATGTATCCACGCATCCCAATAATTGATGCAACAATCAGAACAAGAAAAAAGTTGGATGGGTACAGGAAATCACATAACCAAAAAATCCATTTATTGATACAAACAGTAATAATAGCAAGACAACAAATATGAAAACACTTAAAACATACACCCAGTGGGGTGTATAAAGCTTCTAAGTGTAGTAGTCCCTTACACTCCCCATCCACAATCAATAATTCGCACAGATAGACAATTATTTATAGGTAAATTACCATAGTCGGTCCTAGAAAAACCTCTAGATGGTGGCAATACAGTAAAGTGCTCTGTGCAAAACAATAAAGTGTGGAGTAAAACCTGGTAAACCCTCAACCTGCTCATACAATACCCAATTGTAGAAGAGACATGTGGTGTCTAGTACTGGGATGAAAGCCAGGGAGGCAGGTCAGTTGGATGGGGAGTGGAGCAAGCCCCACGCGTATCGTCACCGTGTTGGTGACTTCCTCAGGGGTAAGTGGTCACTAGATACAGGCATAGCTCCCAACCGTCCCGATTTTGCCGGGAAAGTCCCGTTTTTCTTACCTCTGGCCCGTGTGCACTGTAGACAGGAGCCTCTACCAACTGAGCTATAAGCCCAGTGATACAGAGCTGAGGATTTCTGGTAACTAAGAAATGTTATCTGCCAGTGTTACATTGTGACACAGACTGACTGCACTGATATATAGAGAGGGATCTTCTCAGAGATTATTTATGTTAATTATTGAAACTATTATTATTGTTATAAATTTTATTATTTTTATTATTATGGAGACGATTATTAATAATAGTAAAAATAATTAAAATCATCTCAATAATAATAATAATAATAATAATAATAATCTCCATAATAATAATAATAGTCTCAATAATT
Organism: Engystomops pustulosus; assembly: GCF_040894005.1. Taxonomy (NCBI): domain Eukaryota; kingdom Metazoa; phylum Chordata; class Amphibia; order Anura; family Leptodactylidae; genus Engystomops; species Engystomops pustulosus. Next base: position 129,784,627 of record NC_092412.1, on the reverse strand, counting down.
ACAATAATCTCTGAGAAGATCCCCCCCTATATACCAAGGCATTAAATCTGTGTCACAGTGTAACAGTAGTCATAGTTCTTAGTTACCAAAATTCTACACCTAGATAATCACAGAGGTCATAGCTCAGTAGGTTGGGGCACTGTGTCATTATTGTACATGGACGCTGCAGGTTCTGGGTTCAAATCCCAATGAGGATAATTTTTTTTTTTTTTAATTGAGATGATTTTTATATTTATAATATGGCTAAAATTTGGGGCGTGGCCAGGGAGTGATTGGGGGTGTGGCTTAGGGGGATTGCCGCGGCATGCTACGCGTGCCGCCATTTTGTCCCTCTTTCCCTTTCACAAATGTTGGGAGGTATGGATACAGGTGTCTTGTATAAATACCAGAAATTGGTCCCCCGCCCTGGGGAAGAAGGGCTGTGATAGGCCAAACACTTGCCTGCCATGCCAGTAGGTGGATCCTGTACTCGGCGTGTGTGCAGCTGTACTGAGCATGACAGGAAGTAGGTTGTCACATAACCGGAAGTAGGTCGTCACATGACTGGAAGTAGGTCATCACATGACTGATCATGTGACCGGAAGGGGATGTAAACAAACTCATTGCGATAAATATGCACTAGTACGGTGTATAGACAAAGGTCAGTCATCACATGATTAATCATGTAATCAAATATAAACATAAACGTTAAGACTTGTTGCGATGAACGCCAATGTGTCCACTAAGGGGATACATGAGACCGGCATCCCATACTAGAACAGTACGGACGGAAGTATATTCTAATAGCTCATTATAACAAAAAGTTGACAATGCAGAATATAGCTTTGTCTCAAGTACATATATGGTTTGGAAGAAGCCGGTACATGCCTCATCAAATCGAGAGATGACATTATAGTGCTAAATAAATAATGTTAAGTAGAACACGTCCCTGTGAGTAAGTAAAGTGCCATATGAAGTGATCAGGCCTACAGAATTCAAAGTTCAAAGCCGTGAATTTAAACAGAGAACATAGCCCTCCCAAAACAAAAAATAAAATAAAAAAATATATATATTCTACATATTTGTGCCTGTGCTGAGGCCCAAACACTTGGAATATCCAGTCGTGCGCCGAACGAGCAAATCACATAATTAAACGGTGAGTTACTAAAGCATAACGATAAGGTATGGACGGCTGAAGCATATCCAAACAAGCACCGAACGTGCAGGTCATATACACAAATAAAAATACAGCGATAAGGTATGTTTCAAGTCGATAAGGTATAGTGAAACAGCGTAATTACAAGTTCGAATATCTAAAAATAACAATATGTTTAACAGTCAACGGAAAACAAAGGCCACTTATCTAGTAGTGACGTTTATACTGGACGTATATGGCGAAGAAAGGTATGGTTACATCTGCCTGAGTCAGAAATGATCACAAAAAAAAAAATAAAAGGTATATCATGGGGGTGGAAGTGGCGGCTTCGCAACAGTTTACGGCCAGACCTATCCCCAGGGCGGGGGGACCAAAAACCGGCAACAATTGAGCATAGTCATGACAGTAATTTACTAACAATTAAATTAAACAAAAATAAGGCGCTGAGGAAAGAAGGGCTGGCATCAGTAACCAATGCAGTGGAGATGGTGCACCCCTGTGTAGGGATGGGAGGGGAAACGGTGAGACCCGAGGCCTAGCTGATTTGATGTGAATCAAAGTTGAATATAGTAAAGCATCGTAGCAAGGAGCCAGAGTCCATATATTTTGGTGGTTCAGAACAAAAGAGAGGGGGATGGTGTATACAGTGATCCTTTATAAATTCTGCATTCAGACTCGTTTGTTGTGAAGTAAGAGGGATAGCGATCTTGGATGTGTGTAAGTGACCACTTACCCCTTAGGAAGTCACCAACACGGTGACGATACGCTTGGGGCTTGCTCCACTCCCCATCCAACTGACCTGCCTCCCTGGCTTTCATCCCAGTACTAGACACCACATGTCTCTTCTACAATTGGGTATTGTATGAGCAGGTTGAGGGTTTACCAGGTTTTACTCCACACTTTATTGTTTTGCACAGAGCACTTTATTGTATTGCCACCATCTAGAGGTTTTTCTAGGACCGACTATGGTAATTTACCTATAAATAATTGTCCATCTGTGTGAATTACTGATTGTGGATGGGGAGTGTAAGGGACTACTACCCTTAGAAGCTTTATACACCAACTGGGTGTATGTTTTAAGTGTTTTTATATTTGTTGTCTTGCTATTATTACTGTTTGTATCAATAAATGGATTTTTTGGTTATGTGATTTCCTGTACGCATCCAACTTTTTTCTTGTTCTTGTATGTTTTAAGTGTTTTTATATTTGTTGTCTTGCTATTATTACTGTTTGTATCAATAAATGGATTTTTTGGTTATGTGATTTCCTGTACGCATCCAACTTTTTTCTTGTTCTGATTAAGGTTAAATAAGACCTACCATGAGGATTCTAGAAGTAGATCTGTAGATTCCTTATGCCTGCCTTTGCACTAATTTGTAGTTTAATAATCCAGGAATCTAACATAACTTGTTGGCATAATCAGGACAGTATAATGTACATTGCCAGAATTTCAGGCATTATAAATTGTGGATTTTGTGGTCCTATTACAGTATTTCGAGGGAGAATGTTAGGAGTAACAGCAGGATAACACAGTTAGGGGCCGAAGTTGCAGTAACAATAAAAAATAGGATAGGACACATGGCTGAAGAAGAAGAAATGGTGATGCTGGTCTTAATGAATAAGATAGCAAACAACTGTCTGAGGACACGTCACCTGCGGGCACTGGTTGAAATAGGTAAGGAATTCTTCTGTTTTCATTTGTTTTTGGCGGAAGTTCATTTGAGAAAGGTTATGTATAGGAATGATTATTCCGAAAAACTAAATACATATGCATTGGGGCTCTTGCCCCAGATCTTTTACGACAATAGCAATGCTCCTACTTGCCTGGATGTCTCTGGGCACATTTGTATTCCATTGTTATTGGTGTTCTGTTGAAAGTTTTCTCTTGGTTCATTATGCTTTCCCATCTTGTTTGCAACAAACCAGTAAGCCCATAACATTACTATTGAAAATGTATGCATATCTACTATTTGTTTTTAAACATTTTTATTTGAACTGTGGTGTTCCCTCCTGTCTCTCACATGATCAGGTGATCCCTGGTCATGTGCGTGATCTCACGTCCAGATATGTAAATAGCACATTGCTTTTTCCTTCACACATGTAGGCAGGAGGCATTCACACTACTTTTTTGTACTTGGTTGCTTAAACATGCTGTTTTTAAACGTTATGGATTAAACTTAATGCTTTTATTGGACGCTAGAGAATTTTTACTACTTTTTTATGTAGTAGAATTGAGTATGTATAGAATTTACTCACTAAATAAGATTATATGTGTTGCTCCTGTTAATTAAAAATATACACAGTCTCTTATATGTTAACTCCTTCCCGCTGTACGCTGAGCTGATGGCGTATTAGTTCAAGATCGGAACCGAGGCGGCATCAGGATACACAGGGTGCCGGCTGTAACTAACAGCCGACGCCCCAGTGTAACACTCGCTGTCAGAGTGGGCTCAGATCGCTGGTGTTTAACCTGTTAAATGCTGTGGTCAGCGCAACCACGGCATTTAAACTGCCTTCTAGGGGTATCTACCCCATGATTGCCCACAAACCCCACCCTGCACCATCTTTGGGGGGCGCCGATCGTTCCTATGCAGCCCTGGGGTCCACCCCAGGGCTTCCTGCAGGCAGTGCCTAAAAGATGGCGTCTATAATGTCATCTTAAAGGAAAAGTGTCAGCCTATGCACGTGCATCAGTATTGCAGAGTATTATCATGAACAGATGATCAGATTATCAGATGATTGCTTGTTCATGTCCCATGGTGGAACTAGTAAAAAAGTGAAAAAAAAATATTTTTCGATAAAAAATTAAATTAATAAATTGATAAAAATATCCGTAAGCCTCATAACATATCGAAAGAAATATAATGCAAAAAAGTCTAAATCATAACACAAACCCCACATATATAGTATGTAAACAACTGTAGAATAAAAGTAAATAATTATTGAACCAGCACGATGAACATCGCAAAAAAACTGTTAAAAACCAGCCAAAAATTATGGTTTTTACCTATTTCATCCCACAAAAAATGCAATAAAAAGTGATCAAAAAAATATGTACTCCAGAATGATACTGTTGCAAAGTACAACATGTCCTGCAAAAAACAAGCCATGAAACAGCTCCGTAGCCAAAAAAGTAAAAATGTTATGCCATTTGGAAGATGGCGATGAACAAATGATAGATTTTTCCTCACATTAGGGTTTTATTTGGCAAATTTAGTAAAACATAAGAAAAAAAATTCAAGTGTGGTATCCCCGTAATCGTATTATACGGTGAACACCAAAAAGAAAAAGTAAAAAATCCAGTACTGAATTGATGCTTTTCTACTCCTTCCCTCTAAAAGAAGTTAACCAAGTTTCACCATTCTAAATTTTACCTCCATTTTCATTTAATTACTATGAAGATCTCAAGGGGTTAACAATCTTCCTAAAAGTTGTTTCTGATAGTTTGAGGGGTGCAGATTTGAAAATGGGTTGATTATATAGTGGTTTGTAATGCTAAATATTTAAAATTTCATTCAAAACAGTATATATCCCCAAAATAGTCAATTCTGAAAATACGGAAAAGCGATATACGATTTGTAAACACAAGTGACATCAAAACAAATTGTCCAGACATTTCCAAAATTATGAAAATATAAAGTAGACATATGGGAAATGCTATTCAGCAACTTATTTAGGGGGTAAATTTTGAATTTAGAAAATGGCTAATTTTTCAAAAAAATCATCATTTTTTCTTTTTTCTGTAAATAAAAAATGTGGCTGAGCCTTAAGCTACAGAATGGCCTTAAGGGGTTAAATACTAGCTGTAGCCCCTTGTGTTGCCTGGGATAGTAAATAACTGCTATTAGAGCATCCTAGATTATATAAGCATCACAATTAAAAACATATTACCTCACACATAAGCTGCTAAGAATGATAATGGCCGATTGATACTCCAGACACAGCCAGAGCTGCTGTCATCTGAGATGATCTGATGGTAGATGGATAATTGCAACTCTGGATGTGACTGGAGTGTCAAAGATGATATAAGCATCATAATTGAGAACATATAATCTCATATTACGTCATATCATATCAAATATGACCTTGCATATTACCTCACGCATATGCTTTCTTATACTCATTATCTACTGTAACCAATCAAAGCTCAGAGCTCATATTAATGGCCTGTGGCAAAATAAAATCTGAGCTGTGATGGGTTGCCAACTGCCACAGCAGCCAGAAGACAATGGCTAATGTAGATAGTGGTTAATAAGTGTATTATGGAAAGCATGTCATAAAAATTTTGACTGAAAACCTAGGGCCACATTTATCACTTTTGTGCGCCTAAGTGTAGTAGTTGCGCCTAAATTCTGGCGCACTGTTTTGCCAGAATTATCACAAGCTACAACCATCTGTGATAAGTATATTTCCTGCCTCTTATTAATCACTTTACTTTAACACAGTTTAGGCGCAATTTAGGCGCAGTTTAGGCACAATGTTAGATTCAGGCACTTACATGTGATCCTGCTACAAGCTCCTCTCTGCTTCTCCCACAGACCAGAATGAAGATAACACTCACAGCAGCACCCAGGTGTGTGACACCCAGCACCCAGTGACCTCCTCAGCAGGGGCTTCTCCTGGAGGGGATCCCCCAGTGCTGGTATCCTGCTGCACCCCTGTAATTCTGCACAGTATCCCCCTCAGACACTGTGCAGAATTACATGGGGGACACTTGTTTGTAGTATCTGCAAAATTCTGCAAGCTTCTGCAAACTTGTGCAAACTTCTCTTGCTGTGAGCTCAGGTTTTGCAGAATATTTTGTAAATAGAAAGTGATGAACTGTAAATAGAGTCTGCAGCTCCTGTCTGTAATGTATCTAATTGTATCTATTATATGTTCCAGTGTCTGGCTGAGCTCTGCTGCTAGAAATGAGCTCTTCTGCAAAGGGGCTCAGTGCTTTCTTCTCAGATAACGCCACCTTCGAGCTGGAGTGTTTTTGCGCCCGTTTTTGCGCCTAAATGCAAAAGTCGCACGTGATGAATATCATTAGGCGCAGCAAAACATCTGGAATTGAATGATAGATGAGGGAAAGGTGGTTATTTTTGCTGCGCGACTAATTTGACGTTTAATCGCAAAAATGGCGCAAAAACGGTGCGCCTAAACGAAAAGGCGCAAAAACAACAGAAAAAACAAGTGATAAATGTGGCCCCTAGTCTATGACAGTCCTTGAGTGACATGGAGTGGCTGTGCAAAATTTGGTGATTGTGAATGCGAGGGTACAGATTCCTTCAGCAGAAATGCACACAAACACACGCTCAGCTTTATGCCAAAAAGAAAAATATATGTAATACCGCCACTTCCTCTCTCCCAATATTTTTTCAAAAAATACTCCAGAGAATTCAATAGAAGAGATAATAGGCAACGTAGGAGGCAAATAGAGGATGTGCTGGGTGCCCAAACTGAGGAAAAAGCCGTTTGGCACCAATCTGTGCATTTTCTAGTCTGTATGAAGTGACCCTATTACAGAGTGTGATATACAAAATGGAGGTGGATCTGGTACGACAAAAGACAGTGTTTGATAGACCAAATCGGCCATCACATCAGATCTAACCCAATCAACTCCTTAGGCCTTTCACAAATACTTTCTTTTACATAAGAGTGGAAGCTATCAGATTAAATTCTTATTAAGCCTTTAAACAATTGTGAGCCACGTGTTGCCCGATATCTGAGCTTTCCAACTTCCAGTTGATCACAAACACTAATGAGCTGTGGGTGCCATGTTAACACAGACAGCAGACAGTGATGCAGCTGGAAGCTGTAACTACAGACATAGCTGTAGGGTTTATATTAACAGTTTTTCCTGGCCAACTTCTTTAATTAATCAGGCGTAGATTATAAGCTCTCCTTCCTAACAACAGAGTAAAATGTAATGAAGTAGCAGAGGGACAAAACAAATCTATTGCGATGGATAGTGATTACAAAAAATTGCAAAAAAAATGGGGGTTTCCAATCCTAATATGGTCCCAGTTATCATACAAGATTATGATAGTGAATTGATCAATTTCCACAGATTATACAAATTCCATGTAACCTAAATATATACTGTACATGGTGGAACAGAAGAGTTTATATACGGTAAACACAATGTTCATCTTTTTATTAGAAATTATGTAATTTTATTATTCATTCTGAATCCATTGTTGTAAAATAAAATCCATTGTTGTAAAATGTTAGAAAGACCATGTGATGAACACCAGGTTGTGAAACCATTGTGCTATTCCACTATTTTGACTTTTATTTGGACTTCACTCCGGAGAGGTTTCAAGGCTGCCTCCTCATGTGGTGGTCTCAGTGAGGATAGCAGCTAGCCCAGCGGACACAGAGACACTGGTACGTGGTGCCAAGGGATCCGGTCGAGCATGTAGTCAAAGTTAGTCTGAAGTCGAGGCAGGCGCCATTCAATCAGATTCAAGAGGAAGACATTGTCTGCATTTTCTTCACACAAGTTATCGCCTATACAATAGCAGATAGGGGCAGGTAGCACAGGTTGAAGATACAAGCCAGGGTTGTACACCAGGGAGCGGAGATCAAAAATTAAGTCACAGAATGAGCCAGGGATCACACACTGGAAGACAATAGAAGCAACATCATACACTAGGACTAGTCTAGCTAGGAACTTTTGCTCAGGAGCAGGCAGCAGGGCATGCTTCCCCACGCTCATCCCCTCCTTCTCCAGCCAGCTTGCGGCTCATCGCACATGCCTCAGATGTGTGGGGTCTTAGCTGGTACAGGAAGAGGTTCACGAGGATGTAGGCTATAAAAAATGACGAATGGGGATGAAGCAATAGATTCACTAGTATGTTTATTGTACAAGAATTCTGCCCAGGGCAGTAGCTGTACCCAGTCATCGTGTAGAGCAGAGACAAAGGGGGTCATTTACTAAGGGCCCGATTCGCGTTTTCCCGACGTGTTACCCGAATATTTCCGATTTGCGCCGCTTGTACATGAATTGCCCCGGGTTTTTGGCGCACGCGATCGGATTGTGGCGCATCGGGGCCGGCATGCGCGCAACAGAAATCGGGGGGGCGTGGCCGAACGAAAACCCGACGTATTCGGAAAAACCGCCGCATTTAAAAACCGAAAATGTGTCGCTTGGGGAGCGCTTACCTTCACCTTCTATGGGATGGTGCATTCCGGGGCGTTAAGATTATTTTCGGCGCTGCAGCGCCACCTGGTGGACGGCGGAGGAACTACCATCTTAAATCCCAGCCGGACCCGAATCCTGTGCAGAGAACGGGCCGCTGGATCGCGAATGGGCCGGGTAAGTAAATGTGCCCCAAAGTGTTAGAGGAACACATTAAAGAAACCTTTTGACACTTTCTACTTGACCATTGGATTGCAGGTGATACTCCTATAAGTTTAGACAAAGCTCTCCAGAATTTGGAAGTGAATAGAATCCCACATTCAGCGACAATATGAAAAGGAAATCCATGCAGGAAAGATACAGTGCCTACAAGTAGTATTCAACCCCCTGCAGATTTAGCAGGTTTGATAAGAAGCAAATAAGTTAGAGCCTTCAAACAAGAGCAGGATTTATTAACAGATGCATAAATCTTACAAACCAAAAAGTTCTGTTGCTCAGTTAAATTTTAATAAATTTTAAACATAAAAGTATGGGTCAATTATTATTCAACCCCTCAAACCACCAGAATTCTGTTTGGTTCCCCTAAAGTATTAAGAAGTAGTTCAGGCACAAAGAACAATGAGCTTCACATTTTTGGATAATTATCTGTTTTTCCAGCCTTTTCTGACTATTTAAGACCCTCCCCAAACTTGTGAACAGCACTCATACATGGTCACCATGGGAAAGACAAAGGAGCATTCCAAGGCCATTAGAGACAAGATCGTGGAGAGTCACAAGGCCTACCTGTCTCCACTGTTGGGAGCATCATCAGGAAGTGGAAGGCTTATGGAACTACTGTTAGCCTTCCACGGCCTGGACAGCCTTTGAAAGTTTCCTCCCATGCCGAGGCCAGGCTTGTCCGAAGAGTCAAGGCTAACCCAAGGACAACAAGGAAGGAGCTCCGGGAAGATCTCATGGCAGTAGGGACATTGGTTTCAGTCAATACCATAAGTAACGTACTCCACCGCAATGGTCTCCGTTGCAGACTAGCACATAAGGTACCTTTACTTTCAAAGCGTCATGTCAAGGCTCGTTTACAGTTTGCTCATTATCACTTGGAGGACTCTGAGACAGACTGGTTCAAGGTTCTCTGGTCTGATGAGACCAAGATCGAGATCGTTGGTGCCAACCACACACGTGACGTTTGGAGACTGGATGCACTGCATACGACCCCAAGAATACCATCCCTACAGTCAAGCATGGTGGTGGCAGCATCATGCTGTGGGGCTGCTTCTCAGCCAAGGGGCCTGGCCATCTGCTCCGCATCCATGGGAAGATGGATAGCAAGGCCTACTTGGAGATTTTGGCCAAGAACCTCCGCTCCTCCATCAAGGATCTTAAGATGCGTCGTCATTTCATCTTCCAACAAGACAACGACCCAAAGCACACAGCCAAGAAAACCAAGGCCTGGTTCAAGAGGGAAAAAATCAAGGTGTTGCAGTGGTCTAGTCAGTCTCCTGACCTTAACACAATTGAAAACTTGTGGAAGGAGCTCAAGATTAAAGTCCACATGAGACACCCAAAGAACCTAGATAACTTGGAGAAGATCTGCATGGAGGAGTGGGCCAAGATAACTCCAGAGACCTGTGCCGGCCTGATCTAGACGATTATTAGCTGTAATTGCAAACAAGGGTTATTCCACAAAATATTAAACCTAGGGGTTGAATAATAATTGACCCACACTTTTATGTTTAAAATTGATCAAAATATAACTAAGTGACATAACTTTTTGGTTTGTAAGATTTATGCATCTGTTAATAAATCCTGCTCTTGTTTGAAGTTTGAAGGCTCTAACTTATTTGCTTCTTATCAAACCTGCTAAATCTGCAGGGGGTTGAATACTACTTGTAGGCACTGTATGTGTATGATAAACAGAGTTGGCAAGCGAGAATCGTAGGGAAGACCAGACAAAGTCACATGTCACGGGTGCTCCTGCGACCCATCTCATCCTGCACCCGTGCCCCTCTCCGCTGCTCCGGTCTCCCAGTGATCCACTCACCTCACCTGGATCCAGTGCTGTCTCCAGCAGCACGACGCGCGTCCCCGCCTCCTAGGGCGCACGCGCAGCCACTTAAAGAAATTTAAAGGGCCAGCGCGCCGATAATTGGCGCTGGCCGGCCAGCCAATTTAGTTAAATTCCAGACCCTCCTTTGTCCCCTGTTGGATCTATGTGCCTACGCCTTAGAGAAAGCTCCCCAGTGATATTCCTGTGTTTCCTGCATTTCTGTGTTTTCCCGTTTATTCCTGCTCCTGAGTTCCAGTGTCCCATGTGCTTGTGCTCCCTTGTCAAATTATGTATCAGAGGAACAGAAGGCTACTCTGATGAAATTGGCATTTCTCAAGCTTGGCATATAAGTGATTGGCCCTTAGGTGCCTGAGAACTTGCGGGACGTGGATAAGATGAGACTGAAGGTCATGAGAAAACACCAGAATATCATCCAAGTAGACAACGACACAAATGTAGAGCAAATCTCTGAAGATATTGATGACAAATTCTTGGAACACTTCTGGGGCGTTGCAGAGTCCAAAGGGCATAACCAAATACTTAAAATGCTCATCACGAGTATTGAAGACCATCTTCCACTCAACGCCTTCGCAGATGAGGTTATATGCCCCCCGCAGATCCTACTTGGTTAAAACCTTGGCACCCTGTAAGCGATCAAAAATTTCAGTGATGAGAGGCAAACTTTTTTGCCTCTCATATGGAATTTTTCACCGTGACTTTATTGATGCTGCGGTAAGATGAATGCCTTGCGGATGAATCCCTTTTGCAAGTTCTCCTTGATGTAGGTTGACATAGCCGCAGTCTCAGGCACCGATAATGGGTATACCCGACCTCGTGGAGTAGAGGCATCTGGCAACAGGTCTATGGGACAGTCATAGGGGCGGGAGAGTAGACGAAAGGTCCCGTGCAGATGGGCCGTCTTTGATCAGACCAGAGAATCCCTTTTTAAAGGTTGCAGCCAAGGCGGCTTCATTCCAGGCAAGCTCAGAAGCCAGGATACGGAATTGAACTGCATAGTCCCCGACAGATAAGTCTCCTTGACGCAAGTACAGTAGTGCGATCTCAGCAGAAGATGGCCGGGCTGGTTCCTCAAAGACGGACCGGAACTCAGCAAAGAAGGTTGCAACATTAGCCGTGACCGGGTCTTTCCTATCCCAGAGTGGAGTAGCCCATGCCCAGGGCCTTTCTGGAGAGGAGGTTGATGATGAAACCTTCTTTAGACCGCTCCGTGACAAACTGCGTAGGCATAAGTTCAAGTTGTAGGGAGCACTGAGTGATGAAGCCTCTGCACTGCTTGGGATCCCCATCAGCAGCTGTTGCCGCTGGGTTGACAGTAGCTGCCGTAGCATAGCGGAACTTGTCGAAGTTGCTGTCCTTGCACTCCAACTTACTGGGTCTCCTGAGCCACAATGGTGGCAAGAACTGCCCGAACAGGAAGCGGAATCTCGGTGGGATCCATGGCCGGATCTACTGTCAGGATTTGGGATCAGTGGATCCTCTGGTCCACCGCGGGAGGTGGTACTAGCCGGGACTGGAGTCTAATTGGCACTTGGTCTTCACCAGAGCTCACAGCTCACAGCTCACAGGGATGGCCTTGTTGTGGCAGGGAACCACCAGGTCGTTCCACAGGTGCGATTAGCCGAGGTCGAGGTACCTTAGCAGAAGACAATCCGGGGTCAGCAACAGAAGGTCCAGGCAGATGGGAACGGGAACACAGGTACATGGGACACAGGAACGCAGGAGACAGGAACACGGGAGCAGGAACGCAAGATACACGGGAACACACAGGAACGCAGAAGATACAGGAAAGCAGGAGACACAGGAATGCAGGAATATCACTGAACAGCTTTCTCTAAGGTGTAGGCACATAGCTCCAGCAAGGGACAAAGAAAGGGGTTGGAATTTAACTAAAATGGCTGGCCGGCCAGCGCCAATTATTGGCGCGCTGGCCCTTTAAATTTCTTGAAGCGGCCACGCGCGTGCCATGCTGCTGGAGTTAACGCTGGATACAGGTGAGGTGATTGGATCGCCAGGGGACCGGAGCAGCGGAGAGGGGCACGGGTGCACCTGCGACCTGGAAGATGGGTCGCAGGAGCACCTGTGACAGCATGTGTGCCATTTTGAAGAAGTGATCCACAACAACCCAGATAGCAGAAAGGGGCAAGTCAGTAATAATATCTATGGAGATATGCTGCCAGGGCTTATTAGGAAATGGTAGGGGTTGAAGTAAATCTGTGGATTTAGAATGGGTAGTTTTTCTCTGGGCACATTTAGCACATGCAGAAACATATTCTCGCCATAGATGAGACGAGGCTTGTTCGGAGGCACTGTAGGAGAGGAGTGCAAGAAAACAGGACCTTGAGAGATGTCACAAGTATAACATGCTTCTAGGACAGAGCTTCTTCAGAAAACAAAGAGACAACAAAAGCCACCTTAGAACACTCAGTAGGAAATACATTTTGAGTTGCATGCTCACCTATTTGACACTGTTTCAGGAATCCACGACAAGCTTTGGCACCTCCATCATAATGAAGCGGGAGTGGAAGCTGATCTGCAAGACTGACAGAAGTGGTAGCAGTCTGAGGGGCGGGCGTGGTTCGGACCTGTGGTACTTCAGGAGTAAATGCAGAGTCCAGGTGTTTAGAAATAGTTTGTATGGCCTAAGCTGATCAGGTGCAGATCACACATGCGTTCTTGCAAGGCTTACACCCAGAGTCTTGGCTTGGCCATCGGGGTCGATGGCCTAAGCAAACTGTAACAAACAGTGCATTGTGAACGCATTCAACTATCCCATTGGTTTGGCATAGGTCTACACACTAAGGGTGTTAACCCTCAACCTCTCTGGTATTCACACTTTAACCCCTGTACAGGGATCTGGACTTCCTCTTGTGGTGGTCCCAGTGAGGATAGCAGCTGACGCAGCGGTCAGGCAAAGCAAGTAGTCAAATTCAGTCCGAAGTCAAGACAGGTAGTGTTCAATCAGATTCAAGAGACAGACAGAGGGTTGTGTCAGGCAGCACAGGTTTGAGATACAAGCCGGTGTCGTACACCAGGGAGCAAAGATGAAAAAAACAAGATCAGAACGAGCCAGGGGTCACACACAGGAAGACAATAGAAGCAACAACATACAGCAGCACTAGTTTAACTAGGAACCTTTGCTCAGGCAGGGGGTGCAGGGCATGCTGGACTATATGGCTGGAAGTGCATGCCGATAGGCTGGAACAATATTGCTGTAATACGCCATGTTCTTTTATGAGGGAGCAAGAGGCACTGACTGCACCCAAAGGGACCTGGGATGCCAGGGTTGTGGGAAAGTCACAGAGGTTTGTTGGAAAGTGACTGGACAAGGCGGCAGAAAGTAAACTTGCGACAGGGAACATATAATGTGTATGTTTTTTATTATTTCTGTTCACTTGAAATAGAATTGTTTTGTACACAAAACTTACTTTGTTTACTTTGGCTACAAATAATAGTTAATTTAGCTGCTTCTTCACCAAGGCCATTAGCCTAAAGGTCACACAGGAAGCATCAGAGAGTCCTACATTTACAACCTAAAAATGACATAATGAAATCTATATTTTTGGTTTTCAACATCCTGTTTTCTTCAAGGAACATATTGAATTGAAATTGATGACATAAGCAGTAACCACTTTGCTGTCCTTATAATCTCCTTTATCTTTAATTTCAGTTTAAGATCCCCAAATTTTATTTATTTGTAAAGAGAAAATCATTATATGGGCAGACTGATCTCAAATTAATTTTAAGTCAGTTCTGAAGGATTTTGCATTGCCGTAATATACACCAAATACTCCAAAATGTTTTGTCCAGCTTGTTAAATTTTTTATGTAATACTGTACTTCTGCCCTTAGGCATTACTCCCATTTATTCTTGACCCACAGTCAAATTGTGACAACTTTTTTTTTACAATGCATAGTAATGTAAGTGGATTAAAAAAAAAATGCCCTTTTTACATCATACATAACGATGGTTCTGGACCCAATGTACCACCTAACCAGTTTGGCGCTATTATAATACCAAGGGCGTTTACATGGAGATCTCATAGGTTTTCACTCTTTATATCTTTGTACATAGATCTGGTCTTGAGTGAGACATGAAAATGAGACCGATCTCTCAAAAAAGGGAATGGTTGGACGAGACCACTTGTTGACATAAAAAAAAAAACACTTTAAATATTATTTGAGAAAAATGGGGCACATTTACTTACCCCGCCCTGTTGCGATACCCAATCCGGACGGTCCGATGAAGATGAAGTCCGGTGCGATTCACCAACATCACACGCCCAAGATCCTGCATCCGTCGCTTCCACGCTGAGGTCCGCCGGAGTTCACCTTCTTCTTCCCGGTGTATGTGAGTGCATGTTTTGCGACATAATTTGCAATGTTAAATCCTGCACGTAGTCTGAATCCATCGGATCGTCCGACAGCCCACCCCCCAATTTGTATCGCGTGAAAGCCGGCCCCAAAGCGCCAAAATCCAATCGAGTGCGCCAAAAACCCCTGTTAAATGCGGCACAACATGGTAATCGTCAGGAAACCCTACGAAAATGCGGTCCGCGGACCCTTAGTAAATGAGCCCCATAGTGTCCGTTAGCCACTTGCTGCTCAGCGACAGATAAATCCGTCACTGAGCTGTACTACGTAATACTCGGCGGTGGATATATCCTTTGCTGGAGCTGAGCCAGCATTAGGAAAAAAATAAAAATAAATCATGAAATTAATAAAATTGCCCCATTACAAATAAAAATTACATTAATGGGATAAAAAGTGAAAACCATCACACAAACCCTAGACATATGGTAACAACACATCCGTAATTACCGTACTTGAACATGAAAACTGTATCATGATTGAACACGCACAATGATCGTCCCACAAAAAATGCAATAAAAAATGTTTTAAAAAAAATATATATTCCCAAATGATTTTGCTGTAAAGCAATGTTCCACAGAGTGTTACACCTCTTGGAAGATGGCAATGCAAAAACTATATATTTTTCCCCAAATATGTTATTCTGCAAAATTTGTAAAATAGTATAGCTGAAAAATGAATCTCATCCCTCATCCCTACGGTTACTTCCTATAGGGCAAAACTGTCTTTGATGTCTCTTTTCTCAGGTGAAATAGCATAACAAATGAATAAAAACTAGTTTTTTCATTTAATCTTTTGTGAATGTGTAAATTTAAGGGCTATACGAACGTACAAACTTTTAAAATCTGTTAATAATAGGTTGAGAGGTACAGATTTGAAAATGGCGTGATATATAGGGGATTTCTAATATTATATGTTTCAAAGCTCATATAAAACAAAATTGATCCCCAAAAAAAGTAAATATAAGTCTATACTTTCCTTGAAAATCTGGAAAACCACTATTCAATTTGTAAGCCATGTGATGTTGTAATAAAATATAAAGACGTTTTAAAAATGATAAAAACATAAAGCAACCATATGGGAAATGTTAGTTTCAAATTTGGTTGGTAAAACTATATGTCTGAAAAGGAGATAATTTTAAATTTTTCACATTTTTGCCAACTGTTTGATTTTTTCTTTTAGAAATAAATGCAAAACATATTAACCAAAATGGTCAGATTGAAAAAAAGGGGCTGAACCCAAGTGGATAACTACAGCAGTAGCAGCCATAGCAGCAGCTAGGGGGCCCGCAGGGTCAGGGGGTCCTGGCTTCAGACCTGACATGCTAAAGAATGGAGGATGTGAAGCATTATATACATATTATGCTGCACATTGTACAGCGTAATCTGTATATGACAGTGCACATCTTCCACAGATGTCAACAGATTTTGAAACCTGCTACATTAAAAAAAGTTTTCTTTGTAATGGCAAAGCTGCAATCAAGGGGTGGGAACATTGATAATATCTGCAACAATGACTTTGAGTATCCCCCTTTCAACCCCAGCCTAAAGAAGTATTACAGTTTTACCATTTTATCATTCAGAAATTTGCAGATTTTAGTTGGTAAGATCTTTCAAATTTATATCTGTAAACAAATATCACATTTTAGCAATTTTATTTGAAAAACATATCGGCCCAGATTTATTAAAGCCCCGGCGCCAGTTTTTTGTGTGACTTTTCTTTTCTTTTTAACAGAATAATGCCTAAGGCAAAGTATTTTATTCCATTTCCAGGTACCACTTAAAATATAACTTTTATTATTGAGAATTAAAAATAAAGTTAATTCTTTTCCAAGCAAATACATTTCTTTAAAAACCCAACGTTTGTGTAGAGTGTGTCATTGTATTCAGTATTTATTGTTCAGTAACAATGATCTGTCACTATCAGTTTAAGCAATGGCTCTGTGTGAGCTCCGCTACTTTTCTTTTCTGACACTCTTTTCAGAGCAAACTGCTTGCACATCTAATATATAAAGCAGGATGTATGTGTGTGTATGTCCGCTAAAAATCAGGTTTTGAGCTGAAATTTTCACCCCACGCTTTCTAAAATCCACTTATTAACCACCATATAGAGAAGCCAGGAGCTGCTGCTGTAGCAGTTGGAAGTTGAGCCGTGATTGGTTGCTGTTCTTCCACAGGTCACTAATATGAGCTGTAGGCTTTGATTGTGCAACATCCCTGTCAATGTTCAGGCAGAGAAGTGTTGAGAATAAGCCCCTCAGTCTGTGTCTCTCCCAGCAGGTGAGCCTGCACAACTCACCTCAGGGATTATACAGTTGTATAGAGGTAATTAGCAGTGGTAGACCCTGCCTATACTGCAAGGGTTAAGATATGTAATGACTGTTATCCAATGATATTCTTCCATGTAAACTGGAGTAATTGGAGAGTGAGCCACCACCTGACCAGGGTTAAACAAAACCCCTGGACAGGAAGGGGCAAGGCCTCTTGGAATCCAGCTCCTGACATAGGAGCAGCTCTTACCAGCCACCTCTTTTTACCACCAGCTCTCTTGCAGAGCACACCTTGCAGATTGTCAGTGACCAGAGAGACAGTGTGACGCACACCTCAGCGCTACACACAGAACACCCAGGACACAGCTGCAGCTTCCATATCTGGACACAGCTACCTCCCAGCCTGCACCTACTACCAGGCTGGTGAATCTATTCCTGAGGATCATTCTCCATGACCACTCCATTAATCCGGAATCTCTAACAATCCGACATTTGTAACAAGATTGTTTGGCCTGTTGCCTGCAGTTGTTCTAATAAAGAACCGTGAGTTATTTTGCACAACGTTGCCTCTGTCTGTTCCCTGGATATGGCTGTAACACAAAGGGCGCCCCATCCATTACCCAGGGACTCATACTACAGACATCAAAGGGGTTGCCCCAGGGAGATTCAGTACATCAGCCTCTCTCTCCATCTTTCTTGCACACACCACCTGACCTGCTGGAGACCTGCCAGGCTGTAGGACAGCCCTTCAGTCCCCATACCAAGCACTGTGACATCGGCGTGCCTAGGCCGCAACAGCCAGCAACTCCTATATTCTGGGCCCCAGCTGCCTCCAGGCCCCAACAAAAGGCTAGGCCCTGGTGGGGGATTTTGCAATTGGTTACTATAGGCAATGAGTATAAGACGCTTGAGGTAAGATGTATAGAGACAGAAAGACAGACAGGCTGTGACAGAGACTGAGACAGGCTGTGACCGGGACTGACTGACTGACAGGCTGTGACAGGGACTGACAGTCAGTGAAAGATAAAATATTTTTATTTTTATTTTGTTATAGCTAAGAGCAGTTATTTACTATCCCAGGAAACGCCGAGAGCTACAGCTATTGTATTTATAAAGTGCATTATACCTGACTTGACACAAATTTCTGCACATAGATGGGCATTCTGGTGCACAGTCGGACTGGGTGCCATATTTATCATACAGTGTCCAACAGAATTGTGTTGCACGCTCTTTGTTAAAGGGAACCTACCACCCCGATTCTACCTATAAAGCAGGGGTCTCAAACTCAATTTACCTTGGGGCCGCTGGAGGTAGATTCTGGGTAAGGCTGGGCCGCATCAAGTTTTCCACAAAAAATGCGCATACAAAATAATATGAATATATATATAATAAATTTATTTTTATAAAGCCCTGCTCTCATATATTTAAAGGCCTCGTTATTCACCCCCCAATTAAATTCTATACAGCTCCCATATACAGATCCCCTACAGCTTAAATAAAATCTTGCCCCAAATATACAGTCCCCTCCCAGCTTAGTAATATACTGTACCCCATATACATCCCCCCAGCTTAGTAATATACTGTATCCCATATACATCCCCCAGCTTAGTAATATACTGTATCCCATATACAGCCTCCAGCTTAGTAATATACTGTACCCGATATACAGCCCCCCAGCTTAGTAATATACTGTATCCCATATACAGCCCCCCAGCTTAGTAATATACTATATCCCATATACATCCCCCCAGCTTAGTAATATACTGTACCCCATATACAGCCCCCCAGCTTAGTAATATACTGTATCCCATATACATCCCCCCAGCTTAGTAATATACTGTACCCCATATACAGCCCCCCAGCTTAGTAATATACTGTATCCCATATACAGCTCCCCCAGCTTAGTAATATACTGTACCCCATATACAGCCTCCAGCTTAGTAATATACTGTACCCCATATACATCCCCCAGCTTAGTAATATACTGTATCCCATATATATCCCCCAGCTTAGTAATATACTGTACCCCATATACAGCCCCCCAGCTTAGTAATATACTGTACCCCATATACAGCCCCCCAGCTTAGTAATATACTGTATCCCATATACAGCCCCCCCAGCTTAGTAATATACTGTATCCCATATACATCCCCCAGCTTAGTAATATACTGTATCCCATATACATCCCCCAGCTTAGTAATATACTGTATCCCATATACATCCCCCAGCTTAGTAATATACTGTATCCCATATACAGCCCCCCAGCTTAGTAATATACTGTACCCCATATACAGCCCCACAGCTTAGTAATATACTGTATCCCATATACATCCCCCAGCTTAGTAATATACTGTATCCCATATATATCCCCCAGCTTAGTAATATACTGTACCCCATATACAGCCCCCCAGCTTAGTAATATACTGTATCCCATATACAGCCCCCCAGCTTAGTAATATACTGTACCCCATATACAGCCCCACAGCTTAGTAATATACTGTATCCCATATACATCCCCCAGCTTAGTAATATACTGTATCCCATATATATCCCCCAGCTTAGTAATATACTGTACCCCATATACAGCCCCCCAGCTTAGTAATATACTGTACCCCATATACAGCCCCCCAGCTTAGTAATATACTGTACCCCATATACAGCCCCACAGCTTAGTAATATACTATATCCCATATACATCCCCCCAGCTTAGTAATATACTGTACCCCATATACAGCCCCCCCAGCTTAGTAATATACTGTATCCCATATACAGCCCCCCCAGCTTAGTGATATAGTGATATATAAAATATACAGCCCCCCCCCAGCTTAGTGATATATAAAATATACAGCCCCCCCCAGTATAAAATGATTCTGGCCTCATATAATATATACTGAATCCCCCCCAGTATAAAATAATTATAGTCCCAAATAATATATATAGCATCCCCCCCTCCAGTATAAAATAATTATGGCCCCATATAATAAATACAGCACCCCCCCCCCTAGTATAAAATAATTATAGCCCCAAATAATATGTATAGCATTCCATCATTCCCCCCACTATAAAATAATTATGGCCCCATATGATATATATAGAGTCCCCCCCCCCCGTACTAAACATTTTCTAGTCCCATATAATACATACAGTCCTCCCCCCCTTTCCAGTATAACACAACACTTCCCCAACCACTTATTAGCCACATTTAATTAATTAAAATACATGAAAAATAATAAAATCCTACTCACCTGCAGGCAGCTGCTCCCTCGGCGCGGCTCCGGTCTTCACGCGGCTCTCCTGTGAGCCGCAGCTCCGCACAGTGACACAGGCGCCGTGACTTCATGACGCCTGTGTCACTGCTTAGAACGGAGCGATGCAGCTGCCGGAAAGGCGCTGCGTCGCTCCGCATATAAATCGCGCCTGTGTCTTAAAGAGACAGGCGCGATTTATTTTGCTAGTGGGCGATTCGGGCGTTAATGGACGCCCGAATCGCCCACTTTAGGTAGGGGGCCGCAAAATATTGTCCCGCGGGCCGCAGTTGGCCCGCGGGCCGCGAGTTTGAGACCCCTGCTATAAAGGAAGAAGAGGTGGTAGGTGGATGGATGGGACGTGAGGATAGCCCTTTTTTGGGCTAATCCCCACGTCCCGGGTGTCTTTTAGAAAACTTTATAGCAGGTATATGCAATTTTTTTTATGCGGCTACTGGGGCGTGGAGTAGCCGGACATGAGGCTACTAGTCGTGGCTACTCCACGCCCCAGTAGCCGCGTTACTCCGCCTACCAGGTAATCTTCGGCGCGCAGCTCCTGGTAGTTGCGCGCCCTCATCCGAGTCCCACGGCTACTGCACATGCGCAGTAGTTCCGGCCCCGGAGTCTCGGCCGTGCATCCGAAGATTACCTGCTAGGCGGAGTAACGCATCTACTGGGGCGTGGAGTAGCCGCGACTAGTAGCCTCATGTCCGGCTACTCCACGCCCCAGTAGCCGCATAAAAAAATTTGCATATACCTGCTATAAAGTTTTCTAAAAGACACCCGGGACGTGAGGATTAGCCCAAAAAAGGGCTATCCTCACGTCCCATCCATCCACCTACCACCCCTTCTACCTTTATAGGTAGAATCGGGGTGGTAGGTGCCCTTTAAAGGTGTACTCTGTCGAAGCAGAGCAGGGTGCGCCAGATTCATGAAGGATGTTTATACTGCCTGAGCTACAAAGTCTTTTCTACTGTCCTTTGCATGTGAGCATAACTCACGCACCAATGACACAACCCCAGGCCGTTGTTTGCAGCCTGAAATTGCATACATTCATGAGCAGGAGGTATTAGCCTAAGGCTGTGTTCACATAATGCGTTTCAATTGTGCAAGAGAATCATATATGCGTTTCTACTATTGTTTAGATTTATATATTTCAGTGGAAAAGCATATGCGATCGGGCCAAGACGCTTCCTGTTGCAATTCAGTTGCCTTTAAAGGGCACCTACCACCACAAATCTACCTATAAAGGTAGATTGGGTGGTAGGTGGGTCAATTGGACGTGAGGATAGCCCTTTAAGGGCTAATCCTCACGTCCCTGCACTTTTTTAATAACTTTAATGTGGTATTTATTCAAATTTACTTATGCGGCTACCGGGGCGTGGAGTAGCCGCATATGAGATTACACGAGGCGGCTACTCCACGCCCCGGTAGCCATTTTACCCCTCCTACTCACCCATCTTCGGCGCGCAGCTCCGCGTAGCTGCGCGCCCTCGTCCGGCGATCCTGCCGTCTGCGCATGCGCAGAAGAGCAGGCCCGCGCCTGCGCGGTCACAACTCCGAAACAGGCGCGGGCCTGCTCTTCTGCGCATGCGCAGACGGCAGGATCGCCGGACGAGGGCGCGCAGCTACGCGGAGCTGCGCGCCGAAGATGGGTGAGTAGGAGGGGTAAAATGGCTACCGGGGCGTGGAGTAGCCGCCTCGTGTAATCTCATATGCGGCTACTCCACGCCCCGGTAGCCGCATAAGTAAATTTGAATAAATACCAAATTAAAGTTATTAAAAAAGTGCAGGGACGTGAGGATTAGCCCTTAAAAGGGCTATCCTCACGTCCCATTGATCCACCTACCACCCAATCTACCTTTATAGGTAGATTTGTGGTGGTAGGTTCCCTTTAAAGACGTAAAGCCCCTTTCACACTTGCGTTTTTCATGCATGTGTTCTGCACATGCTTTTGACGCGAAGAACTTGCATTGCACTCTGACCCATTGTATGGGTCAAGCATGACCGCGGCATGTAAGGGTGCCGCTTACCGGGGGATCCGATCCACTTCTGGGCAGCCTCAAGGTCTATCCGACCCCTTTCACATGCGTCTGCGTTCAGAGCATCGCTGGTTCAAGTTCAAGTAAAAAAAATTTAAAACAGTAAAGTTTAAATATTAAAATAATTAAAAAAAATTCATAAAAATGTCACTTTCCCATAAAAACACTTAATAAAGTATAAAAAACACAAACACACAAAAAAACCCACACATATTTTGTATTGCCACGTCCATAACAATCTGTATTATAAATCAGAATTATTACTGGACCTGCACGGTAAACGCGGGGGAAAAAAATGCAAAAAAACCTTCTGAAAAAAGGGAATTTTTAATTAATACCTTTGAAAAAAATGCTCTAAAAAGTGATTTAAAAAATGTTACACACTCTAAAATAAAACCACTAAAAAGAACAACTCTTCTCGCAAAAAATAAGCCCCAAACCAGATTTGTCAGCCGAAAAAATTTAAAAGTTATGCATATGAAAATACGGTGATGCTAAAATGAGATTTTCTCCAAATTAGTATTTATTCAGTAAAATTGAATAAAATACACAAAAACCCCAAATATTTGGTATCCCTGCGTCCGTGACAATATGCATAATAAAACAGAATTGTTATTAGATCTGCAAAGTGAACCCCGTAAACCCCCCCCCAAAACGAATCTAAAAAAAGATCGTTTTTAATTAATACCCTTTAAAAAATGCTCTAAAAAGTGATAAAAAATGTTACGCACTCTAAAATAAGACCACTAAAAAGAACAATCCTTCTCGCAAAAAATAAGCCCTTAACCAGATTTATCAGCTGAAAAATTTTAAAAAAATTATGCATATGAAAGTCGGTGATGCTAAAATGAACAACATTTTCGCCAAATTACTTTTTATTCAGTAAAAATGGGAAAAAATAAAAAATCTATACAAAATGAGGTATTTTCGTAATTGTGGCGACCCATATAATAAAAATAATATACAGGCAGTCCCCGGGTTACATACAAGATAGGGTCTGTAGGTTTGTTCTTAAGTTGAATTTATATGTAAGTCGGAACTGTATATTTTATCATTGTAATCCCAGACAGAACTTTTTTGCTCTCTGTGACAATTGGATTTTAAAAATGTTGGGTTGTCATAAGAACCAGGATTAACACTAAAACTTCATTACGGACACATTTGATAACTGGAATAGCTGTTTATTGTAGCTTAGGACTAAAGTACAATAAATTACCAATATCCAGAGGTCCGTTTGTAACTAGGGGTCATATGTAAGTCGAGTGTTCTTAAGTAGGGGACCGCCTGTACTATTTTTATGGTATGGTAAACGGCCAAAAAAGAAACCCACAAAAAAATCTTCCTAAATATTGCTAATTTTAATTTCCTCCACCAACAAAGAGTTAATTAGATCTCACCAATTAGCTATAGATGCCCCAAAATTATGTACCAGAAAAGAGTATCTCATCTGGCAAAAAAACCCTATGGGTCCACATTAACCCCTTAAGGACGCAGGGTTTTTCTGCTCATTTCTCGCTCTCCACCTTCAAAAATCCATAACTTTTTCATTTTTAAATATATAAACCTGTGTGAGGGCTTATTTTGTGCGTAACAAATTTTACTTTCCCGTAATGTTATTTATTTTAACATGCCGTGTACTGCGAAGCTGAAAAAAAATTCCAAATGTGGAACAATTGAAAAAAACTGCACGTGCGTCACATTCTTGTGGGCTCAGTTTTTTCGACTTTGACTGTGCACTCAAAATAACACCTCCGCTATTTTCTTTGGTTCGGTGCGATCGCGGAGATACCAAATTTATATAGGTTTTATTGTGTTTTAATACATTTTCAAAAATTAAACGAATGTGTACAAAAAAAAAAAAAAAATGTTGCCATCTTCTGACACTAATAACTTTTTCATACTTTGGCGCACGGAACTGTGTGAGGTGTAATTTTTTGCTAAATGAGCTGACGTTTTCATTGCTACCATTTTGAGGTCTGTGCAACATTTTGATCATTTTTTATTTCATTTTTTATGTGATGTAAAAAGGTGTAAAAGTCGCATTTCGGACATTTGGGCGCCATTTCCCGCCTCGGAGGTCACCGCCGGCCGTAACCGTTTTTATATTTTGATAGATCGGGCATTTTGGGATGCGGCAATACCTAATGTGTCTGTGATTTTTACTGTTTATTATTTTTTATATCAGTTCTAGGGAAAGGGGGGTGATTTGAATTTTTAATATTTTATACATTTTTTTATTTTTGAAACTTTTTTTTCTTTTTTTTCCACTATTTCTTAGACCATCTAGGGTACATTAACCCTAGATGGTCAGTTCGCTCCTACCATATACTGCAATACTTCTGTATTGCAATATATGGCATTTTAGTAGCTCATTCATTACAATGAGCCACTGGCTCATTGTAACGAATCTGCAGAAGCCAGATAGCTTCGGGTTAAACGAAGACCCGAGGCTACCAAGGCAACCGATCCCCCCAATGACGTTCGGGGGCACGGCGATCGTAATAAAGATGGCGCGCCGCCGTCTTTTAAATGCCGCTTGCGACTTTGCCGGCGGCAACGGAAAGGTTAATAGCAAGCACCGACCGCAGTTATTAGCGGTGGGGGTTTGCTGCAATATGCAACAACCCCCACCTTTGTATGAAGAGGACTCAGCCCGTGAGCCCTCTTCATACATTCCCTATACCTCTGCGCCGTAGAGCTATGGCACAGAGTGTTAAGGGGTTAAAAAGACAAAAAGAGTTATAGCCTGTACAATTTGACAATGCAAATCTGCCCTGGATGGCGCCTCCTTCCATTCTAAGCCGTCCGTGTGCCCATACAGCAGGTTACCACCACATATGGGGTATCAGTGTACTCGGGAGAATTTGGGTATCAAACTTTGTGGAGCTTTTTTTCATTTAATCCATTGCAAATGTTTGATTCTCCACCCAAAAATAATGAATTGTCAAAAAATATTACAATTTGTAGACCGCACCTCCATTTTGTTTTAACCCCTATAAAACACTGAAATGGTTAACAAACTTCTTCAAAGTGGTTTTTCATATGTTGAGGGGTGTAGTTTCCATAATGGGGTAACTTACAAATCTTGCTATTATTTAGGCCTCTCACAGTCCATTAAAAGTTGAGCAGGTCCATCTAATTAGGGGTGAAAAATTACCCCAAATTCTGAGCCTCATAACATTCTAGTAAAATATGTGGAATCTTAAAAAAAAAATGCCAACATAAAGCAGACATTTGGGAAATGTCAGTTATGAATTTATTTGGGTGCTATGACTATCTGCATCAAATGTAGAGAATTTAGAACTTTGAATTTTGCAAAATCGTTTTTTTTTCCCCATAAATAAACACAAAAGATATCATCCAAATTTTTACACTAATTTGAAGTACAATACGTCCCGAGAAAAGAATCTCAAAATCCCCTGGATAACATATAGTGTTTAAAAGATATAACCACTTATAGTGACACAGGGCAGATTTGAAAAATGAGTCCCAAAGGGATGCACCACTGTAGCAGAAGGATATTTGCTAATCATGGAGTTTGATCCAGTTACAGTTATGCTTATAATTAAAAGAGTATTTCAAGAAAGTTGCAGCACAATAAGCTGAATTGTTTTTTTCTAATATGGTAAATGCTCTAAAGAATTATAAATTTCTTTCTAATATTATGGCTCCTTGTATTAATTCAGTCTCACAATGCAACCCTCGAGCCAAAAAGGTTGTAAACCACTGCACTAGAAGATTGGGAGAGGGACAGTGTGCATAAGAGATCTGGGGTTCCAAACTTTCCTAAACTTACCAGAAGTATTGTTCAGATCACTTGGGGGCGATATTCCTCTTTGGGGTGAATCATACATACAACACAGAAGTAGTACTGTGTACATACACTCACCGGCCACTTTATTAGGTACACCTGTCCAACTGCTCGTTAACACTTAATTTCTAATCAGCCAATCACATGGCGGCAACTCAGTGCATTTAGGCATGTAGACATGGTCAATACAATCTCCTGCAGTTCAAACCGAGCATCAGTATGGGGAAGAAAGGTGATTTGAGTGCCTTTGAACGTGGCATGGTTGTTGGTGCCAGAAGGGCTGGTCTGAGTATTTCAGAAACTAAAAGAATGTCAAAAGTCCGTCAGAAAACTGGCGCAAAGCCCTTAGTAAATGTGCCCCCATGTATAAATGCAGCCTTACAGTCCAGTGACGGTATTTAATATCCCATGCCATGTACTGAGAAGCGGTAAAAAAATTCCAAATGCAGTAAAATTGGTGAAACAATGCATTTGAGCCATTTTCTTGTGGGCTTGCAATCACGGGGATACCAAATTTATATAGGTTTTGTAATGCTTTCATACATTTACAAAAATTAAAACCTCCTGTACAATAAAATAAATTCTTCATTTTGCCATGTTCAGGCCCTAATAACTTTTTCATACTTCAGTGTACAGAGCTGTGTGTGGTGACCATTTTTTGAAACTGTTGATGATGATTTCAATGCTACCATTTGAGAAATGTGTAGCCTTTTGATCACGTTTTATTGACTTTTTTTTAAAGATTTTCCCAAATGGCAAAAAAGTGGCTTTTTCGACTTTGGCCGCCATTTTCAGTTACACGGTAAAACACCGGGAATAACAGTTGTTATATTTTGATAGATAGGACATTTTGGGATGTGGCAATACCTAATATGTTTATGAATTTTACAGATTTTTTATATCAGTTCTAGAGAAAGGGAGGTGATTTAGATTTTTCGTTTTTTTTTTTATTTCATTTTTTTTTAAACTTTTTAAAAAATGTTTTCACTTCTTTTCAGACCCCTCTAGGGTACTCTAACCCTAGGTTGTCTGATTAATCCTACCATATACTGCCAATACTCCAGTATATGGAGATTTTCCACATCATCTAGTACAATGTGCAAATCGCAATAAATAGTGTGAAACGAGACAGCCTAGGGTTTTTGTGTGACCTGAGGCTATCATAGCAAAGGATCGCCAAGCCACCACAGTGGCACCCATGTGCCATCAGCTTTGTATTGCTAGCACTGATCACATGTGTTACCGATGGGTGTTTGCTGCAATATGTGGCACAATATACATTGTGTTAACATCACATTTATGTAAACTGTGTTAATGTGTTTTTTACACAATGTAAAGTTGACGTGTGAACGCATCCTAATATAGGTTTGTGCATCACTGCCCACAACCCTCATAGAAGCATTGGTAACAGAAACAGCTATTAGGAAGATTGTAAATCCCTTGCGATCTTCAAGGCAATTAAAGGGAATCTGGGAAGGAGAAAGGGAAATTGGACTAATTAACCACTGGATCTGGAAGGTGTTCAGCTGCTTGGCAATATACTGGTGGATTATTAAGTCAATATCTGATGACAGGTTCCCTTTTAATCAAAGTGGAGATGAAATTTTGAATGGTCTGAATTTGTTGATAATACCTTAAATTAACACATTCACAAAAGATAAAACGCATCTTAACATTTTTTATGCAATTTCTCATGAGTACGGAGACACCTTACATGTGGACATTACTTGTTGTAGGAGTGTACAGTGAGGGGTAAGTCCTCCCCTGAGGAAGTCACACATCTGTGACGAAACGTGTGGGGTCTGATTGCCTCCCCTCCCCACAGCTTGCTCCTTCTTCATCTTTTTGCACACATATTCACTTGGGCATGATGTTTTCAGCATTGGTCGCAGGCTCCATTTGGAAATCCTTTTCCATGTTTTCTTGCACATATGGAACATATTGCATTGTTTTTATTATTGTCATTTTTGAATTACTTGCCACTCTTGTTTAGGCTGTGAGGTAGTAGGGGTGTAGGGCCTATGCATGCCTCTTGGCCCTAGATAGTCCCATACACCCTTCCCGGTGTATTTTTAGGTGGTTTTATTATTGTCCCATGTATTGCATGTTTTTTTCATGTTTCTAATAAAAATTAATTTTTGTATTTATGTCCATCATATGCATCCTCTGTGTTTTTTTCTTGTTGGCAGCCAGATCTATTTTCGCCATGCAGTTACTTTGCTGTAGAATTGCGGTGGCTGATCTTGATGCAATTTTGGTCAAGAACCTGTTCAGGTAGCGGAGGTCTATTATTAATCGCAACCTGTTTGGTGGCCTTTATTACAGCAAATATGGTGGGGTATACTGCTTTTCCTCTTACTTTTCCTTCATCTAGAAGGGGAAGGATATGAGATTTTTCGATTTTTGTACACAAAAATCTTTCTGGTAGAATTGTATCCATTTTTTTTACAGTGGACAGTACCCAACCTACTAGTGACAGACCTGGTATGGTGTCAGAAATCGGGCTTGTGAGTTTTCATATTGTGGGGGACAGTTCTTTCTTTAGACTTTTGAATCCCTCTACGCCTGTTACAAAATCCACTAAATAGTCTTTCTGGTCTTGTTCTTCTAGGTGGAAAGCTTTGTTTCTTGGAGGTCCTGGCCACCTGTGGAAAAGATTCTCCCAAACGTCTTTCAGGTCTGTCACGGGTGCTCCTGCGATCCATGTTTAGAGTTGCAGACACATCTGTGGACCCCCGCATATCTCATCTCGGCAGTCGCTGGGATACTCACCCATCCACATGCCAGCGACGGCTAGTGCGCACACGTGCCGGCTCAGTGAAATTTAAAGGGCCAGCGTGCCTGTAATTGGCGCTATTCACCCGCTGTCCGCCTATATAGCCTGCCTCTTCCTTTTGACCCCTGACGGATCTTTGTGCATTGATGCCTAATAGAAAGCTTATTTTGAGACTCTTGTGATTATCCGTTGTGACCTCTGCTTCCATTCCTGACTTTGATTCACTGCTGTCTATCTTGCTTGCCTTGCACCTGTGTGGCATCCCGCAGCAAATCCAACCCAGGCTCTGGTGAATACTGTGTGCTACTTAGAATCCACTTGCAGCGGTTCAGTGGGTCCACCACCACCGACCCTGACAATGACTAGGCAATACTTTGGCTTTTTTCCTGAGAAAATAAAAAAGTGCATCTTGGTTAACTGAGTCATTATGAGATTTATTTGTCTCCATTACACTTTTAACAGATTTGAGCAATTTAGAGTCAGGGCTATTCGCAGAAGTTATCTGGTCCTATGAGTAGCTGCTAGAAAATGTATTTATAGAAGATGATTGCCTACAATGTTTTCTACTTTTATGACATCTTTTGGACTTTTTTTTCTTTGTACTTTGTATCTCATTGAATACAGCAGACATCTTTTTCTTCATCCACTGAAAAAAGACTGCTTCTCCTAGAGCCTGAGCAGAAACAGCACAAGGAGCACAAACATTAGGGCAATTCTCAGGTAAAGGTTTCTCACAACTAGTACAGTCTCTATGATAAGACTGTCTCTTCCTTTTACCAGGGCTTCGCATCTGTAACACAAACAAGTGTTAGAACATGCCAAATGAGGAAACAAAGGCACTCAGGAAGGTAAAAGTTTAGACTGGCTCAGCTGCCTAGCAGGTGCAGAGAGCATACACCAGCAGTACAGCCTTAAAACGGGAAATGCATATAAGCCATACCTAAGAAGGCAGCCGTTATAGGCTTCTAATGGGATATGCAGCAGGAGTGAAGTTTATCCAGAAACTCCCACAAACGATTGGACTTCCGCTACCATGTAACGTCACCAGGATTGCACTTGTAAGACATCTGCTACTACCCTTCTGGACATGCACCATAGCCCACCTCCACAAATTAAAAAACACAGATTAAAACCAGCCACACGCATGGTAAACATGCAAAAACGCACGCATGCATTTTCAGTGCGCTTTGAAAGGCACCAAGAACTGACCAAGAACGCACCATGTGACAGCACCCTTAGGACACTTATAGGGCAGATGATTTATTGCTGATGAACATTGTTAGTGTGTTCTTCTGTCCTAGTTAGGACCCCCAACGCTTTACCCATCAGTGCTGCCTGAAGGACGAGAGGAAAGTAAAATTAACCTACAGGTACTCACCCATCGTTCTCTTCATCACGATCCAGGCGCTGGTCTTCTTTAATCGCGACACACCGGGATAGCTGGAAAAAAAAAATTATAAAAAGCAGATTGGGGGCACGCTGTCACGGCGCCCCAGGCTATTAATTATTCACACCTCCCGCGCAAATACATATCACCTGCGCAATAGATACCTACTTTTCGTATGTTGCAAAGGGAGGTGACGTTGCACATCCTTTTTTCAAGCAAACCTGCCAGGTCAAGATTAAGAATATCAGCACCAGGAAGGAGGTGAAAAAGATGATATGTGAGTATCTGTAGTTTAATTTTACTTTATATTACTGGTAGATTTCCTTTGATGAGGTAAAATTAGTGACAGGTTTCCATTAAAATAAAACGGATAACTGAAACCCTTACATCATCTAGTGCGTTCCCCAAAACTGATTACGTACAGCTTAAGGCTAGATTCACACTGCCGTTGCCCGCCCTACGCTAGCACGCCCGGCACACAGTAGCGTGCAGGGAGAGGAAGAGGAGGTGAACGCTGCTCATCCCGCCCCTCTCTATAGGGATGTGTGGCGCACAGTGCATTAATACGGGCAAAGATAAGACATGTCCTATCTCTTTCCCGTGTACAGAGCAGGACGGTACTGTACTGCTCCAGTAGGGTGCCATGCGCCCATTCCCCATTGGAGATTTTTCAATGATTTTTCTGTGAGGTACACATACAGCTGGGGATTTCTAAAAACTCTTCTAGTGGCATTCCATTGGTTTTCGAGCACTTGTTAGAGTAATAAGACAGAAGAAGAAGCACCTGATTTGTTATTATTTTAAAGTTCAGAAATCCCTTCTAGGACTGCAGCTTCTAAGTTTGACACAGCTAGGACGCCGTAAACACTGGCATCCAGTCAGCCAGCGTGCCCTCAACCAACATGTCCGTCTCTGGCATCGGGCGTCTAGTAATCACGTGAGCGTCTCCTTATTCTACGTCAGTGTTTTGCTGGCGCTGTTATCATGAGAGGTTGAAGTACGCAGCTGACGTTCCGCCAGACATATTTCAACCTCGTCTTAGCAAGCGAAAGCAGGCGCCATAACAAGGAAGGCGGCCGACAACCTGACACATGGGCGGGGCCCAGCGATGCAGTGGGGGCTGCATGTGATCTTCTCCGTGAGTGGGCGTGGCTTCCGTTAGAGGAAGCGACGGCTAGAGCGATAGAGGGCGGGGCTGCCGGGGTTGCTGTGTGTGGAAAGCAGGTGATGGTTCCTGGAGCTCCGGACACCGTTGCTGCACTGGAGTAGCTGGGCTCCGGAGCCTGGGGAGGACAGCCAGCCTATCGGCCATGGAGTGAGAGGGCAGTGCTGATTATTTTTGACAGCGGAGTCATCATGGGGGCCAAAGAGTCCCGGATTGGGTTCCTCACATATGATGAAGCCGTCAAAAGAGGTAAGGAGCAGGCTGGCTGCTGTGTGGCAAGTGACGGGCAATGATCAGGAAGTGCGGGCGAGCAGAGTAGGGTGCAGGCGGGGAATGGAAGGTCAGATGGTGGTGACTACAGCTGCATCCCCGGGCATGGGAGCAGTGTGTGCCTGCAGTGGAATGCCTTCCCCCGGCCATTGATTTCTTGATGACTGTCAGCTAGCAGTGCACCAGGCTGGCCTCTCCTCTATGGGATCTCTCCATCAGCATGCACCTACATGCCAGATGTTAGGGGGTTACCATGTATACCACTTCACAGGTAAAACTTTGCCATCCACACTGTAGGTGAAGTCTTTATGAACAGATCCCCTATGCAATTATCAGCTTCATTATTCTGTTATCATACTTTTCAAGCTGGTGAGAGAATTATTGGGAATCCAGAATAATCCCTGACATGATAATCACTAATTTATCTCATGATCACTGGACTAAGGTACATTTATACCCTGGGAATTGGCCAAAATAAGTCAATGTTGCCTGCACTGACCTGTCCGGTGATGATTTATTTGTTTTTTTTTTAAACTTACTAGAAATGAATTCAATTGATTGGTTGCTATGGGTAACCCTGGCACTTCCTGTCAGCAGTCTGGATGCTGGAGGAGCAG
Source organism: Engystomops pustulosus (assembly GCF_040894005.1). Lineage (NCBI taxonomy): Eukaryota > Metazoa > Chordata > Amphibia > Anura > Leptodactylidae > Engystomops > Engystomops pustulosus. The sequence continues at coordinate 129,752,352 of NC_092412.1, read as the reverse complement.
TGGGTGACATTTCTTACTCTGGGTAGAAGTTGTCACAAGGCATGTGCAGCAGTAATGTATTGGGATATGCAGGGATCTGGGCATGGATCCAGGCTGCTGTCTAATGCCAGGTACATTATAGAGGCAGTATGTCACCTTGTACACAGTCTCCTCGAAGTGCAAGTTATAGAGCCACTAAGATCAATCCATATGTAGATGTTTCTAGAACTCCTTGAAATGGAGTATGTATGATACAGTAGTGATAGTGCACTCAAGGAGTCTGTGGTCAGCCTCTCCCCAGGCTGAAAAAACTGATAACAGGGAACAATAGCCTTTATATTGCAAATAACTACAATTCCTGATAAGATAAACTAGTCTCCCAGTGTTCACACACAGCAGAAAGTCAGTTCCATACATCCTAGGGTAATTTCTGCTAACCCCATTCTAATTAATAGGACAGACACAGACATGACTGCAGCAAATTTACCACTTGTGAACATATCTCACCTTTTTAAAGGGGTTTTCCAGGCACAACAGATTCATGGTCTGTCCATAGGGATAGGTCATTTATGTGACATCAGTCAAGTTTCTTTTTATAAGGTGTTCCTAATTGGTATTATATTTTTATAAGACAATTATATTTTACGTATTGTATTGTTGCTTTTTATCCAGTTTACTGATATCATGTATCACATTTTAAAGTCTTTGGTTACTTCAACCTAAACATTTCAATAAAGAGATAAATGAGATTGTAATCAGTGGAGAGGCTAAATCAATCCTTCCTAATTTCCTTCATGGCATTATCTTGGGAGTGTTTTTATCATTGCTTCTGTTGTTAACTTACTGAACATCTCTAACTGGTTTTGTGCAGTATGTAAATAAAGGCTTTTATCTTGTGTTCCTCCCAAAAAGGGACTGGTTGAAATCCTGTTCTTCCTGATACTGGCCTTTTACTGGCACTGTGTATGGCATCTTTAAGCAGGCCATGTGCTCTGGGTACTTGGTCAACAAAGGGGCTGCACCAAAATACAGTTTTTTTGAACTGCAGAGAATAATCGTTTACCATAGGGATATGATATGAACTTGGCCTATCTTGCTGAATAATTCAGTTAACATTCTGCAATGGCAATTCTTCATCAAATATGTGGTGTGTGAAGAATTACAGCCTGAGTTTGCAGTTCGGGGAGCCCTGTTGTATTGTCATCAGTGCATGAGCAGTCCTCAACCCCCTTGACTTGAGGCCCGCGGTGTGTTGTTTTTCGTGGCACGATATAACACGTGGTCATGTTCAGGAATCCACTTTCAATTCTGTGGTTTTTTGCTGCGTTTTTTAAACAGCAAAAAAATACTTATTGAGTTTATGTGAAAATGCATTTTGATTAAGCCCGTCTAAAAGCAAAACGCCGCATTAGAATTCAATGATTGGGACCCCACAATCCAGAGAATTCTCCAATAATGGGTGGAGCGGCAGGGTGAACATACTGGATTAACTCAACCCTGTGTTAATCTTGTCATGGCTGCTAAGGCCACAGATGAAGGTTATCTGCTGTAGCTAACCTGCACACAAGGCCACGTTCACACACGGTGTGTTTTAATTTCCTTTTGAGATAAAGGTAGTCCCCGGGTTATGTACAAGATAGGTTCTCTAGTTTTGTTCTTAAGTTGAATTTGTATGTAAGTCGGATTTGTGTATTTTAGAATTGTAGCTCCAGACAAATTTTTTTTTTTTTGGTCTCTGTGACAATTGGATTTTAAAAACGTTGTAGTGTAATAAGAACCAGGATTAAAAATAAAGCTTCATTACAGACACCTTTGATAACTGTTACAGCTGATTATTGTAGCCTGGGACTAAAGTACAGTAAATTACCAACATCCAGAGCTCCGTTTGTAACTAGGGTTTGTTTGTAAGTCGGGTGTTCTTAAGTAGGGGACTGTCTGTACAATCCAAAGGTTTGCCCTTCTATATGTTGAGGCAACATTGTCTTTTCATTGCGCTTAGTATACGTGATGGAAACGCAGAGTTACCTTAGCATGTGCTCACTGTTTGAGCCTTGGATTGTGTCTCAAAATGCAACCAAAATGCGTGTGAACAGCCAAGAATTGGGTGGCAGAAGAAGAAATTGGGCTACCCCAGTGCTGAAATTGACAGGTCAGGAAAGCTTTTAAGTCGGAGAACCCCTATTAGTAATGACCAAATACTTATCATTCTTGATAAATGCTTTCTTAGTGACTTGGCTTAGCTGCACGATGCTCAAAGGACAATGGGTTCATGTTATCAAAGGTTGCTTAAACATTAGCATTCCTTTATGTTGTATTTGCACGACGTTCAGATAAGAAAAGTTTGTGTTACAAACTTTCTATTATTATTATTAATATTTTTTTTTTTTTAAAGAAAATGTAAAGGAATTGTTCACTACAATCCGATTAGCTCATTTAGTTGATACTATTGTCCTGGTTATAAAAAGGATGAGGTTGGGGGGGGGTTTATTTGCCAAAGTATTGTTTTCTGAGTGAGGATATCTTCACTGAGGGCGCAGACACACATTCTTCCTGCAATGCATTTGGAAACCTAATGCAAATGGAACGGGGAGGGGCCTGAGCCTATGTATCTGCGTTTCAGAGGAAACGCATGCAACACATGTTTCGCATTGTTTACATGCTAAACAGATGTTGCGAGTTACCGATCACATGCGTTTTGTCTGAAACGCAGAAGTGAGCTGTACAAGCCCCACCCCGTTCTGGCTGTATTGCGTTTACAAACACATTGCAAGTGCAGTTTGTGACCACAGCCTAAACTTCACTTTAAAGTTGTGGACACACAAAGCAAGTACACTAATGGATTTCTGTTAATGTGACCCAACACTCAAAGCACTTTTTTTTGTTGCATGTGAAGGAGATTTAGTAAAAACTCATCCTCTGTGCTGGTACTATACATCATAGCAGTTTATCCTCTGGCAACTGTGTGTATATCTTATATGCCCCTATGTTATGTACCTTTTCCTGAAAAATGATAACTTTTGTCTCTGCAGGCCTAAGCATTGGCCAGTGGTGTATTACATGATAAAATAATTGGGTGAAAATGTCCTGGTTGGGTCAAGTATTGATTTGTAAAGGTCTATGAAATATGATGTCTCCATATAAATAAAGATAATTATTTACATAAGTGAAATGCCTCTTGCATATAAACATAGCTGAGCTTAACCCCTTCCCGCTGAGGCCTGTTTTAAGTTTTCACTCATCTTTAAAAATGTATAACGTTTTCATTTTTCCATGTACATAGCTGTACATTTAAAGGCAATCTGGCATGATCCACTCTTTTTTTTTTTTTTTTTTTTTTTTTTTTTTAAATAAAGATCATGCAAATGAGCCTGAGGGGCTCCAAGCTCTATTAAAGGGGTTTCCCACAAACCAAGTTAGGCCTTATCCACAGAACCTTCTGATCGCTGGAGGTCTCGGTGAGGAGACCCTCACAGATAATGAGAACGAGTGGTCTGATGGGGACCCAGGTACCTCCCTTGGACCATTTGTCGCTCCCAGAGATTAATGGAGCAGACTCTGTGCATGACTGTTCTGTTCCATTCATCTCTATGGAGCTACCGGAGATCACTGAGCACAGCCTCATTTTTAAAGCCTTTTCTTTTTTTTGTAAAACCAGGGAATAAGAAGCTAAGAGAAGCGCAGATCCTGCCAAAAGGGGTAAACACAAGCATGTCAGTATACTTCGTTTAAAATCCTTGATCCTGGTGGTTTATGGTCTTTTAAGCTCAAATTAATAAAGAAAAAAACTGAAGCTTCAATGTATCGATGGGCACAAGCTCTGACTGGGAATTGTAGCACTATTGAAGCCACTTTATGAAAATATTAAATTTAATCACATATATATTTACCATTTATAACTGTATGTAATTGTACAGAATATCCCTATAATTTGTGAAAATTAGGCAGCAAAAAGAGTCAAAGTTTAACTGGCTGAATTTTGATATATTTTCCACTGTAGTTTATTGTTTTTCATGACTTACATTGATTACATGATCCAGAAGCCAAGTTGTTGGTGCAAGATTCCATAAACTTGAATAACTGTGGTACTCAAACTTGATAAGCACCGCAGAATAAAATGGATTTTCAAGAAATTTAAGTAATTTGATTTCTTTTCTTTTAAATAAATGGGGTGTATCGCAAGTTTTTTTTTTCATTTACACTCTATTTTTGAATCTGTCTTTTGATGATGAAAAGATACAAAATCTTTGGCTGCATTTCACCAAATCTCTATGTTGGCGTTAAAGCAAAAGTAGCTGTTTCTTAATAAATAATTTAGTAGGCAGGAAGAAGCCACAATAACATGAACACATACTATAAATTTGCTAGTTTCTAGGATTAGCTTCTCTACTGCAGCTTTTCACTAGCTGCTTCTGCAAAGGCCTCAATAGTTGCAGATTCCAACACCAAAAAAGTACTTATTATACCAAGCTCATGAAATGATAACAAACATTATAGATAATTTTTTTTATCTTGTTTTTCTTTATGCTAACATTGTAAGGACATTGTTTGGGCTTTAAGGACAAACCCTTTTTTTTTTTTTTTTTTTGTGTTTTCATTGCTTTGTTTTTTTTTACTTTTCATCTGGCGTTGGTATATGAAGGCTTCTTTTAAAACCAGCAAAACGAATGGTTAGATGGTTACATGTAAAACACATGTCCTGACACGTGTTTAAAAACGCATCACCAAAATTCCACATTCCACCCTCTGTGTACGGAGGGGAGGGTTAGTTATTATAAAGGGTTGAAAGCTTATGGCAGTGCTGGGGAACCTTTTATAGACTGCTACAACACTACAACCAAAATCCACTTATTTACTGAAGAGTACCAACATGGCATTTTAAGTAGTAACTTATTGCTACCTGTTTTTCCACATCTTTCAATCGTACTGGCCCCTCAAGGCCACCAATACAGTTGTAAGGAGGGCAAATTCAGACCATAATTGTAGCTTCTCTCCAGGGTCTCTCTACAGGTTTTACAATATTTTAGGTGGACCTAGGTAATCTGTCTTGCAATATTGTTTACAGGAATTGTGTTTAGTAATATGCATTCAGACATAATGTATGCCCCAAGAAGTCCTTTTTTACACAGAGGTCTGTCTGTATATTGAAATTTATTGGTTACTTCTAAGGGTGAGTTAACACGTGCACTAACTCATGCGTTTTCAAATGCATCACAACACTTGAGAAGAGCAGATTTGCCTTATTACATTGCTGTCAACATTGCGTTTCCAAAACGCATGCATTTACGCAATGTTAACACATATGTTAACACATGCATGTATTAACTTTATGTTAATGTGGGTGTTAACATCTTGTTATCAGTTTCATTTTGTAAATGCCATGTTGACAGCAATGTAATTGGCAAATCTTCTCTTCTCTTCTCTTAACGCCACGTGTGACCACTGCGTCATATGTGGTCATCTCCCTGGGGTGTGACTAGAGCGCTTAAAATATAGGACACAGTCTCAAATACAAAATTTATAGTAGTGTCCACTCCTGTATATATAAACCCCCTCACATCCTCACATGGCTTTTGCTCATCTGGATTTGTGCAACAAAAAGTCTCAAAATAACCCAAAAGTCACACCTGCCAGGACAGGAAAAACTAAAAATGTATATACGGGGGGGCGGGGAGGCTGGCGGGCTATATACAATGTCACGACAAAACATTGTCAAAATCTCCTGGATATCTTATAGCAGTGGTGGCGAACCTATGGCACTAGTGCCACAGGGCGGCACTCAGAGCCCTTTCTGTGGGCACCCGGGCCATCACCCCAGCGCAGCAGTCAGGTCTCAAAGAATCTTCCTGCAGTTCCAAGCAACTTAAAAGATGCTGCTTTAAGTCATATTTTGATACTTCACTACTTTGGACTGTAGGAAGAGGGAGAATGAGTCGAATTATCTTTGGAGGACCTTCTGCTGGCCCCACGATTCTCTGTATACAGAGGGACACTGGAAAGAAGCTAAATTGCTGAAAATTTTCCTTCTTTCTACTGTGTTGCTGTCCTCAGGAGGCCAATATGATTTAAAGTTATTGAAGAACATAGCAATAAGTTATTGCTTTAATTTTTGGTTGGCACTAAAGGGGGGTTTTGGGTTGCAGTTTCGGCACTCGGCCGTTAAAAGGTTCGCCACCACCATTTTATAGCGTTCCAAAGCTATAACCACTTAGTGACAAAGGGCAGATTTGAAAAATGGAACCGCGTCCTAGAGGCCAAAATAGGTCCCGTAGGGGGTTAAAATTAGGTACCTTGGCTTCTACTTGGGTGGGCTTATACTCAAGTGTATACTGTAATATTGGGCTTGTTAAAAAAACTGTCAGCAGTATTGAACTTGCAGAGATGATGCTTTTTTTATCTTGCTTAAAGGGAACCTACCACCACAAATCTACCTATAAAGGTAGATCGGGTGGTAGGTGGATCAATGGGACGTGAGGATAGCCCTTTTAAGGGCTAATCCTCACGTCCCCGCACTTTTTTAGTAACTTTTATTAGCCATGTATGCAAATTTTGTTATGCGGCTACTGGGGCCTGGAGTAGCCGCATCTGAGGTTACATGGCGCAGCTACTCCACGCTCCGGTAGCCTCTTTTCCCCTCCTCCTCACCATCTTCGGCGCGCAGCTCCTCGTAGCTGCGCGCCCTCGTCCGACGATCCCGCCGTCTGCGCACAAGTCTTGCATACAAGGCTAATAAAAGTTACTAAAAAAGTGCGGGGACGTGAGGATTAGCCCTTAAAAGGGCTATCCTCACATCCCATTGATCCACCTACCACCCGATCTACCTTTTTATAGGTAGATTTGTGGTGGTAGGTTCCCTTTAATGAGAGCTGTAGAAAATTCCATAACAAATTGCATAAAAATGCTGTGTTTTTGTCACATTGTTTCCAAAGATTTGTTATTAAGTGATAAAATATTATACATACCCTCGAATGGGGCCTATGAAAATTACAGCACATCCACACAAAATAAAATCCATAATCTAGCTCACTTTGTGGAAAAATAAAAAAGTTACCACTTTAACAAGGTGGTGATGCAAAAAATAGTTGTAAGAAAAGTGTTTTCACTGTTAAACACTAGCACAATAAAACCTAAATGGGTAGTCCCAGACTTAAGAACACCCGACTTACAGACGACCCCTATTTACAGTCTGATCTCTCTGATCACTGTGACCTCTGGTGAACCTCTCTGGATGCTGGTAATTTACTGAACTTTAGTCCCAGGCTGCAATGATCAATTTAAGGGTTATCAAAGGTGTCTACAATAAAGGTTTATTGTACATCTTTCTTCCCATGGCATCCCAAAATTATAAAAATCCAATTGCCACAGGGACGTAAAACAATCCTTTGTTTTGTCTGGCAAAATATACCTATCCCGACTTGCATACAAATTCTACTTAAGAACAAACCTATCTTGTATTTAACCCAGGGACTGCCTGTGTATACATAAATTAGGTATTATCTAAATTGTACTGACCCTCAGAATAAAAATTACATATTATTTATGCCATATTGTAAACAACTTAAAATGAAAGGCATATTCTTATCTGGGCATTCAAATTGAATTTAATTTGAAAAATATACATTTCTTCCGTTAGATGTTATTAAAATGTACCTATGTGAAGATAATTTCTCATAAATGTAGTGATATGGTCCCTTAGAAACAAGACTGTGTTCTTGGATACGACCACCTTTTGCTGGCGTGATTGCACAAAGAAACTAAAAGTTTTTGTATAAGAAATGGCTGTGAGTTACTGCATGTCCCACAGCCGTCCTGTGGTAATGATTGCTGAATCCAGGAGGTCAGGCACGGCTCAATAGTGCATGCCTGGCCACTGCTGCCAGAGTGCAGGGTGGTCGTTTCCTAGGAAGCCATCTTGTTTCTAAGGGACAACATGGCTATATTTATTAGAAATTATCTTCACATGGGAATGTTTTAATAAAAACATCTAATTGAACAAAAGGTTTACATATGGCAAATGAATGCCCAGATGGGAATACCCCTTTAACAATAAAGTGCCAAAATGTGTGTATTTTTTTTTTTTTTATGCAATCCAGAAATAAAATTCAATCAATACATTGAAGGCACCACAAATGGATAATAATAAAAACAAGCCATAAACCAGCTACATACATGTAAAAATACAGATTTTAGAACTCGATGGGGAAAAAAGAAAATGGTAAGCCACAACTGGTCACCTAAGGTAATTACTCTGTATAATTTGATGTCTGAACTTCCTGCCTCTTTCTCAAGTTGGAAACTAGTATTGGATATGCCATTGGTGGTGGGGCAAAGAAAGATATGCACTTTGCTTAAACCCTTATTCACATGCCAGTGTTTGTTCGGTTTTGTTTGTCAGTTTCCCTAAACCAACACCAGGAGTGCAACTTGCACATGGCTAAGGTTTAATGCAGCTGAACATATGCTAAATAGTTGAAAGTCAACTCTAGTTTCAAGGGGTTTTCCCATTGTCAAATTTCAATCCCCTAGTGATGTTAACACACTAAAGATAATTTTTAACCCTTTACTATCACTCCCTAGACTGGTCAGTGCAAAATTCCAGGGCAGGGATTTCTCTAAGCAGACACTTTATGATCCATCTAGTTCTGTGGTTAGATTACCAGGGTACAGGTTTATATATACTTTTATTTAGTGTCTGACACATAGAATGAGATATGAGACACATATGAGATGAGATCCATTAGATGCCTATTACACACAATGACACTCTCACCTCTCCTACATATCTGCTATTTCGCAACAAACTAGATCTGCTGTGCCTCCCCAGATAAATAATAACTTCTCTGTCTGTAGCTTGTAGTTCTCCTCATGCTGCTGCCTGGAGGAACTGATTCTGTGTATCAGTGTGCATTGGTGCGTGTGCTACGTCCTGGACTGCTGGGTATTGGGGCTACAGTGCAGGGAGCAGAGAGACAGAAATCTCAGCTGCACAGCCGTCATACAGAAATCCAAGATGGCGTCCCTATCCCTAAGTCAGAAGTTAGTCGTGTCTAGGAGCAACTGAATTGTGTACACCAGGACCGATAGACAGGCAGGACTTATATCTGTGAAATGCTTTATTTTTTGTAATAACGTGAATTAGAGAATGTGTGTTATTTTGTTATCCTGAGTAAATTTAAGAAATTTGTCTTCGTGGGGATATATCTATCATCCCTTCTTATAAAATCATAGTTGGCTATTCCTGAAGTGGACAGTACTTCATGGTTGTGACATCAGCTAAGGGCACTAAAGGCTTTTTGCATGAATCAGGAAGGCATGTTTGTAATTGGATGCTTGTGACATCACTCAAGGTCCTGTTTTCTTGCACTCCTCTACTGGCCTTCTCTTGTCTCCAGCTATCTTTTAAGGATTCCCATGGTTACCAGGAAGCCAGAAGGAAAGAGGGGGACAACAAAAACCTTTGCTAGCATCTAAACCCCTGCTAATAGCTAATTAGAGTAAATTAGAGAATTGCTTACTTTTGCTTAGTGCAGAGTTGGGCAAACGTTTTTATACTTTACAGTTGTACTTTAATTGTACTAATGGTATCTCTAGTTTTGGGCTACTGGCCATACTCATTAGATAAATATCACTATATACCACTCTTGAGACTGACGCATTTGACTGTACAGGCGGTCCCCTACTTAAGAACACCCGACTTACAGACGACCCCTAGTTAAAAATGGACCACTGGATATTGGAAATTTACTGTACTTTAGTCCCAGGCTACAATAAACAGCTGTAACAGTTATCACAGGTGTCTGTAATGAAGCTTTATTGTTAATCCTGATTCTATATAACAGTGGTGGCGAACCTATGGCACGGGTGCCAGAGGTGGCACTCAGAGCCATCTCTATGGGCACCCTTGCCATCACCAAAAGGCAGTGTTCATCAGACAGGACTTAAGGCCTCTTGCAGCCCAGGACCCTAGAAGGAAGCTACAATGATGACCCAAATTTTTTCTACTGTATTGGCATCCTCTTTTGGCAGACCAAAAAAATTCTGGCTGGGGCTACAATTATAAAATATACAATTCAGACTTGTATACAAATTCAACTTAAAGGGGTATTCTCATCTGGGCATTCACATTTAATTAAATTCATTTGCCATATGCAAACATTTCTTCAATTGGATGTTATTAAAAAAAAATGTTCCTGTGTGAAGATAATTTCTCATAAATGTAGTCATGTAGTCCCTTAGAAACGAGATAGCTTCCCCGGATACGACCACGTCACACTCTGGCAGCGGTGGCCAGACATGCGCTAATGAGCTCTGCCTGACCACCAGGATTCAGCAATCATTACCACAGGACGGCTGTAGGACATGCAATAACTTCCAGACATTTAATATTCAGAAACTCTTTGTTTCTTTGTGCAATCTCTCCAGCAGACGTGGCCGTAACCAAGGACACAGTCTTGTTTCTAAGGGACCATATGACTACATTTATGATAAATTATCTTCACACAGGAACATTTAATTGAAGAAATGTTTATATATGGCAGATTAATGAAACTGAAAGTGAATGCCCAGACGAGAATACCCCTTTAAGAATAAACCTACAGACCCTATCTTGTATGTAACCCGGGGACTGCCTGTATTCCATTTGGATAGGGAGCAGAAATTGCTGCTTGATGTGAGCAACACCAGTGAAGGGATACAAAGAGTCTGTCAGTGCAAGGAGCTACAAAGAGATCAGATGGGGATTTATCTCATTTTCAAGGGGGGAAAACTGCCTCTACATACCTCAGAGATGCTTGTAGAGTCGATAATGCAGTCTCTGCTTGTAGTAATACTGAATAATGTTGTGCAATACCATGAAGCTACTGATATATTTGCCTGTATATTATGCAGGGTGAGGGCATCTGGACAATATATGAATGTTCATATACTTTTTGGGGGCATTTTCTATCTTGTAAAGTTGTTGATAAAGTTGTTGTTACCAGGCAGGTAACTCAAATAAGGGGGTGTTTTGGTGCTCAGTCGGCCCGTGCGCTAGATTTATCATACAAAGTCTGAAAGATATGTGTTGCACTCCCCATGTTAGAGGTGCACCACTCTGTCTGGGCAGTACAGGGAGAGACAGATTTATGAAGAACGGGTGCCAGAAATCATGTCTGCTTACCCTAAACTCAGTAGATCCAGGGTTGGGTCTAAGGGCAACGAAAATTGTTAACACCAGGACTGATAGACAGGTTGGTATCATATCTGTGAAATGCTGTATTTTTGTTAATAATATTGAATTGGTATAACCTAATAACGCATTCTCCAAGTACATTTAAGAAACTTGTCTGTGTTTCTGTTCTTAGTCACAGATGGTTAATTCACTATCCTACTTAATGTAATATTTCTTTCTACCAACTAGTTTTCAGAAATGAGCTTAAGCTTCTTAGCTTGCAGATTTTGATTTTGGGGCGGCTAATGTTAGTTGAGGTAGGCAGGTTAACTATTCTCAATGGCGGTGCGGAAGAGTCTCAATGGGAAGTGAGAGAGTTGATGGAGTGGTGCTTCACCACTGATGGCAACACTTGAGATATGCCATGAAAAGTATTTGCATACTGTTTATAAATAATTTTTCTACATAACAGACTAAGCAGCTCAAAGGGCACCCACACCCAACCACATGTATTTCATGTATTTTTTTTTTCCATGGGCAGTCGCTTCCTATTGGTACAGATCCATTGTGTATGGCCTGATGTTGCATAAAAATTATATATAGTGGCTAATATAAATTTTGCCACTTAATACGACAAACCAGTGCATTGTGATTGGTTTGTAATCCACAGGTATTTAAAAATAAAGTAACTTTTTTTATGAGGCACAAGAGCTTTTGGGGTGTCACAAGCGGCTCTCTGAGCTCTACAGACTCTGGCTATTAAGCTGACCTCAGAGCCCTTCTCCTTCTCCTCCCTGCTCCCTCTGCTCTCCACCTATGTTGTTTGTCAGAAATCTCACAGCAGCAGTGTGCACATCTTCCCTGCCTCAATATTTCTGGCACTCAGGGGAAGAGGGTAAAGGAGCAGGAAGGCAGGGCAAAAGGGCGCCAGGGTCCCTCTCGATCTCTTGCACCTCAAAAAATTAAGCTTTATAAAGTAAAATGCTGGAGCAGAGCTACTAATAAACATATCTTTAGAATCACGCTGCTGGGATCTATCCAGCCCCATTAATAAGTGGTAGGTTTCCATTAAATGCATAGAAACTTTACACAGAGACAGAGATTTAATCCTGCATTTTAAGCCACTTATTCTAGTTAGATGTGTAATGATCCTGTTACACCCCAGTCACTACCATTGTGCAATACTGCTGAGCCCTAGGTTTCCCAATGATTGGGTGGAGTACTAACAATTTATTGATGACCTGAAAATATATGTGATAGAGCTTATACCTTGAGCAGCTCATAAAGGATTGTTTAATAGGACATCTTTTATGTTTCCTAAGATGTATGAGATCTGCTCTCACAGATTGCTTAGTTGTTTTATCCTCTTATCTAGTGCTAATCCAAAAAATGTTTTGCTACATTACTTATCTTCAAGGGTAGCTGAGGCCATGTGAAAATGTATTGATCTAGTGAAGCAAATTATAAAGTTTAAAGGGAACCTGTCACCAGGAGAACCATTTTTAGCACTCCCCCAGTCCCCACAGAGCATAGTACATACACTGCCAAAGTGTTTTTGTATTAAAAATTGGTTTTACAGAAAAAAAAAAATATGTTCTATTGTACCTTTCATTAGCATCTTCTGTGTGACTAGGCAGTTGCCAAATGGGAGGGTCTGGAAAGGAGCAGTTCCCACCCCCACCCTTGGGGAACAGCTACTCCATGTGACCTTTTCAAATATATGAAAATACCCATCACTTGGCCTAGCGACCCCTCCCCCCCCCCTGCTCCACTACAGCCAATCCTGAGTGTGGGGAGTTATTCATATATTTGAAAAGGTCACATGTTTCCCAAGGGTGGGGGGAACTGCTCCTTCCAGCCCCTCCCAATTGGCAACTGCCTAGTCACACAGCAGATGCTAATGAAAGGTACAATATAACATATCTTTTTTTCTGTAAAACCTATTTTTATACAAAAACACTTAGGCAGTGTATGTACTATGCTCTGTGGGGACTGGGGGAGTGCTAAAAATGGGTCTCCTTCTGACAGGTTCCCTTTAACAAATTGTCAGTACTCCGATCTGTTTGGATATCCTATTACTATAATTATTATTATTGTTAGCTGAATAATGAACACTCCTCCCCATTTATCTTTATTAGCAGAAAAAGACCTTTTGTTTAACTTGAGTTTTTATAGTATCTGTTTTTTTTTTTTTTTCATTATGCTCTATGCTAGAAAAGTTTATTGGGAAGTATTCCAGCGTTCACACTTCTCAATAGAGCTGTGACATCGGGCTGAAACATTCTTTTTCTTCAGCTGGCTTGTAAGTGTACTGTGTAACTTGGGACATAATATGATAAGACATTCCTCTTCTTGGAAACTTTCATGTTTTATATTTCTCTTTTAACTCTTACTGCCATTAAATGTTGTTTAATGTTCAGCCTGCTGTACTTTCTATAAAGACAATATATACAGTAGGATGTATATAAAAATGGAGGAGACGCATGCATGCCGCCATATTGGTTGTGAATACACCATATGGGGCACTGATATATTGCTATGGCAGCATGAACCCACTACAAGGCTCCCACAGCTGGCATAGAACAATCTGTATTAGACCCTGTTAACCATAATCTATTGCTGATAAAAGGAGTAATGATGGTCTTTTATTTTGAGCTTTTATCTTCTATTATCCTTTATTTGATTTCAAAGAAAACCAACTTGCAGAATTAGCAAGCTCCAGTCATTTACTGGGCTTGATGGCCAGAACTCTTAAAACAAACCTCTACAAAAATATGTTCTACAATAAAAAATTATAAAGAGGTAATTTTCTGCTGACACGTTCTCTTTAAGGATACTTCTAAAGCTCATTCTCTGTAGGTCGGTGCTTATTCTGCTGTGTGATGTATCTGAAGTGCAGGTCCTTCATTTGTATGTGGCCACAATTTACTCCTAGCTTCTCTTTTCTAACCAGCATTGATTCCTTTCATCTTGTTCATCTTTTAACTTTATGATGGATTGTGGGGTTTGAAATTAGCTAAGTTCTACATGTGATTGGTAGATTGAAATCAAAATAGGCTTTTGGTATTATTTCCGAGAAATTGTTTTCAATCAATATTTTATACCGTGCAGGCACTGGGGTGTATATGTGTCTTCCAGGGGTGCACAGTTTATCAAGTTATATGTGGGGATGGTGGAATCCCTTGTGCTGTGCTTTTGCACAGACAGTTTAAATCTTTGTAAATGTATGAAAACATTAGAAAACCTTTACTAATTTGGTTCCCCCGTAATCGTACCGACCCAAAGAATAAAGAAGACTTGTCATTTGGGGCGCTCAGTGAAAGCTGTAAATTCCAAGCCCACAAGAAAATGGCACCAATGCGTTTTTTCACCATTTTCACTGCATTTGAAATTTTTTTTCCCAGTAAGCGGCATGGAATATTAAATACCGTCACTATGAAGTGCAATTTGTTACCTAGAAAATAAGCCGTCACAGAGCTCTTTATTTGTAAAAAAATAAAGTTAGTTTTTTTTTTAAGGTGGGGAGTGAAAAATAGAAATGAAAAAACAAAAAAAGGCCTGGTCGTTAAGTTAAAACCTTTAATATGGCCACCGTTGTACTACCCTGTGAGGACTTATCAGATACTTCCTTGGCAGTAAAAGAGTTAAAGACGGAGCATTTTTTAAAATTTCTTAATTAAAATCTCATAACTTTTTTTTGGTTACCTTCCCTGTATGAGGAGAAGTACCAATTGCATTTTTTTTGAAGAGTGTATGATACATAAAAATTATTGCATATCTTTTATTTTTCCAATCTTTTTTATGTTGTGACATTCAACATGTCTCTTTTTAACTTTATTCTTAGTGTTGATACAAGTATGGTGCTGCTAAATATGTAATTTTTTCACTTTGATTTTATGTTGCTAACTTTTTAGTTCATTATTTGGTCATTGACGCTTATTTTTTTTGGAGTTGGAGTTTTGGGATTTGGAGTTTTTATTTATACAAATTTTTCATGCATTAAAATTGTTTTTTTTTTACTTTTAAGAAATTTTTTTAAGTGGAAGAAAAATTAAATTACTGTACAGTATACAGCCAGCCTGTCCCCCAGTAGTATACAGCCGGCCAAATTTGAGAATTTTCTTTCATGGGAAAACCCCTTTAAAGGGAACCTGTCACCAGGAGACCCATTTTAGCACTCCCCCAGTCCCCACAGAGCATAGTACATACACTGCCAAAGTGTTTTTGTATAAAAAAAATTGGTTTTACAGAAAAAAAGATATTATATTGTACCTTTCATTAGCATCTGCTGTGTGACTAGGCAGTTGCCAAAAAGGAGGGACTGGAAAGGAGCAGTTCCCCCCCACCCTTGGGAAACATGTGACCATTTCAAATATATGAATAACTCCCCACACTCAGGATTGGCTGTAGGGGAGCAGGGGGTGTCACTAAGCCCAGTTATGGGTGTTTTCATATATTTGAAAAGGTCACATGTAGAAGCTGTTCCCCAATGGTGGGGGGAAACTGCTCCTTTCCAGCCCCTCCCATTTGGCAACTGCCTAGTCACACAGCACATGCTAATGAAAGGTACAATATAACATATCTTTTTTTCTGTAAAACCAATTTTTAATACAAAAACACTTTGGCAGTGTATGTACTATGCTCTGTGGGGACTGGGGGAGTGCTAGAAATGGGTCTCCTGGTGACAGGTTCCCTTTAATACTGAGGCCAATACTGAGGCCAATAGTTTAGCATAACAGAGGGATTTGTGGAAGCTTGAAGAGTGGACAAAGAAATGGTTGAGAAGGTTTAATATAGATAAATGTAAAGTTATGCACTTGGGTCACGGAAACAAAATGTACAAATATGTTCTAAATGGTCAATAACTTGGTAAAACTACAGCTGAAAAAGACTTGGGGGTATTGGTGGACAGTAAACTTAATTTTAGTGACCAGAGCCAGGCAGTTGCTAACAAAGCAGATATAATTATGGGATGTAATCATGAGATGAATAGATTCTCATGATAAGGACATAGTTTTGCCCTTATACAAATCCCTGGTCAGACCACACATGGAATATTGTGTACAGTTTTGGGCACCAGTGTATAAAAAGGACATGGTAGAACGGGTGCAGAGGAGAGCAACCAAGATTGTTAGGGGAATATAGGGGGTGGAGGGGACTAGAATACCATGACAGATTACAAAATTAGAAATTATTCATCTTAAAAAAAAAAAAAAAAAGACGACTGAGAGGATCTCTCCAAAGATCTTTTTATACCTAGGCCTGTGACCAGGACAAGGGGGCATCCTCTATGCCTAGAGGAGAGGCGATTTTACCATCAACATAGACAAAGGTTCTTTACTGTAAGAATTGTAGTGCAGGGGTTGGGCTGGAATGCCCCTCAGGCCGGCCTTCTCCACTGTCTGGGGGGGGGGGGATAATTTAAATTACTGTCAGTTTGCAAGTAATTGCAATTATATGAGGACTTCTTTGCCAGAATACTGGGGTTCAACTCCCGATAAATCTTGCTGCGTGATTGTGACTTCTGCACAGACGGAGAGTTGTTCCCCTGATCTTTCATAGAGTAGTAAGATTGGTAAGGGTGCTCCATTGTGGAACTCACTGCCATTATGCAGTTTTATTTCCCTTTTTTTTTTTTTTTTTTTTTTTTTTCCCTTCATTTCATTTTCATTTTTTTCCTGCATTTCATTAACTAACAGTTAAATGAAAATAACATGGGGGGTGGCGGGTGGGCTGGTGACATATTCAGCTTTCTTTATTGTGTAAAGTGTCATTCACTTATTGATGTAAAGCAAAAAATCTTTAGTTTTAGGGGGTTTTCTTCTTTTTCCTGAGATGTTCTACTGCATTTCTACACACTTTGACAGGTTTCTCTAAAGCTAAAGTGCATACCCCAGCACTAAATGTGAGTTATTTTCCTCTGTGAAAGTAATTTGTCATAATGCTGTTATAATGCTGTAAGCAGCTTACAGCTGGTTTATTTATAGGCCTATGTTGCATTGCTTTTGAGAGCCGTCTCCCGAAAATAAACTGTTGGTGCTCTATTAGCATTCTGTTGCTTCATTGACTATTTATCTATGCCTGTTAGCTTCCGCAGGCCTTGTAAGATACCTCTTGAGTAGAGTTCTTCTCGTGCTAATTTTGTGTAAATCTTGTGTAAGAATTGTCAAGATGTCTTTAGGGTTGACCAGTTTTTTTCAGACAGTTGCTTTATTGGATTGTTCTTGGCAGTTTGCATACCCTGCAATTGTTGCTACAGTCCAGATTGCTATAATCTCTATATTAATCTCTTATGATTGGATCAATTTGATTAAATCTTTGAGACCTGTATGTTAACATTGATTGCATGGCAAATCTCATTATGATATATTGCAAGGCTTTATTTTCTGGTATGGGGACCACTTTGAGTTTTTAAAATTTAACAAAATTTCTCTACCCCATCTCGTCTTGTTTCTTGACGAAGGCATATGTGCTTGGTTTACTGACTGGACCACAGAACATGAGTTCAGTTCAGCTGTTGTGGATTTGGATTGGTAAATCCAGCAGAAACTGGGAGCAGGGTTGTCAAAATGAACTTTGACACTGTGTGCAATAAAAGTAATCAATGTTGACCCTATGTAACCAGGTGAAACCATATTGGGAACATTAGATCACATTGCTACACTCAAGGAATTTTCAATGGGTCATGTATTTACATGTTTATCATATGGATTAAAAGGTTTTTATTTGGACACCAAAGTTTCATGATGAGGCAACACAGACTTTATTCATTTTGCAGGGGGCTGGTTTTATTCCCTTTTTAAACGCTCATACAGTACATACAGCGCAATGAGCCTTTCACTACAAAGCACATGCGGTGTAGCCGTTTCAAATTAGTCCAGTTGGCTTGTTGCCATCACAAACGGAATACTTTACATTGTCACTGTGTATTTAGAAACATGTGATTTGGGCATAACATGTTGGTATATAAAACACTACAAATTGTGGTAATATGGGTTTTTCAGGTATGGCAAGTCAATCTGTCTTCTAGCTGTAACTAAAAGTTTTCAGACCAGAAATTCCATTAAGTGTGTGTGTGTTTTGTGTGTGTGTTTGTCACTGAAGACCTTCAATTAATGTCATTAAATTGTCAAAACCTTTTGAAGTGTCATTGTGATTGTGTTACTTTGCAACTGATCCACAAAAGCGTACCGCACATGAATTTCTTGAGTTTATATAGACTTCTTTTGAGCCACAGGGCCAGCTCCGAATTTACTACAGCCTCAACGCAGAGGCTGTTCATCTGCATAATTCCATTGAAATAAAGGTGTCGCACAGATGATAACAATGTTTGTTTGTGCATGGAGCCTTACTTTCTCTGATTTTATTGAAGTTGTCAGAGGAACTTTGTGAAAATGTTGCAAAAAGTTCTCATTAGATGGAGTTAAAGGAAATCTACTGTCAAAATCAAGCATGAGAAACCTGATGGAACTTACTCATAGACACAGGCAACAATAATCTGCTTATTATACACTTTACAGGACTTAAGGACAGAAAGCACTTAGGCAATATTCTGTTCAGATAAGTTAGCCCTAAGGCAAAATATTTATTCCCATGTCCAAGGGGCACATAAAATATAACTTTTATTAGTGTGAAGTAAAATTAAAGAAGGCTACCCAAAGTAAATCCATTTCTTTAAAAACCCAACGTTTGTGTGGAGTGTGTCTTTGTTATTAATATTATTAAATAGTAATTGTCTGTTCACAATGGTAGGTGTTATCAAATGGCTCTGTGTGAGCTCGGCTGGGGAGTTTATATACATATCAAAGAGTGCTGCTTATTAGCATCATTTTTTAAAAGTTGATTTTAGAAGGAAGGAAGCTTTGGAGAACAAATATGAGTCTGCGGGGCTACCTTAGCCCCTCTGTGAATTGGTTTTACAGGTGTTTAAACTCTCCCCATCCCCCTGTTTCCTCAGCATTTGTATAGTGAGCACTTCCTGCACAAGTGCTGTGGGAGCAGTTGCAAGGGTGAGACACTGTAACCCAAATCACAGAGAGTCTAGGATACCCCCTCAGGCTCAATGACATCATTTTAAAAAGTTTATTTTAGAAGAAAGGAGGCCATACGAAACAAATATAAGAACATTACCACAATCACAGTGCCTGGATCTATGAGTGCTCTGTGTTATATCATGTTTGATTTTGATGGTAGATTTCCTTTAAGAAAAGCAAAGGTGGAAGGATTTCTATATGTGATTTGTAGTACAACATTTGAAGTGTTGCACTTGAAAAATGCAGCCTAAGTGTACCACGGAAAGGCAACTGTTTACTAAGAAAGATATCATTTCAGTTGATCATTGTGCAGCTATCCTCCAGAAAGTAGCACAAAACCCACAATGCTTCATGTGCATAAAAGCACTCCACAATTCTGGTCCACATCTATTCATTCAATAAACTGTAGATTTTACACTGAAAATTCTTGGAAAAATATATGGTTTCTATTGTAACAAACTATATAAATCATAACTTTGCATGATGTTTCGTGTTTTTTTTTTCTTAATTATGCAGTGACGGATGTGGAATTAAAGAGGCTTAGAGATGCTTTCAAAAGAACATGCGGTGGTCCTTCTTATTATATGAGCCAACAGTGCTTTATCAGGGAGGTATTAGGAGATGGCGTTCCTCCAAAAGTTGCAGAGGTAAGAACTTAATGTCACTATGTGTTTCATATTATTTCTGTTCAGGTATAACTGAGGTGGTTACTGATGTGTTTGTTTAGCACATAACAGAAGGAAGATTCTAGCCTTCCACACCTTGATTTAAAAAGATAAAATTTTTAATTGCATCTATTCCATCTAACTTTTATACATTCATTATCTGTTGGTATGGGTAATCAAGAATATTAGTACTGCCGCCTATGGCCTATGCATATTAATGTTGGGCAAAGCTATCGTGTCATACAGGTTTTGATATATGATTCAAATGGTTTCCTGTCGCTGCACCGAATACATCCGTAGGCTGTGGCCCTTTAGCCCCTTCAGGACGCGGCCATTTTGTAGCTTAAGGCTCAGCCCCACTTTGTATTCTGACTTGCGTCGCTTTATATAGTTATAACTTTTGAACACTGTTACTTATCAAAGTGATTTTTTTTTTCCCACATGTACTTCATTTTAGTGGTAAATTTTGGCTGATAAGTTTTGCGTTTATTTATAAAAAGAAAGAAAAAATAGTGAATTTTTTGAAAAATTTGTCACTTTCAAAATTCGAAATCATTATGTCTTCAGGTAGATAGATAGATTTACCACCTAAATAAGTTGCTGAATAACATTTCCCATACGTCTACTTTAAATTTTCATAATTTTTGAAATATGTGGATAATTTATTTTGCTGTCACGCGGCTGACAAATCGAATACCGGTTTTCCATATTTTCAGAATTGACTATTTTGGGGATAAATACTGATTTCAAAGAAATTTGAAAGCATTAAAAAAAAACACTATATAATCAACCAATTTTCAAATCTGCACCCCTCTAACTATCAGAAACAGCTTTTAGGAAGATTGTTAACCCCTTGTGATCTTCATTGTAATTAAATGAAAATGGAGATGAAATCTAAAATGGTCAAATTTTGTCAGTTATACATTTAGCCCTAAAATGTACACATTTCCAAAAGATAAAGAGAAAACCCATATTAAAATTTGTTTTGCAATTTCTCCCGAGTACAGAGAACGCCCCCCCCCCCCCCAACACTTCTCTGTTATTTGTTTTATGGGCGCACATTGATGAGATGCTTTTTCCAGTGTTTTGGGGTTAGTATCCCCTTTTGTTGAGGAAGGGGGGAAAGCATCATTCTGTACTGTATTTTTTACGTTTTTTCCTGGTGTTCACTGTAGACTAATAATCATGTTATCTTTATTCTATGGGTCTATACGATTACGGGAATACCATACATGAATATTTTCTTATGTTTTACTAAATTTGCCACATAAAACCCTAATGTGGGGAAAAATTTGCAACAGAGTCATTCTAGAGTACGTATGTTTTTTTGATCACTTTTTATTGCATTTTTTTGTGGGATTAAATGGGTAAAATTCATACATTTTGGCTGATTTTTGTTTTTGGAGTTTTTTTTTTTTAATGCCGTATATTGTGCTGTTTCAATAATTTACATTTATTCTACAATTGTTACTGATGCGGTGTTACCATATATGTGGAGTTTTTGTTATCATTTAAACTTTTTAGTGCATTGTATGTCTCTTTATCTGTTTCTGCACTTATGGGCATTTTTATTACTTTATTAGTTAATTTTTTGTGTTGAATAACATTTTTTTCCCCTTTTTTTTGTATTACTTCCACCAGGGGAAATGAACAAGCAATCATCTGATTGTCATCAGCTTGTTTATGATAATACTTTTCAATACTGATGTATTGTAGGGTATTAGCAGTGTCCGCCGATCCACATGCATAGGCTGACACTGTGCCTTTAAGATGACGTCATCAAAGCCATCTTTCAGGCACTGCCTCCAGGCAGCCCTGGGGTCCTGATCAGACCGCAAGGCTGCCATAGTAACGATCCTCGCCCCTCGAAGACTGGGAGGGCGATCATGAGGGAAAGACCCCAAGGTATTTGACGGGTTAAACACCCGCAATTGGCGCCCACTCCGACCACAGGTGTTACACGACGGTGTCGGCTGTTAGTTACAGACGGCACCCCGTCCCGATGCCGGTTCAGCTCTGATTCACAGCTGAGCAGGCATCGGCACCATGGCGGATATATCCACCACTGAGCCCTAAGTCACTGCGCTCAGTGGCGGATATATCCGCAGTAAGGGGTTAATGTATCCGACGCTGGCTGTGCTAATGTACAATTTAGCTGTTACCTGCACCTGTTGAAGCCTGAGCAGGTGCAGGCTATAGTGAGTGATCACCCTGTGCCTGCTCACTGCACCGCTGGACACGTCCCATCCACATATCTCCATGCCCATTCGGCGTAGAGAGCAAAACGATCCCAATTCCTGGCTTTTAACATGGAATTACAATTGTATCAGTACTTGTATTCCAGAAAGCTGGCAGACAAGTCAAGATAAATCTTCCCTATTTGTATATTTTTTTTATACCTAGGCTTGTAACCGGGACAAGAGGGCATCCTCTACAACTAGAGGAGAGGGGATTCTACCATCACCATAGACAGGGGGCATCCTCTACGCCATAGACCAAGGTTCTTTACTGTGAGAGCAGTGAGACTATGGAACTCTCTGCCGCAGGAGGTTGTTATGGCGGACTCTATGTACATGTTCAAGAGAGGCCTGGATGACTTTCTGGAGAGAAAAAATATCACAGGTTATGGGAATAAAACATTTAATTCTTAAAGGTTGGACTTGATGGACTTGCATCTTTTTCCGGCCTTCTATACTATGATACTATTGCAACTTGTTAGTAAACATTTGGATAAAAACAATTTAACCGGTTAAGGACGGGGCCCTTTCCTGTTTTTTCATGTCCATTTTTCACTCCCGACCTTCAAAAATCTATAACTTTTTTATTTTTATTTTTACACGTAAAGAGCTGTGTGATGGCTTGTTTTCTGCATAAAAAATTGCACTTCATAGTGATGGTATTAAATATTCCATGCCATGTACTCGGAAGCGGGAAAAAAATTCCAAATGCAGTGAAAATGGTGAAAAAAAACGCATTTGCGCCATTTTCTTGTGGGCTTGGATATTACGTCTTTCACTGAGCGCCCCAAATGACATGTCTACTTTATTCTTTGGGTTTATACGATTAAGGGGATACCAAATTTGTATGGGTTTTATAATATTTTCATACATTTACAAAAATATAAACCTTTTACAAAAATTATTTTTTTGATTTTTGCCATCTTCTGGCGCTAATAATTTTTTTTATACTTTGGACGGAGCTGTGGGTGGTGTCATTTTTTGCGACATTTGATAATATTTTCAATTATATCATTTTTAGGACTGTACGACCTTTTGATCACTTTTTATAGATTTTTAAAATATTTTTCAAAATGGCAAAAAGTGCCATTTTCGACTTTGGGCGCTATTTTCCGTTACGGGGTTATACGCATTGAAAAACCGTTAATATATTTTGATCGGGCATTTTTCGGAACGCGTCCTAATGTGTTTATGATTTTTACTGTTTATTTATATTAATGTAAGTTTGAGGGAAAGGGGGGTGATATATTTAAAAAAACCTAAAAATTCTTAATTGTTTTTTTTTTTAAATTTTGTTTCTTACAATTTTTCAGTCTCCCTAGGGTACTTTAACCCTAGATTGTCTGATCGATCCTATCGTATACTACCATACTACAGTATGGCAGTATATGGGGATTTTCCTCCACATTTTTTACAATGTGCTATGAGCACATTGTAATGAAGGGGTTAAAACGAAATAGCCTCGGCTCTTCGGAAGACCCGAGACTACTAGCCAACGCTGTGCTAACACCTGCGATCGGTGCTAGCACCGCTCGCGGGTGTTACCGGTAAGTCTTTGCTGCAATATGCAGCAAAGACTTACCGGCTATGGAGCCGGCTCAGCCCGTGAGCCCTCTCCATGCAGCGGAACCCAACAGTGGGCGGTCGCGAACCAGATAAGTATGTTGTTTTCCAGTTCTTTGTTTTTGAAGATAAATAATATGAAATATATAAATTTATTATATTGAAAGCTCTGTTGTACGTGTTTTTATATTAATTCAAAGGAACCAGGAGTAACTTAATTTTTACCAAATCTTTATCTGGAAGTAATGAACTGTATGTATTAAAAATGTATTAAATTTATGTATTAAAAAAATGTATAGGAGTAGAGCAAAAAACTGAAATACTAAATGAAAAAAAAAGGCATTCGCAGCAATAGATTTATGGATTAACAGTGTGGCCCAAGCCTAAATAAAGTGTTTTGGGATAAATAGGGTTGTTGTATTCAATATTCTTGTGACCGTGACCATTTTGTTTATGTACAGTATCTGCAATACTCATTGAATGTTACTCATCAGTTTGCAAATCTTATTTCCAGTGGTGTTACTGAAGTCCACTGGGCCCTAGTACAAAATTTCTATCAGAGCCACACATTGGCTACCTTTTGGAATCATGAACGTTCACGCAGCTAAACGTCTAACATGTGTAACAAAGTCAGGACATCAAACCATTGTGGAGGATACTCCGAGATGACGCTGGGGATGTACTCCAGTCTTCATAACTCATGCACTCTAGGCTCATCCGCAGAGAGGACATCAGTGGGTGCAGGACCTGGCCGTTGAAGTGGTAAAATGGCCTAAAGCAGTGTAGAGACAGAGCTGGGGCACTGAGAGCTTATACAAGGTCTCCTCACTTCTGACTTTATACCTCGTAACGTTCATGAGTAAACCTTTAGGCCTTATTCACATGCTGCGTTTTTGTATGGATGTTGACTGCATACGGGGGAGGGGCTTTGGATGAATGCTTTCGTGTTTCCACTTAAACGAACCCCAGGTGATTTGCATGTATGTAATGTGAAACGCCTTGCGCTTGTTCCATGACACATGTGTTTAACTGCAAACGCATAGGCGTTCTGGCAAAGCTTGTTGCATTTTGTATGGGTTTTGACTGCATTCGAAAATGTAACATGTGAATTTGGCCTTAAATACCTCACCACATACACAAATAATTACTGCTTTTAGTTAAATGTGTAAAAGTGTGACAGGCTCTCTTCAAGGGGAGATTCATTATGGCTTCTCTGACAGTTTCTCTCCTTGCCAGTTTTCTAGCTTCTCCAAGCTGCACAGCACTATGGGGGTATGAGCGCATGGCCCGCCACATTTACTATGAAGCGACTTCACCTGATTGCATATGTATTTACACTAAAACCCATTCGATTTGGAATTTGCACCATATGTTCATACTTGTTCTGGTTTACAGCTTACATGTGCACTTTCCTGTACTAAAGATATATCAACAAGCAAAATGCACACACCTACACATTTATTTGGCATAAATCCTCATGTAATCTGCAGAGGAATCATTATTATGGGTAAGCAGCACATAGATACTCAGTTTCTGCAGGGTCCTTTCCAGAAGCCTTACCCGATATGTGAGGATGCCACAGCAGGTGACGTTTTTTGTTAGGAGGAGCTGCGGTGGGGAATGGGACTTTAAAGAAAATTAACCATAAAAATCAAGCATGGTAAACCAGAGGCACTTACTCCTAGATACAGGCACAGTGACTGTGGTGCTCTTCTTATATTTGTTTTTTCATTGCCTCTTTCCTTCTAAAATCAACTTTTAAAATTATGCTAATTATGGGAGCATTGCTAGAGCCTCTCAGTGCTACAGATTCACAGGCTGTTACAATGAGCAGAACATGCCTTGCCCAACCCCATGTTCTCTCCCTCCTACCTTAGCTTGTTTAGTTTGGCAGCAGCATGAAGTGCAGGGGAAGGCAAGACCTGCTCTACTCATTGTAACATCTTATGAAGCCACAGCATGATTAAATAAACTTTGCTTTTGTGCGGTACATAGAGTAGAAGTTACAAATATTTGAAATAATTCTGTACAGAATGGCCCAAAAAAGTGGCTATCACAGATTAACATAATAGTCTGTGGAATGCACTGTCTTCTTCCTGCATCACACAGCACAGATGCTCTTGTATTTAACCATGACAGCCACTGGCCCCCTCTCCCTGTGGATCTAGTTAGCATTATGCCCCTTTTTATATCACCGTGCACTTTCCAGCACATAGAAATACACTTTGCTCATCAAGTTATTAATTGGAAAAAATGGATCTGTTGAGACATCTTCTCAAGCCACTAGCTTCTTTGAGTCATTCTTGCTGTATACTTGGATGTAGCAGTCTAAGTGCTACTGTTTTGATTATTTTCTCTAGAGTAATTTTTTGTTTGCTACAAATTATCTAGGATATTGCTGGAATAAAAAAAAAAGGATATAGCACATCCCCCGTGGAGCTCTGCAGACACTCTTTATGTTTCTATACATGTTTTAATTGAATACATTTATCTCAGGAGCATATTAAATGCAAGTTTGTCACGCATTTACCACATGGAGTTGGGTGGAAGGGGACAGCAATGCGATTGATTAAATGTCATAAAGTTATTATTGCTATTGTTATCATTTATTGCCCTTTCATGCCGCAACTCATCATTTTCTTGTATTATTTTGCTTTTTTTCTGCTCTTTTTTTTTTTTTTGTCACATTTTTGGTTTTTTTAAACGGGTATTCCCACAAAGACAAGATTCTGAAATATATTCAGGATAACAAATTAACACGTGCTCAAATTCACTGTTATTAACAAAAATACAGCATTTCACAGGTATAATTCCAACCTGTCTCTATCAGTCCGGGTGTATACAATTTTAGTTGCCCCAGTATCCGAACGTAAATCTTCTGACTCTGGTCAGATTCTTCTCATGAATAGCTGCTTCTGTCTGCACACTGCAGTGCTTCCTGCCCCTACCCTCTGCATTGCAAGACCAGCCCAGATACAGGCACTTCCTTACTCTACAGCTCTACAGCTTACTCTACAAGCTACAAATAAGTTAAGGTCTTCAAGGTCATGGGAATATAAATATATATTTAGCAAATTTTGAAAAAAACTTGCAAATTCAAAATTTTCTACTTTTTGGAAAGTTGGTCATATCACCAAAATAACTTGATAACTAACATTTCCCATATGTCTGCTTTCACTTGGTATAATTTTTCAAACATTCTTTCTTCTTCTTTTTTTTTTTTTTTTTTTTTAGGATGTTAGGAGGCTTATAACTTTAGGTGCGATTTTTCAGATTTTAATGAAAATCATTAAAACCTATTTTTGGAAGGCCAATTTAGTTAGAAGTGACTTTATAAGGTCTATATGACAGAAAACCCTCACAAATGACACCATTTTCGAAACTGCACCCCTCAAATTATTCAAAACAACCTTTGGAAAGTTTGTTAACCCTAATAAACCGAAGTGAAATAACAAATGTAATTTTATCTAACAATTTATTCATTAAAATTTACACCTTCATAACGGGTTAATAAGGAAAGTGCATTTTAAAGTGTCTAGTGCAATTCCTCCTGAGTATGCCAATATATATTGTCACTGAACACTGCTGTATGGGCCCAGCATGTCACTTGGAAGGGAAAGAGTGATGTTTAGTTTTTGGAGGACAAATATGGCTGAAGAAGTTTTCGTGTTTCAGGATGCATTTAGAGAGCCCTAGTGGTACCATAATAGAGGAGAACCTCTAACAAAATACACCATTTAGGAAAGTAATATGTAATTTGCCCCTACAGGTGTATGATCCAATTAGGCCCGAAAAAAAGTGAACATTTTCCCGTAAAGGTCACCTTTACCCCTATTTTTTTCTATAGCCACAAAAAATGATAGGATATAAATGTGTAAAACTATTTTTCCCGGGTGTAGAAGTATCTCACATGTGTATATTATTGTATGGGCACACAGTAGAGGGAAAGATTGATGTTTTTGCCTTTTAGAAGCCAAATTTGACAGAAATGTTTTAGAGCCCTAGTGGCATAAAACAGATGAGAACAAAAAAAGGGACCCTAATTTTTGAACGCACACCCCTTAGAGAATTTAGCAATGTGTAATATGTGTATTTGCCCCTACAGGTAAGATCCAAATAGGCCCTAAAAAAGAAAAATGTGAAAATTTTCCTATAAAGGTCACTTTTACCTCTAGTTTTTTTATAGTCACAAGGAATAAAAGATGAAATAACCCCCCTAAATGTGTAAAACTATTTCTCCCGAGTGTAGAAGCACCCCACATCTGCATCTAAAATGTTTTATGGGCACACAGTAGGAGAAAGAGGGATTTTTGCCTTTTGGAAGCCAAATTTAACAGAAATCCTTCATATGTGTCAAAATGCATTGGAGAGCCCTATAAACCAGAGGAAAACCCA
Organism: Engystomops pustulosus; assembly: GCF_040894005.1. Lineage (NCBI taxonomy): Eukaryota > Metazoa > Chordata > Amphibia > Anura > Leptodactylidae > Engystomops > Engystomops pustulosus. The sequence continues at coordinate 129,724,334 of NC_092412.1, read as the reverse complement.
AAAAGTGACCCTAATTTTTAATCGTAGACCCCTTGGAGAATTTAGCAAGGATGTGGTGTAGTGTAATACAAGTAGTAAAATGAGCATTGTGAACATATAACTGGTTCCTAATATGATGTGCAATGGATACCCAAGATGGAAATTGCAATTATTTCTGTAATGTTTGGTTCCATTCTGTTACGCCCAGTTTGTCACTGTGAAATGTCAGTTCTCTGCTTAGCAAGCTAACATGAGAATGACCCTACGTGGTTGATGCAACACTTCACTTTTTGGACCATTTTAAAGCATGCATTTTCAGTCCATTTAAAAACTCATACGTTTTTGAATGTTTACTATGCGTTTGGCTGCTTTGAACCGATTTGTCTTCATTTCTAGAAGTGTAGGTAGCTGTGAAACAGATTTAACCCCTTCCCGAGCCCTCTCCATAGCCGGTAAGTCTTTGCTGCATATTGCAGCAATGGCTTACCGGTAACACCCGCGGTCGGTGCTAGCACCGATCGCGAGTGTTTTCACCTTGATCGCCGCCGGCAATGCTGCCGGTGGCTTCAAAGAGATGGCGCCGCATGGTGTTCCGCATACCCGAGACTACTTCGTTTTAACCCATCCATTCCAATACATACCACTCCATTCTGTTCAGATTGGATCGCTCCGCACTTTTCTGTATTCCACCACTTTATGTTTTTTATTGTAATTATAAATGTATAATGTCACCAATAAAGATTTCTTGTTTTACATGCATCCTCTTAGTTGGTCCTTTTTCTCCCCTTTCTTGAGGGGTAAAAGTTTTTTTGATATGATAGGATGAAACCGACTACCAAGGGTTAGAGTACCCTAGGGAGTCTGAAAAATAGTAAAAGTAAAAATAAAAAAAGTTTAAAAAAAAAAAATTATAATAAAAAAAACTAAAAATTCAAATCACCCCCCTTTCCCTAGAACTAATATAAAAATAAATAAACAATAAAAATAATAAACACATTAGGTACCGCCGCGTCCGAAAATGCCTGATCTATCAAAATATAATAACGTTTTTTCACTGCTTTTAACCCCGTAACGGAAAATAGCTTCCAAAGTCGAAAATGGCATTTTTTTGCCATTTTGAAAAAATATAAAAAAAATTAATAAAGTGATCAAAAGGTCGCACAGTCCCAAAAATTATAGTAATGAAAACGCCATCAAAATTCGCAAAAAATGACACCACCCACAGCTCCATACACCAAAGTATGAAAAAGTTATTGGCGCCAGAAGATGGCAAAATAAAAAAAAATATTTTGTACAGGAGGTTTTAATTTTTTTAAATGTATGAAAAAATTATAAAACCTATACAAATTTGGTATCCACGTGATCGTGCCGACCCAAAGAATAAAGCAGACATGTCATTTGGGACGCAGAGTGAAAGCTGTAAAATCCAAGCCCACAAGAAAACGCTGCAAATGTGTTTTTTCACTGCATTTGGAATTTTTTTCCCACTTCCCGGTACACACCATGGAATATTAAATACCGTCACTATGAAGTGCAATTTGTTACACAGAAAATAAGCCATAACACAGCTCTTTATGTGGAAAAATAAAAAAGTTATAGATTTTTGAAGTTGGTGAGTGAAAAATGGAAGTGAAAAAACTAAAAAAGGCCAAGTCGTTAAGGGGTTAAAACCAGCCAATCACATGGTAAACATTCAAAAACGCATGTGTTAAACCGGTTCCCAAACGCAACATGTGGTATCGCCTGAAGGCTACATTCAGATGACTGTATGGGGGGGACTTACATATGTCCTATGTACGCCCCCCATAGACGGCAATGGCTGCACGGTGCTGTACAGAAGCGGCACCATCCCATAGCCGGGAAAAAGATAGGACATGTCCGATATTTCCCCGGAATACGGCGCCGTGCGCCATACATCGCTGTGGAGAGGGGCGGGGCTGAGCAGCGCTCACACTCTCCTCCTCTCCCGGTGCCGACGTGTGCCTGCTGTGCTACGGTACGGCGGGCACATATTCATGTGAATGTAGAATTATACAGGAAGTCCTTGGGTTGCATACACGATAAGTCCAATGGTTGTTCTTAAACTGAATTTGTATGAAGGTTATGATTGTAACTCTGGGGAAATTTTATTTTGTTTATTTTTTTTTATTCCCTGTTCCCAATAATATAATAATAACATAATAATCTTTATATAGGGCCATCAAATTCTGTAGCGCTTTACAAATCATGGGGACATATAGAAATATAATATTAGTTTACAGAGTACAAACAGTCATATGGAACAATAGGAGTGAGGGCCCTGCTCACAAGAGATTACATGACAAAATTTTCTAAATTTTGTGCTCTCAAAGGACCAAGAATTATCAATAAACCTGCACACCATACATCCAGATCCACTGTGTGTTCAGAGAAATCTGGAACTAGGGGTTGTCTGTAAGTTAGGTGTCCTTAAAATAAAAAATTCTACCATCAAAATCCATCATGATAAACTTATTCATAGATCCATGTACTGTCACTGTGGTAACATTCTTATATTTTTTATCCGTGGCCTCCTTCCTTCTAAAGACAACTTTTAAAATTATGCTAATGAGCCTGTTGGCTCTGATGGGTGCTTCTGGAGCCCCTCAGTGATTTATTTTCACTTGGTGTCGCAATGAGCAGAGCATGTGTCCTCTCCTGCTGCTGCTAGAGTACACAGGCCAACTAATGGTGCGATAAGGTGAGACCTGTTCTGCTCATTGTAACAGCCAGTGAAAAGACCTCTTCATTGAAGAGTTTGCTTTATCACCCGTATATAATGATCTGGGGAAAAATACTACCCGACTATAAAAAACTTTATATTTGTATTTAAATTTATATTTGGTTAAAATGTAATCAAATATTGGACCTTTTTAGAACACCAACAAATTCATTTTCATCTTTGATCATTTGCTGCTGTTACAATGCTAGATTTATGTTCCGGATTAATCCCATGGTGCTTTAATATAAAAAGCTTTTGTCTAGGCAAATTCATCATGCAGTGAATGACAAATAGTGCAGACTGTAGAATTGCAGCTGCTAATCTGTAAACTTGCCTACAGTATTAATCAGAATTGTAAGCAAGGACCTAAGTAGTGGAGCAATCTAATAAATCGTGATAGATTGTAACTGAAGGTGATTTCTGAGGTTATATTTCATCATGTTAAAATATGTATAACTAGTAAGCTATACATGTATCATCATGTTATTATGTGAAGTCATTTTATTTTAAGTGGCGATCTCAGATGTGGCCCTTGACTCCTTGAAGCACACATAAAAAGCAGTGTTTCCTTATATCATTTTGTTTATATTTTTGTGTGGAAGGAGTGTGACTATGTAAAAATGGCAGATTGTTGGCATGTAAGATAATTAGACCAAAACCTAGTTTGGACATATGATCTGTCTGATTCCATTGACCAAACCAAAACTAAGGCAGAAATTTTGCATGTCTTGTTTGACAATTTGCTGGAAAAACATGTAAATCAGTATTTAAAAGGAATATTTCCCAATAATCCCATGTATTCACTATGCCCTACATAAGATAATCAACAGAGACTGCGTCTGAAGTCTCCGCCAGGTTAGATTTCATTCATGTGGATTGTGCTTCCAGATATTTTAATATACTTGAACCCCTGAGTAAAACTGGAGTGCAGTACGCCGGTGGGAGGAAAATTTTTCCTGTGGTATGTTGTTAACATTTATGGTTTTTGTCTTTTTTCACAGGTCATTTATTGCTCTTTTGGTGGAACCTCAAAAGGATTACACTTCAATAACTTGATAGTGGGACTTGTTCTTCTTACAAGAGGTCGAGATGAAGAGAAGGCTAAGTGTAAGTGTTGTAACATCACTATTCTCACTAGCTACTTTCCACAAGGACAGAATTATAGAAGATAGGCCTTCTATGCACATGACCATAAATGTCATCCATTTCCTATGGAGATTGGAGGTTAGGAGCACTCATACCAGCCAAAACAAACTCCCAAACAGGGTGAAGTTTGCGCCCCATTTCTGCACACTGGTGTGTATGATGCCCTAGGTTGTGTTCCCATGTTCAGGCTTTCTGATACAGTTTTTAAAGGCAAAAGCAGATGTGCATCATAATGGGTCACAACATATAATTGTAAGATGCTATTACACTGGGTTTTTTTTTCTTACTCCATCTTAACGTGGGAATGTAGCCTAACTGATATTCTGCACACTATTAAAGAAATTGCCAATCACTTCTAGGTTTTGAGATGGATAGATGCATGAGGAGCTAACTCTAGTGCAGTATGTCATAATTTTCAGTTTCACAGCTTTTCACAGTTTTCCAGCAATCCTGACTGATCCAAAGATTACCTCATTTCAATGATGGCCAAGAAGCATTGGACCAACTCCCTGCCCCATTAGCTAATGGAGTTCTATTTTTCCCAGTTAAGGGAGAACACCCAAAATGACGCCTAACAGACAGTTGTGAGACTTGCTCAACACAACACGCTTACCATACAAAGACCCAGGGAGCTCATTGCCCTAAGTAGTTTCCAACTCTGCTCCAGCTTTCCTGTAGCCCCTATTGGAAGGATCAGACAGTGGAGGTGACACTCAGGTGGACTAAATCGCCCTCATGCAGCAGTTTCTGCTAGGCCTTTTTCCACATCAGCCTCACAAAGCTCCCGACCAAGCAAAAGCCGCGCAAGTGTAGCGACTTTACGGCAGGAAAACGTTGTTTCCAAAATGACCACTTCGCTATATTTTCAACAAACCGACAAGGCCCTTACTGAAACCTCCATGTAGGACATATTGGATGCAATGCACCAATACTTGCACAATAAAACCGTCCTGACAAAGCATTTAAAAAAAACTAAACAAAACAAAAAACTCCCTGTCTCTAGGTACAAGTCTACAATGGGGAAAGAGTCTATCATGTTGAATCCCAAATGGGTGAATTTAACTCTTAATTATGCCCATTATGACCTTGAATCTAAGTTATAGCAGCTTCAAGCAAAAGTGGTGGACCTGGAGGACAGGTCTAGTTGCAATAATATTATATTTGGGTGCATACCTGCTATTGTATCACAGACGGACTTCATTGGCTATTTGCTTTACCTGATGAAGGCCTTCCTCCTGAAATGTAACTCTCACAAGTTTTATATTTACAAAGTCCAAAGGCTTCCGAAGCCCAAACACATTGATTTTCTGTGACCACTGTCTGCAAAACAGATGGGGTTTCCCAAATTGCGCAATGAGTCCCTGCACGTCATGAAGTCTCTGCTAAAAGCGATACGTAGCATAGAATCACTGAACAAGGCCCAGAAAACCCAAACCCATTCATAATGCTTGTCAAGACAAACTATGCCTTCCTTTATTGCACATATACAGAAAGCAGCTAAAGAAATCTAAAGCTGTGTACTATTCTCAAGGGCATAAAGTGGATAAGCTACTGACAGTGCAACTTAAATCAAGAATGTCCTTTGTGTCATCCAGAATTTATCCAGGGATTCCAAAATCCCTGGTAAAGCCAATAGATTCAAAGAATACTACTTGTCTGTATAAAACCTAACAGAAGAACCTTAACTTTCCAAATTCAACCTGCAAACCTACAAGAATTTCTCTCACAAATTGCGAAAACGAGGGGTCCGACCCCTTGCTGTTCCTCAGACTAATGGAGCAGACGCCGCGTTCGACTGTTCTGCTCCATTAATCTCTATGAAGCTGACGGAGATCACAAGATTTCTCTCTCTCTTACAGACCTGTTACTTCTTTAAGCGGCTCCTCTACTCATTACCTGTATTGGTATAAAAGACAATTGTCCACAACCTCAAACGGTCACACTCCAAACTCAACCATGGTGAAGACCAAAGAGCTGTCGAGGGACAGCAGAAACAAAATTGTAGACCTTCACCAGGTTTGGAAGACTGAATCTGCAATAGACAGGCAGCTGGGTGTGAAGAAATAAACTGTGGAAGCAATAATTAGAAAATGAAAGACATGCAAGAACATTCATAATCTATCTTGATCATGGGCTCCTGGGTAGTCAAAATGATAATAGATCCCAGAATCACACAGGGGTATGGGCGACCTATTGCAAATAGCTGAGACCAACCTAACAAAGGCTACTGCCAGGAACTGCTAACGTGCTGTATGCTGTTAATGCTGTTCATGTTCTGCACTGCAACAGTGAGGTACGCTGGAAGTGGAGCAGGCCGGTTTGGGGCAGTTGTTACAGACAGCAAGAAGAAGCTTAGAATAAAGTAGTCTCTGAGCCTATAGTCCCGCGATCCAGTGTGGGTTTCTTCTACATCACATGGATTCCTACCACAACATTACAGCCAGTACATATCCAGACAAATTTGACGTTTTTTAGAGAGCATTTAGATGTTCCAGTAAAGTATTTGGGGAATGTCATATGGTCAGATGAAACCAAAGTAGAACTGTTGGGTAGAAACACAACTCGTTGTGTTTTGAAGGTGCGTCAATTCTGTGTTGCTTCCAAAGAACACCTTATCTACTGTGAAACACGGGGGTGGTAACATCATGACAGGGGGCTGTTTCTCTTCAAAGGGACCAGGACGACTGATCCGTGTACATGAAAGAATGAATGGGGCCATGTATTGTGAGATTTCGCGTGTAAACCTCCTTCCATCGGCAAGGGCATTGAAGATGAAACATGGCTGGGCCTTTCCACTTGATAATGATATTAAGCACAGCGCCAGAGCAACGAAGGAGTGGTTTTAAGATGGGTTTTTGAAGGTCCTAGAGTGGCCTAGCCAGTCTCCACATCTCAACCCCATAGAAAACTTTTTGAGGGAGTTGAAAGTTCACGTTGCCCAGTGACTGCCCCAAAACCTCACTGCTCTAAAATATATCTGCATGGAGGAATGGACCAACAGCAACAGTGTGTGTCAACCTTGTGAAGACTTGCAGAAAACATTTGACCTTGCCATTGCCATTAAAGGATATACAAAAAATTATTGAGATGTATTTTTGTTATTGACCAAATACTTTCCACCATAATTTGCAAATAAATTCTTTAAAAATCAGAAATTCTCTGGATTTGTTTTCACATTTTGTCTCATAGTTGAGGATGTCAATTATAGGCCCTTTTTAAGTGGGAGAACTTGCACAATTGGTAGCTGACCTAATCCACTTTTTCCCCCACTGGACCAGTTAAATTGACATAGCTTGTGGTTTGAACTGACTCTAGCATATAGCTTTTTGTCAGCCCAGCCAATTCCTGAACGATTGTACTTTATACCTAGCATGCTCCTTGAACAAATACAAATGCAATCATGACGTTAACTGTGTATAATACCACAATATTTAACTATGACTTTCTCTAGGTTTTGGAACCTGCGACCCTGTGACGTAGTTTAGTTTTACTTTGTAAAGTATTTGTTCATAGACCTCCGCAAACTGTGCTCATTTTATACACAATCCTTGTAACTAACTGGCACGATATTTTTGTTATATCATTCTTTTTTTTTTTCTAAAAGCCCAATTAAACATTGAGACTGAAAATGAGTATATTGACACCATGGTAATTTGTCAGTTATTCGACCCCAAAATGTCTCAAATACTGGGTGAAAATGTGTTTGTAAAATAGTGTAGTCATCTGGTGGAACGCACACTTCTTGACCTACCATTCCATTTAATGGAAGTCCAGAAAATCTGTGACAAACTCGGCCATGGGAATATATGTTCGGTTTGCTTATTATCGAATCAGAATTTTTTTCATGCTGCAGCTTTTATTTTCTTTCTTGAACCAAGGCAAAGCTGCACCAGAGTAGAGCTCCTCGATCTTTTTTTGTTTGGCCTTAATCAGCTTTCCATATCATAGTGATGGCTGCAACTTGTGAATGTACTAATACAGTGCTGCTATAAATGTCTTCCCAGAAGTGCCAAAGAAAGCATCACACCATTCCCTACATGTTCCCCTTTCTAACAAAACCCACACACACATGCTGCCAGCAGTATTGGCCATCTTCAGATTCCAGTCAATGTGGCTGAGTTGCTGTCGCCCTTTCCTCTCTATAACAGTTTTTTTTGTAAAATGTTGTTTCACAGATATATTTAGCCTCTTTTCCAATGAGTCTGGTAGCTGTGTTGTTCGAGAGGAAATGGAGAGCATGCTTTCTGTAGTCGATGGAGAAGTCCCACTGTCCCTGAAAAAATGTTTTTCTGAGGTATGTTTTCATTGCACCCTGCATTTTCTCTTATATTTTGAATACAGCAACATGTTTTAAAATGCAATACAAACACATAATGTGAATACAGTCTAAGACCATGTGCACAAAATCCGATTGAATTGTGTTTTAAAATGCATTTTAACAGAATGCACATGTGTTTTGACCCAAATGCTTGTGTTCAGTAAGTAGTAACATGCTTTGTTGCTAGTTGCCCAATGCAAGCATTTAAGTATAAACTTGTTTGTGTTCTGGGAGTAGATTCTCCAGATGCACCTAAAATGTAATTCAATCTTGTAAACATGGATGTAAGATCCAGCAGGGTAAGACCTTTTGAAAGCAATAAGTGCCACTGCCAGCTCCTATTGTGGCCCCTCATCTACTGCTCATATTGTGGTCCCTCTAAACTCATCCTCTTGGTCACCTTTGTCTCATCCTCATATTATGGATTCTCATCATCCCCTCATATTGTAGCCCCGCTCATCTCTGCCTCATATTGTGGCCCCTCTCATTTCCGCCTCATATTGTGGCCCCTCTCATTTCCGCCTCATATTGTGGCCCCTCTCATTTCCGCCTCATATTGTGGCCCCTCTCATTACTGCCTCATATTGCGGCCCCTCTCATTTCCCCCTCATATTGCGGCCCCTCTCATTTCCCCCTCATATTGCGGCCCCTCTCATTTCCCCCTCATATTGCGGCCCCTCTCATTTCCCCCTCATATTGCGGCCCCTCTCATTTCCCCCTCATATTGCGGCCCCTCTCATTTCCCCCTCATATTGCGGCCCCTCTCATTTCCCCCTCATATTGCGGCCCCTCTCATTTCCCCCTCATATTGCGGCCCCTCTCATTTCCCCCTCATATTGCGGCCCCTCTCATTTCCCCCTTCTATATAGTTGCCCCCTCTCATTTCCCCCTTCTATATAGTTGCCCCCTCTCATTTCCCCCTTCTATATAGTTGCCCCCTCTCATTTCCCTCTTCTATATAGTTGCCCCCTCTCATTTCCCCCTTCTATATAGTTGCCCCCTCTCATTTCCCCCTTCTATATAGTTGCCCCCTCTCATTTCCCCCTTCTATATAGTTGCCCCCTCTCATTTCCCACTTCTATATAGTTGCCCCCTCTCATTTCCCACTTCTATATAGTTGCCCCCTCATATCCCCCCATATGATGGTCCCAATGTATTTTTCCAATATTGTTGGCCCCCTCTGTCATATCTCCCCAATATTGTGTGCCTACCCGCTCGTCGTCTTCTCCTTGTTTCTAATTTAAAACAAAAACCAAAACGCATACTTTCCTGTCCCTGTCCCAGCAGCTATATAGCCAATATTTTCCTGCACCACCCGGTTATACAGATCTATTTGTGTCTTCTACGGACACAGAGTTGAAGTCCTGACAAGTGGGGTGGGGGAGGCAGGAGCAGCTCCCAGTGTGGGCGGAGCTAAACAATGTCTGGGCCCACCATGGCTTTCACTTGGACACCAGTGGACCAGTCCATCGCTTATTTCAATTGTTCAAATGTGATCATCGATAATTGTTAGGCTCTTCTCATATAATCGTATTTACAGTTTTTATTTTACTCTGCTTACATTTTTTATTTTTATTTTTTTGATAATTTGAATTCTGGACCATTCTAATAAATCATAAAAAATTATAATTTTTTTTTTTAGGGCGAAAAGGTGAACTATGAAAAATTTCGAAATTGGCTTCTTCAGAATAAAGATGCATTCACATTTTCTCGATGGTTGTTGTCTGGAGGAGTCTTTGTAACACTCACTGATGACAGCGACACTCCCACATTCTATCAGACATTGGCTGGTGTCACACACTGTAAGTGTACTTTCTCATACTTGCAATGTTTTTCCTGTGCTTTTAGTTACACTTATTCAAAAGGTTTTCCTATCCATTATATTTACAAAGAGAAAAGTGTCAATGTTTTAACCCCTTATCACCGACATTTGTTTTCAGCTTTGTGACCAGACTCGATTTTTAGAATCTAACATGTGTCACATTAATTGGATATAACTTCAGAACACTTAAACTTATCCAGGTGATTTTGAGGTTGAAATTTTCTGCTTTCCAGACAGAAAGTAAAACTACCCAAAAAGCTTGATAATTGACATTCTCGTAACGTCTGCTTTATGTTGGGATGATATTTTATGCGTCCTCTCATTTTTCTAGGATGTTATGAGGTACAGAACTTTAGGTGCTATTTTTCTCATTTTCATGAAAATCACCAAAACCCACATTTTAAGGGACAATTCAGATTTCAAGTGACTTTGAAAGGCCTAAATAATAGTAATACCCTATATATTACCCAACTATAGAAACTACACACGTCAACGTATGTAAAACAACTTCTATTAGCCCTTTAAGTGTTTCACATGGGTTAAAACATAATGGACCTGCTATTTAGAAACTTTTGAATTGGTTTGAAAAATACATTAATTTAGGCCAAATCTGACAGTTTCTTTATGAATAAAATGATGAAATGCTCTGCAAAGCTTGATGCCCAATTTCTTCTGGGTGTACCGATACCCTTTATGTGGTGGTAAAATGCTGTATGGGTGCACAGCCGGGCATAGAATGAAAACCGCGCCATGCACAGTAGATTTGTATTGTCACAATGTTCAGGGTACAAAATTTTTATTCTTTTGGTAATGTGAACATATGAGAGCTTATTATTTGCGGGATGAGATGCATATCACATACATATCAATAAAGCTTCAGACACTTTACAGCTGATCATTGCAGTCTGGGACTATAGTAAAGCATTCAGAAAGCTTCACCAGAGGTCAGAGGGGTCTGTCTGTAACTATGGGTTGTCTGTAAGTCAGGTGTCCTTAAGTAGGGGACCGCCTGTATAGGTAATTCATTTTGGTGGTGTATAGCTTATTCATAAGATTGTATTAACTATTTCAATGGGGACAGAAACAAAATCATCAAGTTTTAGCACCCCCCCCCCCCACACACTGTAATGTAAAAATAATATTATATCTTTATTCTCTGGTTCACTACGATTACGGTGATACTTCATTTATATAGTTTTTCTTATCTTTGCTTAATTTTACTGAGCAAAACCAATATTATAGAAAATCACATTGTTTTTACTAACTTTTCGGGGCCATAACTTCTGTTTTTTCTGTTGACAGATCTGGTTGAGGGATTATTTTTTGCTAAAAGAGTTGTTCTTTTCAGTCATATTATATTAAACTGCATTAAATTTTTGTGATGGTATTTGATGAAAAATCTGTATATTACTGAAAGTTTTTCTATTTTTTTTTTCTATTTTTTTTTTTTATTTTTTTTTTTATAAACGTTCACTGAGCTGGTTCAAAATTGATTTATTGTATAGATTAATACAGATGCAGTGTTACCAAATATGTGTGCTTTTTTGTGTGTTTTATACACATTTATTTGCATTTTATATGTAACTGGGGAGTTTATGGGATTTTTATTAACTTTATAATATTATAAAAAGATTTTAAAATTTATTATTTTTTTTTTATTTTAAAATTTTTCTACTCTTGGGCTTGAACAAGCGTTTAATGGAGCGCTTGTTTAAGACCTTCCACTGCAATACACTTGCAACTGATCATGCTGCTCCTGCCAGGATGCGGAACCCGGCATGAAGGGGAGCTGGCAGCCTCGGGGCACTCGCCCGGGGCTGATGCAGGATGGATCGGATGCCCCGGTAAGCACGGGGGGGAGGGGGTGTTTCAAAACTTACACGCTGCGGTCATGCTTGACCCCGGCGTGTAAGGGGTTAAACACCCTTTTTATTAAAATTTAGGCATTGCTTATATATTCATATCTCTTTACACAAGTGTTGTTAAAGCTGGAAAGGGTCCTGCAAAAGACTTGTCAGCAAGCCCAGATAAAACATATTTTTGCTAGTGGCAAATTTGACGCAGGAAGCTGCCCTTCTTGCCAGCATTGGCATCTTCCCAATCCCTAAAGCACCTGATAACTTTTATTTTCCATAATATCTTAAGAAAACAGCATCCAAAAATCCATTAATTATTTACAGAAGTAATTAAAGCCTGCAATTCAGCAAGTATAGAAGATAAGTGCTGTAGTAATTTCATGTCTGTTTTAACCTACCCATCTGTGTTTTGCATTTAACAATAAAGCCCCATACATATAAAGCATGAATGTAAAAGGTAACGCCAATGTTACAAGTACCTTACACATAGAGGAGCCTCTAAGATTAACTCCAAATCTTGATTTCATGCCCTTCCTCATCCTTTTGCTAGTGCCTTCTATATATTAAGTAGAGTGAAGTAGTACTAATGTAGTTTTAATGTATATTGTCGATATTGTTTTTTTTTTTTTTTGTTTAGAAATAAATAGAGCAGGTATTGGATGCACCGCTGGCCGTTGTTTCTACTCCAAGGCTGGCTGCGCATATCGTCACTCAAGCCAGCATGGGCACAGGAGCTGCTGCGCATGTGCAGAGCTCCATAGATGCTGGCATTCTTATCCTACTTCATGGTGAGGATGAAGAAGGAGATAGCATTGCTAAGGCTACTGGGGCATGGAGTACACTTTGCTCCTGGTGCTCGGACAAGCTAGTACACGCCCCAGTAGCATCTCCAAGTTATTTAACCCCTTAGTGCTCTGCGCCATAGCTGTACTGTGCGGAGTCCTGCGAATAGCTAACTGCGCAGAGGTGATGCCGTTTCGGCATCGGGGGTCGCGGGATATCAGCGGTAATCTAAAAATGCCCATAAGCCCCAAAACATATAAAGAGACATATAACGCTCAAAAAAGTCTAAATCATAACACAAACCCCACATATATAGTATCACCGCGTGTGTAACAATCCGTAGAATAAAATTAAATAACTATTGAACCCATACGATGAACGCCATAAAAAAAAAATATATAATTTAAAAACCTGCCAAAAATTATGATTTTTACCTATTGAATCCCACAAAAAATGCAATAAAAACTGACCAACAAAACATATGTACTCCAGAATGATACTGTTGCAAAGTACAACATTTCCCGCAAAAAAACAAGCCATCAACCAGCTCCGTAGCCAAAAAAGTAAGTGTTATGCCACTTGGAAGACAGCGATGCAAAAATGATAGATTAACCCCCCACATTAGGGTTTTATTTGGCAAATTTAGTAAAACATAAGAAAAAATATTCATGTCTGGTATCTCTGTAATCGTATCGACCCATAGAATAAAGATAACATGATTATTAAGCTATATGGTGAACACTAAAAAAAAAAGTAAAAAATCCAGTACAGAATTGATGCTTTTCTACTCATGACCTCAAAAAAAAGTTCCTAAATTTTCAACAATACCACCCCAAAATCTTAACAAAAAGCATCTCGTCCCGCAAAAAAAATGCTGTCACATGGCCCCAATAACGGAAAAGCGAAAATTTTATAACAAATTGTATGGTGGGTTTTCTCTTTTTATCTTTTGGAAATGTGTAAATTTTAGGGCTAAATGAACGTATAACCGGCACAATTTGACCATTCTAAATTTCACCTCCATTTTGATTCAATTACTATGAAGATCTCAAGGGGCTAACAATCTTCATAAAAGCTGTTTCTGATAGCTTGAGGGGTGCACATTTGAAAATGGGTTGGTTATATAGCGGGGCTTTGATGCTTAATATGTAAAGTTTCATTCAAAACTGTATTTATCCCCAAAATAGTCAATTCGGAAAATTCGGAAAAGCAATATTCGATTTGTAAGCCGCGCGACATCAAAATATATTATCCAGACTTTTATAAAAATAATGAAAATGTAAAGTAGACAAATGGGAAATGTTATTCAGCCACTTATTTAGGTGGTAAATCTATCTGCCTGAAAACGTAAAACTTATCAGCCAAAATTTACCACTAAAATGAAGTACAACATGTGGGGAAAAACAATCTCAGAATTGTTTAGATAAGTAAGTGTTCAAAATTTATAACCATATAAAGCGACGCATATCAGAATCCAAAAAATCGGGCTGAGCCCTTAGCTACAAAATGGCTGCGTCCTTAAGGGGTTAAAGATTAGGGCTGGAGCTGGCAGAGGCACTTTACCATCATGTCTACTTTTGATGGTAATTTCCTGAAGATCGGTTTCCTTTACACTTTGTAATATACCTCATTAAAGGGGTTGTCCGAGTTAAAAAAAAAAATATATATATATATGTGGCCGGGAGTGGGCTGCCTAAAACAATAAAGCTGTACTTGCCTTCCGGTGCCCTCCGGTATCCAGCTCTGCTGTCGCTCCCGTCCGGGCGCCATGTAAACAAACAGGGCCGCCGGAGCAGTGCTGCATTCAGCTTCCGGCCAGCCGTGGCCGGGTACGCCTATCCGTCCCTATACACAGCATTGTGTATGGGGGCCGGAAGGTTGTCGTGTCCGGCCGGAAGCTGAATGCAGCGCTGCTCCGGCGGCCATGTTTGTTGACATGGCAGCCGGACCAGAGCGACAGCAGCACTGGATACGGGAGGGCACCGGAAGGTAAGTACAGCTTTGTTTTAGGCAGCCCGCTCCCAGCCACATATATATTTTATTTTTTTTCAAAACTTGGACAACCCCTAATATAAACTGCTTCTCTGTGTCTTCTTTTCTGATTCCTTCTCCTATGATAAGTAGCTGTTTTTATTTTTGTTTTTATTTTTCAGCTGCTCTTTATGTGCTAAAACTTTTATTTAGTAATATGCAAATAAGGCTTAATAGAGCCTCCCCCATCATCTGTGTTCCGTAATTAGAGAATATGGACATCAGCAGAGTCTAATAGTACCAGTCTGCTTCTCCATGTCTCCACTATACAAAATGAGGGACTAGTTTAGGCATTCCACTTGAGGGTTTGTAGAAATTAACCTTATTCATGCAAATCTACCTTATGCAACAAACAATGTGTGACCTGTAGTAACTCTCTCCGATTTTAGTTAATGGAAAGGTGGGGGTTGTGGTCTTTTGCTAATCACTGGACTAATCGGCTAACCTTCTAGTGTGGCTTAGTCTGAATCTATCTCTTATATTAGCTTCTTATCTCCTCCTGCCATTCGACGTCACACTAAGCAGATTCCTAATATTCTTTGAGATTACGTCCATGTCAGTTTGCTGTTTTTGTGGTGTGAAAGTGACCAGACAATGAAGAAATTGCAGTTTGATAGGACAGAATATCTATTTTTTTTATCTCAACCTAGTGTACTTGGGTTGCTGAATTTTCATTCACTGAGTGTCTGAATTTTCACCTCATTAAAATGTATGGAGCATGGTATATTTCTACTGTTGTGAGCCAAAAAGAATCATCCCCATAGGTAGGTGAATCCTTTTATAATTGTCTTGTTATTTTATATAAGGTTATGGCCAAATTTTACTGGAATGGTAAAACAGAAATGGCCTATAGCCTTTATTCCAAGAAAACTGTGTCCTTGGGCAGTTGCATTTTTTTTCAAGATCCTTTTAATTTTTTTTTTTAAATTAATATTTACTAGTATCTTATTTTGACATGCATATTGTGTGTATTTTTCTATTCATATTCTTTTTCATTTTTGCGAATTTTACTTTGTGTGCCTCTGAACCAACGTGGAAATATAAAGCATACATAACCATACACATTTTGTTAATAAAGTTTTTCTTCTGTGTATGCATTAAAAATCAACTTTCACATAAGCATTTTAAAAGAAATCTACAGCTATTGTAATCTTAGTGAGACATTGGGTTTTTGACTGTCACTGGGTATGTTTTAATTCAGTTTCTTTTAGTGTAAGATTTTCTCTTCTTGGAGCTTGAAGTAGCAGTTTATTAGTGCCTCTTATACAAGTTGTTCCACAGCTATATCATGATTTTTGTCATAAATGCTTGCACTCCTCCCCTTTGCATCAGACATTTGAATGGTAGTTGCACCACTGGATTATTTAAGGGGTTGCCAACACTTTTCATTTATTTATATGTTCATTTATTCATATGTTTTTCAAAAAGAGGCTTCCAACAGGTGTGATCTTACTCTGTAGAGAGCATGTTGGGCAAACACTGCAACCTTTACACAGATAGCATTTGATTAACAGGTCTTAGGCCTCTTTTAATCGCCCGGGTAAGCATACAGCCACAAGCTGGAGGGGTGGAGGCATGAGCCTTACTCACCTCTCCTCTCTATAGCGTGGCATGCTGCCCGGCTGTAAATACAGGAAAAGATACAGCATGCTCTATATACAGGCAGTCCCCTACTTAAGGACACCCCACTTACAGACAACCCATAGTTACAGTACAAAGAATACACGTCACTCGAAATATGTAGATCTTGACGGGTGCACAAGTAGGTTACCAAACCGTGTTCATCAATGAAGAAAAACTTGGCACTCCTTTGTGTGAAATTAGAAAATCTTATTTTATTTTTTTGTTCAAATTTGATCGAGAAGAGCAATCCAAATAATTTATGCTAAGTTTCGGTATTAATTCAGACCTTCATCAGGCACGGATTGCTAGGTATAAGGAGTGTAAAGAGGAAGTGCAGTGCTATGACTGCTTCAGCGCTTGGAGCAAGGTGTAGAGCGGGGTCTCCCGCTAGAGAGGAATGCGCTCTACACCTTTCTCCAAGCGCTGAAGCAGTCATAGCACTGCACTTCCTCTTTACACTCCTTATACCTAGCAATCCGTGCCTGATGAAGGTCTGAATTAATACCGAAACTTAGCATAAATTGTTATTTGGATTGCTCTTCTCGATCAAATTTGAACAAAAAAAATAAAATAAGATTTTCTGATTTCACACAAAGGAGTGCCAAGTTTTTCTTCATTGATGAACCCATAGTTACAGACTGACCCCTCTGACCTCTGGTGAAGCTCTCTGAATGCTTTACTAGAGTCCCAGATTGCAATAATCAGCTGTAAAGTGTCTGTAATAAAGCTTTATTGATAATCCTTGGTCCTATTACAGAAAAAATGATTAAACTTCAATTGTCACTGGGGCCCAAATTTTTTTGTCTGGATCTACAATCATAAAATATACAGTTTCACATACAAATTCAACTTAAGAACAAACCTCCGGACCCTACCCGTGGACTGCCTGTATTCTGGTGCATGATTCTGTGGCACACGGTGGCTGGATATACACCCCCACAACGTCCATGTGAAAGGCTCCTTAACAGTCGTGCCGTTTGTACGATAGGCACTACTGAGTCTTGTGATTGGCTGCAGTGGTCAGCTGGCAAAATGAAGGTTTAAATCCTCTTTATTCAAGGAGTTAGTAATGTGAATTTTTGAACTTTCTTTGGTAAAGTTGGTTCTTTTCAGCCCTGCCCCTACATCCCAACTTTCAAGGTACAATTTCATAGCCCCTGCCCCCTTTTAAGAATTTTGAAGCTGTATTTTTCCGTGAAATTGCAGGACTGTAGGCATCTATTAGATTTCCATTAATTTAATTGGCATACACAGCTTGGTATTAACCTTTAAAAGGGTTGTCCAGAGATGGAAAAACATGGTTGCTTTCTTCAAAAAAACAGCTCCTTCCCTGACCATGGGTAATACATGGTATTGAAACTAAGTTCCATTAATTTCTATACAGCAGAGCTGTAATAACTGCACAAACTATGGTTTGTGGTGCTGTTTTTTGTTGAAAGCAGAACTACAGAATGTGAGGAATAAATGAGAGCTTTCATATAGCAAAAGAATGAATAGCCACGTCAGAATCAAATATTAAAACGCTAATATTACTAAATAAAACATGTCAACATTTCTCAATGGTTTACTGGGGAAAGCGTTTTGTTTTACTGTTGAATCTAATATTTATTTACCATTAGGTCCTGCTAATGGTCTGTTAAGTCGAGGCAGTCCATAGAGCTTTAGTGATGTAGTCTGAGTTGCTTTTATCATCCATTACTCCATACCTAGTTGCCCATATCAATTCCTCCACAAAGAGTTTATTTTCCCATTTCAGACTTTTCGAGATGAGTTAAAAATTGACCTGTGTTGTGATGTCATTTTATATGGTGCCACTAAATTTCTCACTATTATTGTGTTAGACTGTAGCAAGCTGTTAAAAGGATACAAATCTTATTTCAAACGTCCTAATGTTCTTTACTTGCCGTTCCTCAATCCATTCATCTTTTGCCACCTAGAGCAACATAAAATTCTGGAATAATCTGTTTTAAAATGTGTTATTATATAAAGTTCTACTTGGCATTTTGTGAGGAGGACAAGCATAGTTTTCCATTTTGTCATTGTGTATGGATTTTTGAGCTCTATTTATCAATGTACTTTAAAGCTTAGACTGATGGTACAATGCACCTGAAAACCTCCATGACTTTTACAGGCGGTTTCTTCCAGCAAATTAACATTGGAAATCAGTGCACATCTTGATCTGCATTTTGTTAATAGAGAATGTAATCTTCACCTAATAATGCCAAATCTTTATTCTTCACTCTTTTATTTCATTCACTACTGAACACCTAATAGAGCAATTTATAACCTAGCCAATTGAATCTATATGTTGCAATGGGTTAGTTTAACCCCTTTGTGATCAAGCTCATTTGTGCCTTGATGACCAAGGCCTCTTTTAAAAAACCAACATGTGTCACTTTATCCGATAATAACTTTAGAACGCTTTTACTTTCCCACGTGTGGTTTTTTTTGGGGGTTTTTTTTAGTGACATTTTGTTCTTCACGTTAGGAAATTTTGGTTTATAGATTTTGCATTTATGAATAAAGGATGTGTTTGGTAAATATTTTGAAAAAAAAAATAGCTATTTTCAAAATTCTAAATGTTATGGTAACTAATGGTAAATAATTTTGGTAATAAGGCTAAATTCACATGACCATCGGGGGGATGTACATTCGTGTAAGTGCAGCCTAATATTGCCTTCGTGTCATTTTAGAAGTGTCTTTTTCTGCAGCTTCATTTAACCTTATCCAAATTATTCCTTTTTTATTATTAAGTTACAGCATGTTGCAGAAGGATCTATACCCTATGAACGTTTTTTTTTTAAAGTTAGAGGCACAAACATAAATGTATTTTATTTATATTTTATGTGATGGAGAAACACAAAGTATCAAGCATTGGTGAAGAGGTTTAGGGAGTGGCAAAGTGTATTACAGGGTTAGGTTTAAAAACAAATAAACAGGCTATAAGGACTATTCAATCCATCATCCGTGAATGGAAGGAGTATGGCATGGCTGTTTGCTTACCAAGAGAACCAATAAGGGAAGCAGTCAAAAGCCAAGTGTAAGTCTGTAGGAGCTACTGAGATACACATCTCCGGTTTGTGTATACTCCACATATCTGTCCTTTATGGATGAGTGTCAAAAAGGTGTTTAAAGTGCTCATTCAAATCCCAGACCTAGAACCCAATGAGAATCTGCTGCTCAAATCAAAATTGCTGTTCAACCAAAACTACTGCTCAACCAATTTGACAAACTAGAGCTATTTTGCTAAGAGAGGACGCACCTTGCAGTCTCTAGATGTGCAAAGATCCTGGAGACATACCCTACAGACTTTATTTGTATATTCTTATTTGTAATTGCTACTTTTTTATTACTAAGTTTTTATTGAAAACCAAACAATTAGTTTTACATTTTACAGTATAAACCGTAAACTTAAACCCAAACCCTTCCCCCCTCCCTACCCCTGCTTGGTGGGTATAAAGTCTGTGCTTCCATGCATAACAGTCATACGCATATAACTCATAACCAATGTTCTTCTGTTAGGGTAATATAGGTTCCAAGAGAGAATCCATCCAGGATATCCGTAATCGTTGTAGGCTAAATATATTACATTACATTATTACATTACATCGTATAAATTAGATAAAACAATGATATATACAGATATAGAGCAAACAGTAGTGATATAACATCAATTGTTGGTTGTCGGAGAGTCCTAGACCTTTGCATACATTATCAGCCATGTTTTTTTTTTGTAGATGGCAATCATCTGTCATTTCCACTAATTATTCTGTCTCTAGTAAGAGTTAGAGGAGCTTATCCTGGGGCATCAAGCCATGGGCCCCATGAGGCATTAGATTTCTTCGCTTTACTTCGCTTTTGTTAGACAAATTTATCTAGTTGTATTAAAATATTAGCCATGGAAATTCATTCTGAAACTCGTGGAGGCTCAGTATCTTTCCAATGAAAAGCAATGCGTTTCTTGGCTATATAGAGCAGTCGCAGCACTGCCAATCTATGACTCTCAGCCAGTTGCAGCTCAGATACACAACCAAAAATGCATATAAGAGGAGTACGTTTGAAAACTGTGGAGTATGTTCGATCAATCAGATCAAGAACCTCTTACCAATAATAATCTGGGGCAGCTCCACATGAGGTGTATCATATCTGCATCAATCTGTAATAACTTCTAAAGGTGGTTCTGCAAAGTATTTTATACCAGGGGGGTTGGGGTTAAATACATATGCATATCACATTTTACAATTATACAGTTAGCAATAATATTTATTATACTTTGTTGCTTTGTCATAAATTTTCAATCAATTATTAAATTTTTGTCTGTAACAGTGAATTATTTATCAACACACTTTATTTTGGTTATATATTACATGTATTTATCTAATTTATAGTCTTGTTATAGGAGACAATTTGCTATGCATAAATAAACATCATTATTTTGTGCAAACTGATGCCATATGTTGTATATTAGGTCTGTGCCTAGATAGCATTTTGTTATGAGTAGTATTTTGTGCACTTGCCCTGCAAAGTTGTGCCCTTGGATATTTTCTTTAGACGTTGGCAGCTATGTCACTGTCGTCAGCCTTTTTGATCAGCAACTGCAGTGTCCTTCAATTTAGATGAACTGACGTGTTGTACACTTTGTAATGTAAACTATATTTCTTCTGTGACACTTCTACATCCAACAACTTGTATGATAACCCCATAAGCATTTTTGTCACATTGACATTGATGCAATTTTGTCACTATTGCACACATAGGAGAGTAAAGAAAATTCCATCCACAGTGCAAATACCAAATTACAGCACTAAATATTAACCAAGTTTACTAAAATTATATAGATACAACATTGACTACCCATCCCAGGCCAGGTAATAAAAATACATACCCCCAAATAAGAGAAATCATAATAATACAGACCACAGATCAGACAGCCAACAGGCCAGCAGATCCATAGTGGTTTTTGACTTTGCAATACTGCTTATTTATTTTGATTTGCGTTGAAGGACCTATATAGCACACATCCTCTTTTATACCTTTCTCTGTTTATTGTTCTGCTAGGATTTTCTTTATGTATAAATAATTATGGAGACCCTAGATTGGATAATAAATAATGATAGACTCCAGAATAAAATGAATCCCTTCTCTTCTGAAACAAGAACCAAGTCCAGGGCATAAATTCAGCACTGGAACCAAGCCCTGTACATAAATAGAGCACCAGTACAAATGCTTGAGAAATAGTTTGATAATTGAAACAATTAGTGCACTTTGGGTCACCCTCCACCCCTCAAATGGCTGGTATTTCTGTAGATAATTTAATAGAAGCCTTGTGCAAAATGAATTTAAATTACAGAATTGTAGCTGTACTTTTAGCACAGAGGGAATCTCTTCAAAGTGCTGTGTTCTCTGATCTCTGCATTTAAACTGCTCTACTGTCCCCAATCCTCTGCTGTAATATGTAACCAGAAGCCTGATACTGCACTTACTCAGAGTAGCTATGCTGTGACATCTCTCACAGAAGTACACTAAGTATAGTTACTATCCTTGAATATAAATGCTTCAGCTAACAACACAGATAAAGAGGTATGGTTAAACAGATCTCCGGGGCTTCTAACTAAGATTTCATGTACACAATTGTTGGTTTTGGATGCGTGTTAGCCATTGTTTCAATGGCAAGCACACGTCCCTATTTATTTCTATGGGATTATACACAATATGGCTTTGGTTTCCTATACCCATTGTATGAGCCAAATGCCGAACATTTATAGAGCAGGTTTACTGTTATCGGACTGTGAGTGGACCTCAAACACCAATGACACATGGGTCACAAAGTTGTTTGGCCAGATACTGCACACTTGTTTGTGTATGGGAGGCCTTACACTGTTTGCTGGTAGACTCCCTTTAACTATGATGGAAAGGTGCAGGTATCATGCTTCTATTTATGTGAGTAGTAGAACCCAGTAGATCTGATGGCAAATACCGTACAAAAATAATACCTCAAAGTCAATGCATGATTAACCGGTGGCACTTACTCGTAGATCCAGCCTTGGCTCCCAGTGCCCGGCCATGCTAGTACGTGCCCCAGTAGCCTCTGCAGCTAATTTACATATTACTAAAATGAAGTTCAGATCTACTTCTCATAGTACAATCTTCATGGTAGAGATCCTTTAAGGACACCTGACTTAGACGGACCTCTCTACCCACTGTTACTTCTGGTGAAGCTCACTGTTATCTCTAGTCTCAGGCTACTAAGAACAGCTGTAAGGTGTTTATAGTGAAGTTATGTTAATAATCTTTGTTTCCATGACGGCAAAAAAAATGTTGAAAATCCAATTACCATATATACTCTGGTATAAGTCGACCCGTGTATAAGCAGAGGTTCCTAATTTTACCACAAATAACTGGGAATACTTATTGACTCGAGTATAAGCCTAGGGTGAGAAATGCATTGGTCACAGCCTCCCCACAGTAATGAAATGCCTCATGCCCCTTGGCGTATAAAGAAAAAAAAATTAAACTTACATTCTAGTACTTGGGGACCGTCTGCCAATATTTAACTACAGACATACAGCTCTGTAGTCTTATTATTAGGGATGAAAAAAAAAACATACTGTGTCAGATGTTTTACACAGTGCCTTGTCAGGATCTGGGGGTGCTGGTAGTTGAAAATAAAGCAGACTCCAAGGTTATCGGTTCAGATGTTGTTTTAATGAGTTTAATCCACTCCAATAGCGGTTTTTAAATGCAGATAAAACATAAAATAGACACCTGTTTGTCTGGGCGCTAACTAAACAGAAATTGGTTACCTCACCTTTGATAACAAATATTTCAGATGGTCCAAGACAGTCTCCAGCAGGAGCAAAACACCTTTCTGGCTTTCTAGCCATATTCTGCCATGGTCTGCTCTAACAGAAAAAAAAGTCCAGCTTGCTGCTCACTTAAAGGAAACCTACCACTTGAAGTGGCAGGTTTCAGATGGAAATACCGGGCACCAGCTCAGGGTGAGCTGGTGCCGGAGCTTATTTTAGTTAGTGTTTTAAACCGCGGTATCACGGTTTAAAACACTTTTTAAACTTTATAGCCGGCACCAGCTCCGGCACCAGCTCAAGTGGTAGGTTTCCTTTAACCCCTTACAGACATGTGACGTAATAATAATACCTCACACGCCTGGTGCATGGAGAGTGCTCACAGGCATATTTCAGCAAAGGCTTACCGGTAAGCTGCTGATCGCCGACATCAGCTTAAAAAATATGGCGACGCAGGGGCCGCCATTACTACCGTACGTGTGTTTGAGTAAAGTAGACAAAATGGAATATACATACTTGGTATATACAGTGTTTGTTCTCCTTAGTTTTTCTTAGCAATGAATATGTACAGTATAATACTGATATTATGATAGTAATGTTCTTTTTTATGGATTACATTAACAGTGGAAGAATCTGACATCATTGACCTGGAGAAAAGATATTGGCTATTAAAGGCTCAGTCAAGAACTGGACGATTTGATCTGGAAACATTTGTTCCTTTGATTTCTCCACCAATTCATCAGTCATTGAGTGAAGGTAATTTTATTGTTAACTGTGGTTGTAAAAATCTTGTCATTTTAAGATACATGATGTAATATGGTAACCGGTAATACATTTAATGACATCAATACATTGAACAACCTTGTAAATCTATGTATATCATCCTCAAACAGTTCCTTCAAGAGTCAGAAGTGTTCAGGCACAGTCCCTAACCTTATTAAGGATAACTTTTATTAAATTTTGGGACCCCACCAGTCTATATTCATAACTTATTTCATGTAATAAAAAATGTAATATTGTGTTGTGACTCAAAGTTGTTTGAGAAAGGTGTGAATGTCTGTTATGAAAAGTATGCTGCACAGATCATAAGGGTACCATGTTATATTTAATGAATACCTTCCATGTGTGCTTTGTTTGATTTGAAAAGTTTTAAAAATCATGCATTGTTGGATTCCTTCAAAATGTAGTTCCTAGTTAAGATGTAGCAGCACGTGAGCTGGTTTGTGAAGTCCAGTCCATATTTCTTTTGTTGTTTTTGATGTAAAAACTTCTTTATTTTTAAACTAAGTTGATGATTCAGCCACTGTGAATGCTAGTTTAGTAAATATTGTACTTTTGGTCTTTGCTGCAAACCCAGTTAACATTTTTTTTTTCCTCCTTATTTTAGGGTTGTTTAATGCATTTGATGAAAACCGTGACAACCACATAGACTTCAAGGAAATATCGTGTGGTTTATCCGCTTGCTGCAGGGGACCCCTAGCTGAGAGACAAAAATGTAACTATCATTCTATCCTGAAGGAAAGATTCTTAGTTCTGTAAAAATGATGATTGCTGCCTGTATAAAGACTTCCATATATTCAATGGGGGCATTTATCTGAGCTACTATGCCATAAAACTAGCATAGAATCCCTGAAATAATTGCAATGCCTAGCGAACCACCAGTCATTGCAATTATCATCGCCTTTACACCACCTCCATGCCAAGGGGCCATATTTGGCATCAGAGTGGGCCTGTGCACTACCTAGACCATACGAACGTTTACCTTGAATGTTCACATGGTTTTTACGCAAACCTCTGTCACCAAGCTGCCTGCTAGCATAGCCACAACCAGAGCATTAAGGAGGCCTACTCTAGCGTATGATAAATCTACCTCATGTGCTTTCCTGAGTGCTACTCCATAACATTGCATCTTGTATGCTCTTGAAAGAGTAAAGATTTTTTTTGCCAGTCTTCCTCTACATCTGCATGTAAATTCACAGAACATCAGAGAAGCAAAGACAAGCGGTCATCGCAAGAGATGTTACAAAAACCACCAATTTAATATCACATGTAAAAGCAGAAAGTGTGTAAATATTAACAACTTGCATAGGAGATTTGGCTTCCTTATGAACGTGCTGTGTGTAGAATGAAGAAGAATGTATCTCCTTAACCCCTTAATGACCAGGCCATTTTAGATTTTTTGCATCTGATTTTTTACTCTCTCTTTAAAATCCATAACATTACTGTATTTTATTTTACGGAGCACAGAGCTGTATGAGGGCTTGTTTTCTGCCTAACAAGTTGTCCTTGGTGATGGTATTTTTTGTCGTGTTCTGTGTAGCTGGGAAAATCCAAATGCAATGGAATTAGGAGCAGCCAATCAAAGCGCAAAATGCTGCTAAATAACTCCCAAAAATACCTTCTAATTTCTTTGCATTTGGAATTTGTAATATGATAACTCTTGCTTTCAGACATTTTTGATACATCTTCTCAAAGTTCATGCATGCTCCACTTAAGGCAAGGATTATGAAATTAAGTTTTTCAAGGTGGAAAAAGGAAAACTGTGCCTCTAATGCTACCTTAAAAGGGTCCAACTTTGAATGACCTGGAATAATAGCCAAATCAGTAAGCCTCTTTTAGAAGAATGACACCCAACTGCAGAAAGTGCTGTTCTGTTAGTCTGGGGAACTGGTTTGCTTTGGTGAGAGGACATGGACGTGTTCTATAGTCTATCGCCTAACTACACCAGTTCCCAGAACTGCAATGACTTTGAAAAGTGTTATCTTCAGTTTGCTATCTATCCCTTCTAAAACAGACTTTGTGGCTTTGATCTCTAAAGAGCTGCATTCTTTAAGGTAGCACAGAAAATTCATTTTCTTTCTTCTGCACTGGAAATGTGTTTGCTTTGTAAAATGGCTTTTAGAGGTTGGTTGTTTTGGCTTATACTTCACCCTTTTCAACAATGTCAGTATTGGTTTCTTTATTGGTAGCATAGTAACAATTTTGCTAGTTTAACTTAATAAAAAATTAAGTGCCAAGCATATTTCTGTGTAGGACACATCTTCCATTTTAAAGGGAATATGTTATGTAGACTTTTTTTTTTCTGTAGCAAAGCAGTATCAGTCCTACTTGGTGATTGATCCTTTTTTAATCTATGAAGATTAAGCACTATCTTTATATTCTCATACAGTGAAGGTTGCCAAGCAGTACAAAGTAGTGTGATAATGCTCATTGGACCCATACGTATATAAAACTGAGGCTTAAATAAATATCACAAGTTTTGCTGAATATTTTCCCACATTACTATGTCACAAGAGTTCATCCATTTTCTCCAGCTCTATAACATTCTGCCTAAAGATCATAGACCATGTTCAATGTGACAGGTTACCTTTTAAGGTACAATTGCAGCTTGGCAGGTATCTACTGTAAGGAAGGCCGTTAAACAACTTGACTTATTTGGAGGCTGAACAAAGTCAGATAAGCCTGAGGTCACTTCAGTTTGTTTTTGACACTAGTTTATTACACATGACCTTCAAGCTTTGCTATATGTGTTATGTACAGATGTTTAAAAAGAAAACTTTTCAGGAAAGATGGCATTAGATAATAACATCGAAAAGAACATCGATGCTCTTATAAAAATGGCTTGTTCAGGGAATACATGCATTTAAGCAATATCTGTCTGGTTTAATGGTCATCCAACAATTTTTTTCTTTTTTTCCCATTTGTTTTGAACAGTTTGCTTTAAGGTATTTGACATAGATCGGGATGGTGTTTTGTCTCGCTCTGAACTGGAAAAGATGGTTCCTGCTCTACTAGAGGTCTGGAAAGATAACCGCACTGATGCCATACCTGTAAGAGTTCTAATTCTAAATGTTGCAAATGGTACATCATGCCATGTATTGTAGTCAATGTTGTCTAACAATCTTTGTTTAGGAGTCATGGTCTACCCACTGTCCATAGTGTTACTGATTGCCCAAGGGAATAGTTAGACTTTTTTTTTTTTTTTTTTTCTTCTAAGGGGCAATTTTTTTCTTAATTGTCTGTTACATATAGTTTATACAATTGCTTAACAATATTTTTTACTTTTTACAGGAATTACACTTGAATCTTTCTGATATTGTAGACATTATATTAAAATCTCACGACACAACTAAGGTAAGGAAATCTGCATTTTGTATTTTATATGCATTATTTAAGCACGTTATAAGGAAAAAACTTTACTAATTCATATGGGAAAATTAATGTACAAGTTAACCTAAATAATTGTGTTATTTAACCAATGTCCTGCCACATCCTATTCAATGAAAGGGATCCCAAACTTGTTGGGCTTTATATCTCTTCAAAGCCAAATAATTGGATTAATCAAATGTAGTTCTGTTGTGACTTTTAGGCTTCCAAGCTGTTACTGAATAACGGTGCAGACCATAGATCATTTAAAGGTGTATTCCCATGAAGACAAGTTTCTTATATGTACTCAGCACATCAAAATCATTCTCTAATTCACTGTTATTAACAAAAATGCAGCATTTCGCAGATATAAGTCCAACCTGTCTGTACCAGTCCTGCTACAATTTCAGTTGCCCCTAGATCCGACTCTAACTGCAGACTTGGGGTCGGGTAGCCGCCATCTTGGATGAGATTGCTGCTGAGATTACCGTGTCGTGTGCCTGTAGCCACGCCACCTGCAGTCCTAGCCCGGAGAGACGACACTGATTCGCCTCCTGGCAGGAGATTGTGAGGAGAGACAAGCTGCAAACTACAAGCTCTGTGGAGATTATTGATCTGGGGGAAGGGGAATGCATGCAGGCATAGATCTGTGAGACTGATAACAGAGATGTAGCAGAGCTGACTCTGTAATAGGCAACTAATGGATCTCATGCATCTCTGATCTGTCTCATCTCTTTCTATGTGTCAGTGTGTTAGTACAACGTCAGAAGCCAGATGAAAGTGTATATACACCTGTACCCTGATAATGTAACCACATTGTCACCACACAGAACTAGATGGATAATATTGTGTCTGCTTAGAAAGGCCTGCCCATACCCTGGGATTTTGCACTGAGCAGCCTAGGGAGTGATATGACTCATGACTAAAACTGCGTAAAATTGTAAAGGTTATTGTGTTAACATCACTAGGGGATTGAGATGTGGGAATTTTCTTTTGTGGGGGGGAAACCCCTTTAGGATTATTTGCTGTAAGGATATTTGTCACATTGAACATACAGTCTGAGTTGTAGGCAGCATGTTATATAACACGAGAGGCTGGGAAGATTTATTAAGAGCTTAGTGGAAGGAAATCTACATTATTTGATGTTTATTATGAAATAAATACATAATTTTAATTACTGCCTTTCCTATGCTTAGGAGTCTGTTGAGTGGGCCTGTTAAGTCCTAGCATCACTGTGCATACACAGATAGCTGGAACTTAGTAAGCAATAGTACCACCAGCTTGACCACTAAGTATAGAAAGGACAGAAGTGTTTAACTAATCCACTAAAAGGTAAAGTAAACCTTTTCCCACAAACCTATAAATCAACTATGTTCTACTTTTTCTATAATATTTTGAGGAAATTAAAATTGTTTATCTGTTCTTATGAGAAAAAAACCCACTGCAGATGTCCTTGCACTCCCTGCAATGGCTGATTAGAGGGTTTAGGAGGATAAAGTCTTATTGGACTCAAGTGTCTCTCTGGAGAAGAATTTCTAACAAAGGTTTCCCATGTTGTATAGCCACTCTTAAAGGGAACCAGTCATCAGAAACTTGCCTAATTAACTACTACCAGTATGTTGTCTAGCAGCTTCACACCTTACAGATCATGTTTCTTTCATAGTCCAGCACGGCTTGATCACCCAGAAAATCCACTTTGAAGTGAAATGTAAACTGGTTATATTAAGTCAAGGAGGCGGAGAGTTTAACATTGAAGTCAAGCTCTCCCTGCCTCTGAACACCTCCTCCTGTTACTTACATTATGTTCCAGACTTCAGAAGATCTGGTTAATGATTTATCAGGGTGCAGGGCTGTAAATTACAGTTAAGAAGGCATTCTGAGACCAGGAAAGTTTAGGCCATGAAAGAAAGAAGAGCTGGAAGCTGTTCAGCTGCTTGACAACATACTTTTATTGGTTTATTAGCTATATTTCTGCTGACAGGTTCCCTTTAACGAGACTTCAATCATGAGTACTTTAATGCCAACAGTGTGTATAGTCACATAGTGTATACCTGTGCAGACCTCAGTCTCTAGATAATTTCTGGAATTACTGGAATCATCCTGCTGCATGAAAGAGCCATACCTGTTTTATAAAAAGGAATGCAGAAACACTGTAGTATCTATATTTTCTAAGGCTACAGAGATTCCCTGACATAATCCAAGGACTGTAATGGTGGGCAAATGAGCCATTTCTAAATATTAGCTTAAAGACAATAAATAGTTGTGCATTCTCTTATTGTTTGACTTTTGTAATATACCATTTATACTTGAGTATAAGCCTAGTTTTTCAGCACAAAAAAATGTGCTGAAAACCCAAAATCTACTTATACTCGAGTCAATAAAAATATATCAAAACTCACCTTTCCGGCTTTCCCTGCTGCTGGCTTTATAGTGGGGCAGGGGGCTGGCAGGCTATATATACTGGGGGGCAGGTGCTGGCTATACTCTATGGGGCAGGGTCCAGCAGGCTATATAATGGGGAGGCTGTGACGATGCATTTCCCACCCTCGGCTTATACTTGAGTCAATAGGTTTTCCCAGGTTATTGTGGTAAAATTAGGGGCCTCGGCTTATACTTGGGTCGGCTTATACTCGAGTATATACGGTAGTCAAAACCCGTTTTACTGCTTAGTGCCCATCCAGCCAAACTGTATTCATGGTTTTCTCATAATTCATACTTTTCAGTTTTCTTTTTAGTAAACATCTTCCTAAAATTAACTTTTTTTTTTCTAGAGTGGACACCTTACCCTGGAAGACTACCAGATATGGAGTGTAAAAAGTGCACTTGCCAATGAATTTCTAAATCTTCTATTCCAGGTAAGAATTTTAATCACTTAATAAACCTAGGGGATAATCCTATTTTTTTCACAACAATGAAAAAAAAAACATTACATTATGGATTAATTTTTTTTAAAACTGTATTTATTGAATAATTTTCATTTTTATGAAAAAAACAAAACAACTAAACAGAACCCCAACATAGTGTCATCAATACAAATGTTGGGTCTAGGACCCGTGGGAAAGAGGGGGAGGGAAAGAAAAAGGAGGGTGGGGGTTCATCAGATCGTTGGGATTTATTTAGTTGCAATTGACAGCTTTGGTTCTCTCCAGCCAGTAGTGAGGTCCTCATTCAGCTTAAAGGTCCAGATCCATAAAGTATAGGCGGGAAAATTGACGCCTTTACAAGATCGTAAAATCCAATTCTGGGGGGAGCGGATGGTGGTGGGGAGGGAAACAATATAATTAAGACAAAATGAAATCATCATCTCATCCTTGGGGGTTATGCATCCCCCAACCCCAGCCCAAGCATGTTGTATAATAAAATGTTACTACTTTCATTTACTAGTTTCCACCACTACCACTATTCCTGGTCCAGTCTAGTCAATATCCACAGGGGCAACCCCCACAAGCTGTCGTTCCTGGTACCACACTGTGTTCACATAGCAGTTTCTGATGGTAGATTAATTGTTAAGCATTACCTTTCAATTTTTATCTACCTTCAATATGGAGATTTCTAGCTAGTCTGTTTCAAATATATTACATAGTTTGGGCAGAAATTGCTGACGAGATGGGACATAAGGGACAGTCCATTTCGAAAGCATCTTTTTATATGGTGCTGTAAAAATAATAAACCTTTTATACTTGGCTCCACCAATGCTCCTGAATAACCTCTGTAGAGATCAGCTTTGGGTTTCTTTTCACTGGAGCTAAGTGAACTTGGTATACGGCATATTAGGCAATGAAAGGAGTGGGGACAGGAGTTGATCAATATGTTGGTATGTTTTAATGGCATAAATTTTTTCAATAATTTTTTCAACTTGAATAAAAAAACCAATGTAAATAATTGGTGCGTTCTTTTTGTGACTGAAATAATCACAATAGCAATGACTGCGAATATGTACAGGCAGTCCATGGGTTACGTATGAGATATTTTCAGTAGGTTTGTTCTTAAGTGGAATTTGTATGTAAATCGAAACTGTATATTTTATAATTGTAACCCCAGGCAAACATTTTTTGGTCTCTGTAACAATTGGATTTTAAAAAGGTTGGATTGTCATAAGAACCAGGATTAACAAAACTTAATTGCAGACACCTTTGATAATTGTTAGAGCCGTTTATTGTAACCTAAAGTACAGTAAATTGCCAACATCCAGGGGGCAGTTTGTAACTAGGGGTCGCCTGTAAGTAGGGTGTTCTTAAGTAGGGTTCTGCCTGTACAATAAACATGGTATCTTTTTTTTTTTTTTAATCTGGGTAGTCGCGTGACCCAGAATCCCTTTCACGGCAGTGGGGTGTTTTACAGTTTGGTAACACTTTTTTTTCTGATGTTTTACGTAGAATTCTTGTCTACTGCCAGTTACTGATTATATGTCATGTTCCTCCAAATAGGTAACGCATTAGCCTATTTGGGCTGTGCAAGCTATCCAGAGAGTTCACAATCCAATTTGACATCACTTAAAATTGCAAGACAAGATTATCACAGGTCCTATATGGCTAGCAGGATGTCATCTGTAAAGGACTTTGCCCCAGTCTACTCGTTTCACATGGGGATTCTTTGAATCTATATAATGCAAGTGGGAATCTAATAAAGTTTTGAATAGTAAAAGGAATAGTGGGCATCCCTGTCTTGTGCTTCTAAATTGGTACATGGGCAATGGGGATGTTTTTTTCCATTTAAGGCCAGGACAGTGGAAGCACGTCTCCAATGTTTCGTTTTTGTACGGTTATATATAGAAAGTGCTGGGATACCCTATCAAATTCTTAGGATATTTGATGGGAGTCTGTTGTCATTGGTGAGTTTTGACATAATGCCAATTTATTATAAAGTATCATTGCTATCCCATTGGGTAAAGGGGGACATTTCTTAAAGGGCATGGTAAAACATTTCAGTTACTTAATATAATGTATTAATAAAGTAATAGGTCAGCATAGTTGGGGCAGGGTGAATATTATTCTATGTAAGGAGATGTTTTTATTTTTGCCATTGCATGGGAGAACCAGTGCATTTGACCAAATATTAGTCACTTGAATAACCATATCCGCTTTGATCGTATAGACTTAAGCCCCTTCTACACTGGCGTTTTTCACGCGCGAGTTCTGCGCGTGCATTTGACGCGCAGAACTTGCATTGCACTCTGTCCCATTGTATTCAATGGGTCTTTCTTCATTAGCGTTGTTTTGCACGCGCGTGCTTGCGTTCGTTTGCACGCGCGTCAAAATCGCAGCATGCTCTATTTTTGCGAGTCACGCGCGTTTTTCACGCCCCATTCAAGTCTATGGAGATGCATCAAGAACGCATTGCACTCGCAATCATTGCAAGTGCAATGCGAGTGCAATGCGTTTTAAACGTAAGGGTTGCTAGGTGACCAGAATAACAGTATTTCCCCTGCTCGCGAACGATCATTTAATTAAAAAAACACAGTGAAGAACAGTGAAGAATAGAATAAAACCAGTGAACACAGTGAACACAGTGAACACAGGATCATTTAAGAGAAAAACACAGTGCAGAACACAGTGCAGAATAGATTACAGATGTTCGGCACATCTGCTTACTTGTCGGGAGATACGCGCGGAACGGTGCGGCCAAAATAGCATGTGAAGAACAATATATATGTGTGTGAAGAACAAATTGCAGATGTTTGAATACATCTGCAATGTGTTCTTCACACATATATATTGTTCTTCACATTCTATTTTGGCCGCACCGTTCCGCGCGTATCTCCCGACAAGTAAGCAGATGTGCCGAACATCTGTAATCTATTCTGCACTGTGTTCTGCACTGTGTTTTTCTCTTAAATGATCCTGTGGTCACTGTTTTCACTGTGTTCACTGGTTTTATTCTATTCTTCACTGTTCTTCACATCTGCTAACTTGTCGGGAGATAATATACACGGGGAACAGTGAAGAATAGATCGCAGATGTTTGCAACTTATCAGAAGACATTATTTTTCAATTAAATAACACATTTTAATCCCAAACCATGGTCCCTTTGAAAAATGCTCGAGTCTCCCATTGACTCGCGCGTGAAAAATGCGCCGAAAACGCAAAAAAAACGCTAACAACACGCGCGTGAAAAACGCAAAAACGCTAATTACTCCAAGGCAAAATGGAACAAAAACGCAGCCAAAAACGTCAGTTTTTCACGCATTGCACCCTGACGTGAAACGAAACGCTAGTGTGGAAGAGGCCTTACTGTTGACAACAGATTATTAAGATGTGTTCCCTCAAGTTAATAGTAATTTAAAAAAATGAAGTTGTCATGTTAAATGTCTGGCAGAGGAAGCCTAAATAAAGCTCTGTAGTTTTCCAAATACCATGACTGGGAGTAGATATGTTTTACTAGACACTTTCATTTCTGCCCGTCTGATTGTGATCTTATATACTGCATTATTGATGGATTGCCCCACCTTCTATTGCAGGCTATGGTAATCTGCCACATACAATGCTTTAGTGATTTAGCGATCTGTTTTGCGTGAAGGTTAATTAAGTTTTGAAGGGGTTTTCCAAAAAGTTTAATGACTTATTGGGTTGTTTGCCATGTTCAAGTAGTAAAGTTGCTGAATCCATATATAATCTCTGCTAAGTTTTCTTAAGTTAATTAGGAAATCACTATATTCTATATTCCAATAATTGAGGCCATGTGCTCAAGGTGAAAAGAGAACCTGTCACATTTTTAAATAACTAATTGCATATTAGCTTCTATTTGAATGACCCATATAAATATGAATTGGGATTATTCCTGAAATACTTAATGTATAAATGACAAGTTAAGCTTAAAGGACATCTATCACCAGGATGAAGGATTGTAAAACTAGAACACTCACATACTGGTGTGTGCTCCCTTTGGCAGGATCCACTCTTCCTTAATCTTTCTAGGCCCTTGTTTTTAAGACAAAAAGGCTTTAAAATTATGCAAATGAGCTTGAGGGGCTCAAGGTTGCATGGGTG
This sequence comes from Engystomops pustulosus, assembly GCF_040894005.1. Classification (NCBI taxonomy): domain Eukaryota; kingdom Metazoa; phylum Chordata; class Amphibia; order Anura; family Leptodactylidae; genus Engystomops; species Engystomops pustulosus. Next base: position 129,690,101 of record NC_092412.1, on the reverse strand, counting down.
TCAATTGAGCCTTGAGCCCCTCAAACTCATTTGCGTAATTTTTAAAAACTTTTTTTTTTTAAACCAGGACATAAGCTTAAAGAAGAGCAGATCCTGCCTGAGGGGGCACATACCAGTAGGTTAGTGTTCTTGGTTTACAACCCTTCATACTGGTGGTAGATGTTCTGTTCTATATAACCTGTTTCTATATTATGCTGCCTACAGACTGCATATACATTATGCCAAGTATCCTTCATTATATAGAAAATTTAATATTTGCATATGATGAAAGCTCTTATTCATGTCGTTGAACTTGTGCCAGTGCCAGGCATTAAATCCTATCACCCTTACAGTCTTGAAAACAGGTAAACTTTATGCTGTTATGTAAAGCAGCCACATGAAATAGCAGCTGTGTTTTGGTCATTGGTTAATCGGTCATCTCATTATATCCTACTGAAAAGTTCTAAAGCCAGAGACCGTCTGAAATAAGAGCCCAAGTCGATCAGTCGCGCACCCTTTGTCATTTCAATTAAACAAATGACAGAAAACAAGATCGAATTAGTAGAGTAAGTGGTGAAAATTGCCCTTTTTGGTCCACACTTATTATATTCTATTCAATTATCTTTTTAACTATGCAAAATTCTTTCAGGGAGATTGAGAAACCAGACAACTTTCTGACATTAATATTATTTAAGATCTTGGTGCTATGACAGATAGTTAGGGTTTTTAGTTTCTTCCTTTAAAGATGCACCTTCCCATCCATTCAACTTGGCTCCATATTAAATGCCTTATCTTCATATTGCTGAGGTTAGGGACTCTGCATATAGCCTTCCACTCTCAAAGTATAGAACTACTCCACCATAGCGAGTGTACTACCACAAAAAAAGGTGTTACAACGTTCTTTAATAAAACCAAAAATATATAAACTTTAGTCAATATATAAAACAGCTCACAAATGTATCATCGTATAATGATCAATGTAACAGAGGATATCCAAAAATAGGTCCGATCGGACAAAAGCACTCAAATGCGTTACAGGGTATGTTGCTCTGTTCCTCAAAGGGCACATCCACAAAATAGTATAGCCTCCAAAAAATTCACAGTAAGGGTGAATATGAGACATGCGCCTGAACACTGAGCTTGTAAGTAAAAGACTAGTGTCTTACCCATTTCCTGCAGTCTGAGGTTGCCTCCCGGACTCCCCAACGCGCGTTTCACCCAAAGCTTCTTTAGGGCTAAACGTGTGTTGTGGAGTCCGGGAGGCAACTGCAGGAAATGGGTAAGACACTAGTCTTTTACTTACTTACCCCGTAATGCATTTGAGTGCTTTTGGCTCCATATTAGTTTAGCTCAAAGTTCTTGGCATTTTCTTCTTGCAGAATGCATGCATGCCTCTAGGAAGGAACAAACAACTATTATGTGTAGTATTTTCTGTTGTTGAAATGTTCCTGTGGGAAATGTTTTTTATTGGCCATATTACATAATGCTGTAGCATTGGTTATAAAAACACTCTTAACTTCCTTGAGGTGGTTACTTTTGTATATCGTTAACAAAACACCAGTGTTGTATTGACAGACATAGTAGGGCAAATTTATCAAACTTTTTTTTTTTTTGGCACAAATTTAGCACATATTTTTTGAAAAAAAAGTCTTGAGTTACCTATCACATTTGTCTCCATGACCTAGCTCTATGTTTCAAAACGGTCTTGTTACTTTCTCCAGTAATAACTTTAGAAAAGTTACCGAGGTGGTTTCAAGATTAGTTTTTTCCCATAACATGTTATACTTCAGGTTAGTAGTAGTTTTTGGTTGATATGTTTTGCATATATTTATAAAAAAATTGGGAATCTCTTTAATAGAGATAAAAAACATATCTAAGGAATGATGAGGTTTTTACCATTAAAGCCAGGTTTCACAACCTTAAATCTTTGTGAAAAAACCTTACGTAACTCCATTTACAATCCATTTGTCTTTTAGCATTTTTTTTTTAGAAGAAACGCTGGGGAGATGCACACATATTGGATTTTTTTATACAAAAAAAAAAGCACACAATGACATCTTCTATATATTCAAAGATGATAGAAGTATTGAGAGTGAATTGTGGTGTTAACTCTTTCATGACCAAGCAGCGTTGGTAGCTGAATATTAAGGTCAGATTTTCTGTTCTCCTCTTCATATCTTTGGAAAAACTTTTCTTATCAACATTTTTACATGAAATGTGAGACTTTAATTCATGATGGGATATTATTTATTAATTGTTTTTTATTTATAGAACAAGCAGACAATAAACTAAAAACAATAAAAAATAGACTTTTATGATATTCACCCAACATAAATGTACACGGTCATGAAAGGGTGTATGGAGAGGGTTCAAGGTCATTATACAGCTGACACCGGCTGGAAACTACCACGGTCGATCGCGGCAATTAACCTGTTAGTTGCTGTGGTCAAACCCGGCTGCTGACAGTTTTTGCTTAAAATTACAGTAGAATTAGAATGTTACCGTAATTTTGACCTTATATCTTTTAAATTATGGCACCTTCAAAAACAGTTCTGCTGTTATTTTAAAGAGTAGAATCTCCCCTTAAATATCCACTTTTAAAGTTCTAGTCGGGAGTATGAAACTGTATATAAAATCTCATTTTTTTTGCACCTTGTACAGTAGATATATATGCTTCTATCACAGTTCAGTGGGCCACTGTCATGTTGACTAACCCTCTACACACAGTTGTTGCAGTTAGTCATCCAAAGGTAAAAGAATGCATAATCGGTTTTACTTGGTTTTGTTTGTTCTTATTTTATGTATGCATTGAGTTCCTACAAAATTCTTTATGGTCATCTGTACTTGGATTTCTCTTGAGGCTGTATAATTGACTCATCACAATAAATAAGAGATTCTACAGCTACCCAGAGAAACCTTAGTGATGCCTGCAGAAGATGAATCCTAGCACCCTGTTCTGGCAGATGCTTAGCGTTATAAGCAGTACCGGGCTGTACTCTAAAAAGTGGGGACCGTTACAGAGCAAAGCATGGGGCATGGGATGTAAAATGTGCAGCATTCTAAGTCTTTCACTTATGCTTTCCTGAAACTCTAAATATCATGTTGAACTTAATGCAAAATGACATTTTCCTCCAGGGCTTCAGAGAACACACACTTGACAGTGAAAAGTCACTTTGAAAGGTCTTTAAACAGCATTTTCTATGATTTGTAACCTTGAATTATGCTAGCTCTCAAATCTTCTCCAATATGCAGAGATGGGGCTATGTGTCTGTGTATATTTGGTGTGCACATGAAATAGGCTCAGCTGCAATAGCAGCTAGCAGAGGAAGCTGTAGCTCTTTTAATGATGTATTCCAGGAATATGAATGTTTGATACTAAAACCCATAATACTATAAATATATGAATACCGTAAAACTCAATGTCATTAATCACAAAATTGAGCTTAAATTGTTTGCTTTTTTTGATTAACAAAATTTTATGGGCTTTGTAAAGTAGGCAGTTTTTTCCAAGATGACCGCCACTGGAAACGACATTTCCTATGAGCCTTCAGTTCTCAGTAACAGCTCCTCCCTCTCATGCTCTGCTGTCCTGCTCTGTTACCATAGTAATGTGTGTAACTGCCATCACTACACATTGCTCCACTGAGATGGCATCTCACCACAACACTGACCATACTTGGATGTGTTACATACTTTACTGGAGTGTAAAGTATGTACCGTTGTGTGGTACATTTTCCGCTATATCATTATTTTTGCCTCCATGTACATCATCTTTATCCAGTCTCCTCCATGTTTAACCACATTGTGACCTATGGTCATTGGTGCCTGAATGTTCAGGTCAATTCTTGACGTTCTGCTATGTGCTTCTTTAAATAATGAGCTCTCTGGTTTTTTTGTTTTTTTTTGTTATTTGGACATATGGGAGATTTTTCTTTTTCTGTGAGATGAATTCCATTTAATTAACAAGATTTTATTAACTCTTTCTTGGTGGTGGCAAAAAAAAAAATCATTAATTCTGGTTTAGGCTTTTTTTTTTTTAATATGTTATCTTTATTGTATGGGTCACCATGATTATGGCAATGCCCATTTATATAGCTTTTTATGGTGGTTTTGCAGAAAATAGAACACATTTTGTGAGAAATTCACTTTTGCATCACCATGTATTAATGAGCATAAACTTTTTCTTTTTTTGTTTACACAGCTGTTTTAGAGCTTGTATTTTGTGGGACAAGCTGTACTTTTTTTAGATCATGTCGGTCTAAATGGTACTTTTTGATCACTTTTATCCTGTTTTTATGAGGTGAAAATATAATAATTTTTGTGCTTTTTTCAAGGCATTCACTGTACGGGTTCACAGACAATTTTATTTTATTTTACGGGTTGTTACAGACCTGGTGATACTCCAATATTTAATGTTTTTTTGGTGAGTTTCACTTTTTATGTTGCATTTTATTCTTATATGAAATGGAGCATCGGGGCTTTTATTCTTATTTTATACTCATTTTTTTTTAATTGCACTTTTTAAAAACCTTTTTTAACGGTTTTATTTTTTCCCAGAGTGGGACATGAGCAAGTGATTATTTGATAACTTGTTCAGTGTAATATACTGCAATAATATACTGCATTACTAATGTATTACAGCATATTCACTGTAATGAATAATGAAAAAAAAATTACAAGTGTGTTTTTTTAATGTAGGATTTAATGTTTTCTTATTACATATTGTAAATAATGATGTTATGATGCAAACACGATGGGGGTTCCACCTAATACCATTAGTGGGAATTGAGCTATGCTCCATTATTGTCTTATCCAAGTGCATCTCTGGCTGTTCAGTAGACTTGGGTAGAGCCATCACTTGAAAAATTGTCTTACCAAACCTCAATTCCCTCAATATCCCCAGCAATCAGACTAACTCAACGTAGTCTATTAAATTGGCGAGAAAATCCCCTTTTAAGTTCCTGTTCTACCATCAAAGTACTTAGCCAATGCCCAAACATCTGCAGGAATCCTGTAGACAGCAGTTATGATAAGCTCCCTGAGAATCTGTTTAAAAAAAGTACTTGCTTTTCCGACCAGGTGGGTGAGGTTTTAATGTAATAATGGCACTATAGATGGATATAGATAGATATAGAAAGATATATATATATATACGATGAAAAGGCAGCACACAGAAAAAAATTAAAGTGAAAAAGGGTGGCTCATGTTTGTAAGAGCCGAAACGTCGCCTATTATGGATTAAAAAACCACCCTTTTTCACTTTAATATTTTTGTGTGCTGCCTTTTCATCGTTTATTATTTGGAGGATCTTTTGCCTGGTTCTATGAACAGCTTTGCACATTGTTACAATTTTTTGATTTCATCTGGATACTAGCTGTGCTGCTAGGACTTTACTTTTGTATAGATATATATAGAGATATAGATAGAGAGAGGTGTGTGTGTGTGTGTGTGTATATATGTGTATATATGTATATATATATATGTATATATGTATATGTATATGTATATGTATATATGTATATCATAATGTGGACAGTATTACTTTATCTATTTTTCTATTTTTTTTTTTTTAGGTTTGCCATATAGTTCTGGGTTTAAGACCAGCCACTCCAGAAGAAGAAGGACAGATCATTAGGTACTGTAGTTCATACTTTTTGTATGGATTATAACAACCAGTATTTTATAGCCAAAAAAAATTTTCAAATATTTTTTTAAATTCTGCAGGGGGTGGTTGGAAAGAGAAAGTCGACATGGCCTTCAAGTTGGGCACAATTGGTTTCTTATATCTATGCAGTGGTGGCAGCAGTGGAAGGAATATGTCAAATATGTAAGTAACTATTGTTTGGTTACCTGATAAAATATAACAGTTAGTTTGTGATGGGAAAGCACTTACGGAAATTATAAAGCATGCAAAGTCGGTTCTAAAATTAAGATTCATATATGAATGAAAGCCAAATGACTAATATATAGTGTGTAATCCCAATCAGAATGACTTTTTACTTGTCCGTTTAAATTATTTGGACACTATTCCCTTAATAAAATACTTGATGCATGTTCTTGCACTATTGCATGTCTTTCCGATTTTGTGATGTTAAGTACATTTTTAACTAGTGATATACATTACACTGAAAATGAACTCCACAAATGAATCTCTCTCATTGCATAATAAATGAGCATCTTGTAGTACTTACAGGAAACCTACCACTTCAAAATGGTCATTCAGACCTAAACATACCTTTGCCTTTGGGTATGTAAGCTGATGCTAGAGGTGGTCTTGTTAAGGCGGATAAATCTGCAGTTTCACCCAAAAATCTTAATTTCGCACGGCCATCCGCTTTGTATGGCGGCCCTGCGAAATTAAGATACAGTGCGCATGCGCCAGTGCTTTCCGAGAGCTTGGTGACTTCACCGGCTCTCGGGAGGGAGGGTGGAGGGAGCAGTTTCACACATGCAAGGCGCATGCATTCTTATGATCGCGACCAAGCGCCGAGCGTCATGTGTCAGGGGCACAGGTGCGCTGAATAGGGTAATTTGATTAGTATAAACATAGATTTTTTTTTCGCAAAACTGCAGATTTATATGCCTTAACAAGACCACCTCCAGCATCAGCTTACATACCCCAAGGTAAATGTATGTTTAGGTCAGAATGACCATTTTGAAGTGGTAAGTTTCCTTTAGAGGAAACCTACCACTACCGATCTACCTATTAAGGTTGATGCGGTGGTGCAAGCATCTAACGTACGTAAGGATAGCCCTTTTTAGGGCTATCTTTTCTTATCTTTAAGCAGAGTAATATGCAAATTTTCTAAAGAGGCTACTGTGGAGTGGAGTAGCCGGAGCTGAGGCTACGCTGCGTGGCTACTCCACACCCCAGTAGCCTCTTTGATCCTCCTACCAGACATCTTCTACAAGGAGCTGCGTGCACTCGTCCACAAAGCCTGAGTTCTGCGAATGTACAGAACACAGGCCAGCTGCTGCGTGATCTCGGCTCCATGTGCAGAACTCCGGCTTCAGGGACCAGTGCACGCAGCTCCTTGTGGCTGTGCCCTGAAGGTGTCTGGGAAGGAGGATCAAATAGGCTACTGGGGCATGGGGTTGCTGTGCGGCGTAGCTTCAGCTCTGGCTTCTCCACTCCCCAGTACCCTCTTTAGAAAATGTGCATATTACCCTGATTAAAGATTAGAAAAGATTGATGGGAGTAAAGGATTAGCCCTAAAAAGGGCTATCCTTACATTAATAGGTAGATCTGTAGTATTGGGTTTCCTTTAATTAAAATGGTAAATAATGAGACCTAATGAGAGGAATGATGTTTCCTATGCAATGGGCAAGTGAAAATGTGTTGTGATGGATTGGTTTAACAGTTTTTCTTTCTGCTGTAATTGGTTTGAAATGTGCAACATCACCAGCCCCCCAGTATTAGACTATCTAATACTGAGCAACATGAAACATAAAGGATACTCTTAAAATGCTTCTTTTCTGGTCACATGAAGGTAACAAGAATGCAAGTACTATATGTGTGTAAACTGGAGCTTGAAAAAAAAAAAAAACCTACCATCAAAAACAAGTGTGGATAAACCAGGGACACTCATAGATCCAGACACAATGACTGTAGTAGAGTTCTTATATTTGTTATCCATGGCCTCCTTCCTTCTTAAATCAACTTAAAATTATGCTAATGAGTCTGAGGGGCTCTTGGGGGTTGTTTCCACCATGATGTCTTTTCACTCGTTTTTACAATGAGTAGAACATGTCTCACACTGCCCCTGCTCTGCTCATTGTAACAACCATTGAAAAGACATCACCGAGCGGCTCTGAAAACACCCACCTGAGCTGCTCAGAATCATTAGCATCATTTTAAAAGTTGATTTTAGAAGTAAAGGAGGTCATGGATAAGGAAGACGATTAAGAAGATTACCACAGTCACTGTAGGTGCCACTAGTTTATCATGTTTGATAGTAGCTGCTTGATGGTAAATTTTCTTTAAGCACCTGATGCACTGCTATTCAACTTAAATCTCCTATTGAGGGAGGTCCAGGCAGAAATAACCATGGTTCTTGTATTTAGGATATGACCTTGTTGCCCCAATAATCTATGGGTTAAAATTGGAATTTCTCAGAAATGGTGCACGCAATATAAATGAGGGCAGTTTTGAAATTGTAGTGCGTTTCTCCATAACGTGCTGTAAACTGAAAATAGTACTAAAAGGAGATTTAAGACTCCCTTTAAGCCTATCCCCTCAGGCTTCTGCTTACAAAACATAGAAATGTCCTTTACTAAATAGATTTTTTTTCTTGACATTGTATTAAAGAAAAACATCCAATATTAATGTAATCTTATAGCAATAAGTATGTGAGCCACATTAAGGTTCTTGTAGGAAAACATGGAGAAAAAGACCATTAGACTACCCTCTGATTACAAGAGTGAGGGTCCTTTGTATCCCCCCATCTGGTACTGCTGTTGTAGCTGCTCATTTCATTCACTACTTAACTGTTGGACAATACTATGCAATAACACCCAGAGGATATTTTCAATTACTTAAAATACCCCTTTAATAAAGTGAAGCACTGCAGACATTTTATTAAACATGAATTTTTAAGTTGAAAATGTAGATATGGATCATGGAAAGGTTGCTTTATTAGTACTTTGAAATGGTATCATGTGGTAAACATTTAATGTCATTAATGTATTATATGGCTATCAAATCCTTATCTTCTGACATGAAAATGTGCAAAGGCAGCAGACAGAATCTTAAATGCTGCCAGAAGCGCATTTAAAAAGACATTATAAAGCACAGACAGGATCCTTGGCACCATAGGTTTAGAAGCAATGGTTTAATGTAACATCTGTTTCAATAGGAACTGTATGATATACTTTACCCTAAAGTCATGATCATTGGTGTCATCAATGTTATAACATTGGAGTGTGCTGCTTCTGCCTGACTTTATTGTACAAAGGGAAAGTTAAAAAAAAAACAAAAAAAAAAACAGCAGAGAGGGGGAGCTATCATATCTTAAATGGATATCCAAATTTCTTAGTGTTAATAAGTTCACAATACAAAATTTCTGCCACCCCCTATTCCCTTTAACTTCTTTTAAACAAGGTTTTGTCCTTAAATTTGTATAGTAAAAAATGGCAATGGGAAATGGAGAAAGTTGCTTTTTAGTTACTTACGACTTAAAAGCAGTTTGCCCATGAAAGTTGTATCCCCTAGTAATGTTTACACAGTAAATATAATATTTAATCCCTTACTTTGCAATCTTACTCATTTTTACAGCTGTTTTTGGTCCTATAACTGTGTCGGGTCAGTGTAAAATTCCAGTGTGTGGGAGAGTCCCAGAGTGTTTCTCTAAGCAGAAACGGCATTCCTCTGTACTATGAAATGCAGTGTGCTGACAATGTGTTTAGATTATTAGGGTCCAGGGTTTTGCTGCTCTTCACATTTAACCTACTAGTATCTGACAAATAGAAAAAGAGAGAGACAGATGAGAGTCATGAGATGACTTAGATGACTCAGTCTCATATACACGCTGCTGTTGGTCAGGAAGTGCCTCTGTCTGTAGTGCTCTTTGCCTCCTGTCCCTCCCCCCTACAGTACAAGACAAGCTATTTATGCCAGAGCAATCTGACAGACCATAGTCAGGAGTTTATGGTCATATCCAGGGACATCCAAAATATAAAGACCAGGAAACCAGTTGAAATTTATCTGTGAAATGCTGTATTTTTGTTAATAACATTGAATTAGAGAATGTTTTTTTTGTTATCCTGAATATATTTTAAGATTTTTTTTCTTCGTTGTCTCGTAGGAGTTGTAAATGACAGCATGTACAAGACAAGAATTTTGAATTTGTCCTATTATATTTTTATAATATTCTTAAAGTGCCTCTAAAGATGTACAGATAGTCCCTGGGTTAGAAATTAGATTCTGTAGGTTTGTTTTTAAGTTGGAAAAGCTATACTGTGTAATGGTAACTCAAAAAACCTTTCTTTTTGTTCCTTTGACAATTGGATTTCCAGAAATGTGGGTTGTCAAGTAAATAAAGCTTCACTATATAGACTCATTTCAAAACTTTTAGAGCTGACCATTGTCATAGTAGGCAGAGAGGTCCGTCTTTAAGGCTCCATGCACACGAGGTGTGAACACTCCTAACCCCTCCCCTTTCCACTGAAAGCAGAGCTGCGCCGTAATAAGGGCAACATATATGACATGGTACACAGCGTGGTCACAGTGTGTTGAGATGGCGTGTGCTCACCACACCGTACCCCGGTGGCCGTTGATGCAGCCTGGTAATCTGTGATTATTTTGGCAGCGCTGTGAAATCTGTTGCCGCTTTTTAAATAAAGGAATTATTATTATACTATCATTGCTCTTCCAGCACCCTAGCTCCTTTACTTTGTGAGTTTGCCTACAGCGTTGGTCACATGTATAATGTGTGATTTAATGCAGTCAATTACTAGTTTAAGTAATCGGCCCCATTTCCCCATTAATTATTGCATCAATTATTATGTAAATACATTCAAATGTAATAATGTGAAACTACATATCTATCCCAAATAAGTGTTTGGGAGCACATTTTTGTTATTAACTATGTTTTGTGTCATTCATGTGTTATTTCTATTTGTAGTTTGTAAGAAAATAGCTGAATGAAATTGGTAACCTTGTGTTTTGTCTGATCTCAGATGACCCCTGTAATGATACTGAATTATTATGCCTTTTTTTCTATCTACATTATGTAATGCTAAACACTTGCACTAGCAGATCAGAATCTTAAAAATGTGTTTTATTTCCCACCCTGTTCTTCAAGTTTGCTGCCTAGACCTCTTGAGATGTATTATTTCTATAGTACATTATACTTTCTTAATAATCCACTTTTAGTAAAGATTTTTTGTTTTCCAACAGCCTTTTGCTTAGAGGTATTCCAACTTCTTCCCAAGAGTAACAGTATTTATAATTATAATTTTGGTATAAATGGTATCTTCTACAGTATAACTTGTTACTGGGAGCTTCCTGGCATACACTCATTATATCCTTGCACATTGTGTACTCAATGTAGCACTGATTTCAGTTGTTAGTTTATATCTGCTTTTAAGAAAATCTACAATTAAAATCAAACCCCTTCTCGTAGATCCAGTTACTGTGACTATGATAATGTTCCTATGTTTATTATCCATGGCCTCCTTCCTTATAAAATCAACTTTTAAAATTATTATAATGAAATGCTCTACAAGTGTTACAAGAGCCCCTCAGTGCTCCAACTATGATGGTTGTTACTCCCCACTGCTGTAATCTCATGCAGTATTAAGTTTTAGCACCCAGTGAAGAGGGAAAATGCTCTGTCTAGTGTAACAGCCTATAAAGCTACAGCACCAAGGGGCACCTTCTCCTTAGCATAATTTTTAAACTTCATTTTTGAAGGAGGAGGAGGATAACAAATATAAGAAGATTACTACAGTCACGTTCCTGGATCAATGAGTAAATGTCCCTGGATCGGTTGATTCATGCTTGGTTGTGATGGTAGATTATCTTTAAGAGGAACAGCAGCACAGTTTCATATGAGTGAACCTGGTCAGCTTTTGTTACCTGCACAGCCTGAGGCTAGCAGAGTCATGTGGTTACCTTACAAATGACTGTGAGGTCATTGTGCCTGTGCTATATTATGAAAAGTAGGCATAGGGAGAGAGTTACATTTTTGAATACCATATATGTAATACCAATTGATTCTATAATAATTGAATAAACACTAATGAATGTATTCCACTTTTTAACTTATTTATTTTATCAATTGTTTTAGGAGTTAAAACCTGTTGTTATTGAACCTTCTCCATCGTTAAATGGTAGCCGATACTCGCTTGGGGCATCCTCTTTGGATCAAAGGGAAGATGACAGGACAGGCACTAATATGCATAGCACTACAGAAGAAAAATCTTCTGATAACATATCTTCTGCATCGGAAGCTTCAGAATCAACAACCAGCAGTAAGGATAACGGCTGTTTCCAAGCAGTGCTTTTATGTCTGGTTCTATCTGAGGTGAAGCCTATAGGGAAATGTTTTCCATTACACAAGATAGTAGAAAGATGGCTGAAAATCGAATAAGGTGTCTATAGATTTTTGTTGTTTGTGATCATAGGTCCCCGAAGTTTTAATCCATTTGCTTAGAGAGAACAGTAATGCTTTAATTTCCTCTTGATCACAGAAACCTGCAATGCAGTCAGCAACTTGGGGGAACTTAGAAGCAGTGAACATATAAGAATGCTCCATCTACAAGCATAGCAGAGCAGCCTTAATCACATTTGATTAGTGAGCTATGTATCTATAAACTGAAATCAACACGGTCAAGCCTCATCGACTGTATTGATGACCATGGTAGTTCTATCTACAGCACAGAGCATTTTTGTTTGGCAATTTATTGGATTTATTTGACAATACAAGAACACAACGTTATTCTGCAATTTTCTAAGCAAATGTTACACAAGTTTGTGGCCGTACATACATCCTCCATAGACTGCAATGGCCGCATAGCGTCAGGGCCGGTTCTAGACAAAGTGGGGCCCTGGGCAAAACTAAAAGTGGGGCCCCAAAATAAAACTATTTTATGACCAGTCACAGTCAGCAAGAGGCTCCTTTAGTATGGTAAAACAAACTGTAATATGGGAGAATTTTATAGGAGATAGATAGATGATAGGGAGATTTATGGGCAGCATGGTGGCTCTGTGATTAGCACTACAGCCTTGCAGTGCTGGTCAACATCTGCAAAGATTTTGTATGTTCTCTCTGTGTCTGCGTGGGTTTCCTCCGGGTCCTCCGGTTTCCTCCCACACTCCAAAAAATTTGAGGAGGGGGACAGATATTTTCTGAAAGCAGACACTTGCCCCATTTTCAAAATTGCATCAAAGATTTTATAGACATAGGCGCCTTCATGCAATTTTGATTCAAATTGAAACATTTTATTAAAAATACTTAAAATTTGACTTTGATGGCAAAAAATTTGATCCAAACAGAAAATATTTACCTTCACATCTCCTAAATGTAATACATGGACATTTGTAGAGTTCACAAATGTGCCCTATTGATATGTTCACATGAATAAATCCACATAATATCACTAAAACTGTAATAACTAGATATCTGCTTTTCAGCTAGACATTTTTAGACAGTCACAACCTGCAAAATATATATATAAAACAGAATAAAAAGTAAAGGCGCCATAAAACCTATAGAATTTTGAAAGCAGACAACCAGGCGATGCATTTGGCAATTAACATTCAAAATGTCCTCTAAAATATGTACAAATCCAGAATACTCTACTTTCCTAAAAAAGTAAGATGTGAGGAGATCATACAGACCCCACATGTGTATATTCACCAAAACATGCAGCAAAGGGAACTGCAGAAAATTCACACAGATCTATCATTGTCTGTTCCTTACACAATGGTAACCCAAATACATAACTATATATCCATAAACCCCTCTAATGAGATAATAAAAGTCACGTTTAGATGTGCGCCATTGTATTAGCCGCACAATAACCCTCCGCGCTTCATAAGAATGAAAGTGAGAATGTCATAACATAGGTGTAAATAATGGAGGATGATGGGAAATAAAAACTTTATACCAGGACATGTGTGTGTTTTTGGTGTTACATATAACTTTATGGACATGTTCTGGTCACGGTGTAGTCACATTAGGCGAAGAGGATTGAATGTTCATCGTATCAGTCAATTTTCCCAACAAAAAATAACTATCACAAAATAAAAGGGAATAAGAGAGAATGGGTCACATTTATCACTTTTGTGCGCATAGGTGTAGTAGTTGTGCCTAAATTCTGGTGCACTGTTTTCCAGAATTATCACAAGCTTTTACAGAATTAGCACAACCATCTGTGATAAGTTAATTTCCTGCCTCTTATTAATCACTTTACTTTAACACAGTTTAGGCACAATTTTGGCACAGTTTCGGCGTAATGTTAGATTCATGCACTTGCATGTCATCCTGCTACAAGCTCCTCTCTGCTTCTCCCACAGCCCAGAATGAAGATAACACTCACAGCAGCACCCAGGTGTGTGACACCCTGCACCCAGTGACCTCCTCAGCAGGGGATTCTCCTGGAGGGGATCCCCCAGGGCTGGTCTCCTGCTGCACCCCTGTAATTCTGCACAGTATCCCCCTCAGATACACTGGTGATACTGTGCAGAATGACATGGGGGACACCTGTCAGTACTACCTGAGTGAAGTTGGCCCCCCCACCTTGTTCAAATCAAGCAAAATTGGTGTCAAACGTTTGTGCTACGTTTGTGCTGGTTTGTGCAGCAGAAATTTTCGTTTGTGCCGTTATCGTTTTTAAGATTTTAATGAAAGTTTCCAGAGGTCATCAGAGGTCAACCAGCCCCCCCCCACATCGCCCAAATGAAACAAAACTTGGACCGAACAATTCTGCTACATTTGTGCTGGTTTGTGCTGCTCAAATTTTTGTTTGTGCTGCTTTTGTTTTGAATATATGAACAAAAAATTAAAGTTCAAAAGTTCAAACAGCCCCCCCACTTTAACCGAATCAAACAAAACTGGTATCAAACGTTAGTGCTACGTTTGTGCTGGTTTGTGCAGCAAAAATTTTCATTTGTGCCGCTATCTTTTTTAATATATTCATACTTTTTTGCAAAGGTCATTAGAGTTCATTTCTTCCAAAGTACATTGTGTTTGCTAGCTCCCCCTGGTGATCAAATCAGGGAAGTGTCACTAAACGATTGATACATGTGGCCCAAAGTGTGTTCTTAGATTTGCATAGAGAAGGGTTAAAAACATGAATATTAGTTGATATTATCCCTTCTCAAAATGTAGTACTAGTAACATATAAAGTGAATATTTCCATTATCTGTGAGGTGCAGCAGCTCCTGTGTGCAGCTAATACTCCCTGCAGCCTGATGGCTAAGAATCTGGAGATGGGGGAGACACTTCAGGGGGCTGTATCTCTGGTTCTGTGACTCATAGAACCTCACTTCTTTTTTCCTATGAAAGAAGAGTCTCCTCTTTTATATGAATCTAAATTTGTGTTTCTAAAATGCAGAAAAACTGAGATATTAACTGTTAAACTGCCGTCGGTAGTGATATTTATATATAAAAATGGCACCTGATATTCTCACTTTAAACCTGAATATCTCTGGATCCATAGCACCTAGAAACAAAATTCAAGATTCATTTGAAAGAAGAGATTCTCCCCTTTCTCCCTGGGGGCCCTGGGCAATTGCCACCTTTGCCTACCCATAGCGCCGGCCCTGCATAGCGTGATACCACGATCTGTTCCATCTTTCCCCGTGTTCCGACCTGTATGCTGTGGATCTCTATGGAAGGGTCAACCCTCCTTTACATGGGGCCCGATGTACGCCCGCCCGGCTATGGTCCGGCAGGCATATGTTCGTGTGCATGCGGCCTTACACTGTTTGCTTGCTGTTACAGGGGCTGCCAAAAGAAGCTTTGTTTTCCTTGTCCCGTGCTGGAAAACTTATTTGCATATTTCCCAAAATCCCTTAGTGAAACATCATAGTCTCTGCATGCCTGCAAGGCAGCCTTGATTTGCAAAGCTCTTGCTTCCCTGCACTTTTTAACATCAGAATGGTTAGCAAATCAACCAGATTTTTAACCCCTTCCCATCAATGCCCTTTTCATTTTTGTGCTTCCATTTCTTGCTTTCTTTTTTTTTTTTCTGTGTACAAAGCTTTATAGGGGCTTCTTTTCTGTATATCAAATTGTACTTCCTATTGGCAGTATTTAATTTTCCATGTCATGTATTGGGAAGCTGTAAAAAAATTTCCCAATGCAATGAACTTGGGGGGGGAATTTTTCTCCATTTTCTTGTGAGCTCTCTTTTTGCATCTTTCACTGAGCACTCCAAATGACACTTCTCTACTCCTATTTTGGATCGGTGCAAATATAGGATACTAAATTTATATAGGTTTTAACAGTTTTTTTTTTCTCTAAATTGAAACCTTTTTTTTTTTTTTTTTTTTTTTTTAAATGTTTTGCTATATTCTGATGCGTATTGAGCTGTAGGAGTTGTTATTTTTTTTACATTTATATCGATACCATTTTTGGGCCTGTAAGATCTTTTGATCAGTTTTTATTTTAATTTGTATTACCTGGTGTGAATGTGGTCTGCCAGTCAGTGTCAACAGAATGCAGAAGTACTAGGGAAAACAAGCCCTTATAAAGCTCGATACAAGGAAAAATAGGTAATAAAGAAGTGGCACAAAAAATGGAAAAGTAAAAGGGTATATGCACGAAGCAGTTAATGTTCTGATATCTTGGAGTCTCTACCAGGGGCGAATTAAAGAGGTATTCTCGTCTGGGCATTCTCATTGTTTCATTAAACTGCCATATATAAACATATCTTCAATTAGATGTTGTTAAAAAAATGTTCCTGTGTGAAGATAATTTCTCATAAATGTAGTCATATAGTCCCTTAGAAACAAGACTGTGTCCTTGGATACAGCCACCTCTGCTGGAGGGATTTAACAAAGAAACAAAAGGTTTTTGTATATGAAATGTCTGGGAGTTACCACTGTGGTAATGAACGCTGAAGCCAGATGGTCAGGCAGAGCTCAATACTGCATGTCTGGCCATCGCTGCCAAAATGTGAGGTGGTCGTATCTGAGGAAGCTTTTTCGTTTCTAAGGGACAACATGGTAACATTTATAAGAAATTATCTTCACACAGAAACAGTTTTTTTAATTAACTTCCAATTGAATTAATGTTTACATAAGGAAAATGAATTTCAATTAAATGTAAATGCCCAGATGGGAATACCCCTTTAAGACGGCCGTGGGCTGTATGAATATTCTAGTCCCTACAAGTCTGGAGTTCACTTTCTATGTTTTGATACTAGAATCAATTCTTGGGGAATGGAGGATGTGTCCTTTCTGCCTGCTTTCAATCTGCAGTTTCAGGACCTTCGAGGACCTTCAAAGGTCCATTTAATAGCTCTTTTGTACATGCGTGTTGACAGCAGGAACAGGTGTATGAGGATTTAATGGGTTAAGCTCCTTCTCAGTATAAAATTTGGTTGATGGTTTGGGTGCCCATGGTACCCCTAGAAGGCTTGGGCCCCAATTTACTGTCCAAACCGCCTATATTATAATCCACTACTGATCTCTGCAAATGCAAAGACCTGAAATCTGGTCCAGCAAAATCTGTCCCCTTTACACAACTGTTCACATCTGGTATTGAAAGAAGATGTACAAAGAAGATAATAGGTGCACAAAGAAGACCAATTGTAGACCCCAATATCCTGAAGCTTATTTGTATATAAAAAAAAAAAAATTATTTTCCCTGACATAACAAAGAGCTCGGAACACCAAAAAGGAATTCCTTGACAGCTTATGAGGTGCTTTACACATCATAGTTTTTACTTGCTGGTGATTTCCAAGCTGTACATGTAGTAGATGAGTTGACGCTACCTTTTCTCTTTGCAATATAGTCAATGAAAAAGTCAGATAGGGTTAGGGGTCTAGAGCAAAGACGGCCCTGACTTTACATTGGTTTTATGTTGTTTTTTGTGGGGGCCTGTCGCCACATTTGTGTCACGTGCTACCGTTTTGTGGCACGGCTTCACAAGTCTTCATGAGACACAAATTTCTGCACTGAAATGGGTGTTCCGTTGCACAGTCGGACCTTGTGGCACATTTCTCATGCGAAGTCCGATGTTAAAGGTGTACTTAAAGTTGTGCACTTTGTAAGGGCAGTGCACAGGATGCCAGATTCATGAAGAACGTGCGCCAGAAATCCTGAATCTGGCGCACACTACGCAGGCAAACTGCACAAAGTTCAATTTGCACAGTTTTTAGTAAATGTGGGCCTTTGTCTCATTAAAATTTCAACAGTCCGTGTGGCCTTTTTTGGCATGTTCAAAAAATGAATTTGATCCTCGAATTGTAACATGTAGTAATTTTCTTTCTATTGCAGCTTTCCTATACTCCAGCACTCCAGGTGCAGACATGTGCTTTGCCCGCCAGCATAACACTTCAGATAACAATAACCAGTCTATGAGTGGTTCCAATGGTAGTATATTAATGCAGCTCAATCCACAGAAACCAGGAGCTATTGATAATCAGCCACTGGTAACGCATGAGAATGTAAAGGTGAGTTATATATTTAGCAGAAATTATCATTCTCTGTAAAACTGATCACTTTGTACATGCAGTCCTATTTGTGGGTAACAAAATTAACTAAGCGGAATGATCCAGAAAGTTGGCCTATTGATTAACTTCTATCTCTCTATATACATTGAGTAGTAATGCTCGCACTAGAAAGAGGATGGTTTTCTTTTCACTCCAAGAAATATACAAATCTGCTCTACATCATGCTCAATAGAGATCAGAGACATGGTTTGCTTTAATCTTGCCAAGTCTTCATGGAGAGTACTCACAGCTAAGCCCTCTCCTATAATGTATCGCTACTATATTACAGCCGACTCCTGCCTTTAACTGCTATTTAACTTGCATTTCCAGATTGGCACCTGCCCCTCATGTTATCGTAGGGCAACAATCTTGGAGACTCCAAGGCATTTTAAATTAGAATCCCTACTAAACCCTGCAGTAAAGACCCAGTAAAGTAGTAGGATTCAAACTAGGGTCTAAAAGTGTTAAAAAAAAATTTAAAATCACCCCCTTTCCATAAAACGCACATATAAATAAACTAAAGAACATAAGGCTGTGTACCTGATTTCAAATGTAAAAATAATTGTTCCAAACAG
Organism: Engystomops pustulosus; assembly: GCF_040894005.1. Taxonomy (NCBI): domain Eukaryota; kingdom Metazoa; phylum Chordata; class Amphibia; order Anura; family Leptodactylidae; genus Engystomops; species Engystomops pustulosus. The sequence goes on along the minus strand of NC_092412.1, from coordinate 129,671,381 downwards.
CAAACATCCTAATGAAAATGCATAGATGTGAAAATCATAATTTTCTCCTTTTGGCACCCATACAAATTTGAATAAAAGGGGGTGGAAATGGTCTGGATAAAAATGTCCACTTGCACAGGAAGAAGTTAAGATTTTCAGAATATCTTTCCGATTTTCAGAATATCAGAGTACAAAGTTTTTTTTTCCATGCAATGTTATTTCTTCATTACATTTTCTTAAAGCTATTTAGACAAAACACAACTTCATAATATTGTTATCTCCATGAATGCACTGACCCATACAATAAAGGACATATCCGTTGGTGCGCACAGTAGAAGCCATAAAGACGGAGCCCATAAGAACATGGCGCCAACTGTGCATTTTTCATTTGAAATGTATTTCTATCTCCCCAGAACATTGCACAGAATATTGAATGGTGCCAGTATGTAGTACATAATGTACTGCTGATAAGCCCTTAAAAGGCTTGGGAATTGATAAAATTAAAAAGTTAAGGCTTGGTTAGGAAGAATAAGTAAAATAATATGAAGCTCTAGCACATCCATGGGAATTTAGTAAAAACACTTTTTTTTTTTAAATTTCTTTCATGAAATATCCATCACATACAGGACGTAATACAGGCAATTGGAAACAAAGCATTAATTGACGCGTTTTGTTCAACCGGACTCAGTGATGATTATACATTGTGTCAACAAACACACAGAATTTAAAATGCCTACTAATAACCATAGTGGGTGGGCCACAGCACTTGAGACATGCCACATAACCTGTCTTACAATTTCCTATTTCCCAACACATGATTGGCCCATATATATAATATATATGCAATATATTCCAAATTAATATGGAAAAAGATATTAATGGTGATGTGTGTTAGGGATCTTTATCACTGAAAGAAATTACAGACACCTGTGCTAACTAGTTTGGCAGATGTGTCCATTTAAAGGCAAGACTACTTAAGAAGTCTGTCCCACATTATTAAGCAGCCTACATTTTCAGCCAAAATAGGAAAGAAAAGATGTCAGCTGCTGAGAAGCAACAAATTGTGGAGTGTTTAGGTAAAGGCATGACAATCACCTTTGCCAAAACACTTCATCGTGATCATGACACAATCAAGATGTATTTAGCTGATTCACAGCACACGTGTGTGTGTGCTAAGGGAAAATTTAGGACTCTTTCCAACAGCTAATTATGTCAGGTCAAAAGGGCAGCTGCAAAAATGCCTTGTCATAGCTGGAGACAAGTTCTTGAAGAAGAAGAACCCGGCATTCCGCAGCAAGATCATTTTCATGCATGATAATGCACCGTCTCATGCTGCAAATAACACATCTGCATCTCTGGCTGCTATGGGCATAAAAGGGGACAAACTTATGGTGTGGCCCCCATGCTCCTCTGACCTCAACCCCACTGAGAACCTCAGGAGCATCATTAAAAGGAGTGTCTATAATGGTGGAAGGCAGTTCACATCTAAGCAACAGCTCTCTGAGCGTATTCTGTCCTCATGCAAAACAATTGAAGCAGAAAACATCCAAAAACTGACAGATTCAATGGAGGAGAGAGTTCAGCAGCTCCTTTCTAACAAGGGTCCTATGTGCAAATGTAACCTAGAATACATTTTTGACTTGAAAACTGTATTATTTCAGTTTGTATTAACCGGCTAATGCTTATAATGTCACAAATGACCTTTTTTTAATAAAAATGAAAAGGTTAAAAAAAGGCATGATAATTTAGAACATGCATTTTGTGCTCCGAAATATCATCATACCGTAGCACTAAAATTATATAATTTCTACACTAAATTTCTACACTAAAATTATTAAATTTCTACAATTATGTTATATTAATGCATGTACCATATATACTAATCTCTCTTTCCTTCTGATGCATCCCAATGATCTCCGCGGCTCCTCTTCCTTCTTCTCATCCCTCATAGAAGAGAGGGCAGAGACGTGTCCATGCGCTCCACCCGTTGGCCCACACTAGTATGACATCAGCAGCAGCGACCGTGAATAATAGTGTGTGCCGGCAGGCAAAGTGCATGGACGCCGCTCTGCTACGAGGGGAAGAGAAGGAGGAAAAGAATCTGCAGCTCGCTGCAGGAAGCTTCATAAGGCGAGTACGTAGTTTTTTGTTTTTTTTTTTCCATACTGCGCAGGGCTGCAGAGAATTTCATTAATGGAGGTCTGCATGGTGTTTCATTAGGGGCACTGCAGAGCACTTAATTATTTGGGGGCTTCAGGGCATTTTATTAATAGGGGGGGCTGCGGGGCATTTTATTGATAATGGGGCTGCAGCAGGGCATTTTATTAATACGGGGGTTGCAGCAGGGCATTTCTTTACTAGGGAGGCTTCTGCAGGGCATTTCATTACTAGGGGGGGGTGCAGCAGGGCTTTATATTACCCGGGGAGGCTGTGACCAATGCAATTCCCACCCTACGCTAATACGATTTCCCAGTTATTTGTGGTAAAATTAGTGGTCTCGGCTTATACTCAGGTCAGCTTAGAGAATTTTCCTGCATACAACCCCATGGGGGGCGGGGGGGGGGGGGGGGGCTTGTCATAAAGAACAACATTGACCATTGACTCATTTCAATGGCATAATAAGAACTCTCCTAAGGGAAGATGAATTCAATAGTATTTTGGAAACTATAGTCTATATATTTTGATTGGTGCTAAGAATATTAATATTCTACTCGATATACAACAAGCAACTATATGTCCTGTGTTACTTCTGAAGTAAGGCTGTAAAATTAGATGAATTCTGTCTTACGCTTGTTGTATGTATTTATATTATTGATACTAACCTAGAGAATCTGTAATATTGATTTCTCTTTAAAGGGGTATTCCCATCTGGGCATTTACATTTAATTTTATTAATTTGCCATATGTAAATATTTCTTCAATTGGATGTTATTTAAAAAAAAAATGTTCCTGTGTGAAGATAATTTCTCATAAATGTCGCTATGCTGTCCCTTAGAAACTAGATAGCTTCCTTGAATACGACCGCCTCACACTTTGGCAGCAGTGGCCAGACTTTCAGTATTGAGCCCTGCCTGACCACCTTGCTTCAGTGATCATTACCACAGGATGGCTGTGGGAAATTCACTAAGTCCCAGACATTTCATATACAAACACCCTTTGTTTCTTTCTGCAATCCTTCCAGCAGAGGTGGACATATCCAAGGAGTCAGTCATTTTTCTAAGGCGCCATATTACTACATTTATGAGAAATTATCTTCACACAGGTAATTTTTTTAATGTGTGTATATATATACATTTAATGAATAATAAATTAATGAAATTGAGTGTGAATGCTGAGACGAGAATACCCCTTTAAGATAAGTTGAAAGAATTAATTGCAATTCTTGAAAGGGGATTAAGTTAAAAAATGGAAAAAATAAAAAAAATAATTTTAAATTGTAGTTATACACAGGATAGTGTATAACTAGTTGATCATGAGAATGCAACCCCCAGCTCATGATGGGGGTGGTGTGGCTAGAAGAGAGTGTGCCCTGCCAATCCATTGAATGTCTGTGGGAGCAGTGGAAGATAGCTGAGCTGAACATTCAATCATTCAGGTATTTCTGTCATTTTCCAATAAAATGAATGGAGCAGCAGGGCACATTCTTTGAATAATAGTAAAATAAAACTATTTAACTATGTAAAAAAAAAATTACTTTCGAGATGGATTAAAAACATTAGAATCACAAATGAAACAATGTATAAAAAATATTACATGACAAAATAATTATAGCCCTTCTGATATTGATGTGTTTTGTATTGCAGTTAAATAAGATATATATATACACATTCTAAAATTCTGATTTAAAGCGCTGACAAAGCAAAATGAATTTTAATAACCTTTTTTTTTTCTTTTACATTTTAAACCAGGACAGCAAAGGAAGTGATAATATTTTGAAAGCTTTATTTCAGGCAAAGCATTACCAACATGCTCATCTTATGTATTTGTCTTATTTCCTTCTAATAAAAGTGCAGTAGCCTGTCTTTCACATTCTACATTACTCAATAGACCAGGGAACCCTATCCTTATGGAGGTTGCAAGCCACTATAGTAAAGTAGAGGTTCCAATTCAGTCCCCAGCCTAGTTACATGGCTTTACCCTTTTGTTGGCTTCCATTATATGAATTTGACCTTAATGCAATTCTTTTATATCCATAACACCACTAGCACATGTAGTTTTTCATATCCAGCCCATGTGCAGAGACCGGTGGCAGCATGAGCTTTCAAGTAAATTGAGGAATTGCTTTTGGGTTCAGGTGATGTTTTGGCCCCATGCAGTTGCCACAAGGTTAAAACCCAGCTTGAAATTGCCTACCATTATTACAGCTGCTTTAGAGGCAATTACTGATACTAATTTGTTTTTTCCCATTTTAGAGTTATGACTTTGATTTAGCACCCCAACAAAGCATCAAGGGGACATCTCAACTGTGTCCAAAAATGTCAAACAAATACCATGTGGTAACATCAGACTTAGTGAGAAGAAGTTCTTTTTGTCATGTGCTGTTTCTGCCCTTTGTCTTTTTCTGGCTTTTTTGAACTTGATACAATGATCATGAAGAAAGCCTCCCCCTCCATGCATTTTTCGATATCAAATGCTCATCCAGGTCACATCTTCTGGGTGTGCATCTGCTACCCTGTTTTTCATAAGCAGAAAGGCAGTTAATCAGGACTATTATAAAATGTAATAGCATACATTTCAAGATGTATCTACCAGCCATCTGTGTTAAGCTGGTATTACAAATATAATTTGCATTCTCATGTTATGGTTATTGATTGATTGTCACGCATTGTCTGATTACTGTGGAAGTGAATAATAGGAAACATTAATTTGGTTTGTAATTTTTCTCTTCTTTCATTCTTTGAAGAAATACCCTAAAATCTCACTTTAAATTACAACCTACAGAATGCTTTTTAATATACTTCAAAATTACAACCTACAGAATGCTTTTTAATATACTTCAAAATCTGCAAACCAACTGCACCAGTATAAAAGACAACTATATGTATGTCACATTTTGTTTCCTAATATTTCTTGTAGGTACCCTCCTTAACACTGGAAGGAGGACGCTTGAAACAAACTCCATCGCTACTCCGTGGGAAAGATTATGAAATTGTTCCAGAGCCAGTGTGGAGAGCACTTTATCACTGGTATGGAGCTAACCTGTCCTTGCCTCGACCAGTAAGTATTAAAATTCATCTAGTAACTCTTGCTTAATGAGGATTGGCTATGGTTGTGTTTTTTTTTTAGTATATAGTGTAAATTAATTTTGTTGTACAATTTATAGTACATAGACACACTTGCTTATTTTTCTTTAACCCCTTCCCTCTCCATAGCCGGTAAGTCTGCTGAAAACCCATGCGTTTTTGCATGGTTACCATGTGTTTAGCTGGTTTGATTTGTTTTTCGTCATTTGTGGAAGTTTAACCCCTTCACGCTCCGCGGCGGATATATCCGCCACGGAGCGCAGTGACTTAGCGCTCAGTGGCGGATATATCCGCCACGGCGCTTATGCCGGCTCGGCTCTGGATCAGAGCCGAACCGGCATCGGGAAACACGGGGTGCCGGCTGTAACTAATAGCCGGCACCCCAGTGTAACACCCGCGATCGGAGTTGACTCCGATCGCGGGTGCTTAACCCGTTAGATGCCGCGGTCAGCGCGACCGCGGCATCTAACAAGTATCTGGGGGGTCTTTCCCCCACGATCGGCCCCCCCGAACCGTTTTCGGGGGGCGCCGATCGTTGCTATAGTAACTCTGGGGTCCGATCTGGACCCCAGAGTTACTAGCAAGAATTGCCAGTAAGATGGCGTCTGTGACGTCATCTTACTGGCAAAGTGCCAGCCTATGCAAGTGCATAGGCTGACACTGATAATACTCTGCAATACATGAGTATTGCAGAATATTATCATGAAGAAGCAATCAGAAGATTGCTTCTTCATGTCCCATGGTATAAAAGTGAAAAAGTAAAAAAAAAAAAGTTATTCAATAAAAAAAATAGTCATAAATCACTAAAAATGCCCCAAACCCCCAAAACATATAAAGAGACATATAACTCAAAAAAAAAGTCTAAATCATAACACAAACCCCACATATATAGTATCACCGCGTCCGTAACAACCCGTAGAATAAAAGTAAATCATTATTGAACCCCCACGATAAACGCCGTAAAAAAAAACTGTTATAAACCCTCCAAAAATTATGATTTTTACCTTTTCAATCCCACAAAAAATGATATAAAATGCGACCAAAAAACCATATGTACTCAGACATGATACTGGTGCAAAGTACAACATGTCCCGCAAAAAACAAGCCATCAACCAGCTCCGTAGCCAAAAACGTAACAAAGTTATGCCACTTGGAAGATGGCAATACAAAAATTATAGATTTTTCCCCACATTAGGGTTTTGTTTGACAAATTTAGTAAAACGTAAGAAAATATATTCATGTCTGGTATCCCCGTAATCGTATCAACCCATAGAATAAAGATAACATGACTATTAGTCTATACGGTGAACACCAAAAAAAAAAAAGTCAAAAATCCAGTACAGAATTGATGCTTTTCTACTCCTGCCCTCAAAAAAAGTTCCTAAATTTTCAACAATAGGTGATACCAACCCCAAAATGGTAACAATGGAAAAAGCATCTCATCCCGCAAAAAAAATGCCGTCACATGGCCCCAATAACGAAAAAGCGAAAATTTTATAGCCTTCAAAAGGGGCCAATGAGGAAACTAAAATCCTGGCAGCTGCAGCGCCCTCCTTCCCTTCTGCACCTCGCTGTGCGCCCATAAAACAAGTCACAGCCACATGTGGGGGGTCTTTGTACTCAGGAGAAATTGCAGAACAAATTGTATGGTGGGTTTTCTCTTTTTATATTTTGGAAATGTGTAAATTTTAGTGCTAAATGAACGTATAAGGGAACAATATGACCATTCTAAATTTCACCTCCATTTTGATTCAATTACTATGAAGATCTCAAGGGGTTAACAATCTTCGTAAAAGCTGTTTCTGATAGCTTGAGGGGTGCAGATTTGAAAATGGGTAGATTATATAGGGGGTTTTGATGCTAAATATGTAAAATTTCATTCAAAACTGTATTTATCCCCAAAATAGTCAATTCTGAAAATCCGGAAAAGCGATATTCTATTTGTAAGCCGCGTGACGTCAAAATAAATTATCCAGATATTTCAGAAATTATGAAAATGTAAAGTAGACAAATGGGAAATGTTATTCAGCAACTTATTTAGCTGGTAAATCTATCTGCCTGAAAACGCAATGATTTAGAATTTCGAAAATGGCAAATTTTTCAAAAAATGTATCATATTTTCTTTTTTTTGTAAATAAACGCAAAACTTATCTGCCAAAATTTACCACTAAAATGAAGTACAACATGTGGGGAAAAAACAATCTCAGAATCGTTTTGATAAGTAACAGTGTTCAAAAGTTATAACCATATAAAGCGAAGCAAGTCAGAATCCAAAAAATCGGGCTGAGCCTTAAACTGTAAAATGGCTGCGTCCTTAAGGGGTTAAGCAGCTGTGAAGATGTTGATACAGGATTCAAACCAGCCAAACACATGGTAAACATGCAAAAACGCACACGTTTCCAGTGCGTTTAAAAAAACTGTTCAAGAACATACTCTGTGACGGCATCAAAAGGGAACTAGTTCTGATAAGACATGAGATTCAGGCCCTTCTAGACCTTAAACAAAAACTATCGAGACAACTCAACTCTCGACGTATTTTTGAATTCTTGTCCCTACTAGAATCGGGATCCCACGTCCCTCTGTTTGAAAGAAGTGGTGGCAAACCCAATACTTTGTTAGAATGCTCCAGATAACACATAATGTATCATAGACAGTCCAATAGAGATAAATAGAGTAGCAGGTGGGCATTTCAGCAGTCAAATGTTAGATGGTAAAGTTAATCATTGCTTTGATGAAAATTTGGGTAATGAATGGAATGTCCACAGTAACCCCTACAATTAATGGAGTGTGCAGCAGTGTGCCCCCCCCCCCCTGTTAATAGTGTTTGTGCGGCAGAGTGCCCCCCCCCCCCCCCCCTGTTAATAGTGTGTGTGCAGCAGAGTGCGTCCTCTTCTCCCCGCAGAAAGTCTTCCCGGCCATGCCAAAAGATACACGTAAAGGCGATCTGCCGGCATACAAACAGTATTAACATAAGTAAATATTTGCATGTTTGATGCTGCCATCATTGATATGGTATTTCTCATAATCTCCTAAACTCTAAATTGTTTTTATTTTATTTTCATTCATATAAGAAATGTGAAGATTATTTAGCTTCATGCTGTTTTCTAGGTCATCAGAAACAGCAAAACAAACCTTCCAGAACTAGAACTTTTTCCACGCTATCTGCTTTTCCTGAGACAGCAGCCTGTGACTCGCCAACAGCAGTCTAACATCTGGGTGAATATGGGTATGATGAGCCAGAGAATGTTTCCTCAGCAGTTACCCAGAGGTAATGTAAGAATGCAGCAAGAATGGGATGACACAGCTCTTTATGCAAGTGTTACGCCTGCTAGTTTTGCAACCTGCATTTCCCAACAATGGGGCTTCAACCTTAGGTCATGCACAAGAAAACTGATCATAAATGCAAAATTATTAATAGATATAAAACTAAAGGGATTGTCAGTTTTCAAAACATTTTTATCTTTTTGTAAAATAAAAAGTTATACAATCCTTCAATATATATTCTTTATCAGTTTGTTGCAGTTTCATAGATCTTTGCTCTCTTTCATTTGGTAGGAAGTTTTATTGCTTTCTTCCAGTGGATAGAAATCTTTCCAAGGTCATGTGATGTGTCACACAGGTGAACGTCCATGAGCAGTCAAGCAACACCATAAGAGTCTGCAGAAATGGCTGCAATAAATTGTAATGTTGTATATTATATGACAGGTCAGCCCCCCTGTAGTTCACACATCCTAATAAAAAAAATTAAATAAATAATTGTTGGGTATCATTGCATCGCATTGCAACATGCCAGATCCATATAAATAAAATAATAATTATTCCATACAGTGAACACAGTAACGTGAAACACTTTTTTTTCAGAACTTTTAGATGTTTAACAGCAACCATTATGCTACCAAAATAAAAATGATGGCTTTTCAGTTAAATAGCAAAAAAAGTAAAATGAAAACTGCAAGGTATTGATGTATGAAGTCAACTGGAATATAAGTTAGTGGAAAATTTGTGTAACTAGCTTCCTGAAGCTGGACAACAAAGTTCCTGAAACTGGACACTTTTTTTTTAATTATAAGTTTTCCTTCAATAGCTACTTTACTGAGACATTCACCTTGGATGTGCACTTTCAGGTCAGTAGCTGATCAGGTACTCCACTTATCAGGTGAGCTAATGTGGTAATGCCGGTTGAAATCCACTGTGCATGCAGAAATTGACCTAATAAACCACTACCAATATGTTTCAAGCAGCTAAACACCTTCCAGATCATGTTTCTTTCATGACCCATTGCGGTGGTCTCATCCAGAAAATCTACTTTGAATTGATGTAAGTTGGTTCTATAAAGTCAAAGAAGCAGAGATTTTAACACTGAAATCAAGCTCTCTCTTCCTTAGAAAGCCCCCTTCATTGTTATTGATGGCCCTACATCCAGAGACATCACTCACCAGATCTCCTGAATTCCGATGCATGATGTCAATCACAGAGGAGGCAGCATTTAGAGCTCCTCACCTTGTCTTCAATGTTAACCTCTCCGCCTCCTTGACTTTATACAACCAATTTACATCTCACTTCAAAGTTGATTTTAAGGATGAAGCCACCAAACTGGGCCATGAAAGAAATAAAAACAAAAAGGTTTTATGCTGCTTGTCAATATTCTGGTAGTGGTTTAGTAGGCCAATTGCTGATGACAGGATCCCTATAAAGTAAAAGCAGCTGCCAGTGTGCAGAAACCAATATCCTGATCCAGTCCTATCCAATGTAGTCAAAAATAAAACCACTTCTTTCTGCTGCGAACTAATAATGCCATGTATTCTAAGTAAACCAAAAAGAGAAAGGTACTTATTGATCGGTTCCACTCATTTAAGAGGTTGTCCTGGAATGCTTAAAAAAATATATATATATGTGTGTATATATATCTCCATCCTTACCACAGCCACGCTCCTGCTACAGCTTCACTATAGAAGGCTGTGGTTTGGATGGCACCACTGGCCTCTGTATACAACTAGAAAGTGAGGTGAGTGTACAAGATTTAATGTTTCTATATTCCCAATCCCCACCCATATATTCCGTTTTACATTATTCCCAAACAACACCTTTAAAGAACACCTGTCATCAGGTCTCTGTCACTAGTCCTGCCACTACTACCTTTTGGAGCAGCTCAGAAAAGATACCATCCCAGCCTTTATCTAGTCAATTCATACATGAATCATTGTAAAATTATCATGTTATTATGTAAATGAGGCTGGTCACATGGTCAGAGGCAGTGATGTTACCCCTCCCCTCTCCTCCCCCTGCCCATGTCTGTGTGTAATGTATAGTATATATAAATATAGCGTTGCTAGTGTCTGTGCTTTATCTGCTGACATGATCTCTCCTCCTAATACACATGTGTGAGACACAGACATCAGCTACACATTAATCTGACATGTTCTGCTATAACATGGCTGCCTGGAGCTGTTGTATCCCTCATACACACACATGCTGCAGGGGGTGCCAGCACCAGGAAGCACATAGAGGAGCCATTACACCATTATACAGGCTGTCAGTCATGTGTATAGTATGATCTCACACACACAGGCTGCAGGGGGCGCCAGCACCAGGATGCACATAGAGGAGCCATTACACCATTATACCTCACACCATTATACAGACTGTCAGTCAAGCAGTGGGGGTGTGGCTGTGCCTCCCACTCATGAATAAGCTGGACAGCTTGAATATGCTAATGACTCATTGGACCTTTCGCAGGTCATTTGCAAACAGCTTTAGGACCTCATTGCTTAGGTTTACAGGCATGTAGAGGGACAATGAAGGGATAGAGACAATGCTTTCTAATGGCAGTTTATGAAAACATATTTAGTTTAGGGGGTTAATTTGCCTGACGGCTTGACAATAGATGCACAATTCAACAATTATTGTTCGGCCCCCACGAATATTTTCAATCCTGCAGTACTATGTTTCCATTACCAAATCAGTTGATTCAAGCGGGTACAGTAGTATTTGCAACTGAACCAATATGGTCTGGTAAACCCATGGATGTTCCAGGGCTCACATCATGAAGTCCATAGGTGAACAAAGATTCTAATCAAGGGTGAAAGTTTGCGAATCTGCATTGCCTGTTATGTCATAAGGGACATTGTAGAGCATAAATGTTACTGGGTTTAATGTAAATTATGATAAAGTAATATATAAGTAAGTGGACTGTGTCACTGTTAACCAATGACCTCTTAGGTTGACATTTACGTCTTTCTAGACATGACTAGTGTAAGGAACAGTACATCAGAATCATGCTTACAAAGTGTCCGTTTTGCATCAATGAAGTTATTCTTGTGCAGACCAAAGGCCTTGCTGCTTCAAAATCAGAATGTGCAATCTTTGGTTGTAAAGAATAAGATCAGTTCTTGAAGGCTTGGCTAAATCCACTTCAGCCTTTACTCAAATCATAAAATAAAATTTTACCAAGAACAATGAGTTGCTTTTTTTAATGGTTATGAAAGATTGGTGTCTTTTTCTTATTGTTGTGCACTAATTGATGCCAAATGAATCCTTAATCTTGTGGAGTTTTTTTTTTTCCAAATAAGCTTTCTTGCTGTAATCTTACAACTAATCCTCTTACCTGTAATTGCTGAAAATTTGCTGTTTCTTTTTAAGGGATATTTTGGTACAGTGTGTGATACAATTAAGGTAACATTCTTGCTTTGCAACTCTGAATGCAGTTTATATAACCATAAGTAATTAGTTTTGTGGTGTTGCATGCTACCTCATGACATTGAGACTAATGATAATAAATAATATAAGGGCAGACTGAGAGTGCTTTTTGCTTTCCGTTTGTGAATGTTATGGAACAAAATATTTTCGTCCCCAATAGCCTTATTAAGGAGACACTGTCCCCAGCTTTTACCCCACTAAACTGCCAGCACCCACCAGTAGGGTCCGAAGTCGTGAAAATAAGCCTAAAGGAAACCTACCACTTCGGATAGGGCTTCTGAGCAGCACATGTCGTGCACCAGCTTAGGTGAGCTAATGCCGGCACTTATCTTTGTTATGTTTTTAAACGTTTTTAAACAGTTTTAACACTTTTTATTAATCTTTATATCTGAACTAGCTTCCCCGCACTGTGGTGTGTGCCGAGCTGGTGCACGGCATGTGCTGCTTAAAGCCCTGTCCGAAGTGGTAGGTTTCCTTTAAAAGAGACACTTGTCTGGGAGGGCTCACTTTTAGTGGCTGAAGGGCCGTGTGCCTGTGGCACCCTGTTATAGTTCAGTAGGCAAATCCCCATGTACCACAATGCTATACAGCATATGTCAAGATCAACCCCCTCGGAGGTCTATAAATACATTTAAAAAATACATTTAAAAAAAACCTAAAAGCTCAAATCCACCTCATTTCCTTAGAACTAATAAAAAAAAAATAAACAAAATCCTAAACATCTAACGTGTTGTTGCGTCCCTAAATGCCTGATCTTTCAAAATAGAAAAGTGGTCTGGTAGCCATGATGTAAAATAACACCCAAATGTCCAAATCGTCCATTTTTACCATTTTTTATAATCCTAAAAATCTTACTAAAAAGTGATCAAAAGATCTTACATGGCTCCCTTCACTAAAGTATGAAAAAGATGTTGGCGTCAGAATAGGACAAAATTATTTTATTTTTTTTGTTGCACAAAAGGTTTTAATTTTTTTATTTTTTTTACGGGTCCCCAACTACGGACATGTGGCCCGCGGGCCGTAGTTTGGGGACCCCTGTTTTAAAACATGTAAGAAAAAAACAAACAAAAACGTTTCTATCCGGCCCCCGTCCCATCCCGATTGGAGCGCCAGCGCTGAGCCCCCGGATTTGTTATTTGGGGGCCCTCAGGCTGGCGCTCCAATACAATCAATGATAAGGTCGCAGCCGATGATTAGGCCGCGGCCTTCGGCGGTCGGGCAGGGGCCTCCGTCTGTCTGGACAGGAAGCTCCTGCCCGTCACTGAATAGTGCTTGTTGCAGCCGGAAACGGACGTAGCAGTAGAAAGATTGCGGCCATTATGGGGCCATTATAGCAAATAATAATTCTGAGGGGCAGCATAGGGAATGATTATGAGGGGCAGGATAGGAAATAATTAATTATGAGGGGGCAGCATAGGGAATAATTAATTATAATTAATTATTTGCTATGCTGCCCCTCATAATTAATTATTTCCTATGCTGCCCCTCATAATTATTTCAAATGCTGCCCCTAATAATCAATTATTTCCTATGCTGCCCCTTATGAGGGGCAGCATAGGAAATAATTATGAGGGGCAGCATAGGAAATAATTATGAGGGGCAGTCACATGTACCGCAAGCGCTGTGTTTTCAAGGAATTTCTTATATATTTTTTTTTTTTTTAAACTTCAGTTTGGCCCTCCAACGGTCTGAGAGGGACAGCGAACGGCCCCCTATGTAAAAAGTTTGGGGACCCCTGTTTTAAAAAATAATAAAACCTAGATAAATTTAGTACGGTATCTCTGTGATTGTACTAACCGAAATAATAAAAGGGAGGTGTCATTTGGAGCGCCCATAAACTACTTCTGTTCACAGAAAAAAAAAAAGTAATGGATTTTTGAAAGTGGAAAATGAAATGTGCAAACTAAAAAAATGAAAAAAAAACTGCGTCCTTAAGGGGTTAATGGAGTAATATCTGCTGACAGAGTCCCTATAATTATCCACTGCCATTAATTAAGAGTTTTCAGCTCTGACCCTATAAAGGGGTGGTCCACTTTAAGGAAATAAGTGATATGGTTTGTGTTACATATTTCCGATCTACTTTCTATGTCAATTCCTAACCATTTTCTAGATCAGTGCTTGCTGTCATTCTATTAAAGTTTTCAGTGGATTGAAATCTGTCCATGGGCTTGTAATGGACATGCCACGAGCCATTAGTATCTGACTGCTTTGAATTTTCTCTGTGATCAAAACGGCTTGTGCACCTGCATGTCCATTACAAGATCATGGATGGTAAACTAGAAGTAAACATAGAAACTTTCTATACAATGACAGAAAACTGAGATCTAGAAAACAGTTAGGAATTGATACAGAAAGTATATTGGAAAATTATATAGCTTTTCATTACACAAACCATATCAATTATTTGCTGAAAGTGGACAACCCCTTTAATGTCTCAATGTGTCACTTTGTAGAACATTGACAAAAAAAAGTTGTCAAGAATGTCACTGCATATTAGAACATTGTTATTATTTGGTATGCTGTATTCCTGATTTTTAGTTATAGTAGCCCAGGCTTAAACAAAATCTACCATTTGTTTTCATGCATTATGAGCAAAACATACCTTAAGAATGCTGTAGCTACACTAGTGCAGAAACGTATCTTGTTTAATACTTAGTTGAGTGGTTTTGCTGAAATAACAATTATACAATTATGTTAATGAGGGACTGTCGCTCCTGTCGCTGGCCCGAAGCTTCTCTTCACCCTAATTATGCACTGCTCCAGGTCCTGAATTTTTTAACTGTTTTTTGAGCAAAACTACTACTCTCAGGGATTAAACAAGATATGTTTCTGCATCATTGTCGCTACAGTATTCTCAAGGTATGTTTGGTTCATAACGCATGAAAACACATGGTAGATTTCCTTTAACAATGCGTGATTTCACAAAGCTGGGACTAAATGTTATTGGATCATTAATATTCTTATTTCACCATTAAATACTACATATAAACACATTTTAATAAACCATTCATTTTATTTTAATTTCATGTCACACTTTAAAGTTCTGTTATGTGTTTTTTTTTTTTTTAAATTCTTTATTATAACATTATGCAAACATCAGGAAATACAATAGGGATACAATAAGGTAATTCGGGAAATACATGTTTTTCACGTAGCATTTTGTGATTTTAAAACTTATATGCTTTTTGGCCAAGCCTCCTCCCACTTGGGTTTTGGTTTGGTTTATAATGCGACTAAAACACCACGTGGGAACGCGTAGGTCACATATATGTAGAAAAGGATGTGGTGATCAATGCCAACCAATGCCAACAACTAATGGGGGATGACATTTATAATAGGACGTGCAAGAAAGTAGTTGAAGTGAAGTCATGTTATGATCTGAATGTTTACCTTTTGAACGCTATGTTACAAATGATACATAGAAATATTTCTTTTAAAAACATTCTTCCAGGATATTTTAAAAAGTCTTTGGGAGTGCTCATTACAGAGTTGGGTGGGATAATTCTCAGAAAGTTTCACATTTAAATAAAACCCAGAAATTTCACATTAAATACTGCACCGTTTGGTGCCTTTGTTTCTTGCTGCTGTACTTTTTGGGCACAAACACTGTAGCATATACGTTCTACAGCATTAACATGGATGTCTGCTTACAAGGCACCAGCTTTCCTTGTTCTTAATTGATATCCTAAGGAGACAATTGTTGGCAACAGAGTAGATCTGCTGCTAGTCCTTAATCAGCTTAGTTTTATAGTTTTAAAAACAGTGGTAATCCTTAACCTATTTTTATCCACACTTTGGACAAAGGAATCCACGCAACATAAACTGTCGCCATTCATCTTTTCCAAAATAATAATTATCAGACTGACAGATAAAAAAATGTATACAAATAAAACTTGGGCAGTGTTATGCTGTATTTATAGTCTGTTGCTTCCGTTACAAATGGGAATGAGTTTTACTTCACAGAAGTTGAAGTTGACGAAGATAACTGTTTAAACAACCCCTCTTATAACACTCCCATTCTTGTTATCAGTAGAGATCCCTGTGACTAGGGTTGTTATCCCATTAGACAACTAGGGTTGTTAAGCCCATTTTTGTTTTAGGTGAAAGTGTGGTGCAGAAGATGTTAGATGTTTTTTGTCACAAGTTATACCACAATTCTGGCAGATTATTATGTTATTTTATTGCCCTTTTGTATTAATTTATTAAATAATTAGTATGTAATAACATTTAATATTAACTGAGCGTTCATCAGGTAAAAGGAAAACTAAAACATTGAATTTAAAAAAAAAAATGAGAACCATTCATCATATTATACCCCCCTTGGGTACTGTAGGGATTTATGTATGTTTCTCTTCCAAAAATATAGGAAATGTGCCATCTCCAAATGCACCCTTGAAAAGAGTTTTAGCATACACTGGATGCTTCAGCAGAATGCAGACAATAAAAGAAATCCATGAGTATCTGTCTCAGCGCTTGCGAATAAAAGAAGAAGATATGCGCTTGTGGTTATATAATAGTGAGGTAATGTATCAAATATTTTCTTAATTGAAACTTTTGAAACATAAAGCTATCTTAAATACAAAGTCTGCATTTTAACTTTAATGGTGATCTGACCACACCACGTGTTAGGGCTTATCATACCTTCTGGTTATTTAGTCTTACTTATTTTAAAGCTTAGTCTCCAAAAGGGCTTCATGATTGTATTGCTACTTAGAAGGCATTTCACTTGTTTCTTAACTTGTTATTGAAGAGCAAATGAGTGCGGACTGTTGTATGTATGAATACAGTGCATCGTAGGCCACCATGGCATGAATACTTAATTAGGGTACATTCTTAATGTGTTTTATTAAAATGACTTGTCTAGTTTTAGCAAATGGATATTATCGTTTGTATTATGAAAAGTTGTACAATTTTCCAATATATTTCCCGATTTCTGCTTGCTATCATTCTATAGGTGGCCTACGATATCATTTGATGTCACACAGGTGCAGGGCTCCTAATATCACAGGGAGTAATCAGAGATTTGTGTTACACCGAACCTACTTATCTATGTCCTCTGGAAGTGAATTATGAAGCTTTCCGTATAATGACAGCAAGCAGAGATATAAAGATCCAAGAGGAAATAATACTGATAGTATATTGGGTTACATTTAATTTGCCCAAAATTGACAATCTCTTTTATGAAGTGGTATAATTTAACATACTCATAGAAAGTAAAACTCCATTCTTTCTGTGAAAGTGAGGAAGTGGGCAGTTGGAATCTGTGAGAGTTGTGACAACTACATTTTTCGATTAAAGGTTATTCCCATCTGGGCATTTACATTTAATTTAATTCATTTGCATATGTAAACATTTCTTCAATTGGATGTTCTTAAAAAAAAAAATGTTCCTGTGTGATGATAATTTCTCATAAATGAAGCCATGTTGTCCATTAGAAACGAGAAATGATACGACCATCCTCACATTTTGGCAGCAGTGGCCAGACATGCGCTATTGAGTCCAGCCTGACCACCTGGCTTTAGCTTTCATTACCACAGGACGGCTGTAGGACCACAGTGACTCCGGGATGTTTCATCTACAAAAACCTTTTGTTTCTTTATGCAATCCCTCCAGCAGAGGTGGTTTATCCGAGGAGCCAGTCATGTTTCTAAGGGGCCATAAGACTACATTTATGAGAAATTATCTTCACACAGGAAAATTTTTTTTTTAATAACATCTAATTGAAGAAATGTTTATATATGGCAGATTAATGAATTTGAATGTGAATGCCCAGACTAGAATACCCCTTTAAGTAAGGGCTCCAAAGCTGGGAAGTGTTGTTGTGGTCATCTCAATGTCAGTACTTTAATACTATGTTCTGGTTTCAAATCCGACCAAGTAAAACATCTCTAAGTCACTCAGGAATTGTTGTCACTATATAAGCATATAAAATTGATACATAATGATAATACTCCTTTAAATTATCCCTAAAGTGCTGAGATTCTCTTCAAAACCTTTTCTATTTGGAGACGCTCCAAAAAAGCTTTTTTAACTTTAACATAATAAAGATGTGGCTTTCCCTCCTACTCCTATAATGTTCTGTTTTATTGACATAATCTATAGACAGATCCCAAGTGACTCTTGACTGAGTAGTAAAAGTGCTTCATGGAATGGTTTGTGCTTAAGGTAGTTTATATAGTACAAGACCTCAGCTGGAATTATAAATGTGGTAATGGATTGTTTCAAAGAGATCATACAAACTGCAGATGCCTTATTCTATTCTTAGATTTCTGTTGGGTAATGCTGTTGTGGCTCTCGTCATGTTTATTGTGAACATATATAAGTAGCTGAGCGACTTCTAGAGATGAACCTGTATTAGTGTACTCTTTATCACTTAAACTGTCAAACTAAAAAAAATTTTGAAGTGTCATATTGTTTTCCCGATGGTAATCTGTCACAAGAAATAGTTTTGAGTTTTATTTTAAAAAAGGACTAGTCTTAAATCAGTTTATTTTTCCACTAGTATATTGAAAATATGAGCACGACATAGGCATTTGGTAAACATAAGATACAAAAATGTCTTTCTTTAAGACTTTGTATATCCATTGCGGCAGCAAGTTTTCTCCAGGAATTGTCTGAAAGAAAGAATGTACTGGCTAGAGCAACCAGTCACCGCAGATCTGCAGATATGTTATCTTTCACAGTGAGACCATTTGGTTGGAAAGAAGTAATCATCTTTAGATGTAACCTGTTAACAGAATATTACATTTTTACCCAATGAAAGGTTCCCAAATTCCTTGAAAGGAAATCTACCACTTGGGAACAGGCATTATAAGCCAAACATACCTTTAGACTGGTGCAGGCTTGCTGGTTGCTATGCTCACCAAACCACAAACAAGCCTGTAGGCATGCATAATTATGGTAATAGCTGATCTGTGAGTGCCCTATGTTCCGAACACAGGAGCACCAAAGACTCATTAGCATAGTCCAAAGGTATGTTTGGCTAATAATGCCTGTTTCCAAGTGGTAGATTTTCTTTCAAGGAATTTGGGAACCTTTCATTGGGTAAAAATGTAATATTCTGTTAACAGGTTACATTTAATTTTATTCCTGATCTTCATTTTATAATTAACATTATTGCTTACTGTCTCTTTTAAAAATTGATAAAAGTATACCTGGTCGTGCGCCTTTTTCGTCATCATTTTCTCTTCTCTGCTAGATCACCTACCCCTGCCGATCTTGCAGTCGTTTGCTTCCATGCTTCAACCAAATCTGTCATCTCATTTCTATAGTGGGAGTGGGGTTGCTAGTAGAGAGGAGATAATGATGACGAAGATACAGGGATTGAGTGGAAGCAGTAATGTTAATTATAAAAGCAAATTGGGAATTGGTATTAAAAAGGCTATGGGAATCTGGCATAAATTGAAAATGTAAAATCCGGATGGCAGGTTCCCTTAAAAACTGGCTATTAGTTGTTGGAGGGTTTTTTGCCACAAAATGCAATCCATGATCTGTTTAGCCAATGGTTGACTTGTGTTAAGGCTTGCTTTCTCTTTATGAATACTGTAGAATACTATGTTGCTACTAATAAAGAGTGACTTAAATGGGCTCTCCACTTGCAGCAAAATAATTGATTTTGTTGGTGTAATGTAAAGTTATACAATTTTCCTAAAAAACTTTGCGTATCAATTCCCCTTAGTTTTCTAGATCTCTGCTTACTGTCATTCAACAGGAAGCTTTGTTGTTTTCTTCCTGTGGATAAAAAAATAGTCCATTATTTTAGTTAAAATAGTCCGTTATTTAAATGCCACACAGGAACACAATTTGTTACAGTCACAGTGTGATCAGAGCTGTGGGATATAATGAGTCCTACGTGACTTGAGTAATTTATTCAGAAAGTATATAGGAAACTTGTATAACTTTACATTATACAAACAATATTAATTATTTACCGTAAAGTGGACAACCCCTATAATAAATCCTTAAAATGGTTGCAGTTTTACAGTTTTCACTTATCTTTAAACACATTATAAATGCTGGCTGATCCCACTATAAATTTGCTATTTAGATTAAATTCAACCTTTTTTTTTTATTGTAGTAGTTACAATTCATACCATTTTTTTTTTACACATTATGGATAGGCTTAATGGTTTTGCAGACTTAACTGAAAATTTTTCGGGCCTGAACTGTAGATGTTTGCTTTCTTCTAGAACTATTTAACTCTGTTGGACGATGAAGACCATAAACTGGAGTATCTCAAAATTCAGGATGAGCAGCATCTGGTCATAGAAGGTATGAAATTAGTTGGTATAATATTGAAAAAACAGGTTGTCATATTTTTGTGCTATATGTAGTTTATTATGTTTTTCATTGTTCATTTTTAGTTCGGAACAAAGATATGAGTTGGCCTGAAGAAATGTCATTTATTGCCAACAGCAGTAAAATTGATAGACATAAAGGTAAGCCCGCAGATTACCCCAAATCATATGTTTGGATCTTATCAGGTAAATGTTGATGGTGGATATTGATAGCCAAGGTGTAAAGAAAAAGAAAAAAAGTTTTTTACTGTCAGATGGATTGTGGTCTGATCTCTAGCATCCTCATTGTTCAGCAGATTAAGGCAGCTCCAGTTCATTGTTTTTGTGCAATGAGAACTTGTGGTCATTAGAAACCACAGGTTCGGGCCCACAATATGGAAAATTGGAAGCTTATTTAATATATTGATATTGAAATGTCAGAAAACCTTTTTCATGACTCTTCGGAGCGCACACACAAACTGCAATCACACAAACTGTAATCAAAGGTTTCTAAGTCAAATTATAACTTTAATCTGATGTTTGCTCTAGATTTTTATCTACCACTGATGCCCTGTTTCCCTGAAAATAAGACTGTCTTATATTAATTTTTGTTCCTAACAACGCTATAGGTCTTATTCTCAGTCTTGCATTTTGATAATAATTGATGAAAGTTTCCACTAATATACTAAATTTTAATGTCCATCAATCTAAGGTACATTTGCCAATCCTGGTATTTTTAAGTGATAATATCTTCTGGAACCTCATCATAACTCATCATAACGCTGAATTTCTAGTGACTCCATTTCTTTTAGAATCATTGGCCCCAATCTCTCATGTTTTGTGAAAACACTTTCCATAAATGTGCCTTTATTGCCCAGGAAGCTGCATGTAGCACAATCATAATGCAACTTTAATTTTATCCACTGAATTCTTCACCCATGTCACAACCTCTCTAAATCATCTACTAATGATTGGCAAAGAGGGAGCGACAGCAATGACTGCTGCTATGTCTTATTTTCAGGGGAAGTCTTATATTGACAAGCTTGGAAAAATTGTGCTAGGTCTCATTTTTGGAAATGTCTTATTTTCAGCAAAACATGGTACATTCCACACTTTGTATGTAATGTGTTGACCTTATTTCCTGATTTTTTTCCTTGTTTATTTAGATATATCTTATGCTCTGTTTTCTGTTTTTTTCTTTCTAGTTCCCACTGAAAAAGGCGCAACGGGACTTAGTAATTTGGGGAACACTTGCTTCATGAACTCCAGTATCCAGTGTGTCAGTAACACTCAGCCTCTAACAAAGTATTTCATCTCAGGGAGACATCTTTATGAGTTAAACAGGTATAGCAAGCATGTATACAGTTCTGTCTTATGTTTAGAATAATTTCTAGTTACTTTCTAAAGTTTCACATTTAAAACGCAAGCAAACTTTTGAAACATTTTTTTATTTCAGGAATCTTTAATACATGTGATAAAAGTAAACTTTGCAATTTACGGTACTTTATTCAAAAAATATTTAATGAACAGCAGGTAGATCATGCGCCCTTCTCCTCCATTCACTACTATTATACAACACGCTCGGGTTTCTTCAGCACTCACATTCTAGCATTCACTGTCAGCTCGGGTCAGGTACTCTGCAGTGTAGTCTGACAATGGGTGTATAGGTATTGCGCAACCTCTAGGTGTCGATCAGCAGAAATCACTGCTTCTAGTGAAGACCTAGAAATTTAAGCAGGCCAGAAAGATGGAACTACAATCCCTTCATGATTGTGACAAGGTACATCCCCCATATGTGCAGTAAAGTAGTTTCACTTTCACACATTCACTGGATAGGCTTATCACCCTACAGAGCTGCACATATCCTATGCTAAGAGTTAACTGGCGTCAGCATTGTGCATGCAGTACATGATCATGTGCCACCATCACAAATTTTATTCTTATATGGTGGGGAAGCTGTTTGTCCTCTTAGGTTCCTCTCTGTACCTTCATGAAGCTTTCTGTACACAGTTTCTTTAATGGGCTTGCTTCTTTATTTCTTTAGAACAAACCCCATAGGAATGAAAGGACACATGGCAAAGTGCTATGGAGATTTAGTTCAAGAGTTGTGGAGTGGAACGCAAAAGAATGTAGCGCCTCTTAAGCTAAGGGTAAGCACATACTATATTGATACAATATTTTAAATTATACTTTCTATTTGAAGGGTACCTGTCATCAAGAGCCCTTTTTTCTGGCTCTCCCAGGTCGCCATTTTTCTGAAAAAAAGTTAGATCAAAGTTTAGCTTTCTGTGTGCAGAGCTGTGTTCCATAGGAGTGGCCAGTGAGAAGTGAGGCAAACATGTAAGTCGTCCTGAGATTGAAGTTATGG
The DNA here is from genome assembly GCF_040894005.1 of Engystomops pustulosus. Lineage (NCBI taxonomy): Eukaryota > Metazoa > Chordata > Amphibia > Anura > Leptodactylidae > Engystomops > Engystomops pustulosus. The sequence goes on along the minus strand of NC_092412.1, from coordinate 129,648,819 downwards.
GGGACATGGAAGGGTTTTTTAAATTTTAAATCTATGCTTGACGGAGCGGTTTTCAAGGGCTGGGGGAACCGCTTCTCACTGGCCACTTCCATAGGTCTAGGGACAAAGCTCTGCATACAGAAATGTAAACTTTGATCTAACTTTTTTTCGGAAAAAGCCAGTTTTACTACAAAAACTCTTTAGCAATGCGTATTCTATTCTCAATGGGGACATGGGGGAGCCAAAAAAGGGTTTTCTAATGACAAGTTCGCTTTTAGGTGTCTAACTTTTTTATATTCCAATTTAGGACATGTTTCTCAGTCTTTATAGGTTTTCCTTGAACTGTTAAAGGGGTCTTTTAACAATAAACACCTAGAACACACAGGGGCACATTTACTTACCCGGTCCTGTTGCGATACCTGCTGTGCGTTGTCTGATGATCACAATGATTGTGTGCCGGATTTCCTGCATGTGTCGTTTCCCCGCTCAGGTCTGCCAGAGTTCACCTTCTTCTTCCTGGTGCATGAAAGTGCATGTCTTGCAACACAATTTTAATGTTAAATCCCACGCTCAGTCTGAATCCATCGGATTTTCTGACGGCCCGCCCCCCGATTTCTGTTGCATGAAATTCGTCGATTGCACCAAAATCCGATTGCGTGCGACACAATCCCCTTCTAAATACCTGTCACACCGGCACACTGTCAATCCCGAAATTAAAAGCCGACGAAAGTGCGATCCGCTGACCTTTAGTAAATAAGCCCCACAGTGTTCAGCTGTAGGGAAACAAAAGTCAATTAGATGTAGCTGCAATACCAAGCACATGCAGTTATACAATGTAGAGGAATGGAGAAGCCCTTGCACTCTAAACTTTGCTGTGTCTTCAGGCGCTTGGTAAGTGGAGGGTTGATATTGATGATCTATCCCCAGTGTAGGATATCAGTTTTGGAGTGCTGGAAAACCCCTTTAACTAACTTCTTAAGTTCATCATTTCCCTAGAAATTTAGAATGGAGATAGATTTCACTTTTTCAGATTCCAATATATTTGTATTAAAACAATGTTTTGTAAATCTTCTGTTTTACAGTGGACGATTGCAAAGTATGCTCCTCGTTTCAATGGCTTTCAGCAGCAGGACTCCCAAGAGCTGCTTGCATTTCTTCTGGATGGCCTTCATGAAGATCTTAATAGGGTTCATGACAAGCCATATGTTGAGCTCAAGGACAGTGATGGACGACCAGACTGGGAAGTTGCTGCAGAGGTTAATTATTAATTCATCAATAATATATACATATCTGGTATTCCTTGTTTCTTTTTTGTATCACAGGTGTAGGTCAACTTTTAACCTGTAGAGAACTTTGTTTGATTCAAAATCAGCTCCTCAATGTAGATATAAAACAGGCAAAATGATAGGTTCCCCCCACCCACCAGGAATAACTATTGATGGCCTATTTCAAAAGCCACACTGAAAAAAAAGACTACATTGAGCCTGAAGCATTTGGCTCTGTGTCCCTGAAGCAGCCTTGCATTGTCATTGTAACTGCATCAACAATTTGTACCCGTTTGGAGCCAAGACTCCTTGTTCTCTATTTATCTTGTGCAAAGCTGATCAGTGAAGGGGCTGCTAGTTTGCCCACACCGGGGCCTAACCTTAGGAAAATAGTAGTATTTTAATCTATGCAAACCCCCCAGTAGGGGCCACAAGCGCTATGGGGGTATATGTATACATTAAAATACTAGGCTCCCTTAGGTACTCAGCTAATTTGCATAAGCTTTATAACTGTATATATAGGGTTATAATAAAAGAAGTCCTGTGGAAGAACTTTTTACTAGGGCACATCAACCATCACCAAACTGATGATAGATATCCTTTAAAAATAAATATAAAGTTTTTAAAAACATCCTGACTTAACCATAGGTTTATGTTTCCTAGGCCTGGGACAATCACTTGAGGAGGAATCGGTCGATAGTTGTGGATTTGTTTCATGGACAGTTGAGATCTCAGGTTAAATGTAAAACCTGTGGGCATGTCAGTGTCCGTTTCGATCCATTTAACTTTCTTTCCCTGCCTCTGCCCATGGATAGTTACATGCATTTGGAAATTACAGGTTAGTATTTTCATTCTTACTGTTTTAACTACTTGGGATAACATTCGTATGCCAGTCATTCTTCCAAGAACAGTTTAAATAAATAAATAAATAAATAAATTGGTTAGCACCATTGTGACTTTCTCACTATAAAGCCTGGGAAAAAGTTCTTATATTTAAAAAGAAAATAAATTAAATTATCCTGCCGTGTTCTACAAAATAATAGTAATAAAATCACAGTGCAACCTGCAAAAACAGGCCCTCACAGAGCTTTGTCAGTGAAGGTTTTCTCAGAAAATGATGTTCCAAGGAAAATTTAGCAGTAAAAAAAAATTAATTAGTACTAATCCTATATATATTTTAGTTTTTATTATTATGACCTGCTGAAAAATGTGCACTTTATACCAGAGAATGAATGCCAATGAAATATGATAACATTGTATTTTTTTTTTAAACAAAGCCCCCAAAAATTTGCTAAAAGGGCAAAGTCAAACAACATATGGGCCACAAAATGTTGCCATCTAAAAATCACAAAAATAGAAGTAAGCCATTCTATGTCAATGTTGAAGGAAAAATATGAAAAGTTAAGACGTAATAAATAAGGGCTCCTACTAGACTTGGTCTTAGAAACTACTGAACTGTTAAGGACAGTTACATTTTATAAGGAATATTGGAAAGAAACCAATGTTCGTAGTGATCTCCATTTTAAAAAGTATTTTTTTTTTTATATATCTCTTTGTACTGTCATACTTGATTGTAAGATAAAAAAGGAAAAAAATCCCCCCAAAATACATTGAAAAAATGTAATCATCAGTTATATAGTACTGAGTTATCGAAAATGGATAGTCAATAAAAAAAAAAAAAAACGTATATAATTGATGCTAAAGCAATCTGCTTCCAGGCTAGCCATATTAATATCATTTTGCAGTCAGAAGTCAATTGGCTCTCCACAGGCTACTGGAAATTGCAGCCATTTTTATAGTTCAAGTAAATGACATTTGAAATCTGTCATTTCAGTTCAATGAGTTCAGTTATTCTGCATTGCTGTGTGTTGATGTTTTTTGGGGGGGTTTAATACTGTATCATTTTTGAAAACTGCTTCATATTTTGTAGACTAGATGTATATTAATACATTGTGGCAAATTTAAGGTAAATTTGTGTGTCAAGATTAAGGGTACATTCACACAGCCGTATGCCCGCCGGGGGGGGGTGTCCGATCCTCTGCTGTCATCCCCGGGGTCTGCCAGTGCCCCGGGGATACGCAGCTTCTTCCTGGTGCCGGGTCCCTGCCTTCTGGCAGGACCTGGATGTGACACACTGAGCATGCACAGCATGCTCAGTCTGTCACATAATACAGTGTAATACATCTGTATTACACTGTATTAGGTGAAGAAGAGCTTGAACAAGCGATCAGAGGTTCGCTTGTTCAAGCCAGCCTGTTAAAGTAAAAAAAAAAATGTTAAAAACACTTCATATAAACATTTATTAATAAAAATAATTAATTAAATAAAGTTAAAGTCCCCCCAAACACAAACATTCCCTATTCATATCTAATAAAGTAAAAAAAACACAAAATCACCAGAAAAAAAAACCACATATTTGATATCGCCGCGTCCGTAACAATCTGTACAATAACTCTGTAACATTACTGGACCCGCTTGGTGAGCGCCGTAAAAACGAATACCGAAAAACTCGCCAGAAATGTACATTTTTAATTAAATCGCTTAACAAAACTGTTCTAAAAAGTGATCAGAAAAAGTTACATGCGCCAAAATGGTATCACTGAAAAGAACAACTCAACATGCAAAAAATAAGCCCTAAACCAGCTCTGTCAACCGAAAAATACTAGCGTTATATCTCCTTAAAGATGGTGACACAAAAATAAATTAGATTTTCTCTGTACAGGCAGTCCCCTACTTAAGAACACCTGACTTACATACGACCCCTAGTTACAAACGGACCTCTGGATGTTGGCAATTTACTGTACTTTATCCTTGGGCTACTATAAACAGCTATAACAGTTATCACAGGTGTCTACAATAAAGCTTTATTGTTAATCCTGGTTAACACAGAGACCCAAAAAAATTTGGCTGGGGGTTACAATGATAAAGTATACAGTTCTGACTTACATACAAATTCAACTTAAGAACAAACCTACAGACCCGATCTTGTATGTAACCCGGGGACTGCCTGTATTATACTCGAGTATAAGCCGACCCGAGTATAAGCCGAGACCCCTAATTTTACCACCAAAAACTGGGAAAACCTATTGACTCGAGTATAAGCCGAGGGTGGGAAATGGATTGGTCACAGACCCCCCCCCCCTAGTATATAGCCAACCTCCTATAGTATACAGCCTGCCCCCAGTAGTATACAGCACTGCCCAGCTTGCCCCCAGTAGTATACAGCACTGCCTAGCTTGCCCCCAGTAGTATACAGCACTGCCTAGCTTGCCCCCAGTAGTATACAGCACTGCCCAGCTTGCCCCCAGTAGTATACAGCACTGCCCAGCTTGCCCCCAGTAGTATACAGCACTGCCCAGCTTGCCCCCAGTAGTATACAGCACTGTCCAGCTTGCCCCCAGTAGTATACAGCACTGTCCAGCTTGCCCCCAGTAGTATACAGCACTGCCCAGCTTGCCCCCAGTAGTATACAGCACTGTCCAGCTTGCCCCCAGTAGTATACAGCACTGCCCAGCTTGCCCCCAGTAGTATACAGCACTGCCCAGCCTGCCCCCAGTAGTATACAGCACTGCCCAGCCTGCCCCCAGTAGTATACAGCACTGCCCAGCCTTCCCCACAGTAGTATACAGCACTGCCCAGCCTGCCCCCAGTAGTATACAGCACTGCCCAGCCTGCCCCCAGTAGTATACAGAACTGCCCAGCTTGCCCCCAGTAGTATACAGCACTGCCCAGCTTGCCCCCAGTAGTATACAGCACTGCCCAGCTTGCCCCCAGTAGTATACAGCACTGCCCAGTTTGCCCCCAGTAGTATACAGCACTGCCCAGCTTGCCCCCAGTAGTATACAGCACTGCCCAGACTGCCCCCAGTAGTATACAGCCCAGCCCAGCATTAAAAAAAATAATAAACTTATATACTCACCCTCCGGTGGCCCCGATCTGCAGCGCTGCTCCCCCGATGTCCGGGCGGGTCCTCTTCTGGCTTCCGTGCCTGTCTGCTGTACATCGCGCTGGGTGCCGCCATTGCTGTTTCCCGGGGGGCGCCTAGTATGACGTCATCAGCGGCGCCCGGGGCGATGTACAGGAGGCAGAAGAGGCGCCGGGAATCCAGCAGCGCTGCAGAAGAGGACATCGGGGGAGCAGCGCTGCAGATCGGGGCCACCGGAGGGTGAGTAGATAAGTTTATTATTTTTTTAAGTATTTTTTGTGCTGAAAAACTCGGCTTATACACGAGTATATACAGTAGTTTTAATTCAGTAAAATTGTAAAAATATATTTAAAAAAACTATATAAATGAGGTATCACCATAACCGTAGTCATCCTTAGAATAAAGATAATATGTTATTTTTATGGTAAGGTGAATGACCCTCAAAAAATGGAAAAAAAAATTTTCCTACATACATTTAAGAGTTAATAAAATCTGATCAATGAGCTAATGACCCACTTAAATGAAGTATTTGTAAAGTGTGTCTAATGTTGCAAAAAATAAGCCCTTATTTGTCCAAATTTCCCCCCAAAAAAAGATTGTATAGCCAATAAAATGTGACAACGAATAATCTGCTCTGAATGGTGCAGCTTCCCTTCGATGCCCTGGCGTGTGCCGATACAGCAGGTTACCCCCACATATTGGGTATTGTTATACTTGGGAGAGATTGGGTATCAAACTTTGTGGACAGTTTTGGTATTTTTTTCACTGAGAATTTGTCAATTTTTTGAAAAACGCATTCATTTAGCCAAAAACATGTAAATTTCAAAATTGCATCTGATCTTGTTTTATCCCCTGTAAAATAATTAAAGGGTTAACAACCTTCATGAAAGTTGTTTTACATACATTAAGGGGTGTAGTTTTTATAATGGGGTAATTTATGGGGTTTTACTTTTATTTAGGCCTCTTTAAGTAACTTGAAATCTAAGCAGGTCCTGCAAAAGCATGATTTTGTGTTTTTTAATGAAAATTTGAGAAATCGTACCTAAAGTTCAAAGCCCCATAACATCTTACAAAAATGAAAGAATGCCTAAATAAAAATGTCCAAATAAAGCAGACATTCGGTTAATGTTAGTTATCAAGTTTTTTTGCTGTTATGACTACGTATGGAAAAAGTAGGAAATTTTCAATTTCAAAAATCAAGACTTTTTCAAAATTTTCACCAAATATCTGTTTTTTTTTTTTAAATAAATAAATGCAACCCATACCACCAAAATTTTTAAACTAACATGAAGTACAAAGTGTCACCAGAAAACAATTTCAAATCACTTGGATATGTTAAAGCGTTCCGAAGTTATAACCACTTATAGTCACACAGGGCAGATTTGAAAAAAAGGGGTCTTGTCAGGAAGGTGAAAAGTGGCTTCGGCGTTAAGGGGTTAAATAATTGAAGTTTTAGTAAGCATCAGTAATGTATGGCTATGTTGCTGCATTATAACCCTCAAAGTGATAGCATGTCTTGTAGAACTGTTCATACTGAGTAAGCCTCCAGTCCCTGAGTAGGACCGCCTATGTGAGATTTAAATGATTAAAATGAAGGTTGTAATGGAATTATTCCCAGAAAAAGATCCACAGTTGTATATTGAAAGAGTAGTTTAATCTATTAATTCCAGACCAGGCAGTCACACACAACCTAAGTTAGGAACTTTATAGACTTTTGTTTATACTTGAATACAGCTATTAATTATTTACGGTTATCACCACCTTATTTCATTCTGAAAACTGCATTGAAACTTTTTACATTTCTCATTTAAGTTATTAAATTGGATGGCACTACACCTGTACGATATGGGCTAAGGCTAAACATGGATGAGAAGTATACAGGCCTGAAGAAACAGCTGAGTGAGCTGTGTGGTTTAAAACCAGAGCAGATCCTTCTTGCTGAAGTGCATGGATCTAACATCAAGGTAAATGCATTTTAGTGCTGAGGTGAGATACATGTGCTCATACCAACAGAACTATATTGGGGGTAATGTATGGGAAAACCTTAATAAAGATTTCTACTGTGCAGTAAGCAGTGAGGCCCAATATAGTTCAAATGAAATAATCCCATGTATGAAAAGTAAATTGTTGCTTTTGGAATGAGAGGATGAAAAACTATTTGAAACACCAGGCTTCCTTGTCACTATCACCAATGTGGTGGTTAATCCTTCCTTGATTTTGGCATTTTTGCTGATCTATACATAAGGTAATAATCCCCTTATAATAACAACAATTTTAACAATCTCTAGTGATGGATACTACTCTTATTGTTCTAACACATGTATGAGCACATTTATAGAATACAATTGTCTTCTTTTATGACCATTTACCTTTTTTTTATTGCAAGTACTGGCCACACCAATGAATAATAATTATTTTTCTGTCCTAATCATATTCAGACCATGCAGGGCCCTAATCTCATTATTTAGAATTGGATTATAGAACTCCGTATATGCACTGGCCTGGCACATTCTCATTGTGATAAATGTCCTCCACAGAAGAGCCATAATGACCTGATAACTGGCAGTAATACACTGTGCTATACCCATCACAAATGTGACAAAGTATGAAAACAATTACCCTACTGTTAATCATTGTATCACTGTAGTAAATCTGCTTTGTTTCTTTCCATGTACCAGTTTTTACTTCGCTTTGAAACACATAACACTCTGAAATATTTTTATTTATAGAATTTTCCCCAGGATAACCAGAAAGTAAGGCTTTCAGTAAGTGGGTTTCTATGTGCTTTCGAAATACCAATCCCTGGATCTCCTACATCTGCCACAACACCTACCCAGCAAGGTATCTTTAATAGACTATACTTTGTGCTTTCAAAGACACATCTGAGAGATTAGACGTGTACTCTTTAAGGGCTTATTCACGCAACCTTTTATTTTCAGCATGTCATCAGGGATTTTCAAAGATGCTATACTGAACCAGTCTTTTTTATGTGTATTTTCACATTTCATATTTTTCACACTGATCTGTGGTCATTGGAAAAAGAGAGAGCCTGGGCTTTTATTTGTTGGGGAACTACTTGTTTTGCCGTCTAATCAATGTAAACCAGGTGTGTTTTTTTCATGTCTGGGAAAAAAAAGTTTACTTTGGTTAGATGCCAAAACACCTTGTTCCCCAAAATCATCTTTATGGAAAATAAACTGATGTAACACAAATGTCATGGGTTTTCTATTGCTGGCCTATAGACTTCTTCTATTGTCAAACTGTCAATAGTCCTTTGAAAATCACAGATGGCCTACTGATATGGGAATAAGCTCTTAGCCAGAGTAATGGAAGAGCCTAGTAATGCAAATGCTCATGAATTTATGTGATTATATTTTGGGGAAGTTCCCAGAGCAGAATTCAAAGGGAAGGATTTATCACTACTTTAATGGGTTTGTTGTCCGTGTTTTTACGGCTAAAAATTTAAAGACCTTAATTGTGCTATTTTCTGCACCAAAAATAACACAATTACAGACAAACAATCTATTAGCCACAAAAATAAGAACAGCCAACCTGTTGTGATTCCCCAGAAGTGTCTTAATGATTACAACAACATGTCCTTGTGGCATATGTTTGAAGTATACTTCGTATCGAGATTTGCACACACTAAAAAGATAGTTGTTTTTGTTTTTTTGTTTTTTTTTCCTAATGTTCTTATAAGGTATAGGGTCTACCATGCTATTTCCACAAAAAAATTTGCAAATTGTTAAACAGTTAAAATAACACCATCTGCCATTTGCTGTGCAATTAGCTGCTTTGTCTATGAAATGATCATTTAGAGGTTTAAGCCATAATCCTTATTATTAACCAAACAGTATTATGTAGTTTACTTAGAGCTACTTCTTCAATTTGCAGATTCCAGCACCGTGCCATCAACAAATGGACCACAAAGTGTCTTGCCAAATGGAGGACTGAATCGGCCACCAGTAATCCCCAATGGGATGCCAAATACTGTAGTGCCATGTGGAACAGAGAAGGCTGTGGGGAATGGAGTACTTAATGGACATGTCTCTGTCCATTCAGATGGCCCTTTTATAGGCTATATAATTGCTATTCACAGAAAGATGGTAAGATTAAATGTTCATTTATAGATGATCATTTTATGAATGCATTCAGTTGTTTATTGCAGGTTCTAATCTCCACATTATTATGTTATTATATATTGCTGTCTTGGGAGATTGACTAACTCACTTTTGGCTTCTCTAGTGGTTTTTGTCTGTGTATTTATTTTCATGAAGTAAGATGGAGGTTTTGCCAATAAAGGCCGCCATAAGGAGAGCTCTTACTTCCCTGACCTAGTCACTAGCCTCTCACTCAGCAAAACAAGTTCCCTAAACTGTACTGACAAGATACAAAGACATCGAAACAGTGCAGTCCAATGTCTGCTCAGTGCTGCTCCTTATCTATTTTAATGCACTTTAGCTATGGGCTAATATTTCATTGTTTTTCATGTTTTTTGGTTTTAGATGAGAACCGAATTGTATTTTCTGTCATCTCAAAAAAATCGACCTAGCCTATTTGGGATGCCGCTAATAGTTCCATGCACAGTCCACACCAGGAAGAAAGATTTATATGATGCGGTATGGATCCAGGTGTCCAGGCTTGCAAGTCCTCTTCCACCTCAAGAAGCCAGTAACCATGCACAAGACTGGTAGGTTTTTGAAAAAATGTATGTATGGATAGCAAAAATACTTGTGTTCTAGGCAAGGAAAGGATGAATTCACATGCCCAAAAATTGCTATGGTACAATACAGATTTAAAACCTTATCCACACATGACATAAATTTGCCAGGGATTCAAGTGAAATCCATTGCAGTAGGGTCTGCTCTTTGTCCTTATATTTTTAATACTGTGATGTTTTATCACAAGTAGCAAATGTACTACTGCTTTCAGAATTCACACATGTAAAGTATGTGTATACACGTTGAAACTTTTTTAAAATGATTTTACTGAAAGATAACATTCTAAACATAAAAAATAGTCATTAGCATATGATGTAATGTAACGTAACAGAGAATTTATGTCTGTAAATGGCTGCTCCAGGTAAGCAAGTATGTACAATCACAGATCTTCCAGGACACAGTGTGCTCGCCTATGGCAATCACTCACATAGTCGGTGATTGTAGTGACAGGGCATGCTCGTCCTGCTGCTCCAACCATTATTAAGAACCACAGTCTTGTGATCGGTGAGGTTCCCAGCAGTTGGACCCTCACTGATTACCTTGTTATCACCTACCCTCTGGATAGGGAATAACTTACAAACTTGGGATGGCCCCTAGACATTTCACCCACTGGGATAATGGTATTATTTAGCTAGAGAGCCAGCAGTGGCTATAAATGGGCCATAAAACTCCAATGTCCTCATTTGATAACCAGTTATATCAACTTCATATTGCATTTATGATGTCTGGTCAAGAGAGACTTTTTTTCCATACACAGAGTTTTTATCTTTCATTCTTGCAATGTATATTTTAAGTATTGCAGGAATGATTTGTGTCTAATATATAGTTACTTGCTCTCTCTTCTCTGTTTAAAGTGCATGATCCCTTTCTCCTCCTCAGTGGGGATATAGGAAAACTTTTTTGCTGCTTGTGTTCAATTCAATTAATATGCAGCACATATCATTAAACTAATCTTGTCATTTGCAGTGATGACAGCATGGGCTACCAATACCCATTCACGCTAAGAGTTGTGCAGAAAGATGGCAATTCCTGTGCATCATGTCCATGGTACAGGTAAGAAAATGGCCTCATACTGATGTTGTTTTAATAGTATTGAAGGCGCTTCCTGAGAAAGTGAAAAAAAAATTCTAAATTACCACCATAGGCTATATTAATTTGCAGTTCCAGCTACCAAGTAGGTAGATTTTTTAGATGTTAAAGCAAATTGACACAATATTATGATATAGTCAAAATTGGTAAACATGTTACTTTTGTTCACAATACTTTTCTATACCAAAGCCATTAAGTACATACTCATAATTGTATTTATAAAAGGAAGTTACACTCTTTTCATATGATGGGTATGCAGTTACAGATCGGTGGTGGTCCAATCATTGACATACCTAGCAAATAGGCCCCATAGACAGTACCAGTTTCTGCCTATCGCGGGCATTCTCAATTGTCAGACTCCAGCAAAATGTGACCCATCCACTATCCTGTGGATAAGTAACTATCATAGGATTTCACAAGGGGGTTCAAAGAGTGTGATTACATCCAGGGCCCAGAGCCATAGAGGGCCCAAAACCATAGGAGACCTGTACAGTACATCGTAAATTATAGTTGGGTGTCAGGGTACAGATTTTTCTTAACTTTCTTAAGTTTTTCAGTTCCATAAAGTTGAAATATATAAACCATATGTAGCATCACATTAAGGCTCCCCCTAGTGTCCAACATAATACATTGTAATTGCACATAATAGGAAAAAAACTGAATTAAAGCAAATTACTTACTTGTACAAATAATATAAAAATTAACCAAAAATACTGTGAATGCTGATGTTCGACAACTAGGCACTGATAGCTAATGGTGTGTTCCTACACTACATCGCTACTTTGCAGAGCTATGAGAAAAAATGCACTCTAAAAGCTACATTATATTATTTTATTATAACAGACTTATCAGTTTCAATAATTGTGTTTTAATGTTATTCTTCCCTTCTTCCAATCTAGATTTTGCAGAGGATGTAAAATTGACTGTACAGAAGACCGTGCCTACATTGGTAATGCTTACATTGCCGTGGATTGGGATCCCACAGCTCTACATCTCCGTTATCAGACATCACAAGAAAGGGTAATGAAAACATGTAACAAAAATATTTTTGTCTGACACTGGATAAATACTCCATTTTATATCTAAGGCTATGTGTACATGAACATGTATTGTATCGGGGCTGGAAATTTTGGGGGAAATTTCCGGTTGGGAGAAGATGTGAGGGGTGGCGAATATAGCAGCTACACCAATTTGTCACTTCCTCACGTTAAATCTATTATTTGGTAAGATTTTATTGGCAATTTCTACAAAGCTGTCAGGAGTGATCCATTCTTTTCTCATTTTCCTCAATACATTCCCTTAGAAAATTACTTACTTATTCACTTTATTGTGTGGTTCACAGTAAATTTGATCTATGTTTTTCATCTCGTTGAAACCAGATAATAAATGTGTTTTTATTCCTATATAGATTGTGGAAGAGCATGAGAGTGTTGAACAGAGCCGCAGAGCACAAGCAGAGCCCATTAACCTTGATAGTTGTCTCCGCGCCTTTACCAATGAGGAAGAGCTGGGAGAGGATGAGATGTATTACTGTTCCAAATGTAAAACCCATTGCTTAGCTACAAAGAAACTGGACCTTTGGAGACTCCCTCCAATTCTGGTACTTTTTTTTTTTTATTATTAGTTTTAATGAGGAGATTCAAAGTCAATATGAGGTCAATATATTACAGTAATTCGTCTACGGTTTTGTGTAGATGCCAAGAGCAAAAGTAAATATTCTGCTTTTCATGTGAGCATTTGTGTCTCCAGCAGCAATATTATACTTTACTGTTGTTTTAGCATTTTGTGAGTTGTTTTAGTAGCATAGCTAGTTTATACTAAAAAGTATAAATTAGTGTACTTATCAAAACCTTGCTTTCTCACTTTTTAATCTGTCTTAGATTATACACTTGAAACGGTTCCAGTTTGTGAATGGGCGCTGGATAAAGTCTCAAAAAATTGTCAAATTCCCCCGAGAGAAGTTTGACCCGAGTGCCTTTTTGGTACCCCGAGGCCCAGTGCTGTACCAGAAAAGGAAACCAGTACTTCAATGTGATGACCAGGCAATGCAGGGAGACCTGAAAAAGCAGGATCTGGCAAACTGTAGTCCTGCGGGAGATGGAGATGGACCTGGGAAAATTCAGCCTTTAATCAGTTCTTCCACTGTAAATAATAGTAAAGGTATGAAAAATTATTGTGCCGAGTTTATCTGTTCTGTTGTTAAATATTAGTTGCATAGTATACATTTATGTGTATCAATTTTTTCATGAAAATGTTAGTTTTCCTATTTACTCTCAGTATTTCAAGACCCCTGCTTGCAGTCAGAAATTGTCATTGCCTGTGCCCAAGGGTAGAAAGAAATCAGTCTGAATAATGGGATAATCACACTTGTGTCCGGCTTTTAACTATAATATACTCTGCTTCTGTGTGTTCATGATGTGACTAAAACAGATTTGTATCCATTAAAAGTAGGTAATGAATGATTCTATTGAATGAAAACAAATGGAGATCTAAGCAAAACTGACTTTTTACAGAAATATTTGGGGAAAATTAGATATTTTGAATGGAGTCTTTTTCCTCCCAAAGTTAGTTTCTGCAGTAGAGGAAAATGGAGAGTTGAACTCTTTTGCCTGTTTCAACTTGATGCACTTCAGAAGAGGAGTTTCATCCTGGGTTTGGGCTGGTGATGTAAATCTTTGTCTGAAAATACCCTGGGGTGCAGGGATGAAGATGCTGCATCCTTACCTTTCAGTACATCATTTTCATTAATGTAAATTACAGACTAAAAAGGAAGAGGCTTTTGATACAAAGCAGATGTGTACCCTACAGAATGTCAAAGTTGTTATTTATGGTGTGTGAATAACTAGTTTTTCTAGCTCTTTTCTTTCTGTGCAGTCAGGGAGATGGCCCTATCTCTGTTTAAAGTCATACATAGGGGGGCTGTCAGTCACGGATTTGACCACCCCTGTTACTATGAGCATCATCAGAGGGGAAAATAAAAAACTATCAAAATATCCAAAACTATATAAAAGAAACTATGTATCAGTCTTCTTAACATGCTATCTGCAGATCACACTGCTTGTGACAGGTTCCTTTGATGCCTTGATGACCAAGGCATCGGGTTTTTACCGCAGTAATTAAGGGTACTTCTTCTGATGCAATACCTTTCTGCAATGCCGCATCAGAAAAAGATTCTCTGTTGTCCCTGGGCTGTGTTATCACAGCCCAGCCCTCTCACTAACACCTGGAAATGGAAAAGCTTCTAAACTGGATTTTTTAACCCCTTAGACACCACAGTCAAACATGGACCTTGGTATTTTAGTGGGTGCAGAGGGAGTTGGAGGAACTGCTGTGGTATTTAAGCGGGTGCAGAGGGAGTGAGTGAGATGCAGTGTTTGTAGTATTTTTCTATTAGGCCCAACAGAAAGCTTGTGAGTAAAATAAAGTTTTTGTTATGTAGGTTCCACAATAAATGCAGACATTCTTTATTTAAGTATAAATAATTAAAGGGTTAATTAAAGCTAATCAGTAGGACATATGAAACTGTACTATTAAAAAACTAAATTTTTTATGCATAGAAAAACAAGACCCTTTAAAGCTGTAGTGACCAAGATTGAAAAGTTAGAGTTAGTAGAATGCTTTCAAGAAAAAAAAAATAGTCTGGGCATTAACGTGGAAAACAGGAGTGGGGACAAGGGGATGGCCTTTGTCTGAAATTGACATGAAAATGTTTTCGGTGAGAATACTATTAAGTATAGTGTTGAAAATGTGAACTTTGTATTTTTATCTACAGTTATTCACTGTGCACACTTTACTTGCAGCATCTCCTTTACAAGCAAGAAAAGCTTCTGCAAATGCTTCTAGTAAAAACAACAGTCCCAATAATAGCCCTAGAACCCTTGGAAGGGGCAAAGGCCGTCTACGTTTACCTCAGCTTGGAGGCAAAAAACTCTCAAGCAGTAAAGAAAACCTGGATCAAAGCAAAGACAATTGCTCAGATAATGAAACAAGAGACACTTTGGATCAGGTAGATTCTAGTAAAGGACATATTTTAGGAGGAAGTCAATCTGAGTTAGCAAATCACGACTCTCAGGTGGTTTTAACCAATGGACTGAGCCACGAGCAGACCATGTGCAACAGTCAGCTTGATAACCACATAGGGGAAGAAGAGGATATTGTTGTTGACCAAAGAGAAGACATCTGCTGTCAGCCTATCTATAACCTTTATGCAATTTCGGTGAGTAAAGTCTGTATGTACTGGTATGCTGCAGTGAGCCAAGCAACTCTCCTGAAATGTCTTATTTATTAGGTTCTTGTCATTAATTCTGCATTATCTGTTACGATTCTGTTAAAAAAAAAAAAAAAATATATATATATATATATATATATATATATATATATATATATATATATATATATATATATATATATTCCAAGAAGAAAAAACGATGTCCGCGCTTCGGGGATATCCAAGTAAAAAACTATTCTTTATTGTCACATTCTTGTAAAATCCATATTAGGCAAACATGTACAAGTGTGGTGGCCCAGGTAAGAAACCAACGCGTTTCGCCCTCTCTCAGGGCTTAATCATGGTTACACTCACTCATAAATCGTAATGCAATTTAAAGATCCCGCTGCGGTGATGGCGTGTGACGTACCGGTCACGTGACAGAGATCACGTGATCGGGCTGAGACGCGTCCAACAAACCACAGAAGGATAATAATGTGCGTTAAAAAACTCTAAATAATAAAACAAAACATAATGAAAGGTAAGTAGGATGATCGGAAGGTACTGGAAAAGTGAACTGGGTTATAAGAAACAGATTGCAAATCCACTAAACTATGGGGGAAAGCCGTTAATCGGGAGAAGATGGTATAAACATCAAGCATAAGGATCTTAATAATAATGCATTAGAATAAGCATAAATATGGCAGGATGACAAATCTCATATATGTAGTTAGATTAATATACAGACATGAATACCAAAGGAGGAGAACACATAAAGACAGTCATGCTTCAAGAAACAGGTTGTAACTTGTTAACAATAGCAAGTGCCTGATTAATGATAACATAATATTAAATCCTGCCTTAGGTTCATGCCTAGGGGTTGGGTGGTTTTGAGTACAAACATCCAGTATGTCTCCCTATTCATAAGAAAATGATCCCACGTGGACTTCGCATCAAGAAAGCACCCACCACAGTTTATTCAGAGTCTTTCCAGGAGAAATGGAATGAGTTACTGAGTGACTGCTCAGAAAAATTAATGGCTTTGATTATCTCAGAAGAGACCAAAGCCTTAGATACAATACAACTTGAAACAGAGGACATTAAGAAACAGTTGCAAGCTTTATCTACTAAGGAGGACCTTCAGACATTAGAAGAATCGCTTGACACTAAAATCACAGTCATTGAGAACAGCATCATGGAAACAAAGAAAAGAAAATTTGATCGTGATCTTCTAGATTACAAATACAATGAAGTGTATACTTGGAAACTGCATCGTCACAATAGAAATTTGACACCGAAATCTATTCTCAAAAGTAATAAACGTAGAGGCTACTCCAACTCCAGGAGAAATGGTCCGCCTCCGCATGTCAGTTTTTCGGATACCGAGGACTCCCATAATAGCTCTTCATCCTGCCCTTCTGATGATGCGTCTGAATATACAGCTCCACCTAACAGAAATGTTTCAAAAAACGTGGCAGGAGGGGCGGTAGGAGACATAAGATCCGAAAAAGAGCACGAGAAGGAGAAGGAAAGGATGATCACTCGCCACGGGAATCCAAAGAAACGGAAATAGAGTCCACGGTTATTAATTTATCCAGTTTCATCGTTACAGAAGAACAACTTAGAGTTTTAAATAAAGGACTTAATTTTTCTCCATCCACGGATTTTGATTTATATAGGACATTATTGGACGTCAACAAATTTGTCAGAAATCTCACAGTAAAATTACACTTCAAAGACCAACGAGAGGAATCCTCATCCAACATACAGGCTTCGGACATTGGGAGCTCCCAACTGCATTATACTTCATCGGAAACCTATTGCACTAATTTTGTGGATCAGTTGGGGGTTCTCAATCTTAGAAGCTTGGAGTTGGAATCCCATATTGAAGATGACAGGCCTCCAAAAAATTTACGAATACTTAATCCAACATTCTATCCTGTTATGTCCCGAAAAGAATGTATGGACAAATTTCAAGACCTAGTAGAAAAAGAATTAACTTCTCTTAAGTCACAATGTAACATCACCCGGTCTAAAACCAACATTACTTACTCAGAAAAGAAAGCTCTTCAGAAATTAAAAAATAATTCTGAGTTAGTAATCAGAAGTGCTGATAAGGGGGGGGCTGTGGTTTTATTAAATGCTTCTTTATATAAGATGATAAATGAAAATATGCTGAACAATCCACTCACATATCGTAAACTTCCTTCTGATCCCACCTCTAGCTGCCAAAGGAATTTGACCAAACTTCTCGATGAAGGGCTAGCCTTAGGGGTTATTGACCATAAGTTAAAGGAATTCTTATATAACCAACATCCTATCATGCCCGTCTTCCATTCTCTCCCCAAGATGCATAAAGGAGTTTTTCCTCCTCCCTGCCGACCCATTGTCGCGGGTATTGGCAGTCTTGGGGAGCGTCTGGGAGACTGGCTTGATAATTATTTACAACCTCTCACTATGGTTACACCAACATTTCTTAGGGATACTAAGCATTTACTTCAAATTATTGATAAAATGGAGTGGAGAGAGGGTTTCAACTGGACATCTTGCGACGTAGTCGCTCTTTATTCTTCAATTCCCCACGACCTAGCATTAGTGTATTTATCCAGACACCTGAATGAATTTAGTGTTTACTCCCCACAACTAAAAGAATTTATCATTATGACCACTCAATTCTTGTTGCAAAACAATTTTTTTATGTTTGATTCTCTTTTTTATTTGCAAGTGGAGGGGGCCCCTATGGGAGCGAAATTCTCCCCCTCCCTTGCCAACATTTTTATGATACAGTGGGAGATGAAATACATTTTTTCTGATTCTAACCCCTTCAGATCACACATACAGTGGTTCGGCCGTTTTATAGACGACCTTCTATGGGTATGGCAGGGCACCAGTACAGAGTTTGATATCTTTGCCAAATATATTAATGACAACGATATGAATTTACAATTTACTCATTACTTTGGCGGCAACAATCTTGACTACCTGGATGTATCATTACTAGGTAGCAATGACAATATAACAGTATCTCCGTTTCGTAAACCGACTGCTGGCAACAGCATATTATTGTCCACCTCCTGCCACCCCAGACACGTGGTGGACAATATCCCCTATGGCGAATTAATTCGACTTCGCCGTAACAGTTCCTCAAACCAAGTGTTTGACAACCATTTGGTGGACTGGGAGAAAAGATTTACAGCACGAAAATATACACCTAAGATTTTGTCCTCAGCACGAAAGAAACTAGAAAAAGTAGACAGAAATATGCTTCTATTAAACAGAACACATCCGAGTCAGGAAAGCAAGTCCAATTCCACACCTGTTATTTTTTCAACCACCTACAGTAACCAATTTCACAAAGTAAAAAGAGCTGTCACTAAATATTTACCTATTTTGGAACAAAGTAAAGAACTTAAGGATTGTTTATCCGTGGGTGTCAAATTCATCTCTAAAAAAGCCCCTACTATAGGCTCTATATTGTCACCTAGTGATTTCACAAGTAGCACATCAGATGACATCAACAACAAAAAATACACCTGGTTACATCACCCGGGGAATCATAAATGTGGCCATTCAAAATGTATTACCTGTGAACATCTTCTGATCACCAGCAGCTTCTCCTCGTGCGTTACTAAAGAAAAATATAAAATCCACACCTATTTAAATTGTAATACTACTTGTGTTATTTATTTAATATCTTGCACTATGTGCAATTTACAGTATGTGGGTTATACTACCAATTCTTTAAAAATGCGCATTAGGAAACACTTGTCTGACATTAAAAACACCAATCTTACCAACATGTCAGCAGCTTCCAAGCATGTCACCATGGTGACAATAGTTGTTTTAGATGGCAAGGCATAGAAAAAGTTAAAAGACCAAAAAGGGGGGGGGATCATAGGAAGAAACTTATGAATAGGGAGACATACTGGATGTTTGTACTCAAAACCACCCAACCCCTAGGCATGAACCTAAGGCAGGATTTAATATTATGTTATCATTAATCAGGCACTTGCTATTGTTAACAAGTTACAACCTGTTTCTTGAAGCATGACTGTCTTTATGTGTTCTCCTCCTTTGGTATTCATGTCTGTATATTAATCTAACTACATATATGAGATTTGTCATCCTGCCATATTTATGCTTATTCTAATGCATTATTATTAAGATCCTTATGCTTGATGTTTATACCATCTTCTCCCGATTAACGGCTTTCCCCCATAGTTTAGTGGATTTGCAATCTGTTTCTTATAACCCAGTTCACTTTTCCAGTACCTTCCGATCATCCTACAGGCGGTCCCCTACTTAAGGACACCCGACTTACAGACAACCCATAGTTACAGACGGACCCCTCTGCCCCATGTGACCTCTGGTGAAGCTCTCTGGATGCTTTACTATAGTCCCAGACTGCAATGATCAGCTCTAAGGTGTCTGTAGTGAAGCTTTATTGATAATTCTTGGTCCAATTACACCAAAAATTTTGAAACTCCAATTGTCACTGGGGCAAAAGAAAAAAAATTGTCTAGAACTTCCATTATAAAATATACAGTTTCGACTTACATACAAATTCAACTTAAGAACAAACCTCCAGACCCTATCTTGTATGTAACCCGGGGACTGCCTGTACTTACCTTTCATTATGTTTTGTTTTATTATTTAGAGTTTTTTAACGCACATTATTATCCTTCTGTGGTTTGTTGGACGCGTCTCAGCCCGATCACGTGATCTCTGTCACGTGACCGGTACGTCACACGCCATCACCGCAGCGGGATCTTTAAATTGCATTACGATTTATGAGTGAGTGTAACCATGATTAAGCCCTGAGAGAGGGCGAAACGCGTTGGTTTCTTACCTGGGCCACCACACTTGTACATGTTTGCCTAATATGGATTTTACAAGAATGTGACAATAAAGAATAGTTTTTTACTTGGATATCCCCGAAGCGCGGACATCGTTTTTTCTTCTTGGAACATGTGCCTGCAGTCCGTGGGGCTTTCTTGATGCTTCTTGCGCTGGAAATCAGTAAAACTGGGAGGTGAGCAGTAACTTTTTTGCTACTTTGATATATATATATATATATATATATATATATATATATATATATATATATATTCAAACAAGTGTGCTGAAAACCCAAACTCGGCTTATACTAGAGTAAAAAAATATATGTTTCACCAGGTTTTTGTGGTAAAATTAGGGGGGTCGGCTTATACTCGAGTATATACTGTTTGTGTGTGTGTATATATATATATCTTTTATATTTCTTTATTTTATATTTATTTAATATATATATATATATATATAATTTATTTATTTTTTTTTTTTATTTATTTTATATATATATATATATATATATATATATACATATACATACAGGCGGTCCCCTACTTAAGAACACTCGACTTACATACGACCCCTAGTTACAAACGGACCACTGGATATTTGTAATTTATTGTACTTTATCCCTAGGCTACAATAATCAGATGTAACAGTTATCACATGTGTCTGTAATGAAGCTTTAGTGTTAATCCTGATTCTTATGACAACCCAACATTGTCACAGAGACCAAAAAAGTTCTGGCTGGGGTTACAATGATAAAATATACAGTTCCGAGTTACATACAAATTCAACTTAAGAACAAACCTACAGACCCTATCTTGTATGTAACCCGGGGACTGCGTGTATATATATATATTATATATATATATATATATATATATTATATATATTAATATATAAATTAAATTGACAACTGGTTACCTTTCCAGTTTTCCCTACAGACAGTAAAATGGTCAGCGATAATTGAACTTTGTCGTGTTGTGCAAAATAAGACTCACAATTGGTAACACCCAGATGTCACCCACATTAGGGAAAATAGGAAATGCAAAAAAAAAGGGACTGGGCGTTATGGACTAAGATGGCAATATTTGGTCCATGAACAGACTAATTTATCATAGTTCTCCAGTCCCTGCCTTTACTTAGGACTACTGTCATTGAATGACCTTTCTATAGCCTAACTTTGGTTGTTTTTGTATTTTGCATAACTCATAGTTACCGTATATACTCGAATATAAGCTGACCCGAGTATAAGCCCCCAATTTTACCACCAAAAAACCTATTGACTGGAGTATAAGCCGAGGGTGGTAAATGCATTGGTCACAGCCCCCCTCCCCAGTATATAGCCAGCCTGCCCCCTGCCGGATACAGCCAGCCCAGCCTGCCCCCTGCCGGATACAGCCAGCCCAGCCTGCCCCCTGCCGGATACAGCCAGCCCAGCCTGCCCCCTGCCGGATACAGCCAGCCCAGCCTGCCCACTGCCGGATACAGCCAGCCCAGCCTGCCCACTGCCGGATACAGCCAGCCCAGCCTGCCCACTGCCGGATACAGCCAGCCCAGCCTGCCCCCTGCCGGATACAGCCAGCCCAGCCTGCCCCCTGCCGGATACAGCCAGCCCAGCCTGCCCCCTGCCGGATACAGCCAGCCCAGCCTGCCCCCTGCCGGATACAGCCAGCCCAGCCTGCCCCCTGCCGGATACAGCCAGCCCAGCCTGCCCCCTGCCGGATACAGCCAGCCCAGCCTGCCCCCTGCCGGATACAGCCAGCCCAGCCTGCCCCCTGCCGGATACAGCCAGCCCAGCCTGCCCCCTGCCGGATACAGCCAGCCCAGCCTGCCCCCTGCCGGATACAGCCAGCCCAGCCTGCCCCCTGCCGGATACAGCCAGCCCAGCCTGCCCCCTGCCGGATACAGCCAGCCCAGCCCTTAAAAAACAAAGCTTACATACTCGCCCTCCGGTGGCCACGATGTGCAGCGCTGCTACCCGGATGTCATAGCAGCTCCTCTACTGTCTTCTGTAACAGACTGCAGGACACTGCCATGTTATCTCACAGCCGGCAGGCGCATAGTATGACGTCGGCAGCGGCATGGTCGCGTCCTGCAGCCTGTTACAGAAGAAAGAAGAGGAGCTGGGAAGCCAGAAGAGGAGCCGCGATGACTGCGCATCGGGGCCACCAGAGGGTGAGTATGTAAGCTTTGTTTTTTAATTGACTCGTGTATAAGCTGAGTTGAGGTTTTTCAGCACATTTTTTTTTGCTGAAAAACTCGGCTTATACACGTGTATATACGGTATATTTGAATGCTTTTGAAATGTTTTATTCTTTCATCCTATAATCCAGGAAATTGAATAATCTCACCTCTTTTTAGATGGCATATAAATCTGCTAGAATGCAAGCAAAAAAGGAAAAAAAAATTTATATTAATGTAGTTTAAGAATTCATTTTAGGTTTTATTTCTGAGACACATTTGCACTACCATAGATTGGTCAGTCCTCAGTTTTATCTTTAAAAGTCACTACTATTTTATGAGTTATAAAAGAATGAATGGAATATAGGATGTGAATTATTTATATTTTTCTGACACTTTTTCTTTTTTTGTTTTTTTTTTTTTGTTTAGTGCCATTCAGGAATAATGGGTGGAGGACATTATGTTACTTATGCCAAAAATCCCAATGAAAAATGGTACTGCTACAATGACAGCAGTTGTAAGGTAAATTTGGTCTTTCTCATCTTCATACTTGACAGTTCCCCTTTTTATGAAAAGCTTTATAAGGAATCTGCCAGCAGAAAATGACCTAATAAACCACTACCAGTATGTTGTCCAACAAAATAACATCTTTGCAGTTCACATATCTTTCATGGCCCGACTTGGTGGTATCATACAGGAAATCAGTGAGTTGAGAAGTGAGATGTAAAATGGTTGATTAAAGTCATAGAGGAGGAGAGTTTAGTAATAACATTAAGCTCACCTGCCTCAAAACATCCCCATAAAGTGAACCTATCACCAGGAATATAAATTTTAGCTGGTCACTGGTTCCAATAGTCTATGCTGATTATAAAATACCATTCTCAGCATTCTGAATTCAGTAGTTTATAAAACTTTATTTCACATTACCTAGTTCCCTGCCAGCAGCGTGTGTAGACTCCTGGGGAGTCCTCTGCCTGCTCAATGCACATGACAGGAAGTTGGGAGGGAACTGGATGAGTGTGGAGGAGAGCAGATTGAGACACATGCTGCTGCTGCAGCTTTATGTATGTTCCTGCACTCTTTTGTCTGGGGAACTGTGTTCAAACGCAAGTCTGTCCTGTACTCCATTGGTGCTTTTAGTACCAGATCCACAGTTGAGTTGAGACCCACAGATCACCAGGTTCACTTCAATCAAGCCAACAGCACCCAGCATATTGTTATATCCATTTCTTGTAGTGTCTTTAGCTTTATAAAAGGAATGTTACTATTCTGATTCTTCCTTTGTATGAAATTTGGACAGAACTGAGTATAACGTTTAAAGATGAACAAATGATCGTTCTATGTGTTTCTAAAATGGCTTTTACTGAAACCTCATGACAATATGTAACAGTCATTTCTGAATCCACAGGAGCTGCACCATGAAGAAATTGATACAGACTCTGCCTACATCCTATTCTATGAGCAACAAGGGGTGGACTATGCACAATTTCTGCCAAAGATTGACGGGAAAAAAATGGCAGACACAAGCAGCATGGATGAAGACTTTGAATCCGATTATAAAAAGTATTGCGTGCTGCAGTAACCCTTCTGTGCTTCCAATATGTCCAGCTGATTCCAGGGAGAAAGATGTGTATTGAAGGAGAGAATAATGTGATGGAAATATTATTCTTAACATTTTGGTGTTGAGGTCACCAATGCATGTAGGGCCATTCAACAAAATAGACAGTAGATTAAATGACATTGATTCTTTTAAATGTCCGTCGATTTTTCTGTAAGCTCTCGTTTTATTTATGTTAACCCACTTTGGTCCTCTTCAACACCAAGGGAAATGTGAAGGGAAATTTAACATTGGCGATAATTTTTTCAAATGCAGAAGTTTTTTTTTGTTTTGTTTTTTTGGTGCAATTTTTAAAATGACTTAAATATCTTTAGGAGCATCTATAAAACATTGACATTGCTTTTCATCGGCCACCTGATATTTATTGGTTTCTAAGGTTTCTTCAAGATGAAGATCTTTCAGTTTATTGAAAATATAAATTGCTGCAGCTTTTGTAATTTATATAGAATGTATGGAATAATGATTGGTTCCTGTGTCAGCTCCCTACAGTCTAGGGATACATGGTGTACATCATGTGTATGTACACAGTGTGATGTGCATTACATGCATACAAGCTATTCTCTGCATTGATTCTTGCAGATGATCCAAGAATCATAAAAGGATTACATGCCCAATGTCCTGCAAAGGCTATTTGCTGTTGCCATCTATGGCACTAAACAGGGGGCACTCATTTATTTGAAAGCTTTAGGATTCCAAATATTCTATTTATATTCCCTTAAACAATCTAGTAAACATTTTATTTAAGAATCCCGGATTATTGCTCATGTATAAAAAATTAGAGAATATGACATTGTATGTATATACACTGTTAAGTGTTTTAACTCTCTCTATTTATTTTTTGAGACCTTTTTTTATTTTTTTTTGAGACCTATTTTTTGAGACCTATTTTACCATTTCTTGTATTTGTGCCAAAAGATGGCAAATGCTTGCATTATCTAAGTCTGTCTGCAGGCTCCCACAATTTCAAGTGAAGACAAAATATATGAACAAAAATTTTAAGTCATATAAACATTACTATTCATACACATCCTCAGAGGCTTTTGTATTACATTTCTAATTTTATTACACATACTAAATGAAATTGGTAAATTCCAGTGTTTTTAGTGCTAATGCTGTACAAAATTCAGATTTTGGATTGTAGCATAATTAAATATGATATAGTAATTGCACTTTATGACAATTGAGACCACCTCGGGAGGTCTAAGATGAGTTAAAAAGCGGGGGAATGATTAGGACTACTTTCCTATCCCCTCTAGTGTGTGTGTTTTTATTGCATACTCTAATTAAGCACAAATGATGAAAGTAGGAAAATTTTGGCACATGAGCAAGTGTTATTACTCTATTAGACTTCAACCATACAAGTGGACATTGCAAAATTTTTTTTAGTGTAATGTTTTAAAGGAAATTCGGCAGCATATTTGAAAGGAATTGGACATAGAAAGAAAAATACACTTTACCTTTTATCTGGATAAATTCCTGCCTTTGGCTTAAAAAAAAAAAAACTTTCAGTTTTTTGTTTACTTGGTTTTTCAGGCCAAACGTGAAAATTAAGGGGTAGGTTCCTCCAGAATTCAGTGAGAACATTGTGTTTACAGCAAGCCCCTATTAAACATTGACCGTGGCATATTACCTCTCCTGAATTACTTTAGTTCATAATGGAGATTAATGCAGGAGGCATGATTGTGGAGTGGATTCACTTTTATTTTGTAAAGCATACATTTCCCATTATTCACTGTTCACTTATATCGTCCACTTTTTATAAAAGTAGTTAATTGTCCCAGTGAAGCTAAAATTGTTCTACTGTAGCAGACTATAAAGGGAATTAAGCTTTTGTAACTCAGGCAGAATGTTTGCCACCATCTAGTAAATATCTGAATGTGCTGTATGATTATAAATCATTACCAGGGAAAATACGGTGCACATGCTTCACCGCCTGTAATAGTAACACATGTGGGTAAGTGAACTGGCCATCTTCCATGTTTTTCAGCAATGCTTCTCTAGTTATCGGGTCGGAAAGTAGGAGTTATTCTAGCCATTGATGCTCCACTGGGGCATTCTGGGAAATTTACAAATACATTTTTCAAGATGGGATGAGAAAAACAATGCCTCTTTTGGCTTAAAAAACTTTTTTGCATATCTCTAGTTATCAGTAATTTACCCTCATACACTGCAGGACATTACTCATTAGCCCTGAATAGTTGCATTGTACAACCCTGAATAGATACATTGTGCTTTGCTTACAAGAGTTTTACATCTTACAGATGTGCAGCTCAGAATTGAAAATTTCCCCTTTTAAGTGGCATTTTACATTCAGATTGATTACAGTATTACTAAAGAGAAATTCTGTTTTCATTCATGCACCGACTAACTCAAGCTGCCATCTATCCTGCCATCATTAATGTCAGATTGACAGATATTCTTACAGAATAATTCCTTTGTAAGCACATAGGTAAGCACAGTTTTCAGAAATGTGGACAGCACTTTATCTTATTTTTGTCCAAACAGTGATTTTTTTTTCTTTATGTAAATATGACATATAGTGCCATACTTTTTCATTAAAGTTGGTTGTCCAATGGTTAAAGAATTCCACTGAAGTGTAGCCAAATAAATACAAAGAATTATCTGAATCGCCCACCTACCTTGTGTTTTTAGGAACCATTTGTTAACAGGAACAATCACCTATCTGTGCCATCTACCTTACAATTTACTGCTATTTTGTAATGCGTAGCTTACATATTATAGGCAGTTAAAGCAATTTGAGGCAAAAGAAGATAATTATAATTTTGTCCCCAGACTCCTTAGTTAGTGTGCTGAGTATATTGCAGTGTGGTTATGTACACCCTTTTAAGCATAATGCTGTGGGTGTGTGGCATACAATAAAGCTAGGTATTTAGTGCAATATAGATAAGCATGTATAAACCTTAAACACCGTCTACAGTTCCATTTCTCTAACTTTAGACTTCCACGTAAATGTTAATTGTTAACATTTGAATCCTGAACATTCTGTAGAATGATATAATTATTATTTTCCTTGTTCTATTGAAATGGCTCAGATATTTAATCTGACTGCTGTTTTCCTCACCAGGAGTATAACTTGTCTTAGTCTTTTGACTCCTCTATAATCTAATTGGGTCCAGTTTTATGAAACTGGAACGCCACTTAATGGTCTTTTTACCAGGTGGATTACTACTGATCTGATCTGTGTTTTTTCTCCTATAGCTTTAAATTTCATGAATGGATGGAGTTCTCATATATGATCTTAATTGATAATTATTTAGTATTGTCAGAAAAATTGTATTAAAGGGGTTCTCACCCAAAACAGACTCCTCTACATATAATATTACATGCACTGTAATAATCCAAAACATTATTCAGATAAACACTCCCAATACATGTTTAAATAACAATGGTCTGGTTATTAAACCCAGATTTGTTTACTGTCCCGAAAATATTGCGGCAATCTCATTTCGATTAAATCACCATACCAAGAGATACCATCCAAGTTTTCAGCATATTGTGTCTGATGGAACTAGTGTCAGTCAACACATTGTACCAGGACATGAACAATTACATATAAATTAACTTTATGTTTTAAATACTTTCACATGTCAGGCATCGGCGGAGGAAATACCTGGTACATCAAATTTGGTGAGAATATTACAGGAAATGTTGGCACCTATTATTCTCATAGGAGACGGCAGTATAACAAAATACAATGAATGCTTCTGTATTTTCATACATGGTTACAAAATGTAAACCTAGCAGTGCATCAATTTGATATGAACAAACCACAATGGAGATACTGGTGATTCTTAGGTGATCATTATTTATGTTGGTAGCACATTTGTTTTTTAATCTTATTTGTTCTTATACTTGGCTGTAATTATTTTTTTAAATTATAAAATTATATAAATTCATAAATTAGCAGGACATTTATTAAATTAACAGTTAACTTGGTTCAATTTGTAAATTCTTGTATAAAAATATTGACAATGCACTGACTTTAGAAAGATTTTTATGTACATATGCACTCTGTAAATAAAATAGTGTTGATGTTATTGAAATATGACATGTATAAAAGTATTGGTAATTGTACATGGAGTGACCCTGTCTATATGTAACTATTATTCCAACAAATTAAAAGCTGTGGATGCAGATGTTAATTTCTGGAGACTGAAATTTTTGTGTTGTGCCTGTTATTGACATTTGGAGTATATAATAAGATAGAGTATATATAATAGAGTATATGTAATAAATACTCTTAAAGCCTAAAAGGTTAAAGGACAAGGATAAGATTAAAAGGCCACAAAGTGTCCTTTTAGAGCCTTAGGCCGCATTCACACCACCGTACGGGGGACCCATGTACGGCCGCAAGCTTGAGGCCGTACATACGACCCCCATAGACGACAATGGTCGGCAAATGCCACAGAAGAAGAAGATGTAACAAAAATCTGCTTTGCACCAACTCAATTTCCATAAACATGAATATGAATTGAATTAAATAATAGTGAACTCTAAAAGTGTCTCAAATATAAGCTTAGTGTGTGTATGTATGCAGCTGTCTGCTTGTATGTCGCTAAAGGAATCCGTACCGTTGCGTTTAAATTTTGCACAGCCACTCTCTGTGATTCAAGAGTATATTTGAAATATTTTACATTAATATTATACCATACATTTGAGACGCCTTTAGATTTTCATATTAAATATTTGAATTCATAGTCATTCTTATGCAAAGTTGTGGTGTACCTGATCTTCACACCTTGTTTTGATTTCTTACTAAACCCTGTGTGTACCAAGGGGTCTGTTATTGAAGCTTCTTTATACACTGCTAAAAAAATAAAATGGGACACTTAAACAACTCCTAGTGAATCAAACTTCTGTGAAATCAAACTGTCCACTTAGGAAATTTCAGTGACTATCAGTTTCACATGCTGTTGTGCAAGTGGAATAGACAACAGTGGTTCTGCAGGTGGGGACCACAAGCCACTTCTCGGTAGCAATGCTTTCTGGCTGATGTGTCGGTCAATTTTGAATGTTGATGGTGCTTTCACGCGTGGTAGCATGAGACAGACTCTACAACCCACATAAGTAGCTCAGGTAGTGCAGTTCATCCAGGTTGGCACATCAACTGAGCTGTGGAAAGAAGGTTTGCTGTGTCTGTTTGGTTGTGTCCAGAGGCTGAAGGTGCTACCAGGAGACTTGGAGGGGGCTGTAGGAGGGAAGCCACCCATCAGCAGGATTGCTACCTCTGCCTTTGTGCAAGTAGGAACTCTGCCAGAGCCCTGCAAAATAACCTCCAGCAGGCCATAAATGTGCGTGAGTCTTCACAAACTGTTAGAAACCAACTCCATGAGGATGGTATGAGGGCCCGATGTCCACAGAGCCCACCACCGTGCAGGACGCTTGGCATTTGCTATAGAACACCAGGATTGGCAAATTCCCCACTGGCACCCTGTACTCTTCACATAGTTTAATACATTTGATTTCCATTATGCTTTTTTTTATTTTGTTGTCAGCACATTCAATTTTGTACAGAACACAGTATTCAATGAGTAAGTATTTCTCATATATATTTTATATATAGAATTTATCTAACATGAAATCAGAATAAACCTTTCCAATTTTAGGTCACTTACCAAAATTATTAATTTTTTGTCAAATGCTAGAATAATGATGCCCCCACAACTTTTAATGGGCCCTGACCAAAGTGTCAGTGATTCAGCCGTTGTGTTTCAAATTGCAACTGGCTGCCCTCCCACTCCGCGCTGTAAGTGGTAGACTTTTATATATGGTAGAGCGAGGGATACGTTCCCTGCTCTGCCATAGAGCATGCAGGACATTAGTGTCCTGGTGCTTGCAGCACAGTGACACCAGGACAAAAACTTCTCCAGAGAAGATGTCGGCGTGCATCAGGTGAGTATAACTTTTTTATTTTATAGAAGGCTGTAAATTAAACTGAGTTTTCTGGGGGGGGGGGGGGGGGAGGGAGGTAGGCTGTATATATATATGTATGTATTGTGGGGGGGAGAGGGTAGGCTGTATATATGTATGTTTTCAGGGGGGGAGGCTGTATATATGTATGTGTTCTGGGGGGAGGGAGGTAGGCTGTATATATGTATGTTTTCAGGGTGGGTAGGCTGTATATATGTATTGTGAGACACTGAAGGGGTTAGCTGTGGATAGGCGATATGTTTCCCCTTGGTTTTCCTATTATGCAAGTCCTATTCAGCACCTTGGACACAGGTGGTGGTAGCAGCCTAATCAGGCTGCATAAAGCTGCCAAGCAGAGCTGACAGATTTCTCTCTGAAAGGAGGCTGACAGAGTGTACTACAGCCCTGACTTCCAAGCCTGGAACAGCAATGTCCTTGTAAGGTGACTTTATGTTCTAGTGGTTAGGGGAACTCTTTTTATAGCAGGCACCCAGCAGGTAGGATTTTGTTGATGCCTGGAGGATGTGAGGGCTGTTTTGCTTAGTACCTGCTGCTTAAATAAATGCAGACAAGACCTGTTTTGGTCTAAACTTTTGTTATCACTGTCTTGAACAGCATCCCAAATCTTCGTTACCTCAGTCTCTAGTGGGCCAAATCTCCTACATATGGTGGAGGATGAGGGCAGTTCAAAAGATACACACCTGTTTGTTAGGTCCTGCTCGTCAGTCATTTTTTGTTGTTGAGATCTTGTTTTTATGCTTGCGATCGCCTCGCCTCCTGTATCTTTTATTTTTATGTGGGTTCCCCCATTTTTTGGATTTTGGAGAGTTGGATTTATTTTGTGATGGATGGGGAATATTTTGTTCCACATCTGAAAAATCTGTAGCTCCATCGACATCCCAATCAGATGAGGAAAAGGTTACATGGCTGTAATTATTTTTATTTTTAAGTATGGATTTGCTATGGTATCTGCGTTTTTGTATACAGATGTACACAGTGTCTGACGCATAGTCCCGAATGTCTCTTGTGAATTTCGTTTTTTTAGTATCCATAATTTGGTTCTCTAAGTTCTTGTAGTTTGTCTTTCATTTTGTTGTTGAGTAGTTGTTGTTTATATTACTCCAATGTCTAGTCGGATTGTATCAAAGAATATGTTTCCTGTAAAAGAATTTGTGTAGATTGAATTTTCTCCTCTTTTTTTAATGAGTTCCATGAGTTTGATGGAGCATGTTGACAGGGTGGAATACCAAGCGTCTTTGACTGCATCATCATATATTGTGGTAGGTAATTTGTATAAGCGCAATCCTCTAGGGATCATGTGTATTAAAACATACCGTATTTTTTGGACTATAAGACGCACTTTGTGGTGCGTCTTATAGTCCGGATATAGCTGCAGGAGGGAAGGAGGGCTGGCAGAGCGCAGCCCTTCAGAGTAAAGCGCAGGGGCTGTAGCAAGTGCCGCTGCGCTCCTCTCCTCCTCTCTTGTATGTGTGCAGCCCGCGGCTCCCATGTAGTGGGGCCGTGTACATCGCTCCCTGAGAATGGGACAGTCGCTGGCAGTGAGATGGCTGGCTGCAGAGCGCTGCCCTGAGTCTTGTACAGTCAGCTGTGAGGTGAGTGTCTCTGGCTGGAGCAATGCTCTGCAGAGCTGCTGCAGAGCATTGCTCCACATCGGAGATGCTCAGCTCACAGCATAAACACAAGAGACACAGACCTCTCACAGATCCTCCGGTGTGTGGAGATCACCTGACCCCGTGATGTCACGGAAAGGGGCGTGGCCTCCCGAAAAAGCAGGAAGTAAGTGAGCTTCCATGTGTGACTGCAAGTGGATAACAGAAACCTCCCAGGAGCAGCGTTATTCATGTGTATGTAGGTGAGAGCCTGACAGGACAGAAGAACATAATGATTGCTTAGTATCAGGGGAGCTCAACTGGAACAAGATATGTATGTTTTGTGCGTCTGCATGGCTGGTGTGGCTGAGGTGTATGCTACATGGGACTGCACAGCTGGTGGGAGACTGAAGTGTATATAGATGTATTACTGGGGGGTTAGCGGCTGTATGCGGATGTATTACTGGGGGGTTGGCGGCTGTATGCGGATGTATTACTGGGGGGTTGGCGGCTGTATGCGGATGTATTACTGGGGGGTTGGCGGCTGTATGCGGATGTATTACTGGGGGGTTGGCGGCTGTATGCGGATGTATTACTGGGGGGTTGGCGGCTGTATGCGGATGTATTACTGGGGGGTTGGCGGCTGTATGCGGATGTATTACTGGGGGGTTGGCGGCTGTATGCGGATGTTTTACTGGAGGTTTAGCAGATGTATGCGGATGTTTTACTGGAGGTTTAGCAGATGTATGCGGATGTATTACTGGGGGGTTGGCGGCTGTATGCGGATGTTTTACTGGAGGTTTAGCAGATGTATGCGGATGTATTACTGGTCAGAAAGTAGATGGAGGATGTGTATGTATGCTACATTCAGTGGGGGCCTCCACGAGATTTTGTGCCCGGGGGCCCCCAACAACCTTAATCTGGCCCTGGCCCTGCCAGTGAAAGCTATTGGCAGTAAGCGCAGCCTGTGAAAACTGAAGGCAGCGGCAGCATGCAGTGCATGCTGACTGGACTATTCTGCCCCCAACACTGGTTGTCTGAGTTTGCTGCTAGCCAAGCCCTAGCCAATCAGTGTTGGGTCAAAGAAACAACACTCCCCCGACCACCAAGTGTTCTGTATAGAGCTGTATCTGACAGAACACTTGTCGTGTCGGCACGGGAGTCATCCTTCAGCACCAGGTAACAGTGTCCCATAAAATGTCCCCTAATAAAGTCTCCCCATTAATTCTCTCTGAACACAGTACACTATTAAAACTTCACCAAATGTCATACAATGACCCCTAATAAAAGTATCCCATACACAGCCCCCTTAGGCTACATTCACAGCGGGCACACGTCGGTGCCCAGGAGAGGAAGTGGTGAGCGCTTGGCTGTATAGCACGACTCCGTATGGTGCCGTTACTTTACTGTTACTTTATTGAATATTCTAGCACACTATTTGGGGAAAAAAATCATTTTTTCTTATTTTTCCTCCTCTAAAACCTAGGTGCGTCTTATGGTCCAGTGCGTCTTATAGTCCGAAAAATACGGTAGTTGCATCTCACTATGTTCGGAGTAATGTGGTTTCCAATTTCTCAATGTCCCACCATTGGTGTTGCTTCCACCATTGGAGAAAAGTTCATTAGCGTTATGTAAACGATCCGAGGTGGAAAAGGATAATGAATGGGAGCATGCATTCTGTTCCGAATTAATAAAATCCATGTTGCAGATAAATTAAAGAAAAAATGAAGAAAAAATGTATATAAAAATAACACCCTCCAATGTTTGCAGTGTGAACAGTCGGCAAAACTGTTCATGTATATGTAGCAAAAAAGATGGTGAAGCACCAAAAAACGGGGGTACGGCAATGTGATTAAACAAAAAAAAGAAGTGTTTTCAGCTCATCAAAATTGCAAATGCCGGTATGGGATCCATCGCATGGAGTATAGAAGTCAGGCCGCTCTGAGACACTTGTGCAAAAAAGAGGTTCGGAGACTCCAGCGAAGATGCAAAAATATAATTTTCTCTACAACACTATACGTGATGTGAATAAATTTGTCAGACTGATCACTGTTAAACGCCATTTCTTTGATTCTGAAATGTCCAACAATTCTACTAATGCCATCTTACTGGACCTAAATGATTGTGGATCCACATTATTTCCTTTGGATTTTACCCTCTCTGATCAAATCTTAAAATCTAATCTTAATACCCTTATGACCGATGAAAATGAGAATCTCTCTATAATTCAAGTACACAGTACTGTTTATAAGGTTCAAAAATCGAATCCATCGTTCTATCCCAATCAGACCAAGATTCCTGCCATGGAATCTAAAACAGTTGTCAGAGACTCGTAATCCATCTAAAAATAATCTCACTGGTCTGGTGAACGCAAAGCGTTACATGATCTTAAACATAACCCTTCTGTTGTTCTCAGAAATACTTGGTTGTATTATTAGACTCAGATCTTTATGCTAGAGAAATTATGACTATGCTTAATGATGTTTCCACCTACAGGCAATTAGAGGGGTATCCAACTGAATGCATTTGTAAGAAAATGACATTATTATTACAGGAGGCTAAATCCCTAAATATTTTTGATGATAAAACAATTGAAACCTTATTGCCAACCCACCCCTCGACTCCCATTCTGTATACTTTGCTCAAAACACATAAGGAGGTTTTTCCTCCTCCAATGCGACCCATAATTTCTGGGGTAGGTTCTATCACCGAACAGTTGGGCAATGGCTAGATAATATGTTACAACCTCTAGTGCTATGTATTCCGGGGTACATTAACCGGTTAAGGACCGGGCCCTTTCCTGTTTTTTCATGTCCATTTTTCACTCCCCACCTTCAAAAATCTATACCTTTTTTATTTTTACACGTAAAGAGCTGTGTGATGGCTTGTTTTCTGCGTAACAAATTGCACTTCATAATGATGGTATTAAATATTCCATGCCATGTACTCGGAAGCGGGAAAAAAATTCCAAATGCAATGAAAATGGTGAAAAAACGCATTTGCGCCATTTTCTTGTGGGCTTGGATATTACGTCTTTCACTGAGCGCCCCAAATGACATGTCTACTTTATTCTTTGGGTCGGTACGATTAAGGGGATACCAAATTTGTATAGGTTTTATAATGTTTTCATACATTTACAAAAATTAAAACCTCCTGTACAAAAATAATTTTTTTAATTTTGCCAAATTCTGGCGCTAATAACTTTTTTATACTTTGGTGTACGGAGCAGTGGGTGGTGTCATTTTTTGCGAAATTTGATAATATTTTCAATGATATCATTTTTAGGACTGTACGACCTTTTGATCACTTTTTATAGATTTTTTTAGATTTTTCAAAATGGCAAAAAAGTGCCATTTTCGACTTTGGGCGCTATTTTCCGTTACGGGGTTAAACGCATTGAAAAACCGTTATCATATTTTGATAGATCGGGCATTTTCGGACACGTTGATACCTGATGTGTTTATGATTTTTACTGTTTATTTATATTTATGTCAGTTCTAGGGAAAGGGGGGTGATTTGAAATTTTAGGTTTTTTTATTATAATTTTTTTTTTTTAAACTTTTTTTTATTTTTATTTATACTATTTTTCAGACTCCCTAGGGTACTTTAACCCTAGGTTGTCTGATTGATCCTATTATATACTGCCATACTACAGTATGGCAGTATATGGAGATTTTCTTCCTCATTCATTACAATGTGCTATCAGCACATTGTAATGAAAGGGTTAAAACGAAATAGCCTCGGGTCTTCGGAAGACCCGAGGCTACCATGGAGACGGATCGCCGCCCCCCGATGACGTCACGGGGAGCGGCGATCCCAGGTAAGATGGCGGCGCCCATGCGCCGCTATCTGTTTGAGGCTGCCGGCAGCTTTGCCGGCAGCCCACGCTGCAAAAACACCCGCGATCGGTGCTAGCACCGATCGCGGATGTTACCGGTAAGCCTTTGCTGCAATATGCAGCAAAGACTTACCGGCTATGGAGAGGGCTCAGCCCGTGAGCCCTCTCCATGCAGCGCGACGCGACCGCCGCCGTGAATACACGGCGGGCGGTCGCGAACCGGTTAAAGACAGTAGGGAGGTCTCAAAAGCATGTCTAATTTCCAATGGAGTGATCATTTATGTTGGGTAACGTGTGATGTGTCTTAAATTTACACTGCCATTCCCCACAATCTAGCCATCCCAGCGGTAGCCCATCACATGGAAAAATATAGCAATTATTTTATAGCAAAAACTTTATTTTTGATGTGCTGAGGTTTCTTTTGTCCCACAATTTCTTTTCCTTTGATAACAATTTTTTTTTTACAGGTACAGGGTTGCCCAATGGGGGCGAAATTTTCCCCCTCTTTGGCCAACCTATATATGGCATGGTGGGAGGAATTTCACATTTTTTCAGACTCTAACCCTTTTGCTGATTCTATAAAATTGTATGGCAGATATATAGATGATTGTATAGTCTGCAGAAATATCTAACATCCCCACATTCATTCAATACATCAACAATAACAGCCTAAATCTTAAGTTTACTTATCAGCATCATAATACAACCATTGATTTTTTTTGGACATTACGCTTACCACGTGCCTATTCAGAAAACCAACCTCAGGGAACACTACTCTCCATGCTAAGTCCTGTCATCTTAGACATATCACCAGAAACCTGCCGGTGGGCGAATACATCAGAGCATGCAGTTCTTGGTCCACGTATATTGCTGAAACCAAAATAATGGATAACCGTTTTAAAAACAGAGGCTATAACACTCACACAAAGAAAGAGCCAAAAACATAGTGTCTACAAAACCACGCACTTGTATATCTTTTCTCACAAAAAAAGAGGGCACAACAGTCTTTTTCAAACAAAATTGTGTTCAGTACCACATACAGCGAGGATTTTCCTATAATTAAAAACATCATCACTGAATAATTTACCCCTACTGTCTCAAGATGCTACTGTAAAACAAATACTATCCAATGGAGTACAATTCGTCAACAAACGAGCTACTACCATTGGCAACATTGTATCGCCTAACATGTATACCAGTGTCAGTAACATCAGCACAGACACTTGGTTACATTTGAAAGGCAACTTCAATTGTGGCCAACACAGATGCAATTCTTGTAAATACATGCAGAATACTACTTTTCAGAGTTATACTACATCCAATCCAAAGATTTTTAATATTAACAAATATGTCAACTGTGATAGCCATCATGTGGTATATCTCATCTGTTGTACCCATTGTCACCTACAGTAAGTAGGTTGTACAGTCAGAAAGTTTAAAACTCATCTATATGAGCATGTTAATGATGCTAATAAAACACTTTCCCTAATGTAGCCAAACACTTTAAACTTGCTCATAATGGCTCTTTTTCACATATGTCACCATCATTGAAAGGGTATCTGCACCTAGACGTGGAGGAGATTGGCGTAAAACGTTACTTACCAGGGAAGCTTTCTGGATTCTCACTCTGAATACCAGCCATCCCCATGACTTGAATTTGAAATCTGATCTTATGCATTTTTATTAGTCTTTCCCTGGTCAATTAAAATCAAACAAAACTATATAATTATTATATCTTTTACTGCCTGTATTGTCTTCGCTCACTTCAGCTTTCTTTTCATGCAATATTTTTGTTTATTTTTGTCTTTTTTTTTTTCTTTTTCATTGTTGCAGTAATTCCGTTCCTTTTCTTCATGTGTGTATTTCTCCGATAGGTCATTTCCTGTTCTCCTCCCCTGTAGGTGTTCCCTTACCTGTTAAATGCTTTCTACTTCCACGCATGTATACGCCACTATGACTAGTTTCTGAAACGCGTCAATGGCTACTCTATTTTTAGCCCATATGCACATGGCTTTTTAATTGTTAGATTAAAAGTTAGTTTTTAATGTTTCCTTACATTTTTTGAACATTATATTTTTGCATCTTCGCTAGAGTCTCTGAACCTCTTTTTTGCACAAGTGTCTCAGAAACGCAATGTAACCTTAGCATGTGATCAAGGCTGAAGCCAGTGGAATGGGTCAAAAACCCATCAAAGAACGAGATGTAACACATCATGTAAAAGCACCTTCAAGGGGGGGTTTCGACAACTTAAAACGGTTTTGTGCGAGGGACCGGTACTGTTCACCCCTAACCTCACGAAGACCTTTATTGTGCAGACTGACGCTTCTGATGTAGGCTTAGGGGGTGTCATGTCCCAAGTAGTAGAGGGTGAGGAACATCCCATAATGTTCCTTAGTCCCAAGCTCACTTGCCCTGAGAAGAACTATAGTATAATTGAGAGGGAGTGCTTGGCGATCAAATGGGCCCTGGAATCCCTGAGATATTACTTGATAGGGTGACAGTTTACGTTAGTAACCATTCACTCTTATCTCTCCTGGTCAGGCTAAAGACAGGAACACTAGGGTCACAAGGTGGTTCCTTATGTTACAGAATTTCAAGTTCATACTAGAACACTGAGCAGGAAAGCTACAAGGGAATGCCGATGCCCTGTCTCGTACCCACTGTTTGATGGCCAAAGGTGTTCGCCCCCACAGGGTCTAACAGAGGGGTATGGTATGTAAGACTCTGAAGGGTTTAAAAGTGGATGGCCGATATGTTACCCCTGGGTTTTCCTATTATGCAAGGCCGTAATGCGGAGGGTGTGTTTGTCCAGCTGCAAACATTGTAAATCCGGGAAGTATGTCTCAAACAAGTTATTTATTGGAGCAGTTGTTTAAAACTCTCCAGGGACGGATTTATATGGAATCGATTAGCAGGCTGGTAGTGGGGCAGTCCATTCTAGGGGTGGGTAGGCTGTATAGATGTATGTGTTCTGGGGGGGTAGGCTGTATAAATGTATGAGTTCTGGGGGCAGTAGGCTGTATAGATCTATGTATATGTTAATGGGGGTATATACACAATGGTTGAGATATATATTTGTAAAAAATATAAAAGCAAGTTGAACTGCAGCAACTTTGCTTGATCATTTAGAGGGAATCTTGTAGTGTGCATGAATCATGTGGAAGCCATTGAGGGGAAGTTAGATTGTGAGCTATAAGCTCTACTGTTAGAGTTAATAGATCTGTGGAAAAAAAGATTTTTATTGACACTGATCAATTCTCAATCTGAGAGACCCCCACCCTCTGGCTCACCAAAATGCCCTCTAGTCCCTATGGCACAGTTCTGAATGGTTATGTAAAGTGAACTGTCACTAGAATCTATGTAGCAAAAGAGGGACAGTACCCTATTTGTTCATAGTATCACTCCCACCACTAGTTTGGAAATATCCCATGTGAATATTTCCCTCTACTGAATAAATAAAAATCAAATACTTGCAGATAATAGTGGAGTCAAATTTTCAGTTTCAGACTGGCCCACTGGAGGATCCTCTGATGGACCCAGACACTCAATGATTATGTAACCATTTTTGAATCGTTACAGTTCACTGAAGACCTGTTCTCACAGCTGCTTACAGTAGGTCACAAAAAGAACAGAGCATGGGCCTAGGCAGGTCTTGGCCCTAAGTTCAGTGGGTTATGGTACAGACAGATGCGATGAGGTCTTCATGTCAGCATACCTGAAAACCCACTCAACTCAGAGCATAGACCTTCTAAAGTTTCAGAAAGATTGATTCTCAAAAACTCTGTGTCCCACTGTAGGTTAGGGACAGTAATACTAAAGGATACTATGTGCTTTTGTATGACCAGGTCAGCCTGCTCAAAGCCATAAGCAATAGTACTGGGCAGCCACAATCTGAGCGGAATACGCCAGGTGACAGGGTTGTGCTCGCTGCTTATAATCCACCGATTCTGATGGCCTCCCACGACTGTGAGTGAGTTAGGCAAAATTAAGACTACTGTTGCTTCCTACTGTTAAAAAAGTGAAGAATGGAGGTTTAACTTATCAGTTCAATATCCCATTGACATCAATGTAAATTTTAAGTCAGCAATCATGGTCAGTTTTGTCACGGATCCATAATCCATGCGTTTTTTTCAAACAGATTTAACAGATTTAATGAATGGAGGGAAGGAATGGCAATGTGAAATGAGCCTTCGCAGCGCTGCCTGTCACTGCAAAATCTAAAGAGTGAGTGGCAATTCAGTAACAAAGGGGAATCAATTTGCCTTGGTGAATGCCGTGGAGACAAGTCTTAGCCATTACACTGAACCTTTCTTACAACCAGGACAATGTCATAGTATTTTAGGGGACCCCCAAGCTTGACATAAGTCCCTAA
This sequence comes from Engystomops pustulosus, assembly GCF_040894005.1. Taxonomy (NCBI): domain Eukaryota; kingdom Metazoa; phylum Chordata; class Amphibia; order Anura; family Leptodactylidae; genus Engystomops; species Engystomops pustulosus. The sequence goes on along the minus strand of NC_092412.1, from coordinate 129,609,247 downwards.
AATACTGTATATATGAATCTACACTGGTGGACCATATTTTATTGGTTATAATATCAATACTCTATGTAACTGAAGAGACACATCTCTATTTTAATACATATTTAATAAGTTATTGTTTTATTTTACATACACTTGCGCTTTCCCATCTCTCCACATATACTACTTTTTAAAAATGTAAAGTTTATTAAATTTGCATTAAAAGGCAATATGCAATAGGCTCAATCCAGAAATATAATCCTCCCATGAAAAACCACAGAAAGGATGCCGGTGTAAATATTATCACCAGCTCACAGACATTAGTCAATATAGAAACAGTGCTTCCACAAAGAAGTCAAGTCCCAGTGTCCACACACAGTAGACAAAAGTAATATTGGTCCCATGCAGTATCCTAGAGTCACAGTAGTCACAGTACCTGCCCCCAATAGTCAGGAGTCACAGTGCTTCCCCAGCAGCCAGTAGTCAGTGTGCTGCCGCGGACAGTGCTTGTCTTCGGTAGCCAGTACTGCCTCTAGCAGTCATTAGTCGCAGTGCTTTCCCTCAGTAATCACAGTACTTCCCCCAGTAGCCAGTAGTCCCTGTGCAGCCCCAGTATCCAGTAGCCCTAGCCACAGTGCCGGTCTCCAGTAACCAGTACTGCACCTAGCAGTTATGAATCACAGTGCTTGCCACAGTAACCAGTAGGTTGTATGCTTTCTCCCAGTAGCCAGTACTGCCCCCAGTAGAGAATGTTTCCCCCAGCCAATGATAAATAAAAAAAAGACTTTACTGTAAATCTAGTGGCAGGTTAGACTTCTGGTCACATTTTCCATTGCAAGGTTAATTACAACTCTCTTTTTTCTTTACTGTAATGCTAATGGAGAGTTAGGGTGATGCCACACGTGGCGTTTTTAATCAGTTTTTAAGCATGCGATTTCAGTCCTTTTAACAGTTTTTGACTGTTTACCATGCTTTTAGCTGCTGAGAACCTGTTTATCTATTAAAATAAATGGTCAAAAACAGTCAAAAATGGATACGTTTTAACAACGCATGCTTAAAAACGTACCAAAAACACCACGTGTGGTATCACCCCTAGACTCATTTTCCATTGCAAGGTTAATTACAACTGTCTTGCTCGTCCACATCCCAGCAAACCCCTGCTTCGTAGTCATTCATCTGTCAGTCATCCTGGTTTTCTCCTCCTTCAGCTCACGTAAGGTGCGGTGCATACTCCTATCATCATCTTGGGAGACTGTGTGTGCACCTGCATTGATGTTATCCACCTGCTCACCTGGCCTATTTAGTCCAGTTTGCCCTGCTAACCAGAACCTAAGCAAAAATTCCTAGCTAGTCCAGTCCTGCTGTATAATGCTTGTGCTTCTGTTGACTACTTGTGCTTTACCCTTGGTTTGCTCTGTTACACCACTTCTGATCTGTGTCCCCTCAACTTGATTCTTATCCTGTGCCTTCCGTGACCCCCTATCTTTTTAATGACACTGCTGTACGCTACCTGCCTTGACCATTCACCTGCCTTACTTCTCTTCTGAAGCTGAGAAACTCTAGCACCTAGGTTTGGGAGAGGCAAACCTAGGTGGGAAATCTCCCTCACCAAAAATAAGTTTTCCTGCCTTGCTGGGGTCTGGCAAAAGTCAGTTCTCAGTGACTGTATGCCCTGACTGTGGAGCTTCAGCAAACTATATCCAAAAGGACTTGGTATTGCAGCATAGGCTCCTTGTGTCTTGAGAAGCCTTCATCTCTTTTCACTGTAAATGGATGCTGATTCCTGATCTACCTCCACCGTATTTTGACTTCTGTCACAGTCTATGGGAATAGTCCCTTGGGACTAAAGTCTGTGGACTCCCTGGACCACCGCAGGGGATAAAGATGCTAGCCCCAACCCGGGAGAGGAGTCTAAGTGGACTCCTGGTCTTTGCCACCGGGTTTCTCCATGGGTACGACTAGGCCCGCGGTGGCAGCCAAGGTAGGGACACAGGGCAGGCAGGACCACGGGAAGGCAGGACCACGGGATGGACCTCTGGCAGGACCTCGGATGGACGGCTGGCAGGAGATGGAGACCACTAGGATACCGGACCGCCACAGGAGTACAGGACCGCCACAGGATTACAGGACCGCCACAGAACTACAGGACTGCCACAGGAATACGGGAACACCAGAGGAACACGGGAACACAGAGTCGTCTGGAAACGCTCAGGAAACTTGGAGGCGTCTGGAAACACTCAGGGATCACAGAGGTGTCTGGAAATGCTCAGGAAGGCAGGATGAACGCGGACCACACACCGGGACCCGAGCGGAGCCAGGAGCCTGGAGAGGTGAGTACAAGCGAGGGGGAGCAGAGCAGCACAGCGGGTACCCCCGCGATTCGCAACATGGATCGCGGGGACACCCATGACAAAGGACCGGACCGGGGGCTTCGCGGCACAGCGGGACCATGTCTCGGATCGCGGAGTTACCCGTGACAACCTCGCAGATGTCTTCAGTAAGAAGGAGGCAAAGACTCTTCCACTGCATCATTTGTACGAATGACCAATTGGATATCCTGCTCCCATGGATTTCTCCTTGTGGATATGTCCTGTGGCTCCTTCTCCAGACTCTTCTCTACTGCAGAAATTACTCTCTCAGAGCTGGCAGTGGGCAAGTGCCAGGGCCTGGAGCTGCTGGGGGGCCCACACAAGGCTCTACATAAGGAATCCATGGGAGGGAGGGCGCTGTAACTAATGAACCCACAGGGTTTGAGGGGGGGGGGGTTATATAAAATAACCATGAGGGGGCTGTTTGGTACCATAAACAGGAAATATATTGGGCCAGGATACTGTTTTAGTTTCTGAATTAGTTTCTGCCACGTGAGTTCACTGCAAAGGGGCCCACTGTGTCTCTATCGACCAAGGGCCTACTGAAACCTGGAGCCGACCATGCCTTTTTTCCTTTCTGGGACCGCCAGAAGAAGTATCGGCCTTGTGAACTTTCCACAGCAAAGTCCCTATCCCCGTATGATGAAAGGGGGAATACACTTGATGGCATTGGCGGCCATAGGCCTCAACAGCCTTTGACCTTTGCCTTTGCAGGTAAAGGCATCATCACTTGTTGTCTGTCATATAGCATAACACAGGCCGCACACTTGGAGCTCCCATGCTCTGTTGAGGAGGAAGCCAGAACTCTGCCCTGCTTCTCCATGGCTTGGCGAGCTGGAATTGTTTTTAACAACTGGCTTCCAACTGGATTCCATCCCTGTTATATACACAGCACCAGACCAGTACACTTTAAAAGACATCAAGGTGCTTTTTATGAGACATGGAGTTAAGCTAACCCATCTTGGAACTTTTTTCCTGGAGCTTCCTAGACATTTTGAGACTTTCACGGCCTTATCAGAGGTCATGTGCCCACTCCAGAGTTATAGCAATCATTGATTTACCCCTATAGATTAACACAGATGCCTGAGAATCTATTTCATTTGCCAAACACTAATGAAATATACTGCTATATTTTGCTCTTTTGTGTTGTAGAGTAGTTTGGAAACTTTTATTTTGAATTTTATTTGAAAATTTTTGAAAAGCAATGTTTGCAGATACGAGCATAATATATATACAACGAAAACATTCTGTTTCTGTTAAAAAAGGCAATAATTTAGATAATGATGGGGCTGAATGATTTGTAGTGGAGCTTGTAACCCTAGGATCATTTACTAATACATTTTATGGATAGGCTGGAGTGAATAAGACATTTACATTTAGTATATATTTGCCATTTACCTGAAACGCAAGGTGGGGCATTAAAATCAGTGCTTGCATCAGTACAGTTATCAGCTTTCTGTATACTAGTAGTATATTATCATTTCATACCACTAGAGGGCAGAAGAGGTCTTTTTGTTTTGCACTTGCATTTTTGAAACAAATAGCACTCTGCAAATATATATTCAAATGATCACAGATACAGTCAATAAGACAATACATACAACATATATACAGTATAATATCTCACTCAGCTAAACTGAATTTATAATTTACTTCAGGTTCCCTTGGTTGGCATGCCCCTGTAAACATATTCACATGGCGGTATTCTGGCAAACAAGCAAGTACATACATAGGAGTTCATTCTATAGCACAAAGTTATTTCTGGGTATAATTGAAAACCACTGAATAATATATGGATGAGTCTTTTGTAAATTCCCCTAGTAAACTTCTGTCTCCCTAGTTTCCTTACCATTAAATATAACCCCTAATAAGCTTAGTTTTCCTTTCTATTTTCATGCTTAGTCATACCTTATTTTCATACCAGGATATGCAAGAGAACAGTATAACATTGTTAACTAGGGATAGAGACAGTTCTAATACTATTTAAACATTAATGGAGTTGTTAGCTGAGGATGTCATTACTGTACACCCCCAAAATCTGTAATCTTCTTTTGCTGCATTAGAAGCTTGAGCTCATTCAATTTTAATTCTCTTGTAATTTAAACAAGTAGATCCCTTGCAGAGTTGGCTACAGCTTCCATTGCCTTGACAAGGTGTTACATTCATAAGATTTTTTTTAGCATTAATATTTAACCATTGGTGGAATTGAAGGCCTGAGCTCATTTGTTGGTACAAGCAGAGAGTTGGATTAGTAAATAATTGGATATAGAAAGAATGACTCTAAAACATATAACATATAATCTTAAAAGTGAACCTGTCACCACATTTTCACACATACAGCTAGTGGCAGGTACACACATTTATAAACTCATATATACACTATATACAAACTTATACAGTATATACACACAGTATGTACCGTATATTCCGGCGTATAAGACGACCGGGTGTATAAGACGACCCCCCTACTTTCCTGTTTAAAATATAGAGTTTAAGATATATTCGCCGTATAAGACTACCCCTTTTCCAACGCATACAAAACACAGGTAAAAATTAAAAAAAAAAACAGATTTGAATTTAACATGGTCCTTTTTTTAAATTAAATTCTTATGACATGCAGGTATATAGCAGGAAAACTGCCGCTCATAAACATAAGGCATACAACAACAACATTACCATTACAGCACAGCCCCCAGTAGTATACAGCACAGCCCCCAGTAGTATACAGCACTGCCCCCAGTAGTATACAGCACAGCCCCCAGTAGTATACAGCACAGCCCCCAGTAGTATACAGCACAGCCCCCAGTAGTATACAGCACAGCCCCCAGTAGTATACAGCCCAGCCCAGCCCAGCATTAAAAAAAAAATAAACTTATATACTCACCCTCCGGTGGCCCCGATGTGCTGCGCTGCTCCCCCGATGTCCGCGCCGTCTTCTTTCTTCTGCAGGGCGCCGCCATTGATCTTCCCCGGCAGGCGCCTAGTATGACGCGCCGCTGCTGACGTCATACTAGGCGCTGCCCCGGGGAGAGACATGGCGGCGCCCAGCAGAAGAAATGGCCTCTACTATCCCTGATCGACTTAAATGGTATTCACACACCTCGTCTTATTGTTTATATTGGTTTGTTTACACTCTGCTTGCTTTGAGTGTGTTATTTTATAAACATTATTTTGTTACTATAGTTACTGATATAGAGGGTTTTTTTTTCAGTAGGGGGAGCTGGTGTCTATTTGGGCCACCAGGATTACCATATACAAGGGTCCTCTGGATGATTATATTTGTGTGTTGTGTTCACACTTTTAGATGGTTTTAACATGTCTGTGTTGTGGTGTATTTTTTGATACAAATAAAATTCAGATATTTTTTGGTCATATAGCATACGTCTTTGTTCTTTGATGTTTGTACGTTTAAGAGAAGGGCTTCAATTTTGGTCTTGTTCACTACTTCAATTAGGTCAATTGCACACCTGGTGTTGTCACCCCTCTGACGGAATGGGAGAAATCCAACTTGGTCCTTGTGAATTTGCATTGCGTAAAGGGTAGGCTGGGGGGCTCAGGTGGGTGCACAGTCGCTTTTGACCGCAGCCTTGTCCTACCCCTGGCGTAGCCTATGGCCCCTGGGGTATATTACACTGAACCAAATGTATAGTGGTGCGTTGTGTAGCGCACTACTATTGGGAAAAAATGGACGTATACGAATGGAGCTGGCACCATTCGTATACGTCCACTTTTTCCCAATAGTGGTTCAGTTTTTGGAGCTCAGTGATATCTATTATTAACAGTTTATGTGCGTCTACTATAGCTCTGGAACCAGCTACTACACTGGAAACCATCTGAGTTCTTTAGTCCGAGAAAACATGATCTCTCTACTACCCTGATAGCTGCAGCGAAACTTATAATCCCTAGGCAGTGGCGAGCAGCAGAACCTCCAACCATACAGATGTTGGTAGATAAAGTTAACGAAATATATAGAATAAAAAAGTACCGGCGCATTGGACGCTGGGGACCAGGCACAAATTCTTAAACTTGTGGAACCACTGGATCCACAGACCGAATTTACAAACCTGCTCACAGTAAAGGAAAATATTTGGAAGCCCCTTAGGACCTACTGCTGGTACAGCCTCCACCCGCTTCTTTTTCTCTTTACCTCTTCCCCTCTGCCCCACCCCCCCTGTTCGAACTATGGTTATGTATTTTGTTCTCATAAATTACTAATATTAAAGTAACAAAATGTATCTTAAAAACTGCAGTACATACAATGCATTTGTGATTCCTAATGAGATAAATGTGTATATGTTCAATAAGTAAGAAGATATTATTGCTAAGCTGTACTCGCTAGATGCACTCTGTTTTAACTCTGTCACAAATGTATGAATTGGCTTTATACTTGAAAATGGAAAATGTTGAATAAAAAGAGTTTTAAAACTGTTAGGGATGTGCTGGGTGTATCCAGACCCAACAGCAGCCTATAAGCACTGGGATCTTGGAAATCATGTGTTTAGTCAAGTGATTGCTGGGTTACCAACAGGGGTGCACCTGCCATGAGGCGAGTTGAGATTCTCACCTCAGATGTTGTGCCTGCTGCTATACAAGGGGGCGCCGACTGACTCCCGACCGCTGGCTTGTGCTCCGGCAGGCAGATCCCCTCACGGCCCACCCATCACATCCACCTGACCTGCCCGTGGCCGGCACATGTACCTGACCGCCGACTGTATATATTATATGGTATATGGCGGCACGCTGTATGTATTTTATGGTATATGGTGGCACACTATGTATGTTATGATATATGGTGACACGCTGTATGTATTTTATGGTATACGGCGGCCCGCTGTATGTATTTTATGGTATATGGTGTCCCGCTGTATGTATTTTATGGTATATGGCGGCACACTGTATGTATTTTATGCTATACGGCGGCACGCTGTATGTATTTTATGCTATATGGTGGCACGCTGTATGTATTTTATGGTATATGGTGGTACGCTGTATGTATTTTATGGTATATGGCGGCATGCTGTATGTATTATATGGTTTATGGCGGCACACTGTATGTATTTTATGCTATATGGCGGCACACTGTATGTATTTTATGGTATTTGGCGGCACATTGGATCTATTATATATTACATGGAGGACGCTGGATGTATTTTATAATATATGGGTGTATGATTTATTGAGTTTATATTATATGGCGGATTGTTGTATGTATTTTGTGCTTTGTTGTAGCTCGCTGTTTTAATTTATAGTACATGGTGGCGCACTCTATATATTTTGCATTGCTTTATTTTCACATTAAACCAATATGATTGTTTCTGGTCCTGACACTCCTTGATATATTACATATATGGAGTGTGTGTGTGTGGGGGGGCGTTTTGAGACTTTTATTGGCGCATTGCAATTTTTTAACCTTTTTGGGGACATTTTGAAATGTCCAAGGAAATTTGTTTTTCGTCAAAAAGATACATTAATCCTCTATTCTGAATGTCGCAAATGACTTTTATCAATTCAAATTGTCTCAAATTTGCTACATTTTTTGGCACAAAAAACTCCAGACTAAACCATACTTAAGGAAAACATAGAAAATGGAAAGAAGTGACTTGAGACATATGTGCGACATTTTTGCGACATATGTAACAAATGTCTCAAAAAGAGATCTTTAAAAAAATCCCCCATTTAACACAAGGAAAAAGTGAGATTGATGAATTACCAAAGAAGCAGACAGAAAAACTAGCCAAAACAACTAGTGATAAGATAAATGACCCCCCATTATCTTACAAGACTGTTTAATATCCAGTAAGCTGGTGGTGGGCCTAAACCAGCACAGAAAATCTATCCACTTTAGAGACCTCAACAGCCACATGTTTTCAACCAGTAAAGTGCTTTAATAATTCAATGTAACATAATATCTAAACTTTTGGTAATATAACTCATGTTTTTCATTTTGGTAATGTGTATCTTATCTTACATGATCTGTGTATTATTATATTGGTAGGCAGAAGCTTTGTTTTACAACACCATGAAGCTACTGATAAAAAGCAGAAACATCATAAAGTGGGGAGTGTTTTATAGAAATTCTTTACATTCATTTACCTCCTCATTTCACTCACATGTTGTACTTAGTAAACATATAATAATAAAGATATATGTCAACCCCAAACTATAAATAAAAAGGCCAATAACTTAACACTCATATACACAATCTCTGTTTTGTGTAACATAAATTTGTGAAAGTTAAATAACTTGACCTGTTATTAGGAATATTTCTGAAACGCTCTCATATTCACTTACATAGTTCAAATATCTGTATTATGCATTTGAGTCATATAAACCTAAAATTAACAGTTATATAATAGTGTGGAAATAGCTAGTAAAGCCAGTATAATCATTTATCCTTAAAGGGGACATGTTATTAGCTTTATCATAAATATATCTATTTAGAAAGTTTCCTTCATTTTTATTTATACTCTCTACTGTACAATACATGAAACCTCTAAGTACAGGCGGTCCCCTACTAAAAGACACCCGACTTACAGATGACCCTTAGTTAAAGACAGACCCCTCTGCCCCTATGACCTCTGGTAAAGCTCTCTGGATGTTTTACTATAGTCCCAGATTGCAATAATCAGCTGTAAGGTGTCTGTAATGAAGCTTTATTGATAATCCTTGGTCCAATTACAGCAAAAAATGTTTAAACTCCAATTGTCACTGGGGCAAAAAAAAATTGTCTAGAACTACAATTATAAAATATACAGTTTTGACTTACATAAAAATTCAACTTAAGAACAAACCTATGGACCCTATCTTGTACGTAACCCGGGGACTGCCTGTAATGGTCTTTTATGAAGGTTGTCCTATTAGGGAAAACATTATACCTAATATAGTTTAACCCCTTGATGAAATGTAATGGATCTATAAAGATCGTTTAAGAGCATATGGAGAGTTCTCACAGGCTGAGCCCACTGCTAACAGCCATGATTAGTGGTGGTAAATAGGCATTGACACCTTGCTTTCGATCAACACCTCCTGTGACATTATCAGAGGCTTTATTTGATTGCTATGTCTGCAGCAGGTTCTAGTGCAGTCTAGTAGATAGTACAGTTTTATTGCATTATATTGTATAAGTGATCAGACCCCTATGCTATAAATACCTGATTCCATAAAATACACCCTAATATGTTCCATACACTGAAGTATGAAAATTTATTGGGGTTCAGAATATGGCGATACAACAAAAACTATGTAAATTTGGTATCTACCTGATTTTGCCAAACAAAAGAATAAAGGAGAGGTGTCATTTGGAAGTCATAAATATGAAGCCCATAAGATAATGGCACAACAGTGTTTTCTGTCAATTCTGTAAATTTTTCCAGTATCCTGTAGTATTGAATTAAAAAGGGTTGTCCAGGCTTTAAAATAACCCTGGAGCTGTAAAAACAATAAAAAAAATTTCCCTATCTCCCCCGTCGCTACTGTTGTCCTTGCAGCGCTGCCCGTCACTAACGTAGCCGTATTTGTTTACAGAGGCAGACTCTCCCATTCGCCCATTGACGCACAAATGCTACAGCTTTGGTTTTAATGCTGTATCAGAAGAGCAGAAGTACTCTAAATAACTGCATTCTCTTTACACAGGTGCAGGTACAGGTGTTTTTTTTAATAATATCGAATTGAAGAAATGTATGTATATGGCAGCAGTTGCTGCAGTATTTCTGGCAGACAGTGGGAAGGGGCAGAACATATTTTCTAATGTCTACTATATCAATAAAGACAAGCCAGTTTACAGAACAAGGTGGCTTGTAAGCTCCTGCTGTGTTTCTACGCTGTAGAAGGAATGGCTACCTGGTAACTATAACTTACCTAGTGCTTTGGACAAGATAATTAAATGGATATTTCCAACTAGTCGTTCACATTTCATTTAACTAATTTACCATATACATATATTTCTTCTAATGCACATTATTAAAAAAAGCAGCAGGGAGGCAGGGGAGAAGGGCCCGGTGTGCATGTCAGACCCAGGATCGGACGTTTGGAGTGGCACCCACCAGAACATCTGCGGTTTATTTTCATAAATAAAGAATGTTTTTAAGTAAAAAAAAACAGAGCGCAGGACCTTATAACCTTTTTATCTTTAGAATCACGCTGCTGAATTTACACAGCAGCATTAGTCATTTACAAACTAACTTTGTTTATGGACAATTGGATTTACACCCTAATATATATTTTGTGTTCTAAAAGTATTGTATCTTACTTCCTTGTCATTGCTGATCTTTGAAATATAGATATGATACCGAGAACTAGTGATATATTTATTATTGAAGAATATGATTTATCACTGTATATTTAGGAACACCGGTGCTATAAAATACTTCCCAATGTAGATAAAAAAGATGATAACTTTCAATCAGTTTGATAAGGTTTTATTTTTATTTTCCCTATAAAGCTTAGTCACATTTTTTATATATCTTGAGAAATCAAAAGTGGATTGATTGGCGAGGAGACATTCACTATTAAAAATGCATTTAAAATGAGCAACAGAAAACTTACTTTTTTAGTATTTCTTCTTCTTTCTCATGTTAAACCTCGCTGTCATGACTCTTGCTCATATATTACACATTTTTCACCTTTTTCTAGTGTAGTTAACCTTTCCTCAAGAGTTTTTAATGCGATTTGGAATATTCAAATACAGTGCAAACTGCACAAGATGTAGTTTGCCTGTGTAGTGTGCAGAGTGCACCTGATTCATGACTTGTGGATGAATCTGGCGCTGACTGCACTGCTCTGGAAGTGTGCACCATTTTTTTGGTGCACTTTGTTCATTTTGCAGAATTGTGGCGCAGACACAATTTTGGCGCATGTCAGACCAAATTGTGGTTCATGGTTCCCCTTTTGGTTCACATTTCTTTTGTCTGTCGCAGACACTTTAATAAATGTGGACCCAAGTGTTTTGTCTGCTTTTCTATCCTTTTTCCATATGGGTTCATTGACAGTTCTTGGCATGGCTCAGATTTACTTAATCGTGGCCAGTTCATTTTTCGTTAATTTGTATCTTGTAACTTAGTTTGGGTACTTAGCTGTTGAATGTGACAACTCCAGGCTCTTAATTTTTTTGGTTGTTTATTGGTTGAAAATGCTAAAAATAATAGATTAAAAAATGTAGGTTCATCATAATGGCAGCTAGTTTGTACATCCATCCATACTACTGAGCAATGATTTTCCAGAAGGTGTTGGGGTTTTAGACATGGAATGTAGGTTTACATTGGAATATTTCTCTTGTGTAGCTTAGTGACTATTACATATATTATTATGGAGATTATTACCAATGCACTTTTTATTTAGTCTGTATTGATATTTACCGTAATTATTACTTTCTTGGATCTTGGTTAAATTTATAATTTTTAAATCAATCTTTATTTCTACTACTCCATAGGTCTCAATATGACTAGTAGAGCTAGTGAAAGCATTGGGAGATATTAACCATTAGTTTATTACGTTTTTGCAGCTATTTACAGTCAAAAAGTTGCACAGTACAATTCTCACCACTTAAACATAGAATCACTTACTGACAGAATTATCATTCTGTCAACTAGTGCAGGCCATGTTAACCCAGATTAATAAACTGCTACTTTTTAAAAAGTTTCAAAGTCCCCCAAATGTATTTATACTGTAGTAGTAAAGTTGCTAAAAGCCAGAAGAGCAGAGGAACATTGCATTCAGATTTTATATAGGGGCCAAAGCCTCTATCACACGGTCAGGAAGTCAGTCACACAGAGCCTGCCTAATGATAAATTTTCCCTATTAGGTCCATCTGTTGTTCAGAAGTTTTGGATTTCATAACACAGAGCTGTAGATGTGAAATTCCAAATGCATAATCCTTAACCCCTTAAGGACGGAGGGTTTTCCGGCTCATTTCTCGCTCTCCAACTTCAAAAATCCATAACTTTTTCATTTTTACGTGTACAGACCTGTGTGAGGGCTTATTTTGTGCGTAACAAATTTTACTTTCCCGTAATGTTATTTATTTTAACATGCCGTGTACTGCGAAGCTGAAAAAAAATTCCAAATGTGGAAAAATTGAAAAAAAACTGCACGTGCGTCACGTTCTTGTGGGCTCGGTTTTTACGACTTTCACTCTTCGCTCCAAATAACACGCCTACTTTATTCTTTGGTTCGGTGCGATCGCGGTGATACCAAATTTATATAGGTTTTATTGTGTTTTAATACATTTTCAAAAATTAAACGAATGTGTACAAAAAAGAAAAAAATTTTTTTGCCATCTTCTGACGCTAATAACTTTTTCATACTTTGGCGCACGGAAATGTGTGAGGGGTCATTTTTTGCGAAATGAGGCGACGTTTTCATTGCTACCATTTTGAGGTCTGTGCGACATTTTGATCATTTTTTATTTCATTTTTTATGTTATGTAAAAAGGTGTAAAAGTCGCATTTCGGACATTTGGGCGCCATTTCCCGCCTCGGAGGTCACCGCCGGCCGTAACCGTTTTTATATTTTGATAGATCGGGCATTTTGGGACGCGGCGATACCTAATATGTCTGTGATTTTTACTGTTTGTTATGTTTTATATCCGTTCTAGGGAAAGGGGGGTGATTTGAACTTTTAATATTTTATTAATTTTTTTTATTTTTTAAACTTTTTTTTTTCTTTTTTTTTTCACTATTTTTTAGACCATCTAGGGTACATTAACCCTAGATGGTCACATCGCTCCTACCATATACTGCAATACTACAGTATTGCAATATATGGCGTTTTTGCAGGTCTTACATTACAATGAGCCACTGGCTCATTGTAACGAACCTGCATAAACCATGCAGCCTTGTGTCAAGAGAAGACCCGAGGCTACCATGGTAACCGATCGCCGCCCCCCGATGACGTTCGGGGGCGTGGCGATCGAAAAAAAGATGGCGGCGCCCACGCGCCGCCGTCTTTTAAACGCCGCCCGCGACTTTGCGGGCGGCGTTTAGAGGGTTAATAGCCGCGATCGGTGCAAGCACCGACCGCGGTTATTAGCGGTGGGGGTTTTGTGCAAAATGCAAAAACCCCCACCTCTGTATGAAGAGGACTCAGCCCGTGAGCCCTCTTCATACATCCCTTATACCTCTGCGCCGTAGAGCTACGGCGCAGAGCGTTAAGGGGTTAAAGGGGTTATCCGGGTTTAAAAAATTTCTTATGGCCGGGCTGGGGAGGGCTATTTAAACACAATAAACATGTACTTACCTCCTCCGGTGCTGCCGATGTCCCGCTCCGCGGCCCATCTTCTCGGGTTCGGGTGTGGCCGGCATTCACTATGGCAGTTCCTCCGACGTCCACCAGGAACGCACTCAAGTACACCGGCCTATTCCTAGTGAAGGTAAGTGCAAGCTCCACGACACATTTTTTTTAAATGCGGCGTTTTTTCCGAATCCGTCGGGTTTTCGTTCGGCCACGCCCCCCGATTTCCGTTGCGTGCATGCAGGGCAATTCAGGGGAAATCGGCGCAAATCCGAAATATTCGGGTAACGCGTCGTGAAAACATGAATCGGGCCCTTAGTAAATGACCCCCTATGTGCTCCTTGAACTCCAACTAAATACATGAATACCATGTCAGGAAAGAAAATTAATTAATTGATATATGTTGTTAAAGGATAAAGGGGGAAATCTTATATGAGAGGTCCATGAAATACATATCAATATAGCAGTCCGGTAATGGAAAACTGAATTTCAAATGTTAGCTGACATTATGAATTATGAAAAATTATGGCCAAAAAACTGAAATTCTGGTGCTTTTTCTATTTAAATATGGAATTGCTTAGTTCTAAATTTAGAACTAAATCTAGAACTTACTTTTCTCCTACTTTCTTCAACCATATGATTGATTTTCTTTTGATTTATTTCTAATTTGTGTACCTTTTATTTTATACACTTTCTTTTGTAAAATCTTTGCAGTACAGTCCAAAAAGTGTTAAATAGTGCACATGACATTTACAGCAGAATGCGACTCTGTTGTTGTATCAAAAGACAGACAAAAAAGACTTGCAATAAGTTGAACAGACCCCTGTAGGGCAGCTCGTAGAATTGCCTATCTGCATAATATGTATGCATGTTGATTCTGATGTCAGACAAGGCTCCCTTGACTACAGTATTAATCAATGCTTCTAGGAAAGAATGGTTATGCATACCTCCCAACTGTCCCAGATTTAGTGTGACAGTCCCATTTTTTGGGCTCTGTCCCGCAGTTACCAGCAGCTGAGAGAATGTCGCGAGTTCCCCCCCTCACCCCTGGTTTGTCCCGCCTCCTCCTTGTTTCTTATATTAGAGCTGCAGAGCAGCGGAGGCATAGGGACCAGGAGAAGGCGGGATCATCCCTTGCTACCTCCTCACATGATGTCTGCACGAGTCATGTGAGGAGTTAGCTCCGCCCCTCGACTGTCCCCGTCCCCTCTGCAAGTCAGTCTCGGAACCCAGGAGAGAGAGTGTGACTGCAGCTGGGGAACAACAGAAGGTAAGAAAGAGGTTTTTGTTTACAGGGGGCCACAAGAATAGGAGGAGGATAGAGAACAGGGTGCTGCTGGAGGACCGGAGGAGGCTGCTGGAGGACCGGAGGAGGCTGCTGGAGGACAGGAGGCTGCTGGAAGACAGGAGGAGGATAGAGGACAGGAGTAGGATAGAGGACAGGATTCTGCTGGAGGACAGGAGGAGGAGACTAAAGGGCAGGAGGAGGAGGCTGGAAGAGTGCAGGAGTAGGCTGAAGGACAGGAGGAGGATAGAAGACAGGAGGAGGCTGGAGGACAGGAGGATGAGGCTGGAAAAGGACAGAAGGACATGAGGAGGACAGGAAGAGGATGCTGGAAGACAGGAGGATGAGGCTGGAGCAGGACAGGAGGAGGCTGGAGGACAGGAGGAGGTGGCTGGAGGATCATAGACAGGAGGAGGCTGCATAACAGGAAGAGGATAGAGGACAGGAGGAGGAGGCTGGAGTACAGCAGGATAAAGGACAGAAGGAGGCTGGATGACAGAAAGAAGCTGAAGGACAGGAGGAGGCTGGGTTACAGGAGGAGGCTGGAGGACAGGAGGGGGATCGAGCACAGGAAAAGGATAGAGGACAGGAGGAGGATACAGGACAGGAAGAGGATAGAAGGATAGGAGGATGATACAGGGCAGGAGTAGGCTGGAGGACAGGGGGCTACAGGAGTGGGCTGGAGGACAGGGGGCTACAGGAGGAGGCTGGAGGAGGCTGGAGGACAGGAAGAGGAGGCTGGAGGACAGGGGGAGGCTGGAAGACAGGAGGATGAGGCTGGAGGAGGACAGGATGAGGCTGGAGGACAAGTGGAGGATGGGGAGGACCCATGGAGGCTGGAGGACAAGAGGAGGCTGGAGAACAGGAGGAGGTGGCTGGAGGATTGTAGACAGGAAAAGGCTGCATAACAGGAGGCGGCTGGAGGACAGGAGTTGGATAGATGACAGGAGGAGGCTGGGGTACGGGAGGAGGCTGGAGGACAGGAGGGGGATAGAGGACCGGAAGAGGATAGAGGACAGGAGGAGGATACAGGACAGGAAGAGAATAGAAGGATAGGAGGAGGATACAGGGCAGGAGTAGGCTGGAGGACAGGGGGCTACAGGAGGAGGCTGGAGGATAGGAAGAGAAGGCTGGAGGACAGAAGGATGCTGGAGGACAGGGGGAGGCTGGAGGACAGGAGGATGAGACTGGAGGAGGACAGGATGAAGCTGGAGGACCGGTGGAGGATGGGGGAGGACCCAAGGAGGCTGGAGGACAGGAGGAGGCTGGAGGACAGGAGGAGGCTGGAGGACAGGAGGAGGTGGCTGGAGGATCGTAGACAGGTGGAGGCTGCATAACAGGAGGAGGCTGGAGGACAGGAGTTGAATAGATGACAGGAGGAGGCTGGGGTACAGGAGGAGGCTGGAGGACAGGAGGGGGATCGAGCACAGGAAAAGGATAGAGGACAGGAGGAGGATACAGGACAGGAAGAGGATAGAAGGATAGGAGGAGGATACAGGGCAGGAGTAGGCTGGAGGACAGGGGGCTACAGGAGTGGGCTGGAGGACAGGGGGCTACAGGAGGAGGCTGGAGGACAGGAAGAGGAGGCTGGAGGACAGGGGGAGGCTGGAGGACAGGAGGATGAGACTGGAGGAGGACAGGATGAGGCTGGAGGACAAGTGGAGGATGGGGAGGACCCAAGGAGGCTGGAGGACAAGAGGAGGCTGGAGGACAGGAGGAGGTGGCTGGAGGATTGTAGACAGGAGGAGGCTGGGGTACAGGAGGAGGCTGGAGGACAGGAGGGGGATAGATGACAGGAGGAGGATAGAGGACAGGAGGAGGATACAGGACAGGAAGAGAATAGAAGGATAGGAGGAGGATACAGGGCAGGAGTAGGCTGGAGGACAGGGGGCTACAAGAGGAGGCTGGAGGACAGAAGGACGCTGGAGGACAGGGGGAGGCTGGAGGACAGGAGGATGAGACTGGAGGAGGACAGGATGAAGCTGGAGGACAGGTGGAGGATGGGGGAGGACCCAAGGAGGCTGGAGGACAGGAGGAGGCTGGAGGACAGGAGGAGGTGGCTGGAGGATCGTAAACAGGTGGAGGCTGCATAACAGGAGGAGGCTGGAGGACAGGAGTCGGATAGATGACAGGAGTCGGATAGATGACAGAAGGAGGCTGGGGTACAGGAGGAGGCTGGAGGACAGGAGGGGGATAGAGGACAGGAGGAGGATACAGGACAGGAAGAGGATACAGGACAGGAAGAGGATAGAAGGATAGAAGGAGTATACAGGGCAGGAAGAGGCTGGAGGACAGGGGGCTACAGGAGGAGGCTGGAGGACAGGGGGCTACAGGAGGAGGCTGGAGGATAGGAAGAGGAGGCTGGAGGACAGAAGGACGCTGGAGGACAGGGGGAGGCTGGAGGACAGGAGGATGAGACTGGAGGAGGACAGGATGAAGCTGGAGGACAGGTGGAGGATGGGGGAGGACCCAAGGAGGCTGGAGGACAGGAGGAGGCTGGAGGACAGGAGGAGGTGGCTGGAGGATCATAGACAGGTGGAGGCTGCATAACAGGAGGAGGCTGGAGGACAGGAGTCGGATAGATGACAGGAGGAGGCTGGGGTACAGGAGGAGGCTGGAGGACAGGAGGAGGATACAGGACAGGAAGAGGCTGGAGGACAGGGGGCTACAGGAGGAGGCTGGAGGACAGGGGGCTACAGGAGGAGGCTGGAGGACAGGAGGCCACAGTATGAAGAGCATAGAGGACAGGAGGTAACGTTTAGAGGAGGATAGAGAACAGGGACCACACCATGTGAGGAGGGGAAGGGGTAGGAGTACAAATAGGATTATGTGTAAGTTGAGGCACATAAATAAAAGCAGAAAACTAAATGTGAAGGGAGGATAAAATTAAAGAGGTGTTTTATATGTTGCAGAGTTGCATTAGGGGGTATTTTATGGTTCCATGGGGGGTTGGCCAAAGTAAGGGGCATTATATTGTGTAGGGGCCATTAAGGTTCATATTATACTATGCTTGTGGGTGGGACAATGGGCATAGTTTAAAAAAAGGGGAGGAGGAGCTTTTTGGCCCTCTTTCTCTTGATCTAAAGTTGGGAGGATGGTTATGTACAAATGGCACAGGATGAAGTAGACCATGATTTTATCATAATTTTATCCAGCTTTGATGCAGCCCCAAAATAACAAACTTATAAAAGGTAAATAAATAACTGTGTTCCAGTATGCTTATGGTTTTCAATGGTGTAAGATCTCTAGCTATTTCAATACAGAAGAATGAGGAAGCCAATATGGCATCTTTCCCTGGCAGATCTCTGAGGACAGAGTGTACTTTTAAACTCTCAGCTTCCTATTGTTAAACAGGTCATGGTTTATCTGCTACTTGCTGTGAGCAAGGCTGAAAGGATTTCCTCTCTGAAATCAATTTGGCAAGCAGCATGAGTCTGGATGGCTCATTTTGTAAAAAAAAAAAAATACTTTTAATATTCAATATTAATGGGGATATATATCAGAATATCAGTTTTACAATACAAGAATGTTGTGTTGAGACCAGGATAACATTGTAGGGGATTTCAACATATTGGGGCTTATTTATCAGGGTTTCTGCACCAGAACACTACCACTGAAGCCCTGAAATAATTGCAAAAGCTTGAGTATTGCTAGTGCTTGCAGGGGAGTGAAGAGAGGCATGGCTGACAGGGGAGTTATCCGGTGCTGGGCATTCCTGTCACCGTGCAGATGCACTCACTGAAGCCACCGACTTTTCACACATTGATTAAATTGATGTTGTAGACATACATTCCAAAGACTTAGATTTCCTAAACTCTATAACGTTGATTGTGAACCTATGGTGGACTGATGGCAAGTGTGCCAGAGGTGGCACTTGCAGCCGTCTCTGTCAGAACCTATAGTTTCTGTACTGTTGATGTCGTTCCTGCACTGCTCCAAGCAGAGAAAGAAACAACCCAAAGCAGGGATCATCATGGAAAGCCATGGGGAACCCCATCACCTGACCACACAACAAAATCTTATAAATTTGATATTGTTGTTAAACCGAACAACCTATGAAATACAGTAAAAACTCTACAGTGATTGGAAAATTGGAGGGTTTTCTCTAACTAAGAGCTTCAGTAGAGTTATGGCACATCACAAGCCTCATGCACTGGTATATAGAGATGTATCAACTATTGTATGTCTCTCTATATGCCAAGTATATCATTAATACAATTAAATTTGATTATTAAAATTAAATACAAAACAAAATGTTATAAATGTTATAAATCGAACAATTTATGAAATACAGACAGTATCCCTATCCTTGTACTGAGTGACTCCAGGCCTCCTTGTGCAAACTCGGGCAATCCAGGAGATGACAGTTTCTGGGCTATTTTACAGTGATACATCCTGGGCCAGATAGGTCAGTGGTGATGGTATCATTGAAAGCTCAGATGAAAAAAAAAAGGTTAATTTATTAATGTTTTTTCCTAAAGCTCAATATTGCCATGTGGCAATTTGCAATAAATAAGTGGGTTTTGGGATACAGTTGGTCCCCAAAAGTTTCACCATCACTGCCATATAATAAGAGACAAAGGACAAATTAAACTCACTTTTGTCCGCTATTTTCAGTATAGATTTTCTAGGTTGCCTGGCTTAACTTTGATGGTTTCTGAAAATTGCTCACCCATTTTTAGGGCTGCAAGTGTTTCTGTATTGAGTAAATCATGCAGATTTAATTATCACATTATAATGTGATGCTAATTAATAAAAGAATAATCCTATATCTGTAACTACAATGCAACTACTACATACAGATTATAACTTTAAGTGTATATATATGTGTGTAACACAGGTGAAAAAGTTTTTATGACATTTAAACTTCTTACCTAGACTTTAATAAATGTTTGCAAAACATCAACCTGGAAAGCATAAAATCTTTCCAATAACATGACCTTGACTTAACACCACTTGAACAGCATTTAGCTGAGCATATTAAATGCATCCTATCTAGTCTAAATCTTTACTACCTATAAAGATGTGTTACACTGGCTATTTTGGTCAAAGTAAAACTGACCATGAATTCTATCTTTTAAATATTTTCACCGCAGCATTCACTATTACTGTTGTCACATAATTGCATGATAAGGGAAAATTAAGTAAAACTCTCTAATAAATACATTTAGTATGTACAGGCAGTCCCCGGGTTACATACAAGATAGGGTCCGGAGGTTTGTTCTTAAGTTGAATTTGTATGTAAGTCGAAACTGTATATTTTATAATTGTGGATCCCGACCAAAAAAATTTTGGCCCCAGTGACAATTGGAGTTTAAACATTTTTAGCTGTAATGGGACCAAGGATTATCAATAAAGCTTCATTACAGACACTTTACAGCTCATCATTGCAGTCTGGGACTATAGTAAAGCATCCAAAGAGCTCCACCAGAGGTCAGAGGGGGTCTGTCTGTAACTATGGGTTGTCTGTAAGTCGGGTGTCCTTAAGTAGGGGACCGCCTGTATAGTGCTTGCCACAAAGTTCACCAATTCAAAGTTAGGTCAGCTGCCAAGAAACATTTTTTTTCCATTTTCAATGTTTCAATTTTTGTTCCCTGAGTTCAATTACTATAGAGTGTTGGGTGTTCCCTACACAAGATGTTGATGTCTTTATTCCCCTAACAGTGTATCTACTATATAGCGTAAAAAAGGAGTACATGGTGTAATCAAGGGAGGCAGTTGGATAGACATGGGGAAAGTCATCACTTCTTCACAATCTTTTCTTTTCTTTTGGTCACACTTCTATCAATACAAATATTGTGTATCTTTATAACTATTTTTCAGAGGACGACTTTCCACATAGCTATTCTTTTTTGTGTTTATAAAAGATTTTTGGGGTCAGGCAAGTACCACAGTAAGCTTAAGTCTATGATTTGAAAGATATTTTAAGACTTTTTTAGAGCTGATATTAAAAGCATGTAGCAGTAAAAAAAATCTAATAAATCGAAAAAAACATTGATTCATCGAAAATAAATCATGTGTAACTGATATGCTTGCTTTTATGAGGATGTAAGAGCAAATACGGATGTGTATCTTGTAACTGATGTAATATACATACATTTTTTAGAAAAAGCCCTTCATACTGTTTTGTTTTGAAGCTTCAGATGAAACGACTTAAGTGTAATTCAATATATGCACATGGGCCTTTACAACAAGCTATCAGAGTTGGGATTTTGGAGATGAAGGGTTGATCCAGGGCTTATTATGGTAATTAAGCGCCAAAAAGATTTTTCTTTTCCCTATAGGGAATTTTGGCTTCTTCTGCTGCATCAACACTGTTAAATTTGAGTTTGGATATGTGTCTTTATTCCACTTTTTTAATTATGTAACTATAAAAGTGGTATTCCTACAAAAGAGGTCAAGAAAAACATCCAAAAGATATCAAATGAAAGGACAGCCAGTAGTAATTATGGTGTGGCATTGATTACATATTTGGTGCAGTTGTCCAATTTGAATGGTGCCTTCAATCCTTGGTCAGGTAAGTCACCTTTACAGGTGTGTTGAGACTTACAGGTATTGATTCTTTGATGGAGATTTTTACTTACCTGACCTAGTCTCTAGCCTCTCGTTTTGCTTAACCAGTTCCCTACACTAGACAAGATGCAATCACAGTGCTGTCTACAGTTAGAAATCTGTTACTTCTGGCAGAGATATACTCTTTTAGCTATTATCCCACATCATGTCATAAGGCTTTCTGAAAAAGTCATGCTTGATGTTAAAGGGGCTATCTTACAAGGTAGCCAAGAGGTAATCTTTCAGCAACAAATTTGAGTTCCCTGCCCCCCTTATTCTCTTTGAGACACTAAAGTTTTAAAAATAAGTCTTAAAATTTGAAAAGCACATATAATTCCTTTCTCAACGGGGGGCGTGGCCTGATGCCGGACTGAGCGGACGTGCGCCACGGAGCTCCCGGGACCCGACACCCTATCTCCCTTCCCAGGCAGCCATCCCTCACCTGTGCCCGCTCTCTCCTGCTCCGCTGTGCCCCACACACCTGCCGCTGTCCACCGGCACCGATCTCGAGGCGGCTGCGGACTCCGCGCCGCTCCCCGACACTCTCCTGCAGCCGGCCACGTGACCAGCGCGGCGGCCCGATCCTGACAGCCCAGTGTCACGTGAGGTACACAGGCTGTACCGCTCACCGGAGAAATCTACCCCTCTCCCGCATCCTGAGTCTCCGCTCCCACCGCCGGAGGCACCGTGAAAGCGCGCCAACCGGCCCTGCATCCTGCCGGAGGCGCCATCTTGTGGGACTCCCCTGCGCTGCCTGAGGCCTAGGCGCGCAGGGTTAACCCTGACACTGCCGGACTGAGCCGGGACCAGGTAGGGAAGTAATTCCCCTGTTGCTGCCCACCTCTGCCCTGGGGACCCCTAGTTGTGCAGCCCAGCACTGAGTCCTCCATACTCCCAGTGATCCCCTGTTCCTGGGTTCTGCTTTATATTAACCCTCGCAGTGCCGCTGCAATACTCCACGTGGGTTTGTACTGTATCTCTGCTAATTACTGGACGCTAGGCTCCTCGATTGTTTATCACTGGCCCCCCTGCCCAGACGCCATGGGTAACCGGAGGAGGACGGCTAAAATGCTCAAAGCAGCGTCTGCGCCTCCATCGGATGATGAATCCGTCCATGAAGATCCTCCATTCCAGTCCCTGGAACCCCTGGACGCGCAGGAATGCTCCACATCCCAAGCCGTTCTTGCGCAGATACAGTCGAATGCTGCTAAAAAGTTGGGGAGATTCTCCCGCACACAGCCTTGCTCTCTTCAGGGGTCCCCAAACTCCTCTCCCTCCCTCTTTGAAGGCTCCCAGAGCCCGCCACAGCTTGTAAGCTATGAAGAGGGTGCTGATCCGTCTGACGCGGCCACGGAGTTGGATCGAAAATTTGCAGAGGTGCTGGCGGCCATTAACGGATGCCAATCCAAACTGGTCACCAAGGTGGATGAGCTGCGACAGGACTTTGTTCTTTTAAGACATGATGTCCACAAAGCCAAAGAGCGAATCACCGAAACTGAACGCAGAATATCTGAGGTGGAGGACGTCCAGAGGCCTATGCCGACACAGATCAGAGAGCTTCAGCGCCAAATGTCTGCATCCATCGACAGAGCTGACGACCTCGAAAACCGCCTGCGACGGAACAACGTCAGAGTGGTTGGCCTCCCCGAAAAAGTGGAGGGGTCTGACCCTGTATCCTTTTTTGAAAATTGGCTCAAAAATATGCTGCCTGCAGATACCTTCTCCCCGTTCTTCACAGTGGAAAGGGCCCATCGTGTGCCATCCCGCCCTGGCCCCCCAGGGGGCAATCCAAGACCCTTCCTGGCCCGGCTGCTGCACTTTAGGGACAGGGACTCTATCCTCAGGGCTGTCCGTACCAAGGGAGAAATTCTCTATGCTAACAGCAGAGTGTCCTTCTACCCTGATTTCTCTGCATCCGTCAGGAAACAGCGAGTACAATTCACCGAGGTCCGTGCCCGTCTCCGTGACAAGGGGTATAAATACTCCATGATGTACCCTTCCAAGCTCCGAATTGTGGACGGCCAGAAGACTCGTTTCTTCACCTGCCCAACCGAAGCACTTCACTGGGCTGATGCAGCCCCTCGGGCTCCTGTTGGAAGGCCTGCACCTCCTGAGTGACTGGACTCATATATCCTTTTATCTGATATGCAATGACAGTGCTGGACTTAGTCTTGATTAGATATTTAGGGGTCCCAGATCACTATTACAGATTTCTACTATTTGTTTACATACTACGTGCCTCACAAAATGTACCCTGTGACTGATTGCGTTCTATTTTTGGTCATATCGACCAGTGCGCCACACATGGCACTTTTCCCTCTCCCTCCTCCTCTCCCTCTCCCTCCTCCCCCCTTTCCTGTTACCACTACCTCCCTACGTCTCCCTCCTTTCTCCCCCCCCCTCCCCTATCTCCTCTTTGGTTCTCGCAAAATATGGCTGCCTAATAATCTCCTGATCATTTATACATTAAGGGTTGAAGGTCCCGGGACAAATGGTGTAGGTTTGTCTTGAGTTAGGGACCACTGTTCTACTATTTGACTGTTAGTGGGTATAGGTCTACACTACTGCTGTTAGGGTGCTAGACAGGGGGTTTGTATTCTTGGGATTGTTAGTACAGTTCTGGTTATATTTGTTATGCTCACTGTTGTCTGTCTGTCTATGTCTTTGTGGTATGAAAGGATGAATGTTTGGTTGCTCACGTCTCCTTCCCCACACCCCTTTCCCTTCCGCTAAGATGTCTTCACTTAAGGTAATGAGTTGGAATGTGAGGGGACTTAACTCCAAATTCAAGAGGGCCCTGATGTTAGATGTCATTAAGCGTCAGGCCCCCCATATTGTATGTATCCAAGAGACACACCTTACGGGTCAGAAGGTCCTGTCTCTGAAGCGGGCCTGGGTGGCTAGAGGTTATCATTCCTCCTACTCTGTCTACGCCAGGGCAGTATCCATACTCATATCCAAAGCGCTTCCCATAGAAGTCATACAGGTAGCACCGGATCACTTTGGCCGTTTTGTGATCGTACATTGCGCCTTGTGGGGCTTTACCTTTACTATAGCGTCTATTTATGTCCCCCCTCCCTTTGATCCAGCTGTGCTGCACCTAATATCCAGTAAGCTGGCTGTTATGCCTCCAAGTCCGATACTCTGCATTGGTGACTTCAATGCTGTCCCTGATCCCTCCTTAGATCGTACAAGTGGTCTGGACACAGGCTCGGTCCGTCTGAATGAGTGGCTCACTTCTCTAGACCTCGCCGATGTTTGGCGTAGTAAACACCCTCAAGAGAGAGAATATTCATTTTATTCCTCTGTTCATAAGAGCTTCTCTAGGATTGACCTGGCCTTTGTTTCCCCAGATATGTTGCCGCACGTTGATCAGGTATCCTATTGCCCGCGCAGTGCATCAGACCACTCCGCCTTGTTCATCAGTCTCCTTATAGGCCCCCCCAGCGACTCCCGCTTATGGCGCCTGCACCCGGCTTGGCTCCTATCCCCAGCGGTCCAGAGTACTGTTAGGGCAGCGCACAGCGAGTTCTGGGAGTTACACTCAACCCATCCTGATCCTCTTCTAGTCTGGGACTCGTACAAGTCCTCGGTGCGGGGAGCATTCATGTCGGGGGTAGCTGGCCATAGGAAGTCCTTAAATGCGCAGGAGGAGAGGCTGACCGCTGCACTGGTGACCGCAGAAAAGGACTATCTAGAGAAACCTACTCCGGGGAATAAAAAGACTTGGGCTCAGGCGCAGAGGAACCATCTAGCTGTAGTGAAGAAGCGCACCAGCAAGCGCCTGCAAGCCAGGGAAGCGTCCATCTTTGAATTCGGAGATAAAAATGGGAAGCTGCTTGCGTATCTCTCGCGGGCTGAACGTCCTTGTGCTTCCGTTCCCTCTATTATTGATGGTAACGGAGCCTTGATTACAGAACCCCGGGCCATTAACATGGTATTTTATGAATTCTATTCCTCTCTTTACAGCTCCAGATTGTCCGCCTCTTCCGTCGAGATTTCCAGATTCCTTGACAGTCTTCCACTATGGAGGCTCACACCGGCACAGTCATCGGAGCTTGATGCCCCGCTCTCGGCGGAGGAGGTGGAACTGGCCATCCAATCGTTTCCCCCCGGTAAGACACCTGGACTTGATGGGCTGGGAGGTGAGTGGTATAGGGATAACTGTGAGACTCTGGTCCCCCTTCTCCTTAGCCTGTACTCCGATGCGTTTGACAGCGGTTCCCTCCCCGACTCCATGCGAGAGGCCCTTATTGTAGTTCTTCCCAAGCCTGGCAAGGACCCTCTGCTTCCCGACTCATACCGTCCAATTTCCCTCCTAAACTCAGATGTTAAAATACTAGCAAAAATTCTGGCGACAAGGCTTAACAAAGTAATATTATCCTTGGTTCACCCAGACCAGACAGGCTTTATGCCTGGGAGGGGAACTGACATAAATATACAAAGACTACACCTGAACATAGCAGAGGCAGAGAAGTCTCCAGACCCTGGGTTTATATTATCCTTAGACAATTGTAAGGCATTTGATTCTGTGGAGTGGACATATTTATGGACCCTCTTGCCTAGAATGGGTTTTGGCCCTCGATTTACAGCATTAGTTAAACTACTGTATAATGATCCCAAGGCTAGGATACGGACTAATCTTAACATCTCACCTACTCTCCCTATGGCCAGGGGCACTAGACAGGGTTGCCCACTATCTCCCCTCCTCTTCGCACTCGCCATTGAACCCCTTGCTGTGGCGATCCGCCACTCTGAGGGCATTAAGGGCATAACTAGAGGTACTATTATTGAGAAGGTATCTCTCTATGCTGATGATACACTTGTATATCTTGGAGATGTGGGCCCCTCTCTGGAATCCCTTCTGTCCTTGATAGAACGCTATGGGGGGTTCTCAGGCCTTCGGGTTAACTGGGACAAATCAGCCCTCTTTCCCTTATCTGATGTAGGGGTACACTCCCTCCCCGTCCCAGTCCAGGTGGTGTCCACCTTTAAATATCTGGGAGTCCAGGTGTCACGCAAGGTCCAGGCATTTACAAAGTTAAACATTACACCCCTGATAACTGCAACTGAATCGCGTCTAAAAGCCTGGTCCACTCTCCCCTTGTCTCTGTACGGGCGTATTAACATATTTAAAATGATTTTTCTTCCAAAATTCTTATACCTTTTTCATGCTTATCCTATACTGCTTCCTAAGAGCTTGTTTAAACGCATAGACGGCATTCTCAGGTCCTTTTACTGGCAGAGTAGTGCCCCACGATTCAGTTTAGCGCTGCTTCAGGCTCCCAAGGCTAGGGGTGGACTGGCTGCCCCGGATCTGTATCTTTATTACCTGGCTTCCCAGTTAGTATATGCCCAGTGGTGGATAGATATAGACATGGGTAATGCAGCTACTGCACTGGCTGGTGCCCTGGTGGGTTCCTACGAGGCCCTTACAAACCTGCTGTACAGATACAAGTCCCCATCTGATACCCCACTTCCCCTACGTACGGTAGCGGTGTGCTGGCGTAGGGCGCAATCCCTGGTAGAACCGAGCAGCTCTCCCCCTCTCTCGCCCAGGACTCCATTGTGGCTCAATCCGTGGCTTTCTCACTTCCTCTCCCTCCCGGGCTGGACAATGTGGGGGGCGGCGGGGGTGAAATTTGTAGGCCAGCTATTATCTCCGGAAGCAGAATTACTCAGCTTTAACGAGATAAGGGAGAGACATACTGTACCCAATACGGCCAGCTTCCATTACACGCAACTGCGACATGCATTCAAAGCCCAATTCGGCTCCTTCAGCCTGACAGTGAAATTCTCCAAACTAGAGACTCTGATGAGTACCCCGGACCTCCCTAAGCCGCTCACTCAGTGCTATGCTCTCCTACAAGAGCAAAAGTCCAGACCGTTTGATAGAGCCTGTGAACGCTGGAGACAGGATATCCCTGACCTGTCAGATGATGACTGGAGGGAGGTCGAACTGTCCTACTTCACATCTGTAGTGAGTGCGAGGGACTTCCTGATCCAATCTAAATTCCTCCATCGAGTATATTTCACCCCTGCTGGACTATTCCGCATGGGAGCAATGCCCAATGACCTTTGCTTTCGCTGTCAGGCTGAAGTCGGATCCTTCCTGCATTGTGTCTGGTCCTGCCCTAGGGTTCTTGTCTTCTGGTCCGAAGTGCTGGAATTCCTATGTCTACACTTTGATTTCCCACGCTTACTGTCTCCCTCTGTGTGTCTCCTCGGCATCGTAAATGAAGTTGTCAATGGCCACTATGACAAAATTTTCTTTAGGTTTGTATTATACTACGCCCGAAAAGTGGTGGTGATGACCTGGAAGGACCAGGAGCCCCCTCCATTAAAAAGATGGATACTACTCATTAACAGTGTCATTCCCCACTACCGGTCCCTGTATGCCAACAGGAAGTGTCCCCAGAAGTTTGATCGCATCTGGTCCAGATGGTGCGCGACTCCCCATACTGCCTTATAATCACATGTGATATACACTCTTCTCCATGATGAAGGAGACTGAGCGTGCTGGTATGTGTGTGTGTGTGACTGATTGTCTATGTGTCAATAGTTATTTGTGTTGTATCAAGATGTCTGGCTGTAGTATCCTGCTGTCATTTACTGTATTATCCCTCGGTTAGTTTTGAAACGCAGTAAGAACCTGATTGTTACCATGGCTGTTGCTTAATAATCCTGTAATGGGGGGAAAGAAATATGTGACAGACAATCTTGTTCTTCGATTTTGTTTATTTTAATTGTATAAAATTTCAAAATTGCAAAAATAAATACTTTTAAAAAAAAATAATTCCTTTCTCAACACATGATATGGGAGTGTAAGAGACCTGGACAGTAACTAGCCACTTCAGCTCTTTGGCCATATTAGCTCAGACTTAATGTTGATGAACATGTCCCTTTTTCACTCATGGAGAAGGTGAACAGCTATTTAATGAGGAGCTGTCACCAGTTTTGGTCCATATGGTCTAGTGTCCAGGGCCCCAAAACGCAAACCACATAAAAACAGTGCTGTCTACATTTGGGAATCTGTTAATTCTGGAATAGATATACAGGCGGTCCCCTACTTAAGGACACCCGACTTACAGGCGACCCATAGTTACAGACGGACCCCTCTGCCCACTGTGACATCTGGTGAAGCTCTCTGGATACTTTACTTTAGTCCCAGACTGCAATAATCATCTGTAAGGTGTCTATAATGAAGTTTTATTGATAATCCTTGGTCCAATTACAGCAAAAAATTTTTAAACACCAATTGTCACTGGGGCAAAAAACTTTTTTGTCTGGATCTACCATTATAAAATATACAGTTCCGACTTACATACAAATTCAACTTAAGAACAAACCTACGGACCCTATCTTGTATGTAACCCAGGGACCGCCTGTACTGGTATGGCTTTAATACCATATCATGCCATTAGACTTCATGAAAGTCAGGGGGGCTGTCTTAGCATGTAGCAAAAGAGGTGTGGTTTTCCTTTTCCCATCCTGGAAAACGTACTTATATATTTGATGGTGAGCTTTCAAGAATACTACCAGTAGTTCTCTTCGTCAGACATGACTTTATGCATGAAACTCTGTTTTCACAGTCTCTGGCTTGTTCCCCCTCATAAAAGCCTGCACCACAGGCCACACATTTCTCTAGAGAGGCCCACACTATTGAAAATTTGTGAATAATTGTTTTAAGGGGACATTTCAAAATATAGAGGGAAAGGAAATGAAAATAGGAGCATAACTTAATGCATAGATTTAGCCCCTTGCAAAGTGGTCTTAATATTCATGACATCTCACTGACTTGGAGGCCACTCACAGATAAAAGCCAGAGCTTTCTTGTCCTGTTTCACCAGTTTTAATTTGTTTATTACTATACAGTTGTAAAAAATATGTCTGTGTATATATCATTCTGTTGGTTTAAATTTTTTTTCTTTTTCATTTCCTTTGGAAATTCACAGCATTTTATATACACTAGACAGTGATCATCAGTTTCATGCATAACATCATGTCTGACCAAAAGAACGAGTATTATTGAAAACTCACCATCAAATATACTAATTTAGCGTCAAAAGCTATCGCCTGATTTCTTCACTCTTCTTCTTTTGTTCACTGTAATTTAATTTTTTCAGGCATTTTTCACATAGCTTATGTTACAATTATGAACAGCACAGAATCATCTAATACAAGGAACACTGGGGGGCATTTATTATGGTCATTCAAACGTAAAACTGCCAGTGTTTTTGAGTGAGTAACTGGTAAAAAGACCATAATTTAGACATAAATTCAAAGGGGCCAATATAATTAAAAATAAACCAGCTGAGATCAGATGTGTCTAAATTATTAGGAGGCTATGTTCTCTGACACAATCGCAGTGCACAATCGCTTAAACCATATATACTCGAGTATAAGCCTAGTTTTTCAGCACAAAAAAATGTGCTGAAAACCCAAACTCGGCTTATACTCGAGTAAAAAAATGTAGGTTTTACCAAGCTTTGTGGTAAAATTAGGGGCCTCGGCTTATACTTGGGTTGGCTTATACTCGAGTATATACGGTACCTGTGCAAGCCAATTTAGCCATGAAGAACGTGCACAGTCCCACAAAAGTGCAGCAAACGACCCTTAGTAAATGTGCCCGTGTGTCTCTGTCCTATACCCCCTTGCTCAACCATCCTGCTCTGACTACTTTTTTTCAGTAGCAAGCAGAGCACAAACTTCCATCAAGGTGTAATTTTCAAAGTGTGTGCCAATTTCTTTTTTGCCTCATATGTAAAAAAAACTGGCATGCAAACCATGAAATATGCAAAATTCAACACAATACCCTATAATTATTTTTTAGCAATAGATCTTTAGTTTACTTTTTGATCATGAGTAACTGACAGTGAGTAAAACAGTAGAGGGAAATGTGGAATGAAAGTTATCTCAATTTTATTACATAGGTTAGTGGAACTAGTTATCACAGTCCATAAAACACTCCCTTAGAATATATAAGGGAAGATTACAGTTGTATATCAAACATAGAAAGAACTTGTAAACACCAAGGGACAAAAAAAGCTTTTATTCAAGTAAACAAATCAATATAAAAGACATGTCTATAACCCTCTACAAGGTTATCTCTCTATTGCTTAAAATCATTTTTAAACTTCTTCCGCAATGTTGACATGTATAGAAGCAATTGAGACATCATGTGTCAATTTTTGTTCCTACTGTGCCAGGGCACTAAAGTTTTAAATGGAATACCTGGTAAAATTTATTTTATCTCATACATAGGGCAGACTAATATAGTCATCTATTTCACATGCTCCCGTGATTTATGACCTTAACAATATGAAAGGCACATATAATTCCTTTCTCATCATATGATATGGGAGTGTGGGAGACCTGGACAGTTACTAGCCACTTCATCTCTTCGGCCATATTAGCTCAGACTTAATGTTGATGAACATGTCCTTTTTTCACTCATGGAGAAGGTGAACAGCTATTTAATGAGGAGCTTTGAATAGTTTTTTGTCCATATGGTCCTATTGTTCAGAGTCCCAAAATGGCATTTACGAGCTCTTAGGGTGGAGGCAATATAAAAAAATAAATATAGATACCTACCTAGGCACATCAGACTCAAATCTGAAGTATTCGCCGACTTCATTGACACAGGCACCAAGAGCTCCAGAGCAGGAAAGTATTAATTTTTTAATTTTTTTTTTTACTGCCCCCACTTTGGAACTCATACAGGGCAATTTCTGACACAAAACATATTTGTTTATGTATATTTGGTATACATGGCCTCTTTCCTTCTAAAATCAATGTTTATAATTATGCTAATGAACCTGAATGGCTCGGGGAGTGGGCCTAGTCAAGGTCCCCCACTGCTGTAGCTTCACAGCAGTGCAAGTCTCCCCTTCTTCTGCACTTCCTGCTGCTGCTAACTTACATGGGCAACGGGAGGAGGGAGCAAGCAGAGGGTTGTGTGAGACATGTTTGTCTCATTGTAATACCCTGTGAATCTGAAGAACAGATCGGTTCTGGTAACACCCACAGAGCCCTTCAGGCCTATTAGCATAATTTTTAAAAATGATTTCAGAAGGAAGGAGGTCATGGATAACAAATGTAAGAAGATTACCACAGTCACAGTGCCTGAATCTATGAGTAAGTGTCATTGGTTTATCATAGTTGATTTTGATTGTATTTTCTTTCAGATCTATCACCATAGATACTTAACTTCTGTATGGGGTTCCTAAAGCTTCAAGAGATGATGCTAAATTATTACATTGTCCCATCATTCAGGTGTTTTTGGACCTGAATTTATAAATTTACCTATACTTCACCTCAAGTGATTTCTTTTTATTTTACATATTTCCTGATAATGTACCACTGGGCTGGCTTGGCTGGCTGTATACTACAGGGGGCCGGGTGGGCTGGCTGTATACTATAGGGAGCTGGGTGTGCTGGCTGTATACTACAGGGTGCTGGTTGGGCTGGCTGTATACTACAGGGGGCTGGCTGTATACCACAGGGGGCTAAAATAAAATAAAAACTTCATCAATACTTCTATCTTCACCAATTTTCTGTAACAACCCAACCACCACAATCAGACTAATTACACAGATTCCATAACACACTCTAAAACCCATCTCTTTAGGCTTCAGTCTTTTTAACTTTCTTGAATCCATTATTGCCCCGCCCATGTAAAATAATGGGCTGGGCGTAGTTAAGGGAGTATGGAGGGGGGATGAAGGCTGAGCCCGTTCCTTATGCAATGGGTGTCATCTGGCAGGGATCACAGCAGTTACCCTATTAGGTGCTGCAGTTAAACATGGTTAAACGTCATTGGAGGGTGCCAATCAGTTGGCATAACTGCTGGAAACCTCTTAAAGGCTACCATAGCTGTCAATTGCAGTTCCATTTTGCAGTATGATGGAGGCAAACTGTAATATAAAAGCAGTATATTGACAATATACTGCAAAAGTGATTAGACCCTTTATAGTGCAAGGACCCTAATGAGTCTAAAATAATAGTAAAAAAAAATAAAAAAATATAAAAAGTTCAAATCACCCACCCCCTTTACCTAGAAACCATATAAAAATAAGGAACAAAATAATTGTAAACATGTCGGTATCCCTGTGTCCCAAAGTGTCAAACTATAAAATTATTACTATTATTCCCACTGTTCATAAAAAGTGATAAATGGCCATACAGTTGTCCAAATGGTATAATTGAAAACATCCCATGAACCAAAATTCAACCTGGCATAGATTTTAGCTATATCCTGCTTCAGTATTCCAAAGCAAGCTATAGTAAATTTGACAGACCAGTTATGTTACGTTATTCTTAAGTTATATTACATTATGGTGTATAATGCAAATGCCCCTCCTAATATCAAGGAATGTTTTAAAATGTTAAGTCTGCATTGTGACCTTAGCTGTGACATCCTTTTATGACTTTACAGTTTTATTGTCTATTTATCCTGTAAAGGGTCACTGGTTAAACTGAGGCAAAGAAGCAAGTAGAGATTTTCACCATGGTGACTTAGGTTGCCCTGTGACCCTCATTTGGCCTTTGATGCTGTAGCAAAAAGCTTTCCAATTTCCTGAATGCTTTAAGCATTGATAGTAAACCACCACTGCCTTTCAAACAGCCAGTTATATTGATTCTAACCCTGAGAGGAAACTATATAGGAATTTTCTGGAAAAAGGTTTTGGCAAGAAGCTAAATTTGTGCCTACTTCATCCTCTGTCACTAGCTAGCCTGCTGTACTTCTCACAAAAGCCTTATACAGGCGGTTCCCTATACTTAAGGACACCCGACTTACAGATGACCCCTAGTTAAAGACAGACCCCTCTGCTCACTGTGACCTCTGGTGAAGCTCTCTGGATGCTTTACTATAGCGCCAGGCTGCAATAATCAGCTGTAAGGTGTCTGTAATGAAGCTTTATTGATAATCTTTGATCCCATTACAGAAAAAATTTCTGATTTCTGATATCCTTTGGAACTAAAGTTCAAATACAAAAGTACTCAAAATATTAAATATATTTAACTTGTAAATCTGACAAATGCCACCATATACACTGATGCAATGATCTATTTTGTAAAAATAGTTTGCTTTAAACCATGACATTTGGAACAAAAGTCATGATATGGAAATAAATAAGCTAAGCTAAGTACTTAAGAGTAAAAATTGGAACTGGATAATAGTGGGAAAAATAAGGAAAACATTTCCTGAAGCTTCTCTTAGCCAAGCCCAGTGGTCACTTCACTCCTAAAAGGAAACAGGATATCTTCTAAGAGCCGACGTGCAAGTTGCTTATTACGTTCTTCATAAACCTGTCTCTCCACTTAATCGTATGTGACGTCATGTTTGTTGCTATTCATGTAATGTTGACTTCTAAAAATGTAAAATAACATTTCCAAGAACAATTGTTCTGTTTTAAATAAATGAAAATCATAAGTGAATATATTAGTGGTATGATATAAACCTCAGTACTGTAAACTAAGGAATGGCAGCATAAAATACCAAATCTCAAGGTTAATAGGGTCATGGGAACTTGGATAAGTTGTGAAGGAGGGAAGTACTTTATTGAGATAGTTACTGCATATTTTGGATTTTGTCTAACACTTCTAAAGTCACATGCAGCTCTGTTGAATTCTACCATATGTTGCATTCCTAAAGGAATTGACAAAATTCTAATCCTTACAAAAAATGCTGAAAATGACTATATTTTTTTTATCTTAAAACAAAGCATTTTTTGCAATGCATATCACATGATGCCGATACCGTTATATTGCTAATAAAATAGGGTTGGAAGCCACGGTGTAACTACAATAGTAGCAGTCATAGTAGATGCTATGGGGCCCACAGTGTCAGGGGGCCTCAGCATTTCATCTGACACACTAGAGAATGGAGGATGTGCACCATGATATATACATGTAATACTGCACATTGTACAGTGTCATCTTTCCCAGTACACAGCATGAAATGATGGGGGAGTAATTTCTGCCATGTTCCTCCCCCCAAGTGGTCAGTAGCTACTGGCACATATCTGTGTTAGTGTATAAATGTATATATCAGTGCATAAATGTTTGCACATAAGTGTATGAATGTGTATAAGAGTGTATACATGTGTGGGTATACAAATATGTAGATTTTCTGAGGGTGTAAGGCAGTGATGGCGAACCTTTTAGAGACCGAGTGCCCAAACTTCAACCAAAATCCACTTATTTACCAGGAAGTGCCAGCATGGCATTTTAAGCAGTAACTTATTGCTACCTGTTCTTACACGTCATTCAATTGTATTGGCTCTCCTAAGGCCATCAGTACAGTTGAAAAAAGGTGGGCAAATTCAGACCATCATTGTAGTTTCTCTCCAGGAATGGTGGGTCCAGCAGGATGACCTCCAAAGACAATGCAGTTCTGTCCACACCTTCTCACTTTTCCTGCAGTTTCAAACAGCCAGTAAAGTGTCACTTTAAAATAGCACTGAGAGCAACATCCCTTAAGTTGCTTGGGACTGCAGGAAGATTTGGTGGATGTGGTCCTGTTTGATGAAATTGGGTCGATGGCCTGAGTGCCCACAGAAAGGGCTCTGAGTGCCACCTCTGGCACCCGTGCCATAGGTTCGCCACCAATGGTGTAAGGGATTCCATTCAGAAGTCTGCTATAGGCGCCTGCTTCTCCTTGTTACACAGTTGGTTGGAAGTTTATTTTATTTGATGTCAACATTTTCTAAAAGGCATTTTAATTTTATTACTTTAAAAGGCAATGCAGTCTGATCGTACCTGGTTTTAGTTTACAAGAAGTAATGCACTGATAAAATTACTCAGTGAAATAATTCTGTATCATTTGTAACATATCTATTTACATCTTTGATTTTCCTAAGCCTAGAAACAGTAGTATAGTCAAGTGGGATTTTGGTTATTAGTAGTTGACAATTATCTCTGTATCTGGTGTCATACAAGGCTGCTGTAAATCACTGATAAGACTGTTCCCCTTCCTCTCCGAATCAACTACTGTTTCAAAACTATATATCAATCTGCTTTTCTCCTTTTTCTCTATAAAATGCTGACAGCAAATTGAACTACATTTGTATGCAGAAAGATCATATTTGCATTGCCCACAACCAGAGAAAAGAGAAAGATGAGAAAAAACATTAGTGTCATATTTTTAACTTCCTCATTGCCTTCAAGTGTAGATTTGTACAGGCGGTCCCCTACTTAAGAAGACCAGACTTACATACGACCCCTAGTTACAAACGGACCTCTGGATTTTGGTAATTTACTGTACTTTAGCCCTGGGCTACAATAAACAGCTATAACAGTTATAAATTGTGCCTGTTTATCCTGGTTCTTATGACAACCCAACATTTTTAAAATCCAATTGTCACTGAGACCAAAAATATTTTGACTGGGGTTACAATAATAAAGTATACAGTTCCGACTTACATACAAACTCAACTTAAGAACAAACCTACAGAACCTATCTTGTATGTAACCCGGGGACTGCCTTTACTGTGTTAGCCATGGAGAGCAGAAGAAGAGTGTGTATAAAATGCTGTGAATTTTCTGTTTCATGACGAAGAGAACTAGTATTCTTGAAAGCTCACCATCAAATATACTGAGTTAGCCTCAAAAAGGTATCTCCTGATTTCTTCAGTCTTTTTCATTGCCTTCAATGCAAAATGTA
Organism: Engystomops pustulosus; assembly: GCF_040894005.1. NCBI lineage: Eukaryota > Metazoa > Chordata > Amphibia > Anura > Leptodactylidae > Engystomops > Engystomops pustulosus. The sequence continues at coordinate 129,573,171 of NC_092412.1, read as the reverse complement.
AGAAAATATTCCCCTTTCTCGTCCAGCTTCAGTTTTTTTTTTAACATCCAAGAAAAGATTGTTGAGGTGCTCATCTTGTGGCCCAGCGTGTAGTATATATTACGATGAAGAGCTGCTTGTGGTATAGTCTGGCCACGAGGGTCAGGCGTCCATCAGTCTCATCCCGCGGTTAGAAGCATATTGAAACGGAAAGTAAAGGAATTCCACATCAACAGCGCATCTTCATATGGTTCCCGTCTTTTTATTTCGACAAATGAAATAAAACATGAACTATGCGTATCGGCGCTGGACTATCGCCTTCGTCAGGTTCAGAATAATATAGGACAATACATAGTGAACATTATATAGAAGTAAAAAAGCCTCATTCTCAATGTGGAAAGTACGTCAGATGCGTAAACATAACATGATGGGATGACATACCTGTCCATCAGCACTATCGAGGCAAAGGGTACGCCGAGTTAAATTGGTATATCATTCAATAATAAAATGAAATAAAATAACATTTTATGGTAATATGTATATTTAAAATAAACAGCATATTTAAGAGATAAGTAATTCCATATATAATAAAAACATTGATGTCTTTGGTGATCGTGAGTACAAGAGGTAAAGGATGAAAAAATGGCGGCGGGTCGGAATGGTGTATTTCGTTAACTGTCTAAGAGTAGTAACTGAATTAGTTTATTACCATAGAATGTTATTTTATTTAATTTTATTATTGAATGATATACCAATTTAACTTGCCGTTCTGTTTAGCCTCCGATATCTTTAGGGATAGAGCTGATGGACAGGTATGTCATTCTATCATGTTATGCTTATGCGTCTGACGTACTTCCCACACTGAGAATGAGGCTTTTTTTACTTCTATATAATGTTCACTATGTATTGTCCTATATTATTCTGAACCTGACATAGATGGTAGTCACGCGCCGAAACGCATAGTTCATGTTTTATTTCATTTGTCAAAATAAAAGGACGAGAACCATATGAAGATGCGCTGTTGATGTGGAATTCCTTGACTTGCAGTTTCAATATGTTTTTTCATGTTAATGAAATATCAAACTTAGTAAAACTTAACAAAATTTCTTTTTATTGTTACCATTTTTGCTTCGTTGTACTTTAAAACTGTTTAGCTCCTAAACTCTAAACTCAAAAAGTGAAAAAAATGGAGACTAAACATTCCTTAGGTGTGAATGCTTTATCCTTTAGACCAGGTATCATCAGGTGCTCGTTAAACCGTCCTCAGTCCACGGACCTAAGGGGACCAGGTGTATGTCCCATATACTGCTTTCTACATTTCTCGCAAGAGGCCACATATATCACATTAGAGGTATTACAGTTAATGTATGACCTAATGCTGTAGATTATTTTCCAGTGACCATTGAAGTGACGATATTTCCTTTTCTGGTGTAGTAACATATTTTAAAGAGTTTATGACTGCAATTGTAATTGCCTTTATATATAAGCCACATCAGTTTTTTTTTAATATCCTGGCTAAGGAACATGCTCAGCGACAAATTGGTGCCTAATGTAGCTCCTGGCACTCCAAACTGGTGCAAACTACTTTTCCCCCATTTATCCTTTTTATTCATCTCTTGTTTTGTTTCTGGGGATGCGGTCACATTTTGCAGTTACAGCTGCATCGCAATCAGCTTTGAGGGGGTTTTAGGTACAGTTTTGTTAATTTACCAGGTGAAAGACATGAACTGAACAGGTGAATTTTATTTTGAAGGGGAAACCTATTCCACAAATGTAATTTGCCTATTCAACAAATGTCTTTCAGCTGTTAAATTAACATACCTTACTACACCTAAAATCGCCTAAAATCTGATTGTGATGCAGTTTTAACTGCAATGTGTGACTGTACCCTGAGGCCAATACATAAACTGCCACTTAGGGTTTTGCCGCTACTTGTGGTGCAAAATCCCTCCACATAATAGCTGGTGTAGAGTGCTTTTATTGCATGAGTAAGGCAAAAAAAAGTGTAAACTTTTTATTTGTCGCCAAAAAACACTAGCTACTAACTAACTGAATGTTTGAATGCACCCTGATGGAACAGAAAAACTGAAAAGCCCAACACAGATATGAACTCAACTTTTCACATCACCAGCACAATTAACCATACCTACTATGCCAAACTTCACAAAACTATTGGGAAGTAAAAGGTGAATGTTAAAAATGAAATGCTTTACCAGAGGCTATTTTAAAGGGGTATTTCCATAAAGACAAGTTTCTTAAATGTACTTACAAAATAACACATTCTCTAATTCAATGTTATTAACAAAAATATAGCATTTCACAGATATAATTCCAACCTGTCTCTATCAGTCCTGTTGAACACAATTTTGGTTGCCCCTGGACCCAACCCTGTATCTTCTTAGTTTAGGGTCGGCAGACATCTTGTTTTTCTGTTGGACGCTGAGCTCCTCTTTGCCTCTAGCCCACACTCTTGCATTCCAAGATGAGCTCACACAGACACACACACACTAACTTCCTGCCGGCAAACAATAACACATTACATGGTAAGGAGAATAAAGCTACAAGCTACAGACATATATTATCTTTGTATCAGGGGAGGGAGGTATTTAACAGAACTGTGTGTGTTATAGGTGAGTTAGCAGAGCTGAGAATGTCATTGTGTGTTATATCTATCTCACAGATCTCAACATCTCTCATCTCTAATCTGTCTCATCTCTAAAACCTGTAACCTGATAATCTAACCACATTGTCAGATTACAGAATTAGAGGAATCATGAATTGTCTGGTTACACAGAGTCCCCACCCACACTCTGAAATTTTACACTGACTATCACTGAATGATAGGAATTAAAACATAAATAAAACTGAGTAAAATTGTTAAGTTAGGGGTTAAAAATCATCTTTATTGTGCAAACATCACTAGGAGATTGAAATTTGAGAATTTTCTCTCATGAGCAAACCCCTTTAAAGACTAGTGCAGGGGACTGGAAAGTCAGCATGTTGTGTATCATAGTAGACATGATAGGGCAGGGATGAAAAGTATCTGTAACTACACTCGCTTTTAATGTAAAACTGATGTGATTTAAATATATTAAATTTATGATGGACTCACAATTGGGGGCGATTTAATACGATTTCCTTAATTGTTCTTACTGTAAAACAGTGGCAAAAAATCGCAATGGGTTTTTTTCTGATTTTTTAAGTAAAAAATTGCAAGGGCCTTTTCCTGCCACTCAGAAATAGTGCTTTAACACGTGATTTTTTAAAAATAATTGTTAAAAAATTTGCATAGTCACTTCACTTCATTCCTGGTGTGTGTGCTACTGTGATTATTTTACTCATCTTGAGATTATTTTGCACCTACTGATGGTCTCCGGGATATGTACAAGATTCTTTAGGTTTGTTCTTAAGTGGAATTTGTAAGTAAATTCGAAACTGATATATTTTATAATTGCAACTCCAGAAAAAAAAAAAAATTCGTCCTAATGACAATTTGATTTGAAAAATGTTTTTGCTGTCATGGGTAGAAGGATTATCAATAAATCTTTATTACAGACACCTTATAGCGCATCATTGCAGTTTGGGACTAAAGTAAAGCATCATCAGAGAACTTCACCGGAGGTCACAGTGGATAGAGGTCTGTCTGTAACTAGGGTTCAGGCCCGCATCTGCCATGAGGGGGATGAAGATCCTGATTCAGGCGGCAGATGACCTTGAAAGCGTTGGACTACTGCCTGAGGTACAGGCATGTCAAAAGCTTGCAAGTCTGTACTATAAGAAAACTCATTTGCATAGGTGTCAGTATATGTGGAAATATATATCTTTGTGTGATGGGGGAAATATATATATTTATATGTGATGGGGCAATGTATATGTGATGAGGCAATATATATGTATATATGATGGGACAATACATATGTATATTTAACCAGGGCAATAAATACAGAATATATAGACACAAGAGCTTAGTCTATGTGGATGAAGGAAGACCCAATACCTTACAGTCTATGAAGATGAAGGGGGACACAAGAGCTTACAGTCTGAGGATGAGGGGGTGGTACAAGAGCTTACAGTCTATGAGAATGAGGGGTGACACAAGAGGTATAAGAGCTTGTACAGTAAAAGAATAAAATAATTTATTAAATGTTGCTGCTTAAACCAACAATCAGCCGCCATCTTATATACAAAGTCCAAGGTCGTCTTAGTGGAAAGGGGAGCCACGAAAAACTCTGTGACCTTGAAGAGTGTCTCAAATGAGGTATCAGAGGAGCAGGGTGACATTTACGGGGGGTCTGGGTAAGAAGGGTGCTCTTGTCCCCCCCATGCCCTGAAATGATCTCTGGGAGCTGGGAAACAAAAATTTTGAGAACCTTAAATGGCAGGCCTATTTAGGCCTTTTTAGATGCTTCAGCCCAAGGACACAGCCAGGGGAATAGCCAAAGTGTAGGTTACCGATTTTGTAAGCCAACTGACCCACTTCCAGAAGCAATGCCTATGTATGTGGAATCCTGAAGAAGCTGGGAAGTGACTGGTTGGAGTGATTTAGTAGGGGCTCCAAAGGACAACCCCCGAGAAAGTTGTAGGCCTTGGCCTTCATCCTTTAGTGGAGTAGATGTATTAATGTGTTGATGGCATAGTAGAATTCAACAGATTAACCCTTGCTCCAGAATCCTGTATTTGCCTTCTTGACCAGGTCCTATTTTTAGAACCTGAAATGTGTCACTATAAGTGGTTATAACCTTGGAACACCTCAACATTTGCAGGTGATTTTGAGATTGTTTCCATTTTTTCAGGGTTATATCTGTTATGTAAAGTTATGAAAAAGCTTACATTTAAAATTCACAATGTTCTTCCCAGGCAGATAGTAATACCATCCAAACAACAAAGATTTACCAAATGTCGGTTTTGTCTTTGCATGGTTTATAATGCATCCTCTCATTTTTGTAGGATGTTATGAGGCTTAGAACTGAGTATGAACTTTCATATTGTCATGTAAATTGCCAAATCTTACACTTTGAGGGGCCTGTTCAGCTTTCAAGTAATGTTGACAGTCCTATATAACAGTAAAACCAATAAATTCCTCCAGTATAGAAACTTCCCTCTTAATGTATGTAAAACCACTTTTAATAAGTTTGTTAACACCTTAGATATTTCACAGGGGTAAAATGAAGGTGTGACAATACTTTCATTTTGGCCCAAATATTTAACATTCACCATTAACAAAATGACAAAAAGCTCTACTAAAATTTGATAACCAATTTCTTGTAAATGCCAATCTTCCAATACCTGATATGTGGTGGTAAACTGCTGTATGGGCGCAGGACAGGGCATAAAAGGAAAGATTTGCATTGTCACATTGTAAAACGATAACATTTTTAATTTTTTTGTAATGGACATATGAAGGCATATTTTTGCGGTATGATATGCACTTTTCATATACTTTGGGGAGTCTATAGCTATTGATGAAATTAAAGGGGTTTTCCCACGATGAGACCCCTCAGTGATGAGATTCCCACTAATCACGAAAACAAGGGGTCCGATGGGTCCTACGTACCTCCATCGGACTTCTCATCCCTCCATCAGTGTAATGTAGCAGACGGTTGCACATGACCATTTTGCTACATTAAGTTTGGGACAACCACAACTCTTGGCCTGGCCGTCCAGCCAAACTAAGAAATAATGGAAGAAGAGCTTTGGTGACAGAGGTAAAAAAGAACCTCACTGAGTCTGATCTCCAAAGATGTATTAGGGGGATGGGAGAAAGCTCCACAGGTAACTATCACTGCAGCCCTCCACCAGTTGAGGCTATATGGTTTCTGCTCAATTGAGGACAAATGAAATCTCGCATACAGTTTGAAAAAATATACACGAAGGACTCCCAGGCTATGAGTAAAAAAGAGATCCTGTATGAAACCCTCTTCCAGAGTGCTCAGGACCTCAAACGAGGGGAAGGTTCACTTTCTAACAAGACAATAACCCAAAGCACACAGCTAAAATAAGAAAGCAGTAGCTTCAGAACAACTCTGTGACACTTCTTGACTGGACCAGCCAGAGCCCTGACCTAAACCCAATTAAGTATCACTGGAGAGACTTGAAAATGACTGTCCACCAGTGTTCACCATCCAACCTGAGGGAACTGGAGAGGATCTGCAAGGAAGAATGCCAAATCCAGGTGTGAAAAACTTGTTGCATCATTTCAAGAGTGAAAAATTTAAAAGGGTCTGAATACTTTCTGTACCTACTGTAAATGACTTTTAGAAATTACAAAATACACAACTTTATACTGCCTTCTATAAGCAAAAAAAACCTACTACAATACCTTCTCTGAAGAACAATAACGTGACCAGGGTCGCTCCAGGTTTCAGTAGGCCCCAGGGCGGCACAGCCTCAGTGGGCCCCTTTGCAGTGCACGCAGGTGATGGCATTAAAAACAATCTCCTGTTTCCTAGTTTAAAATACCAAACAGACCCTTCCTGGGTATTTTATATAAGCCCCCCTCACACCAATGTACAGCCTTATGTGGGCCCCCCTAGCATCTCTTGGTCCCAGCACTTGCCCAGGTATACCCAGTGCTGGCCCTGAACATGAACTATAGTAATGCACCCTTTATATAATAATATATACTATATTCTATAAACTACTATAATACTGCTCCTATGTACAAAAATATAACCACTGTAACTCTTCGTCCTGTGTACAAGAATATAATTACTATAATACTGCCCCCTATGAACAAAAATATATAACTGCTATTATACTGCCCCTATGTACAATAATATAACTACTACAGTAGTGCCCCCTATGTACAAGAATATAACTACTATAATACTGCATCCTATGTACAAGAATATAACTACTATAATACAGCCCCTATGTACCCTATGTACAAGAATATAACTACTATAATACTGCCCCCTATGTACAAGAATATAACTACTATAATACTGCATCTTGTGTACAAGAATATAACTACTTTAATACAGTTCCTATGTACAAGAATATAATTACTATAATATTCCCCCTATGTACAAAAATATATTCATTAAAAACATTCAGAATTTCAGATGTATGTATCTTTCATGTAGATTAAATACGATTAATTTAGACAACCCATCAAAATGCTTGCAAACGATTGCAGTGCAGTGTGAGTGTCAATCATAAAAGAACTCTTTTACATGAAAATAAAGCTACCGCTACCTGTAACCTAAATCTAAAATGTCAACATTTCCTTACCTCACTAAGGCTTTAAATACAATACAAACTCAAGTGCTATGCTCACTGAAAGCCGTTCTCTGGATCTTCCTCTTTCCCAAATCTTCTAAGGCTTAGAATCTAAGCTTTGGTCTCTGATTAATAATAAATAAATCAAAGCCTACTCAATTCTATGCTGTATTGTATTAATATTTTATTTCATCACCTTCCTTTTCCAGGATCAATATTGTGCTCTAGGAAATTAAATACAGGATTTAATCATTATCCTGTCTCTGGGGCAAATATTTTCTAAATCTGGACAACCCTTGGCTTTTAAATGTGCATTTAAGTTACAACATGAGTAACTTAATTAGTTTATTAGTTTTATTGCTAAACTCATTAGTTAAAAATGTAATTCTAGTTGATAATAATGTATGTTATACTGTAATTACTGTATAAGGAAAGAGGAACAATTACAGTTTTTCTTGGAAATATAAAATCACTGAAGTTTTTGTAAGGAGAAATAAAGAAGTTTAATGTCTAAACCACATTATATAAATTGGAAAATTTCCTACAATTCTAGAGACTGAAGTGGCAGTAGACATGCAGGTCCTTTTCTACTTCTGAATGTGTTGTGAACTGCATTGTACTTCCCATTAAGGAAATGGGTATAGCTTTAGAACCATGTGCAGTGGGGGGTTGCTAATATTTTCGAACAGGAAAAAGTTTCAAGGATTTCAGGTGTGAAATGTCCAATAGAAGGTGCAAAATTATACTGTTACGTTTGAGTCTTCTGCATTTCTTACTGAAAGGCTGAGAATATGCTGAGTTCCATCTGGTTCTTTTCATTCAGTAGTTTGAATAGTGCTGTATGGCTGAACTGTTGCTTCAATCTGATTGCACCACTCTCTGAAAACTATGCTCTGAACCAGCAAAGGTTAACATTCTCATTCTTAGAACTCTGCCCCTCTTACCTTGAACAGACTCCCTATTATAATAAATTAACTATGAACTATTCAGATTGCTGCACTATCAAGTTTGCTGGTTAAAGATTTTCTTGCTAGTTTTTTTGTCTGCACTTCACTTGCTTTACATCTGTACTTTTGGCTTTTTGATATTTGACTTATGTTCTTGATTATTCTTCTGTGTATACAATTCTGTACTTTATATGCTAACTTTGTTGGTTTTTTTTATCAAATCTTTTTTTATTGTTTTTTTAAAACATTTTATACATAACCACAACTTCCCACTTCCCCCTCCCACCCTCTGACACAGATACCCACCCCCCGACCCGTACCCTTCCGGTGCAATTGCATAGTAGTAATGGCATTACAGGAGCTCAATACAATATGGATACATAGCTAATACATACACAGCATTTAGCAATTACAAAGTATCATATTCTTAACAGTACAAACACTCTACATGAATGCTGATAGGGGATGGCGCTTCAGGTGTATCGAGGGGAGTATGTGGGCGTCCTCCATACCGCATCTGGGACACGAGTCCACTTCACGCAGACCAACCCTGTATAGCCAGTGAGGAGTACGATATACCCTGTGTAATAAATATATTTGAGAGAGCCGGTGGGCCTCACATAGAGATAGTGAGGGGACAATGGAAAGTGCCTTAGTCCATTGATCATCTGTCAAAGGTCCTACATCTTCTTCCCATTTTTCCCGGATGGTAAGGGGATTCTGTGTATGTTGGGCCTCCAACAGCATACTATAAACCCTAGATATATATCCTTTTGTGCCATCTGTAGCCAGTATATCCTCAATCAGCTCATGTGTTACTATATGTATGGTCGCTATCTTTGTTGTTACCTGGATTGTCGACCTCTCCATTATGTTATTTATCTGTTTTGTGACATGTCCTCACTTTGGCACTGAGGGAAAGTCTTCCTAGTTGTCCCAATTTGCCTAAGATACAGGCAAACAGACAGAGCTGGAATTTTAGGGTTCCCTGTCCTGTCAGTTATCCCTGAGTCCATTGTTCCTTTTAAAGTTACGCCACGTTTGTGATTCAGCATTAGACAAGCCAATGAATCTTTTAGACAGAATACAAAATCTCATTTAACATTGTGGTTAGTAGACAGGACAGTTATTAGGTACTTTGTTGTACAGGGTGAATCTCAAAAAGTTGCTTCAGCCCCTCAAAGTCATTAAAATATATACAATGTGCTTCAATTTTAGCATAAATAGCCCCCACCAAATTAAAAATATTAGAGACATTCATTTATGTATGGATTATAGTGTATGCATCACTATCCTACTAAGTTAGCTTAGGCATTGTCCTATATGTTAGAATGTTAGTGTTTCCTCTGGAGGGACCCCTCAGTGTAAACCACCCAATACAATAAATATAAGGGTGAGGTCAGTGGATGAGTGAGAAAGTTGAGGGTGAAGATAAAAACTATAAACTTCATTGATTTATTCTAAGAATATATTAATCAGTGTAATAATGAGAATTATATAGCTTTCTTTTGTGCGGTTAACACTATATCACACACTAGACTACTCTACTTAAGAGTTTATGGGCCTCACAGAAGGAGCATGTCCCCTAAAATAATGTAAGTTATGCTTCACCACATATGGATTCCACTTCTTATGCACCTAAAGTGAATACCATGTCCGGATCATAAATTCACTATTAAATGTAAAGAAATCCTTTCTTTTATTTGTTGTGGGAACAATGGTTGACATAAATGGGTATTGAAGTAATCAGATATTGCCTCAATTGTGCCTAGCTAATATTCAACATTAGCATTCATTGGCTAAGATGTACTACAATAATAACCACTGACAATTAACTCTAGTGGTACACCCTCCACTGAAGAAGTGTGACTGCTACTCATTCTGCACGTCATTGTGTTCAGGATGCCAATCGTTACACCAGTGGTTGAGTGAATGAACAAAACATGCAGTTGGCACCAACAATAAGTGTCGCTGCATATGGGAACAGACACAGAAAGCCGCTAATGTCATATGTCCATGGTATACACCAGTCACTGCCCTGAGGGATGGATGAATTGATTACACATGTTACTATGGTAAGTCTCATTACAAGTGGACAATCTTTTGGCACAACATGATCTTCCCTGCCTGGGCTGAGTACAAAGGGCCCTAGTGTCTTAAAGGGGTATTCCAGGAATCAGCATAATTCATATACAAGTGGGCACTCAAAATATAAGCTAATGTGTAATTAGTTGTTATTTAAAATTTTGCTCCACTTAGCAGAAAATGCTGATGACATAGACTGTAATCAAGAATTAAAATGCTACTGGCCCTTTAATCAGTCCGTTAATTTCCTCCGCGCGGTCCGTTGCAGGACAGAAGATGGCTGCTGGTCACATGTCCACATCACATGTCCTGCACCTGCCTGGGCAGGTCATGTGATCACCATCATGTTTGGCTGTAGTGGGTTGGTTGCAGTGCATCCAGTATGCCCAGTGTTGTGGTGATGGCAGTTACACATCATTACTATGGTAACAGAGCAAGAAAACCTGTTATATCATCACTGGGAGCAGAGCATAAGTGGTAGGAGGAGTTACTGAGAACTAAAGGATCATGGAACATGTAGTTTCCAGCGGAGGCCATCTTAGTGATAACTCCACCTACTTTAGAGAGGCCATAAATTTTGTAAATCATAAAATCAAATTATTTAAGCTCCGTTTTGTGACTAATGACATTGAGTATTGATGTATTCATTTATTTATATCATCATGGGTTTTTGTGTCAGACGCTCATATTCCCGGAATACCCCTTTAAGTGTGATTTAACATTTCACTTCTTTATACCTAACATTTGATTGACAGGTTGAATCTCCAATCGAATGACATTTATTTTCTGTAAAGGATACAATAACACATTATGAAATAACTAGATTGCAATTTTATTAAAGTGTATTGATACATACATAAATGCTTGTTTAGTCTTAAAGATTTAAAATTGTTTGAAGCGCAGCGCTTTGTAGCTCTCAAATATATCGGCGTCCTCAGGACACCGATATAGATGAGCTTTATGGCAGAGCAGCAGCAGGAGCACAGCAGCAGTGGAGAAAGAGGGGAATAAGAAAATCACTGACTCTGGTCAATCCACACTAGGCTTGTAAGTAGCCGCGGGAGGCTCAGAGTGAAGAGAGAAGATGAAGAAGGCTGCCGGCATTGTGTGAGAAGAGGAACCTGTACAGAGCTGTGTGCAGTGTCTGACCTGTAACTTCTCTCCCAGCACAACCCCCCCCCCCCCCCCCCCCGTCTCTGCTCTCACACTCTTAACCACTTGTTGCCTGGTATGTAGTGGCTGCTGTCTTGTAAATGCTTCTACCCCACAGACCTGCACACACAGTCGGGACCTGCGATTTTAACCCCTTAAGGCAGTGGTGGCGAACCTATGGCACGGGTGCCAGAGGTGGCACTCAGAGTCATCTCTATGGGCACCCGTGCCATCACCCTAGCGCAGAGTTCGCCAGACCGGACTCAAGGCCTCGCAGTCGCAGACAGCCCAGAACCCTAGAAGGAAGCTACAATGATAATCCAAACTTCTTTTCCTTCTTTCTACTGTATGTGTTTCCTCAGGTGCCTATACAATTTAAATGCAACACCCTCGCCGATGCAATGGCGAGGTAGGGTTTGCGAATACGTCCCACCTGCATGTAATCACCTTACACTACATGGTCCTGATAGGACATAGCGGTATTGCAGTGGTGAATCCTGCCTGGCAAGGCAGGAGTTAAGTATTTTGTATAATGCCAGATGCTGTTATCCAATGATATGTGTTACATCCTGTGCTCTGTAAGCTGAGATGTGATTGGAGGAGCAGCCACCACCTGACCAAAGGAAGGTAATAAAACCTCTGGCCAGGAATGTTCTAGGAAAGTCTCTCTCAGGAGAGAGAAGAGAGGAGTTAGTGATTATTCTAGTGTGGAATCCTAGGAGAATCAGTGAGTGAGTGAGAAATCTCTGTCTAGCCCATACCAGAGCAGGAAGAGCTTAGCCCCTGCCTCTGAAGAGTGGAGCATTAGACTAGAGTTAGTGTAGTGAGGAAAAGGGGTATCATCTTACCTTTGAAGGTGATACCTGAAGCCCTACAGGATAAGCTGAAGCTTCCTACCAGGACACAGCTGCCTCCCAGCCTGCCCTCTACATCCAGGCTGGCGAACTATCTCCTGAGGCTCCCTCCAACTCACATCTCGGCACCCTACTTACCTGTTAAAGGCACGTTTGCTGCGGTTCCTGCGGTTCAAATAAAGAACTGTAAGTTGTTTTCTTCAACTTCTGTCTCCGTCTGGTCCCTGCTAATACGGCTGCCTACATCACCGGCACCCTGTCCATCACCCAGAGACTCACACTCGGGACATTAAGGGGTTGCCCCAGGGAGATCCGCTATAGCAGCCTCTCCCTCATCTTTTCTTGCCAACACCACCCTGCTGGAGACCTGCCAGGCTGTAGGACAGCCCTCCGGTTCCCCCGTACCAAGCACCGTGACAATAGCGTGCTTAGGCCGCAACCGCCAGCCACTCCGGTACCGCGGGCCCCGGCTGTCTCCAGGCCTCACCGCGAAGGGCTAGGCCCCGGTGGGGGATGTTGCAAGTGGCGTCACGAACAGGATTGATACTTCTGTGCCTTATTACGGCATTAAAGACTTTCCTTTATTAAAAAGACTGTGCTGCCTAACCCTGCTGCCATCCGGGTTTAGGCCCAAGTGATTGTGTGTTTCTGGATTGAACTGTGTTAATGCTGCCACGTGCTGTCGAGCGCCGCTCCAGCACTCAAGAGGTTAATTCCTGCAAGAACTGTACCAGCTCTGCTACATCCGGCGCTGCCGCGCCTGAAGATTTTTACCTCAGAAACTGTGGCGCAGCAAGTAATTCCAGCCCGCCAAAACCTTCACTGGCGGGAAAACCCAGAGGCATCGCTAAGCTCCGCCCCCTGCGCGTATGGCACGAATCCTGCCTCAGCGTGCTGTGGCGCAGCAGAAAATTGAGCCCGCCACAACTCCTGGCGGGAAAGACTCAAGCTCCGCCCTCTGGCGCGAGAGTTTCCCCCTCCACCTCTGCGCAGGAAGTGAACCGCTGACCGCCTTGTGGAGTGAAGACGCAGCCACCATCCTAGCAAGACCGAGGCCTTCACCTCCCAGTGAGGAACCGGAATTCCTTGAGGCCTTTGAGACTTTAATCATTGTGGCAGCGCACCCCATCCGGAGACCTTTTGCTGCGCACCGGCTGCATCGCGGTACAACTCGGGCCTCCTTTGCAGACACTTACCTCCGGTCTGGGACGGAGAGTGCCCCTCTACATGCATCGAGTTTGCTAGCTGCCGGACTTCTCTGCAATAGGTCCAAAATGGCGGACCATCCTCAGCAGCCATCTTCCCCGGCTGGGACCCCGGTTCAACCCCTGCGGAGGACCCTCTCCACTATCGGTGTCCAGGTTCCGTATGCACCGGAGGGTTTTCGTTTTGTTTTGGGGAACCTGCCGGAGCCAGCCCGAGCGGGCGAGAAACCGCTGCTATTCCCTTGGGCTCCCTCTGCCCTGGAAGCTATCTCAGAAGAGCCCAACACTCCTGTAGCCATTGCTGACCGTCCTGGGGAGTATCCAGGACCACCTGCTAAGAGGCCCAGGCTGTTCGGTGAGAACGCCCTGCCAGCTACAGAGGTTACCACCGCCAGCGCAACAGCGCCCCCAGCTACAGAAGGTCAGTCAGAGAAGTGCCTGTCTCCTTCCTTTGCTGAGATGCCTGACGCCGCAGATGACCTCCCTGCTGTTCCAGCTCCAGCTTCTGGGTGTTCCATGTCAGCAGTTCCAGTGTCTACCACCAGATGTCTTCAGGTGACGGATTTCAACACTGCTTTCTTCACCCAGGCTGATGATGTCCATGCTGCAGTTCCTGCTTCCATGCCTGCAGCCATTGCTCTTGAGCAGCAAGAGTAACCCCTGATGGGCTGAAAGCCTTCTTCAGGTACTGTGTACATATGTATATTTATTTCTATTATCCCTACAGAGCCAGAAACTTTCCTGAGACTTTCACCCTTATTTATCTCAGTCAAGAGATTTTCCACTGTTATGTGCTATGATAGCACCCCTTCCTCTGCCACCGCAGGGATTCCCTACAAAGGACTCTGTCCCTCTACACATAGAGGAGACCCTTTGCTTCTTCTAGTGCACTTTTCCCCACCTCAAGGGCTGTACCCAGAAGATGGACTTTGTCATTAGAGACCTTCTGTGAGACTTTTGCCAACTCCAAGGAAAAGTTGCCATGTAATTTATTATTATTTTGCACTTAATGCCTTCCTTTTAGGTATGGACATTCTGCTTGCACCTTCCATGCCTTTTCTTTGCAGGAAAAGAGACATTTACTATCTTGCTACCCTGAGTAGCCTATCTACCTCTGTAACGTTTGTAACGTTTTAAGATGTGTACCCATTGGGCTCCTAAGCCAATGTGAATTTACCTGTTTGCACACTGTCATATATGCCAGTAGTCTGCATTAACCCTTTCATAGGCTTTTCAGGTTGTAGTGTGGCTGTGTCGGACCGTCTTTATTGTAAAACACTGACCGCTACCTGATCCCTCAAACTGAGGTTTGCACGTGGGGGTAGTCCGTAAACTGCGGGTCTTTAGGGGACCGGGGGTGTTACAGAGTTGGCACCTGGATGCCACCCATACATGGGTAAGGATACCAGTCAGGAGGTACTCGTGTCGCATATGCTAACGCAATGCATATAGACACCTTATATAATTGCCGCCAGGGAAGAAGCGTTGATAAAACAAATATACAGGCCTTGGTGCAAGGAGTGGATTACAGGACATGACACCACACCTTTCCTACTGTACAGTTCGGTTTAATGGCGTCAGCGACCAACTGTCATACAGCTATATTTTTGTCTTAGTCCGACACCAACAAAGGTGCCTGTCTCAAGGACCATGGGCGGTTTGTCCCTACACCTCACATAGCCTGCACTTCCCAGAAGTGCCCTTAGCCCCCTCTGTGCCCCAAACCATCGGTAGTCGAGCCGAGGGCGGCTCTTTCAATTGCCCCCGGGGTATGCAACACCCTCGCCGATGCAATGGCGAGGTAGGGTTTGCGAATACGTCCCACCTGCATGTAATCACCTTACACTACATGGTCCTGATAGGACATAGCGGTATTGCAGTGGTGAATCCTGCCTGGCAAGGCAGGAGTTAAGTATTTTGTATAATGCCAGATGCTGTTATCCAATGATATGTGTTACATCCTGTGCTCTGTAAGCTGAGATGTGATTGGAGGAGCAGCCACCACCTGACCAAAGGAAGGTAATAAAACCTCTGGCCAGGAATGTTCTAGGAAAGTCTCTCTCAGGAGAGAGAAGAGAGGAGTTAGTGATTATTCTAGTGTGGAATCCTAGGAGAATCAGTGAGTGAGTGAGAAATCTCTGTCTAGCCCATACCAGAGCAGGAAGAGCTTAGCCCCTGCCTCTGAAGAGTGGAGCATTAGACTAGAGTTAGTGTAGTGAGGAAAAGGGGTATCATCTTACCTTTGAAGGTGATACCTGAAGCCCTACAGGATAAGCTGAAGCTTCCTACCAGGACACAGCTGCCTCCCAGCCTGCCCTCTACATCCAGGCTGGCGAACTATCTCCTGAGGCTCCCTCCAACTCACATCTCGGCACCCTACTTACCTGTTAAAGGCACGTTTGCTGCGGTTCCTGCGGTTCAAATAAAGAACTGTAAGTTGTTTTCTTCAACTTCTGTCTCCGTCTGGTCCCTGCTAATACGGCTGCCTACATCACCGGCACCCTGTCCATCACCCAGAGACTCACACTCGGGACATTAAGGGGTTGCCCCAGGGAGATCCGCTATAGCAGCCTCTCCCTCATCTTTTCTTGCCAACACCACCCTGCTGGAGACCTGCCAGGCTGTAGGACAGCCCTCCGGTTCCCCCGTACCAAGCACCGTGACAATAGCGTGCTTAGGCCGCAACCGCCAGCCACTCCGGTACCGCGGGCCCCGGCTGTCTCCAGGCCTCACCGCGAAGGGCTAGGCCCCGGTGGGGGATGTTGCATAAACATGTGACATAGCTGGGAGTAATAAGTAAGTGCTTAAACTGTCGCATTGGCACTTTGTAAAAAATACGTGGGTTTTGGCTGTAGATTGGGCACTCAGTGTCTAAAAGGTTAGCCATCACTGCCTTAAGGGATTAGGATGTACATGTAGCCAAAATCCACCTCTGATTGTGTGTATTAACCATTTACCTGCCGCTGGCAGCAGGTAAATTCCACCATTTTGGGTTGGGTCGTCGCTCTCCCTGACGTCATTGAGGAGCGACGATCTGTTCCCTTGGCAGTTGTCATTCGGCAGGATCTATAACCCTGTGCTCCGGATCCACTGTACAAGCACTGTCACCTCCTGTGTCCTCACCCTCGTAGATTGTAAGCTCTTGTGACCATTGTACAAGCACTGCCACCTCCTGTGTCATCCTCCCCATAGATTGTAAGTAGATGGGCGAATTTGTTAAAATTCGTTTCGTCCCGAATCGAATCAAAATGAATCACGTTAAAAAACAGGCATTTCCTGGCTGCAGAGAACCTGTGGGGTGTTGTAGAACATTATGCCATGCTTAAATATGCATAGGAAGCGTGGTTTGGTCTTCAAACAATGTTTTAGTATGACACGCACATTCCATAGATTACGACAGAACATGTTCTGTTAAACGTGGATACATGTGGAAAGCCCCCCAAAAGAGTGCAGAGGATGTCGGCAGTAATTTTGCATTGACGTCACTGATCATTTTTCCCTTCTTTTCAGCTAAAATCACTGTATAAACTACGTGGATTTGACACGTAAATCTGGCTGTAAACTAGAGCCACAATAAGGTATTGCAATGTGCGTTATACAGATACCCCACAACTGACAGTGTAATTTCAGCGAAAATCACTGTATAAACTATCTGGTTTTCACACGTAAATCTGGCTGTAAACTAGAGTCCCCAAAAGGTATGGCAATGTGCGTTATACAGATAACCCACAACTGACAGCTCACTACTGCAGTTGCATGAATGTCAAAAAGATTTCTTCCTATTCGATTTTGTCACTAAATAGAACTGCTATTTGGGGTATATAGAACCCCCTTAGAGAACAGCGAGGGATTGCAGCAAGAATCGCACAGTACAATAGCAGCAGCTGGACGCTACAACATGAAGTGTGAAGTGCTGAGATAGAAAATGGCTGGGTTTTATAGGGCTGTGTGCAGGGGTGAACCAAGCCTTTCTGCTGCCTGAGGCGAGCCATAGACCGACGCCCCTCCGCCATATATGAAATATATCAGATACAGCGTAAAAATTAGATACAGCGTGCCGCCATGTAGTGTTAAATGTATACAGCGTGCCACCATGTAGTATAAAATGCATACAGCGTTCCGCCATGTAGTATAAAATGCATACAGTGTACCGCCATGCAGGGTAAAATGCATACAGCGTGCCACCAAGTAGTATTAAATGCATACAGCGTGCCGCCGTGTAGTGTAAAATGCATACAGCGTGTTGTGTAGTGTAAAATGCATACAGCGTGCCGCCATTTAGTGTAAAATGCATACAGCGTGCCGCTGTGTAGTGTAAAATGCATACAGCGTGCCGCCATGTAGTATAAAATGCATACAGCGTACCGCCATGTAGTGTAAAACTAAAATTGACATGGCGCAGAAGCCCTAATAAATATCCCCAATACTGCACAAAAATATATATTCACACACATACAGTATATACAACATCTACGTACATACTGAGTATACATACAGCAAATATACATATATAAACAGTATATAGAGCACATATACACACACCCCTAAACCCACACCTATACATGCACACACACACCTATACATACACACACACACACAGACCTATACATACACACACACTTATACATACACACACACACCTATACGCACACACCCCTATACATACACACCCCTATACATACACACGCACACCTATACATACACACACCCCTATACATACACACCCCTATACATACACACGCACACCTATACATACACACCCCCCTATACATACACACACACACCTACCTATACACACACATATATACACATCTATACATACACACACCTACCTATACACACACATATATACACATCTATACATAGGAGTTGTCTTACTTTTTTCTTCTTTTCTTGTTCTGGCCATTTCTGCCTTGTCCTCCAGCACGGGGAGGGGATTCCGGAGCGGATAGCTGACAGAGGAGAGCGGAGACTGGGGAGTGGACAGCGGAGACTGGAGATCGGAGACCAGGGAGCGGAGGCCGAGGAGCTGGGAGCGGAGACTGAACAGCTGGGATCGGAGACCGAGGAGCTGGGAGTGGAGACCAGGGAGCTGGGAACGGTGACCGGGGAGCGGAGAGCGGGGTGCTGGGAGCGGGGAGCGGAGACCAGGTAGCTGGGAGCGGAGACTGGGAGCGGAGACCTGGGAGCGGAGACCGGGGAGCGGGGAGCATAGACCGGGGATCGGAGTGCTGGGTGCCAAGAGCGGGGTGCTGAGAGCGGAGACCTGGGAGCGGAGACCAAGGAGCGGAGACCGGGGAGCGGAGACCGGGGAGCTGGGAGCCGAGGAGCTGGGAGCGGAGACCGAGGAACGGGGAGTGGAGAACGGGGAGCGGAGAGCGTGGTCCTGGAAGCGGAGAGCAGAGACCCGGGAGCAGAGTGCTGGGATTGGAGAGTGGGGAGCGGAGAGCAGGGTGCTGGGATTGGAGAGCGGGGAGCGGAGAGCAGGGAGCTGGGAGCGGAGACCGTGAGCTGGGAGCGGAGACCGACGAGCTGGGAGCGGAGACCAGGGAGCGGAGAGCGGAAAAATGTGGGGAAAAAAACCAACTTCGTTACCGCGAATCAGCATAAACTTCGGCTTCGTGACGAATCGAATTTTTCCTGAAATTCTAACCAAAGTTAGAATCCTTAGAATCGATTCGCCCATCTCTAATTGTAAGCTCTTGTGATCATTCTACAAGAACTGTTACCTCCACTGTCCCCCTCCTCCTCATAGATTGTAAGCTTTTGTGACCATTGTCACATATACTCATACCTATACAGCCCTGGTAACTCTTGAGACCCCCTGACTACTTGCCAGCATAATTCTATCTAAACATAGACGGCCGTGCCTGGGAGAGGAGGAGGGGCACTGCACCGCCCAGTTACTTTACTAAAAACGTTAGCATACTATTTGGGGGAAAAAACATTTTTTCTTATTTTTCCTCCTTTAAAACCTAGGTGCGTCTTATGGTCCAGTGCGTCTTATAGTCCGAAAAATACGGAATAAATCAATAAAGTTTATAGTTTTTATTTTCATCCTCAACTTATTATATACAGTGATCCCCCTTTAACTAAAATATTCAGTGTCTTTCAAATTATAATACAGTACTAGAACCGAGCCTCATACAGAAACACAGCACCAGGACCAGTTCCCAGTCCCTATATAAACAGTATCCAAAATATTTTACATGATGTACAGAGCCCTCTAATTTACATGTATACAGTGCCCCCTTAATGAATTAATACATGAAGCACTCCCTTTTGGTTCATACTGTGCATCCAGCTATGAATATAGCTATATACGGTGCCCTCTCTATTAAACAAAATCTTTCCATTATTAGATATATATATTTATTCTTATATATAAAAATAAAAAAACAGCAGCACAGTCCTTAGTAATAGAGTAGTATATATTTATCCAGCCCCCAGTATATAAATGTATCCAAAACACTGCCTCCCAGTATATATATATATCCCAGCACACTTCCCCTCAGTATATATCGTGAGAAACAAAATATGAGGCAAATGCTTTCTCTGGGAGTTTTCCCAATAATTGATAAATAAATTAAGTTATATACCGTACTTATAAAAAGGTATAAAAATTTATAAGACTAACAATAATTCATTTCCATTTACTTGGCAATTTTATGTGAGGTGCTTTTCTCTGTTTCTGTTTTTTGCTTTATTTGTAAAATAACATAGCCAGCACAATGCTCCCGCAATAAAGGTATCTAGCACAATACCCTCCAATTGTATGGTTGGGCAATGTATCGTCCATGCCAGCCTTTGTCCTCCTACCTTTAAAAAAACAATATAAATTTGAGTTTTACCTACAACGTAAATAAAGATGAGATTTCTTTTCTGGACATCTTAGGTCCAATGGCTGTCTAATAGAAAATAAAGTAAAAAGAACCCTTTACAGAAAAATAAGCAGATAATGTCATTAAATGCTACCAGCTATCAACCAGAATATGACTGCATAACTACAATTTTGCCTCCTTTTCCAGAAGGTTTTAGTTTTGTTATAATCATTCTCTAATGTGCAGAGTACTTTCAACTCATCAGGAGTACAAATTAGCCAGATATACTCACAAATAAATATACAAGAATAAGCTCAAAGGAGAGTGAGTGTGTGACCATTAAAATATAACTTTTAATAATATTAATATGTAAAACCCAACATAAAGTGTCACCTACCCAGAAATCTAGATAGGACACCATGCGCAGAAGATGAACACTCCAATGTAAATAAGTGGTGCACCGTCCAGTAAAGACATGAAGAACGTTCGTCTTACCGTGATTCGGACGTAAGTTGCATCATCGGGCCGGAGGTAGGGGTACCTCAGAGAGGGGAGGGGGAAACTCACCCTGGTGGACCCACAGAACTCCCGCCCTGACAAGGGCAGTCCACAGCTATCCCTATAGGTACCGGGACGTGCCCCCTATGAGCGCCAACAAAGATCAAGCGTCCCTGACGCGTTTCGTGATACTCCTCAGAGGGACTTGAAAAACATAGTGCTGGATGCCGGTCCGACTGTAGAGGCTCTGGACACGGTAAAGATATTCCTTGCACTCAGGGCTCTTAGGTAGAAGGTGGACCAAATGCTGTCAGCAGATGTCCTGAAACGTAGCTGCGGGTCACCGGTCACAGTGGTGGACCAGGTGACCTCCTATGTGCAGGCTGGCATTGTGAGCGCGCCAGACGGAGACAACTTCCGCCTCTTTAAACCTCATAGCCCCGCCTAGCTGCAATGTGATTGGTCGCGACCCCCTTGTCGAAACCACCATATTGGTCCGTATGCAGGGCGCCCCAGCCAGTGGATGAGGCGGACCGCAACGGAAACCAAGCTCTAGAACCTCGGACCGTAAAGAGGACAGCGCCGGGATTGACAAGGTCACAGTGCGCGTGCGCAAGGTAAGGAGGGGCGGGTTATGGTGATCAACGTTGCCAACGCAACATGTGGACGCCATTCTCCTGTAGGCGTTACTACCACTTATGCTGTGGTGACTTCTATCGTGGGGGACCGACAGACTCGCATGAAACAAGGGGACGAGTGCCGGGTAGCGGCACACAGTAGAACAAGTACGATACTCAGAATTTAGGAAAAACTGTGAAAATCATAGTATAATGAATCAGAGATGTTAGGATATACATCCTAAACTGCACATATATCTAGTAGACATCCGATGGAGGCGTTAAGTCTATAGGGTAAAGAGTGTACATATACATTAACAGAGTATTCATACCATACCATATACTGAACCAATACGTTCAGACGAACAGGTTAAAGGAACGAAGTAAATGTCAACTGTTCATTCAATCCCTTGGGGTACACGGTGTTCAGGGTGAATATCCACCTAGCCTCCTTCTGGAGAATAGTCCTGTCCCAATTGCCCCCTCTTGGAGGGGGAGGGATGTGCTCGATACCCATGAACCGTAGTACAGAGGCATCACCATTGTGATGCACTGTGACATGGTTAGACAATGGTTTGTCACGTCCATGCTGGATGTCACCCAGATGTTCCCCAACTCTTCTTCTGAACTCCCTAAATGTTTTGCCCACATATATATTTAATATCTGGCATATATTTAATTTTTTAGGAGGGTATATAAACATTATAGAAGATCATTTTATAGGAACACACTATAGTCATTTATTTCATTCAATCCTAGGGCGCCAGTGGCGTTAAAGGCAATTATCTGCCTGCTTTCCTCTCTCAATAGACTTAAGTTCCTGTTTCCTCCGGAGGGGTTAATTTTAACCTGTGTGATGCCTGCAAATTTTAAAGTTTCAGGGTTGCCATCATGACACTTTCTGACATGCTCTATGAGTCGAGAACAACCATTCCCTGTAGTGATTGACTTAAAGTGCTCTCTAAATCTAATATACAGTTTACGTATAGTTTTTCCAATGTAAAACCGTTTACACGGACAAAAAATGAGATAAACAATGTATGTAGATTTGCATGTAATGAAGGAATCAACCTTCCGGGATATACCTCCAAATTCTATTGATTTTAACTGACTGTTGAAAGTACAAAATTTGCATGAGCCACATTTATGGTTGCCTTATGGGATACTTTTTTCTAACCATGTTGGTTGTGTGGTGGAAAATCTACTTTTGACCAATGCTTGCTTAATCGTGGGGCAACGTCTAAATGCTACCACGGGATGTGTGGATGTAATATCCCGAAGTTGAGGATCTTGTCTTAAAATGTTCCAATTTTTTCGGATCGCCTGTCGTATAATACCCTCACATGGACTATATTCAAAGGAAAAGGCAAATTTTTTCTAGTTTTTTTGATTTCTTTGATTTTTTTTATTTTTTTGGTGTTTTTTCTCCGTCCCCTTCCATCAGACAATACGGCTTCCTGGGAAAGATTGCTAACCTTTTGATATGCTTCTTTTAACACTTCACTGGGATATCCTCTATCTAACAAACGTTTAGTTAGATCTTTTGCCTGATTGATAAATTGTATATCCGTGCTATTAATTTTTCTAAGACGGAGGAACTGACTATATGGAAGGCTAGTTTTTGTGTGGATGGGGTGAAAACTGTTGAAGTGTAGCATGGAGTTGGTGGCCGTGGTTTTTCTAAAGGCGGATGTACATAGCTCCTCTCCCATCTCTTTGACTTTTACATCTAAAAAGTCTAGTTCTTTTTCTCCATATACAGCTGTAAATCGCATATTCATTTGATTAGTGGTATTCAGATATTCGACAAAACTAAAAAATTGGGTACGGGTGCCTTCCCAAACTATAAAAATATCGTCCACATATCGTAAAAATACCTTTGTGTTCGTGACAAATGGATTGTCCAGAGAAAAGACACAGCGGCTTTCAAAACAAGCCAAAAATAAGTTAGTAAAGGTACAAGCAACAGGGGTACCCATAGCCGTGCCCGTTCTCTGGACAAACCATCTGTCATCGAACATGAAGGCATTATGGGACAACACAAATCGCAAACTGGAACACACAAAATCAATATATTGTGGGCTTTTTTGAGCATTTGTAAGTATATCATGAATGCACTGTACTCCCAATTCTTGGGGAATGCGGGTATACAAACTTTCAATGTCAATAGACGCCAGTGTGTATGTATTGCTCCAGTGTATGTCCCTGATGGCCTTCAAAAAAGAATTAGTGTCCTTTAAATAGGACGGTGTGTCTGTAAGTAAGGGACGGAGAAGCCAATCGAGATATTGGGACAATGGCTCAGTTAATGACCCAATCCCAGCTATGATGGGTCGTCCTGGAGGCGCCGACATTGATTTGTGTACTTTTGGTAAGAAGTACCATGCCAGATATTTTGGGCACTCTGGTAGTAGTTTTTTGGCCATGTGTTCTGAGAGATATTTCCCTTTATTGAATGTCTCCTTGATTTTGAAGACCCCGCTTCCCCTCCTGTAGAGGAGAATACCCTAAAAGTGGAAACATTTAAAAAAGGTGTTAAATCCACGTTTTGTCCCCCCTTGTCTGCCGGTTCCCCTCTCCATATATTTTGCCAACGTGTAAAAGAGGATGTTAAAGCCCTCATATATCCTACTACACAAAAGAATCTAACCACCGATGAGAGCAAGGCTCTACAATGGCTTAAATCCCGCAGGGATATCGTAATCAAACAGGCAGACAAGGGGGGAAACGTGGTTATTATGAACACAGAGTACTACAGGTCTGAAGCCTCCAGACAATTGGAAGACTTAAAGACATACACCCCTCTTGAAGGTAACCCCACCTCTAAATATCAAGCCCGACTTCGGACTTTCTTGAGGAGGAGTGTTGAGAATGGGATTATCTCAGAACACATGGCCAAAAAACTACTACCAGAGTGCCCAAAATATCCGGCATGGTACTTCTTACCAAAAGTACACAAATCAATGTCGGCGCCTCCAGGACGACCCATCATAGCTGGGATTGGGTCATTAACTGAGCCATTGTCCCAATATCTCGATTGGCTTCTCCGTCCCTTACTTACAGACATACCGTCCTATTTAAAGGACACTAATTCTTTTTTGAAGGCCATCAGGGACATACACTGGAGCAATACATACACACTGGCGTCTATTGACGTTGAAAGTTTGTATACCCGCATTCCCCAATAATTGGGAGTACAGTGCATTCATGGTATACTTACAAATGCTCAAAAAAGCCCACAATATATTGATTTTGTGTGTTCCAGTTTACGATTTGTGTTGTCCCATAATGCCTTCGTGTTCGATGACAGATGGTTTGTCCAGAGAACGGGCACGGCTATGGGTACCCCTGTTGCTTGTACCTTTGCTAACTTATTTTTGGCTTGTTTTGAAAGCCGCTGTGTCTTTTCTCTGGACAATCCATTTGTCACGAACACAAAGGTATTTTTACGATATGTGGATGATATTTTTATAGTTTGGGAAGGCACCCGTACCCAATTTTTTAGTTTTGTCGAATATCTGAATACCACTAATCAAATGAATATGCGATTTACAGCTGTATATGGAGAAAAAGAACTAGACTTTTTAGATGTAAAAGTCAAAGAGATGGGAGAGGAGCTGTGTACATCCGCCTTTAGAAAAACCACGGCCACCAACTCCATGCTACACTTCAACAGTTTTCACCCCATACACACAAAAGCTAGCCTTCCATATAGTCAGTTCCTCCGTCTTAGAAAAATTAATAGCACGGATATACAATTTGAAGTGTTAAAAGAAGCATATCAAAAGGTTAGCAATCTTTCCCAGGAAGCCGTATTGTCTGATGGAAGGGGACGGAGAAAAAACAATGGTCACCAAAAAAATAAAAAAAATCAAAGAAATCAAAAAACTAGAAAAAATTTGCCTTTTCCTTTGAATATAGTCCATGTGAGGGTATTATACGACAGGCGATCCGAAAAAATTGGAACATTTTAAGACAAGATCCTCAACTTCGGGATATTACATCCACACATCCTGTGGTAGCATTTAGACGTTGCCCCACGATTAAGCAAGCATTGGTCAAAAGTAGATTTTGCACCACACAACCAACATGGTTAGAAAAAAGTATCCCATAAGGCAACCATAAATGTGGCTCATGCAAATTTTGTACTTTCAACAGTCAGTTAAAATCAATAGAATTTGGAGGTATATCCCGGAAGGTTGATTCCTTCATTACATGCAAATCTACATACATTGTTTATCTCATTTTTTGTCCGTGTAAACGGTTTTACATTGGAAAAACTATACGTAAACTGTATATTAGATTTAGAGAGCACTTTAAGTCAATCACTACAGGGAATGGTTGTTCTCGACTCATAGAGCATGTCACCCTGAAACTTTAAAATTTGCAGGCATCACACAGGTTAAAATTAACCCCTCCGGAGGAAACAGGAACTTAAGTCTATTGAGAGAGGAAAGCAGGCAGATAATTGCCTTTAACGCCACTGGCGCCCTAGGATTGAATGAAATAAATGACTATAGTGTGTTCCTATAAAATGATCTTCTATAATGTTTATATACCCTCCTAAAAAATTAAATTGCTTCTGCCAGATCTAATTAGATCAATGTCTGAGTGCAGACATAAAAAATGTGAAATCACACTCATTAGCAAATGATGATTACTATTTTCTCTGCCTCTTATCAGCATGAATATACATGCACAATATCCTGTTATGTTTTTTAAAAAAAGAAACTTTCGTATTATTGTTTTTATACTCACCATGTCTTCACGCATGTTCCTTGCTACTTGTATACTGTTCCCATGGCGACACTCACCGGCAACCGCGCATATAAAAGGCGCGGCGCGGGTGAGTGACGTCATTGGCTTGATGATGCGCCAGTAGGTGCGAAACGACTCGTCGCCACGGTCCCGCTCCTCCCTGTACTATGCACCCGAAATAAAGAAATCAACTTCTTTCACAGCAATGGTGAGTGCCGCTCTCTTTTCTTGTCGCACCTGAATAAATGGTATACAAATAGAAAGTGTATTTTAAATTTTACAGTTGTTTATTGGAATATGAATAATTATTACTGAAACGCTACTTCTGACTTCTCAAAGGAAAATTAGGGAACCTGTTGGTAAAAAATATAATTCCACCATTGTATAAAAGTAAATGCTATACGATATCTTGTGGACGATCACAGTACTGATCATTACCCATAACATGTGCAGAGGTAAACCTAGTGGAACAATTGTATAATAAAATATTTTGTAAATAGATACATATAGCTACATTTCTGTCTTGAGAAAGGCTTCTGAATAGGATTCTGCCATAACACTTTAGTGAATAAAGTATCCATTATTTTCTTTTTTTTACCAAAAATTGGTTTGTTGCCCATTTTTTTTTAATACTTAAGAAGTGAAAGTCAATCAAACCACTAGAAGGAACAAGCACTCAGCTGTGCTTTCGAGAGTGGTGCTGCTGAATATGTTTTTGTTTACTTACATTTTCAGGTACAGTGAGCGAACAAATTTACTTTATTTTTCCACTAAAAAACAGAGATCTTACTGCACATTGGTGATATCCCCTTCTTTTATAAAAGAATAGTAGAAACTGGTCAGCATCTCTCATTTTTTCCTTAAACTGTACATTTTCTGCCCTCTTCATTCCAAAAATATAATGAGAAATATTTTTATTCCCAGGAAGTTATTGTCAAAGCCTCTCTAGCATCAGATGAAACGAAGACAATAACGTGGCTGCCTACATTGTTTTAAAAAATGCCTAGAACCATTTGACATAAGTGATTTTCCAGTTTTGTGTTTAAAAATGGTACATTGTAGAAGAGAGGAGACAACACATCTTATTTTTCCTGTCTGAGTTTTTTCCCCTTGTCAACCAGGGACATCCTGCAAAACTGCTTTGTTATGGAATTTTATAATTAAACCTTGCTTCAGCCATTTATCAATTTTAGTCCATTTTTTGTGAACAAAACGTTACCTTCCCAATACAGTTACAGGCGAACTGGTTACAGACTAGATGAACCCTAGTTACAGATGAACCTCTCTGCCCACTGTGACCTCTGGTGAAGCTCTCTGGATGGTTAACTTTAGACCCAGGCTGCAATTATCAGCTGTAAGGTGTCTGTATTGAAGCTTTACTGATAATCCTTGTTGAAACAACAGCACAAAATTTTAAAAATCCAATCGTCACAAATACATTTTTAGTCTGATGTTACAATTAAAAAATATACCAGGTTCAACTTACATGTTCAACTTAAGTACAAACCTAAAGAATCTATCTTTTATGTAACCGTGGGACTACTAGAATTCCACACAATATAAAAATAAAAAATACAAAGTAGTATACAGAAACAATTGTACAAATGTATCAACCTTTCTTTATTTTCAATTGTAGACCTTGAACAATTATCAGAATTCACACTCAAATGAACAGCACTTAGGGCTAAAACACACTGCCCATTGTCAGCTAGTGATTGTAGAATGTGAAGGGCTGTGTAAAGGACTAACCACACTGCCAGGGATGGAACTTAGTTTCAGTGCCAACTGTTTAGTGGGGAAGCAGGAACTCTTTGCATCATATATATTGAAATGATGCAATGGGGCACATTTACTTAGCCGCGATTCACTTAGATTGTGCGCCCCGATTTCCTGCATCTGGTCCGCCGGAGTTCACCTTCACCTTCTGAACTTAAATCCTGCGGTTTGTCGGAATCCGTCCGATCATCCAACAGCCTGCCCCCCGATTTGTGTGGCATGAAAGTTGGCGCGTTTGTGCCAAAATCCGATCGCGTGCACCAAAAAACCCTTTTAAAACCCTGTCCCAGTGGCGCAAATCAGAAATCGTCGGGATGTCCGACAAAAGTGCGGTTCGCGGGGCCCTTAGTAAATGAGCCCCAATGTGTTTGTCAGTCTGGCAGTTTGTCAGTCTGTAGCACAGCATTCTTCACATTTTGTAATCATAGACTTACCACAGATAGTTTGCTTTAGCCCTAAGCCTGAATGACCAAATAAGGAGATAACAATTAAATCAGTGTCACATACCGTTTGTTACTCATGAGTATCCCAGGAGTTTGACCTTTAATTTCTTGAACCTGTGCTGCCTGTCATTTCTGATTGAACGCTGCCTGCCTTGCCTACGAACTGTTACTGACTACCCGCCTTGCCTATCCCCCTGGTATCGGGCATCTCTCTGTGCCCACTGGGCCAGCTGCTATCCATACCGGCACCTGAGAGCTAGGTGCCTTGCGATCTCTCTGCAGCAAAGTCCAGATATGGGCCTTCCTCTACTACCTGGCAGCCACCCATGCTAGGCTCTTAAAATTCTTTTGTCACAAAGACTCCAGGGCTTGGGTCTCATTGGCACAGGGGATGCCCTCCCCTATGGTGACAGGTAATATAACATGCAGTTGATTTATGGGTATGTAAGGGAAACAATTGTTCACTAAAAAAAAGGGTGTCAGTTAATTAATAGAGCTTTATGGGAACCTGTCATTATCTGCAGGGGCGGACTGGCCATATAACCCAGTGGGGGAAATCCCGTGTGGGACCGATCTTAAAATAATTAACTATGTACTCACCTTTCCAAAGCTCCCCCGCACCTCTGCTACTTGATACAGACTCTCCAGTAGGTCCGTGTGTTAGTTTGCACAGATCTGCCGTTGCCGACAGGGCTGGATCAAGTAGTGGAGCTGTGAGGTAGCATCAGAAAGGTAAGTACATAGTTTATTATTTTCATGTGCTGTGCAGGTGACTGGCTATATACTGGAGGACTGGCTGGCTATAAACTGGAGAGACTGACTGGCTATGTAGGCAGGAAATAGCATAAGCCCAATTGTAACTGACAGCCAGGTTCCGACTTTAATGGTCACTTGAGTGAGACCATTAAGATTCTGTGGTCAAATACAGACGCAACATTATTATATTATAGTAAACCTGACAAACACAAACATTACTGTCTTTGCTTTTGGTGAGCATGAGTAAGATATCTGTGATCAGTATCAGTATCAGCTACAGAATTAAAGGAAAGAAGGAAGGAATGGAATATGCTCCACGGCGAGCACTCACTGATCTCGACACCTGCAGATCCATCAGAAGACATGTCAGGGAAAGTGTTTTTTTTAGTGCACATATGCTTAGGGGATAAAGAATGTCATTGTAAGCAGATTAATCACTAATCTGCCTTTCATTGTTGTCATCATATGATGTTAGGAGACCATTATGACCCAGCTTGACTAAATAGTGTTGAAAAATGTTGCACCTTTAACATGTATATCCAATGTTATTGAATAATTTGTACTTTGGAAGCTATTGTTATTAGTAACTAATATGTAAAAGTAGATGAATCATTAATTAGCATCTATTTTGTATGAAAAATATTTCAGATAAACAGTTTGTCAGTTCATTTGTTAGAATAACCTTGAATATACTATGGTATGTAAAGTATGCACATGTCCGCTACTATTTAAATACAATTTATATTTCTTAGACTTCTTAATCTTTTCATATTAATTAAAATAAATGTCAACATGTTGTAGATAAATGAATGCCTAACATTCCCAGATAAAACTAAGCTTTTCTAAGCAAAAAGAATTTTGTTAGGCTACTCTCCCCCCTCTTCCATCTTCAGTAAGGTCTTTATAAAGGGATATTAGTTTCAACCACACAAGACACTACATCTATGTAGCAGGAGAAATTACAAAGCTGGCAAGAGTAAAATTGCAAAACAGTAACAAGTAGTATATAATACAGTACAACTTGTCTCTCTCAGTCTATTGAACAACATTTTCACAGGAAAAGCATTTGGGCAATATTCACACAACCTAGTTAATTCATGAATTTCATGGCATTTTAATCTATTCATCTGTCATGGTCAAGTTTCATCCATGTGGCATTGGTTTTTCACCAACATCATAGAATAGTCTATAAGTAATTAGTGAAAACCAGTTACAACTAGCACATGGCTCTACTTTTTAAAGTACCCAAAGTTAATGTTGTGTGAATATGCCCTTGCTCAGTATATTTGCCTCTTGCACAAACGTTTGTAAGAAATTCACAGAAAAAAATTACACCCTTAAATTTTAGTTTTAATAAATATTATTAAATGTTTACTGCTGTGGCATTATACTGACTGATGGAGTATCTCAGTACTCAACAGGTAGGCTTAACATTTGAACCGTATTCATGTGAGGACAAAGATCAATGGTGCAAAAAACAAAATATTACCTTAAATGTGTTTCCCCTTTTACTTCAGGGTCTGATCATGGATATATATATATGGGCATGTCAGAATCAAAAATACTGCTTCAACCCTATGTCCAGAACCTCAGATCTTACTTAAAGGATTCAACTCAGCTTATTAGAGAACTCGGTACTGTGCCATGGAAATAAAACTACAATTTTCTCACATTAGATGTTGCAGCACTGTACTCTAACATCCCCCACGACCTTGCGTTAAAAGCAATCAATAAATCACTTACAGCTTCCCCACTTTACTACCACACCAGACCAATTTTATTACCAATGCTATTTCTTTAATTCTAACTCACAACCTATTTTGAAGACAAACTATAACGCCAAATTAGTGGCACAGCAATGGGGACTAGATTTGCCCCAAGCTATGCAAATCTGTAAATGGGTCCTCATACATTCATGACAATCCGTCCTTCCACCAACATATCATTTATTATAAGCAGTATGTTGATGACTTGTTCTTTATTTGGGATGGCTACGAAATTGCAATTCAGTCCTTTGTAAAATCAGTTAATTCCAATAACCTAGGTCTTTCCTTTACGTCCACCTGGTCCCAACTTTCCATTGATTTTTTTGGCAACCTCTCTTTTTCATGACTCCTCACATATCCTCACCAAAACTCACTCCAACTACAATCCTCATTCTTTAAAAAACTATTTCAAGCCAAGAAGTACCCAGGTCCTCTAATTTCAGGAGCTTTTGAACTGTCTCTAAAGCAGCCTTAATCCATCCAAACAAGCCTGCCACTACTGCTCAAACAAAACCCAAACTCACTTTCTAACACAGTACCAACCTAAAATCTATTTTACCCCCCAGCCTGTTGAAACCCTGCACCCAGCTGTTGCCTTCCTGTTCTTGACCACTGGATATATATAAATGCCAATCCAAACAATGTCTATGTTGTTCGAATATCATGTAAGGTGTAAACTCCCTTAAAAGCAATGTCACCAGTAAAGTCTTCTTCACCAACACAATATGAAAATATGTTATTTGCTACAGAGCGTCTCTAAACTACCTACTGTAAAAAAAATGGGAAAGATTTCTCCAATATTAAGTTAGTTGAAAACTTTTGCTGGTATGTTTTGGGTTTACTTATGAAAAAAACTGATATTTTATGTAAATTTGGAAAAATTCTCGATTTTCAAATATTCTACTTTTTCAACACATAGTCATAACAGCAAAAATACTTGATAACTAACATTAACCGAATGCCTGCTTTATGTTCAAGGTTTTAATATGCGTCCTCTCTTTTTTAGGAGGTTATGGTTTGAACTTTATGTGTGATTTTTCACATTGTGTTGCGCCATTCAGAGCAGATTATGCATTGTCACTTTTTAATGGCTTATTGATGAGATTTTATTAACTCTTGAATGTATGGAGGAAAGGAAAATCAACAATTTTGGTTTAGTTTCTTTTTGTATTTTTTGGAGGGCTGTTCACTGACACTAAAAATACTATATTATCTTTATTCCATAGATCACTACGATTATGGTGATACCTCATTTATATAGTTTGTGATATATTTTTACAATTTTACTGAGGAAAAATTAATATAGAGAAAATCTTATTTATTTTTGTATCGCCATCTTTTCGGAGACATAACTTTTATATTTTATTGTTGACATAGCTGAGTTATGGCTTATTTTTTATATGTTGAGTTGTCCTTTTCAGTGGTCCTATTTACGTGCACTTAACTTTTTTTGATCACTTTTTGGAACTTGTTGTGAAGGGATTTTCTGAAAAATGTACATTTTTGGCAAGTTTCTTTGGGTTTTGTTTTAACAGCGTTCACCAAGCATGTCCAAAAATGTTACTGATTTATTGTACAGATTGTTACAGACACAAAGATATGAAACATGTGTGTGTGTGTGTGTGTATGTGGGGGGGGGGGGTTTCATGATTTTGTGTTTTTAACTTTATTTGGTATGTATAGGGGTCTTTTACTTTATTTGATTAATTCTTTTTATTAAAAAATGTTTTTACTCTTCATGCTCAGTGTGCTAGGAGGCAGGACCCGGCTCCCGGACAGGATAGCGGAGCCCCAGGGCACTGGCAGACCCTGGGGCTGCCATCGGAGCAGCGGACCACCGCAGTAAGCATCATGGAGGGGTCCGATCTAGTGCAGAAGACCCTTGCAAGCCGCTGTCAGTTAACATACAGTATATGGACCAGTTCATTATTTTGCATTTTGAATATTGATCCAAAATACATTGTTATCTATGATTTGTCAACAAGCTAACTGCAAAATCCAAGAAAATTCCCACCATATCATCTTAGTACATATCAGTATGTGTAAGTTATTATTATTATCCTAACTTAAAAAACAAATAAAGCTATACAAACTATAGTAAAATAACAAATATCTGCATTTAGTCCACATTTTCATCAGTGTCTCGCATAAATAAATGTTTGTATTCCAGCAATTGAATTTACAGAGAAAAAATATAAAGGAAAGATTTGTACAGTTTTTTTAGATCTACTCTTGATATTGGCGTGCAAAATAAATAATAAATGAAACACAGTAGCAGACAACAGGTGTCCTTAAACCCGGCTCTCACCACCGCTTTGGACGAATCGCCTCAGACCTTGATAAAAAAAAACAAATGGCAGTCAAGTTAGGCCCATATCCGGACAGGTGAAGAAGTAAAACATAACTTTTATTAAAGATATTTAAATAATTCCTCAATAGTTCAAACTGATGTGGCATAAACCACTGGGTGCAAAGGACTCAAGTGAATTAAGAACACAGTGTGATCTGAGTCACAGGCAGTTACATGCAGTCAATATTAGATGCATGGGATAGGGAACACGAAAAGAGTGCTAAGCCTCTATAATTGAACTGCTGTTAGTGCACTAATGGCCAAGTGTAGTAGACTGTCATAAGCAGCGCTGTCATCTTAGGGTAGTGCAGCTTATAATATGTACTGAAGCCCTAGGCTTGAGCCCTGGGCTGAAGAGGCTCAGGTGTTGCCTCAGCTGCACCTACAGGGGCTGCTATAACAGTAGAACTATGCTATAGTAGATGCTACATTCCAAAATCTGACCCTACAGACTGCGATTTATAGGCTTGTAAGGTTTCATATGATTATATGTGTCCCTATCGCGGATAATTAATTTAATAGTAATAGCTACTGCCTGTTCAAGACTTTGCCACACTGCTAATTAAAATTGACAAACAATAGCCCCCTGACATGTTTCGCCAGTACGTCTGGCTTCATCAGGGGTTCGGGCTAATGAGGGGGCAGCTGAGGCAACACCTGAGCCTCTTCATCCCAGGGCTCAAGCCTAGGGCTTCAGTACATATTATAAGCTGCACTACCCAAAGTTGACAGCGCTGCTTATGACAGTCTACTACACTTGGCCATTAGTGCACTAACAGCAGTTTAATTATAGAGGCTCAGCACTCTTTTCGTGTCCCCTATCCCATGCATCTAATATTGACTGCATATAACTGCCTGCGACTCAGATCACACTGTGTTCGTAATTCACTCGAGTCCTTTGCACCTCAGTTTGAATTATTGCGGAATTATTTTAATATCTTTAATAAAAGTAATGTTTTACTTCTTCACCTGTCCGGATATGGGTCCTATTTTGACTGCAATTAAGCAGTTTTGTAAAAGCTTTGTCTGTATGTTCCTGATGTGGATTTTAGCTTTCGGAAAATAAAGATTGCATTTTATATCACCGAAATACGTTGTGCTGGACCTGTGATTCTCTCCAAAATAAATAATGTCATGTAAAAATGACCTCATAAAGTAACTTGTTTAAAATCTTGTCCAAAAATGTAAAATTCTATCATAATAAATTTTGCAATACATGCCACTACAGAAAAATTCTTTTCTTATCAAACTACTCTTCACCTCTTCTCATAACACTCAACTAACTGGTAAGTATTATTATCAAGAAGGATTATCAGCTCACATAGGAATGCCGCTACTGCTGCTACTTATAGGTATATATTCAGAGAAGTGCAGAGAATTGCTGCAGAGAGTAAGCAATGTGTGCTGTGTATTGGAGGATGTACCGGACTGAAAGGCCCTGGGCCGTGCAAGTGTGATGGTTCTGATGGCTTGTCCTCTATCTATCCAGGATCAATGCATGTTCATGTACTCATGTCAATAATATGATCTAATTATGTATACAAGTTCTTAATCCTATTACAGATTGTTTCTAGTTGTAAGTTATTGACTAGAGTATCCTCTAAATTTGTTAGTTCCCTGCTATACTTAATGGTCCATTAGTATTTTTCTGCCTGAATTCTGGTGGGCTTGTTTAACCCTGCAACATGTCAGCTGGTCCCCACCTACTCCTGATATGAGTTATGGGCTAAGGCCATCTGCTCACAATTTATATTATGCATTGAAAATCTGCCGTATAATGCAGATTAGCAGCACAATTTTAAAAGATGATTTTAAAAGGAAGATTACCACAGTCACAGTGCTTGGATCTTTGAGTAAGCGTCTCTAGTTTATCAAGCTTGAGCATGATCTTTTTTTAAGGAAAAGGACCTGTGTAAAATGTATGATACCTGATCTAGTATCCATAAGCCTTTGATGATTAAGCCACTTCTGTCAGTCCTAATATTTCCACATGCAAAAATTACATAATGTTTTATTTTTAACTTTTAAATGCCAAATTTTTGGTATATAAGTCTCAATAATTAACTTTTTTAACTCTTTATAGGAAGGGAAAAGAAAAACTACTATTTTGTTGTTTTTTGTAATGCTATAAATTTATAACATACCATTTGACATAACTAACATGATGTATGGCGACAATGCCAAAGATATATATATATATATATTTGTTGTGGGCCCAAAACAAATCTCTATTCTGATTTATTGTTTTTATTGAAGGGAAATTCATGTTTTTGGTGAATTACCTTGTTTTAATATATTATTAAATATATTTTTAGAGTTGTTTATAAAAAAATACATTTTAAGCCGACAAAGCCCCTCAAAGTAAATTATTGTCACGTGCATGGACATTAACAGTAACTGTGCTCTAAAAGTGGTAGCAGTGCCCCCATAGTAATAGTAAATATATCCCCA
Source organism: Engystomops pustulosus (assembly GCF_040894005.1). NCBI lineage: Eukaryota > Metazoa > Chordata > Amphibia > Anura > Leptodactylidae > Engystomops > Engystomops pustulosus. The sequence goes on along the minus strand of NC_092412.1, from coordinate 129,537,492 downwards.
ATGTTAAGTATCCCCAAAGTTGATAGGAATGGAGCCTTCAATAGCTAAAAGTGCCCCAATAGTTGATAGTAACAGTGCCCCCATAGTGGATAGTTCAAGTGTGCACCTTTAATATACAGTGTGTTTCACAATTGAGTCGTTGTATTAAATGTGTCACAAACTCCTCGAATACCTCTTGTTGGGTACCAAATAGTTTTGCCACTCATGACTACTATTATAACCACTATGTTGTACAGATGTCATAGAATCTAGCACTATGAAATATTTCTTCTTTAATTCTCAATCATATTAAAATATTATACAGCATTTTTTTTGTTCCATGGGTAACAGCCTAACATTTCAAGTATCTCTACTCTTCATCATCTACTACTCATAATCTCGCCCATTTTAAAACAGTTTGGAAACAATTAGAACCACTATAAACCACTACATAGTGACTTTATAATACCACAAAAATTATCCTGAATAATACCACCACTCCTTGACCATTTCCACTACATAAAGAAAACTAATCATTAATCATTTATTGGCTTTCCATTCCCAGTGTTACATACCTCCTTCAACTATTTGGCAATTTAGGTTTCTTTAGATCTAGGAGAGTATATAGAACTAAATTAGCTTTTTTTGTTTTGAATACTTTGAGACACAAGAGCAAAGTTTAAAGTAAAATTCCCTTTCATCAGTAGGTACAGGTGTAATTGTAATGACCATTATGCACCCTCACACCCTGTTACTCATATTTGTTATCAAATAGTCCAGTCTGAATTAAGAAAATAAATGTTAGTTACCTTTTAAAGAACAATGCCCATGTTAGAGTTTTTTGGTCTCATAGATGTTTTGGGTGAAAATTTGGTGGCTGAATTGAAGCAAGTAAAAAGAAAACTGTTTCCAGCTGGACATCAGAAGTCGATTTTTGGATAAAATATAGCAAAATTTATTTGGAATCCATTAAAAATGACACAAATAGTGTATGACTCAGCATAAGGAATAAAAATAGCGTCAAAGCTTACGCGTTTCGGTAGTTATACCTTATTCATAGCTTGACAACAGAAGTCGATTTTTGGATAAAATATAGCAAAATTTATTTGGAATCCATTAAAAATGACACAAATAGTGTATGACACAGCATTGTATGCACCTGTGGCCGAGGTTGTCCGTGCTGGAGTGTCCAGAGTCAAGACCTTGTGGATTGTTTGAACGGAGTAGTTGAGCTGATTTCACAAGATTCATGCCTGTGACTGTTTTTGTAATTGAAGCAAGTATGTTTATGATAAGGCAGACACTACATACTTATGGGTTTCCTTGATGTGGTGGAGAGTAGCTCACTCTCTTCTTTGCTCCTAGTATTGGAACCTTGCTGTTCAGATTGTGGTGAAGATGAAAAAATGTTCAAAATGAATAGATTAACAGTGTTTACAACTTTGTGGAGTTGCGTGTTTCTGTGACCGAGTCCAGAGAGCCACTGTGCATAACATAGGGGATGTCCCATATTGTGTCCTATTATGGTGGTGGCTGCTTCGCTTTCAATGGAGAGGGCTCCTCACCCCTCCTCCTCCTGGTCTTTTTAATTGTGGTGGGGGTATTACTAAAAAACAATATAAAACACATTGTGCAGCGTTTATCAATTGTGGCAGAGGGAGCTTTTTTTTTAGCAAACGATTTGTGCTAAAATTTACACAAAGGAACAAGGGGTTAATGAATTGGCACAAGACCAAAACAGTTAGAACTGTCTCCACATTCATGATGGAAAAATAGAGCTCTCTAGACTAGACTAGCTTTTTGCAACTCTAAGCAGTGTTGGGAAACTAGGAATGGGAATCCATCAGAATCCATCAGAAAATGGTCAGAAAGTCAATAATAAATGCCTCCCATTATGACTGAATAAATAAATAAATGCTATAACAGATTTGAAGTTGCAGCATAGTATTAAAACAAAACAAGGACATTCTAAAATCCAATATGTATTTGATATATTTAAATATTTAAACTATTTATATTTTTTAAGATTTAAACTATTTTGGAGCAATTTAGAAAATGTCCGTTTTAAATGAATCAATAAAAATGTTTTATGAAGACTCCTCATCTCTAAATTAAGTGCTGATGAAATTCCAAGTGCCTGTGAACATTAGCAGACTTCTGGTTCTCCTCCGTTTGACAGATTTAGCTTTAGTATGTATATCTGATCATTTATATTACAGAAAAATCTATAAAAACAACATACTGCTACACCTTGTATTTAGTCTCTGGGTACATTCATATTTTTCAGTTAAGTTGCATTTTTTTTACCTAAATGGGTACAAAATCAAACTGTTGTGGTTTCACTCTAATTTGACAAAAAAAATCAATATTTGGCCATGATTTAATGGTAATTATTGCACTAAAGGGAGTCCACTGTTTACTATCCTCATCTTCACTGCATTGAGAAGGTGCCCTTCCCAGCAGTATCCAATGTGTGCCTAATTTTTTTTTAAATCAAATATATTTTTATTGAATGTCATTTACAGTTATTTTTCTAATTCCCCATATTTTTTAGTACTTCAACATGCTCTTACATTTCATATATACTCTGTTTTCCAATTTGATCAGATTGGTCGTTCCTTCATGGAATTCTCCTACTGATGGGGGTGAATTATTTAGACATTTAGTAGCAATCAGCTTCCGTGCTTGATATAAAGCTCATTGAATATTACATTAAATATACTCATCACCTGGGAGATCTTCCATATAACCTAATATACAATATATTGGCTGATAGGGATACCCTAGTAAGATATTCTTAGTCAGCATTTAAGACATCATTAGGTAACAGACCTTCAAAATTACAAAGGAATCAAAGGTGTCTTTGCATAAAGTGTATCATGAAACAGCACAAACTCTAGTTTGCAATCTTAACTATAAAAAGTATGTAGCAACCCACCTGTATCAACATAAGGGGGGATATTTAAGAAGGACTAAATATTCCTAATGCAATGTGTAACAACACACTAAAAAATAAACATATCTTTTCAGGGAAGATTAGTTCAGTACAAACCATTGTTAAGACTACGTATGGTATCCGCCTATTCTAATGTGTATAAAAGACAACTATCTGTTCAAATAAAGTGTGCTTTTTGCTCAGACTAACTTTGAGTCTGTGTTGATTGCATGTTGCTTGTTAGCTCCCAGAACCATTTAATAATTCTGCTTCCATCCAATATACTCACTGCACTGGTCGACTTGAGACCAGAACCAACATGGCAATGCCGAGACAGAAATTTGAAACACTGCCATGCCAAAACCTGGGCTGAGGCACACAAGTCCAATACATATTAATGTGATCTGCGGGTTCTAAATGGACACTCAGCATTAGATTTCGGCCCAATCAGATGAAGAAAAGCAGGCATTCTATACATCTTATGCAATAGGTAAACCATAGGGACTGTCTCCAAATTAGCATCCATTGCTCCTCCGAAATTGAACCTATATCAGTTTCCCATTTCTGTTAATGAGTCAACGGGAATTGCTTAAGGTATTCACTCAACAGGAAACTATAAAGCATGGAGATAAGCTTAGACATGGGTCCCTGAGTAGCCAATAGTTTTATTTCCACAGAGGAGATCACAGTCAAGTCTACGGACTCTGCCTATGTCTGCCATGCATGCATGTCGCAGTTGCAAATATTTATAAAATTGGCTACGTGGCAGCTGAAACACAATCTGGATTTCTGCATAAGTTTTAAAATCTCCAGCGTTCTGCAACTGTGCTATATAAGCTATCTCCCACTCTCCCAGGAAATGAACCCCTCCATAGAAATCTGGCAGGTGTGGAACCTTGAGTAGGTATGCCAGATAGCCGCATGAAACTCATTGGTTTTTTACCCCGTTCATCCGAACATACACTATGTTGGTGTTGAGACGTTTTATGCTGAAAGAAGAGAATGGAATAAATTTTATTACACTGGTAGTTCCATTGTCAGAGCTGGATTAAAGAGACTCTTTCTCTACTCTATCCATTTAGCCTAATGTGGCTACACTGCAGCCCCGAATTCGTCTAAAAAGTTGCAGGTAAGAAGAAAACACACTTGCATTCCTGATAAAAGTTTTTGTTTCACACCATTCCCCCATTATATATAACTAAGTTATGGCATTCTTACTCAAACTCTTACTGAAACGTGGAAGGGTTTTGTTATTATACTGCTAATACACTGACGCACATATTACAACCATCTAAAAGTGATCTTTGATCTCATTAGCTTGGTTCATGGATGTATAGTCTAACGCTTTGTAAGGGAGTGCATAATATATCTACGCGAAACATAGTGTAATTTTTATCAAATCTTTGGTGCATTCCGCAGATTTACCTTTCCCTCTGCTGCATATTTTTAATGAATATACACATGTGGGGTATGTATGAACTCCTCACATCTTACTCTTTTTAGGAAAGTACATTTTCTTTATATATATACAGACAGTCCTAAACTTTAAAACAAACTTATAGGCGACCCCCTAGTTACAACGGACATTGGTGCTCACTATGACCTCTGGTGAAGTTTTCTGGATCCTTTACTTTAGTCCCATGCTGCTACGATAATAATAATTCCTTTATTTATATAGTGTCAACATATTCTGCAGCGCTACACAGAGCTTGCCAAATCAGTCCAATGATCAACTGTAAGGTGTCTGCAGTGAAACTTTATTGTTAATAATTTAATTGTTAATTTTATTGTTAGTATCCAGTTGTCACAGGTTCCAAAAATAATTTGGCTGGAGTTGCACACTAAATATACCTGTTCCGACTTACATACAAATTCAACTTAAAGAGGTTTGCCCATGAAAGAAAATTCTCTAATTATAACCCCATAGGGATGTTTACACAATAAAGTGTGGTCGAGAACTCTCTAAGCAAACACTTTGTGATCCCTGTGTGCTGACAATGTGGTTACATTTTATTATTATTATTCACTTATACAGTACTATTAATTACATGGTGCTGTACAACCAGTAAGGGTTTCACATACAATTACATTAAGACAAGAACAAATGCAAGTACAAATACAAAACTACAGTGATCAAGAGACAAGTGGAAGGAGGACCCTGCCTGTGTGGGCTCACCATCTATATGGTAAGGAAGATGGAAGGTGAGGGAGCAAAGCAGTTGAGTTATTGCGTATTGTAGGCAATCCTGAACATATCGGTTTTCAGGTTAAATTTGAAGATATGAATAGTGGGGGACAGTCTAAATGATTTTGGTGTAGAGTTCCAAAGTATGGCAAAAGCACGGGAGAAGTCCTGGATACCGTTGTGAGAAGAGCAGATGGTAATAGAGTGAAGCTAAAGGTCCTGTGAGGAAGGGAGATTATGTGTGGGATGGTATTGGTGGATGATTTCAGAGGTATATGGTTGTAGACAGCTTTGTAAGTCATGTTAAGTATTTTAAATTGAATTCGCTGTGCAGTGGGTAACCAGTGGAGAGACTAACAGAGAGAAAAGACAGAGTAGAAATGAGGAGACAGATGGATTGGCCAGACAACAGAGTTTAGTATGGATTGTTGTTTGTAGACTCTGAATTGAGGAAGGGTCGGATGTGAGATATGTTCTAGAGATGCATGTGGCAGGTCGTAGTAAGGGTCTGTATGTAAAACTTAAAGGATAAGGCAGAGTCAAAGATTACTCCAACGCAGCAGACTTTGTGCACTGGGTAAGGAGTGGAGTCATGAATTGTGACAGTAAGGTCTGGTGGGAGGGATGTGTTAGGTGGAGGAAAGATTATGTGTTCTGTTTTGTCCATATTAAGTTTTAGAAAATGGAAAGAGAAGAAGGAGGATATAGTTGATAGGCACTCTGGAATTCTGGCTAGAAGACAGGAGATATCTTTGTGTCAACTGCTTAGGAGTGGTATTGGAAGCCACGGGACGTAATTAGATTTAGATAGTGAAGAGTAGAAGCTCAGGACAGAAACTTGGGGGATACCAAGTGATAGCCACTGAATGTCCAGTTGGAGAGGTAGAAGAGATCTGACACATAGAACAAGAGAGATGAGAGATGATGAGATCTATGAGATGGATATAAAACACAATAACATTCTGCTAACTCAGCTATAACAGAAACAGTTAGCTCTTCTATATTCCCCCCCCCCTCTCCGGATAAAGACCTTATCTTGCTTGTAGCTTGTAGAGTAGGTCTCTGCACATGTGATGTGCCTATGTATCTGTGAGTGCCTATGTGAGCTCATCTTGAAATGGAGGGGGAGGGGCAAAGCTCACACTACATGGAGCAGACAGGAGAAGCAATTCATGAGAAGAATTTGTCTTGCCCGACCATAAATATCAGAAGATTTATGGTCGGATCCCTGCACAACTGATATTGTATACCCCGGGACTGATAGAGATGGGTTGGAATTGTATCTGTTATATCTGCTGTATTTTGTTAATAATAGTGAATTAGAAAATGTGTATACTACATGGGGCTGGCTGTATACACATGGGGGCTGGCTGGATATTACTGGGGGATGGCTATCTGTATACTACTGGAGGCTGGCTCTCTGTATAGTACTTGGGGGTGACTGGCTGTATACTACTGGGGGATGGCTGGCTGTATACTACTTGGGGCTGGCTGGCTGAATACTACTGCTGGCTTTAATGTGTGTTTCATGTAAAAGTGTGTTTTCGTGCCTTGTTTTTCTTTAATAATTTGTGTTTGTCACAAAGTTGCATGATGATGGCACGGGATGTCAACTGTCAATCAAGACAAACAGAATTGCCAGGTTGTCTTCTATTAAAAAATGTATAGCTTTTAAAGGGAACCTACCACCCTGATTCTATCTATAAAGGTAGAAGGGGTGGTAGGTGGATGAATGGGACGTGAGGATAGCCCTTTTTGGGCTAATCCTCACGTCCCGGCTATCTTTTAGAAAACTTTATTAGGCATATGCAAATTTATTTTTGCGGCTACAGGGGCGTGGAGTAGCCGGACATGAGGCTACTAGTCGCGGCTACTCCACGCCCCAGTAGCCACGTTACTCCGCCTACCATTTAATCTTCGGCGCGCAGCTACGAGGAGCTGCACGCCCTCGTCCGAGTCCCCCGGCATCTGCAGAACGCAGGGGATTAGGATGAGGGCGCGCAGCTACGAGGAGCTGCGCGCCGAAGATTAAATGGTAGGCGGAGTAAAGTTTTCTAAAAGATAGCCAGGACGTGAGGATTAGCCCAAAAAGGGCTATCCTCAGGTCCCATTCATCCACCTACCACCCCTTCTACCTTTTATAGGTAGTATCGGGGTGGTAGGTTCCCTTTAATGGTGCCTTTTTACATTTAGCTGTTTAATCACTATATTTTGTATTGTGTGACTGTCTTAAAATGTCTAGCTATAGAGCAGAATTTTGGATATTTCATTTTTAGTGATTTTATGATGATTTATTCATGGGGACATATGACAACGAGGTATCTATGAACTCTACACATGTTCATAAATTACATTTAGGAAGCAAATTATTTTGGACACATTTTTTGCCATCAAAGTACATTTATTTGCATTTTTACATTTTACAATTTGAATCAAAATTCCATTAAGGTGCCTATGCTTATAAACTCCTTAATGCAATTTTGAAAATGGGGCATGTGTCTGCTTTAAGAAAATATATGGTTTGTTGGGGTTTAGTATAATTCTTTATGCTGTAATTTCAGTTCTATTTGTACTATGTGTAAAATTGCTCTAGCCAATAAGGCAACAAAATTTCCAGAAGCAACTGGCAGTGAAATGATTAATAAAGGAATATGTCAGAAACAGAAAAATGGACAGATAAAATAGTATGATGGAAATAACAATGACTTTCTCTACATCAAGCTATAAAGTTTAGTGGGTGTGGTTACTCCCACAAAGACAAGATTCTTAACTGTACTGTAGGGTAACAAAATAACACATTCTCTAATTCAATATTATTAACAAAAATACAGCATTTCACTGAAATCTGTTTCTATCAGTCTTGTGTACACAATTTTGGTTGCCCTTGGACCTGGCCCCTGATCTTCTGACTTTAGGGTCGGCAGACATATTGTTCTTCTGTCTGACACTGCACTGAGCTGGATGCTCACGGCCTCTAGCCCCCACCCTTGAACTCCATCACAATCTCACACAAGCACACACTGACTTTCTGCCAGCAAACAACAGCAGCATGATGAGGAGAGTAAAGCTACAAGCTACAGGCAGATAAGATTTTTATCCAGGGCAGAGGGAGGGAGGTATATAGCAGATCTGACAGTATTTAATGGCTGTGATAGCAGAGGGGAGAATGTCAATACTAGAAGAATTTTTAGAAGCTAAATGAATGTGTACATAAATATGTACCCTGATAATCTAACGACGTAATGACACAAAACTAGAGGAATCATGAAGTGTCTGGTTAAGAACTTTTTTACACTGGCCAGCCTAGGGAGTGGTAGAAGCTAAATCAGCAATAAAACTGAGTAAAATTGTAAAGTAAGGAGTTAAAAATTATATTTATTGTGTAAAAATCACTAGGGGATTGAAATCTGAGAATTTGCTTTCATGGGCAAACCTCTTTAAAGGAAATCTACCATCAAAATCAAGCATGATAAACCAGGGATACTTTAAAATCATTTAAAATTATGCTACTGAGCCAGAAGGGTTACCCTAGCCCTTCTGATACACTGTCCCCCTGCGCTGACATTACCAAAGTGAAAAAGCAGGGGTATGACAAAGTGTGACAGCCTGTAAATTCACAGAGGAGTTAGTGTGGCCCCTGAGGCTCATTAGCATTATTGTAAAAGTTGATTTTTGAAGAAAGGAGTCAGTGGATAACAAATATAAGAAGATTAACAGAGTGACAGTGCTCGGATCTATGAAAAAGTGTCCTTGGTTTATCAAGGTTGATTTTGATGGTAGTTTTCCTCTAAAGGAAATCTACATCTGCTTCATACTTCAAAAAGCAGTTTCACTGACTGAAATTGCTGTGCACCCCGATGAAGGATCTGGATTTTTCATATTTTTTATGATCTCCTTTTCCTAAAAAATATGTTTTGAAATAACACACCTGGGCTCTGAGTGCTACCTCTGTACTATGATAACCAATTTTCCTGCTGGTGATTTTTTCACTTGTATGAACAAACTGTTTTCAAACAGTTATTCAGGATAAATAATATTTTCCAGTGGCCTCAACTACAACAAAATAACTAAATAACTAATACCTACCACTATCATTACTTCTAATTCAACATGGCTCATTCTGTCATAGCCAGTTTTTGTTTTTTTTACAGAAGCTAAGCAGTGAAATTGACATTGAAAGCACCTAATATTGCCCTCAAGCAGCGCATGTACAACAGAGGCTGATGGTGATGGGAGGAGTCACCCTGGACTATAATTGAAGACAGAGGTAAAAAAAAAAAAAAATAAAAAAGAAGGCCACAGAATCTTTGTCAAGCATACATAGAGTGTGCACATGCACATATGTATACACCCATTTCTTAGTGACATCATTTCCGGTTATAGAAGCTTTTTTTCTTTTTATCACAAATTCATATATTTACTATTATAATATTATATATATGAATTTGTGATAAAAAGTAAAAAGCTTGCATAACAGGAAATGATGTCACTAAGAAATGGGTGTATATATGTGTGCATGTGCACACTCTATGTATGCTTGACAAAGATTCATGGTGAATCGAAACGTTGCAGTTTTTTCTATGCCTGTGGGAATAAAGGCTTAACCTTTTTTTATCATATTGGATGCTGTGTCCTTCTCTCTGTTTTTGTCTTGGACTATGGATCCTGCACACTAGGACCCTGGGCTGCGTGCATCAAACAAAACAGCTTTTGGTAAATACATGGGTTGCTGTTTTTTTTCTTTTTTTGAAGACCGAGGTAGCCATTTGCTTTTTTTACATCAGCTGAGGACACTAATAAAAAATATTTATCTCTTTTAATATTGTGCCTCTGCATTTTTAATATTAAAAAATCTTATATATTACAATATTAACAAATGGTGTGTACTTTGTATCTATCCAGGTCAACATCTGCAAAGAGTTTCAAATGTTCTCTCCGTGTTTGTGTGGGTGTTCTCAGGTTTCCTCCCACACATGGTAAGCCCCATTACAGCTCTGTGCAGCGCTGTGGAATCTGTGTGCGCTATATAATTTAAGGAATTATTAATTAATTATTATTATAGCTCTAAAGGGTACAGTGTGTATAGCACAGGCTGAAGTATTGCAGTATGTAAATGAAGCCTTCTTAGCCTGCCATCTACCTACTGCGTATAGTGATGTATAGCTCTATCCCAACAATAATTACACTATTTATTTCCTCTCCTTTGCCCCCCCCTCTTATATTCTAAAACCCCTATGTATTACACATTTTAGTTCTGATATAGATTCAAATATCAGTTCAAAATATTAATTGATGGCCTTTCAAAACAAACAACTTGTGTCTCTTAAGGTTGAGGTTTCATTTATTACAATATTATTACAATATTTTCAATAGACATCATTTCATGGTTAATAAATCATTATTTCTCATAAAGGTTCTATTACAAAAGAATGAAACAGACTCTCAGTTTTATTGCGATTCTCACTACATTGCATTTTGCACTTGTTCTTTTAGTGTAACAATGTCCATCTATTTACATGCATCTATAAGATTCCAGTCAGACTGTAGAATAGATTTATGAGTATGCATCCTTACATATTTCACGCATAGGATATATAGAAGTTTATTCAGTCACAGTTCCCTTGCTCATCTGAGCTTACAATCTTATCTTCAATGGGACTCAGTGTGAATTGTCCAATGTAGATATTCAGATAAGTAATACATAACATCTTTAGTATTGAGGTACTGTAGAAAAAAAATCTAAAAATACAATGACCTGAGATTTCTTTTTTTTTTCTTAAATACAAATTAAAACCCCTCAAGAGGAAACATTGTAAATCCTTGATTCATAATCATCCTGATGTTTTTTTTTATGCATACATATTTTGTGTACATTTTTAAATAATTTTATAACTCTAGTATGGAAATAACTTAAAATATATTCAAATATACTATTTAATACAATTATTTATTTCTGTTCATTTTTAAATAACTTGTAATAATTACATTTTGATTGTCTACATGGCTTTAATACAGTGTGGAATTTGGAGAGGTCTTATTAAAGGAATAATGTCTTCAGTTGCGTTCTTTTTACTAAGCCATGAACTTGGTGAGGAGCAAATTGTATACAGTATACATTTTTTTAATGCCCAGGCGAAAATCCAATCTGTTTCTAAGAAGCACAAAACACCAGCTCAACATGAGTTGATTCTGTACTCCTTTAGGATAATGATGTTAAATAAAACACAAACAATGAAATCAGCAAATATCTTGAAAGAGGCAATATTGTCTCAACCCCAGAAGTGAAGATTTTTCTACCATTCAGTTTTTGAAGAGGCCGGAAATTCTCAACCATTGGGTTATTATCACCATACTTAAGTGCATAGAAATCTTTCATCTGTAAAATAACAATTAGACTAATTATTGTTTATGAATAAAGTTCCAAACTATAAAAGACAAATGCATACACAGCAAAGCCCTACAAAGCTATTTCAAGTGGGATACATAGCCCCCATGCTGGCAAGTAAGACTGCCTCTTAAAATTATGTTTTTTAAGCCAGACTAAACCTTTTAATTCTTGACCATATCGTTTACCATTTTTGTATATCCCTTATTACACCCCCTGTTCCAAAAGCCATATTTTACAGCTTAGAGTTGTATAAGGGCTTGTTACCTGTGGAACAGCATTGTAACTCCTTATGTCAGCATTTAATATTAATGCAATGTACTGGGAAGCTGAAAAAATAGTCTAAGTTTAGTAAAGGGAGGATGAAGTTTGTAAATGCTTGCAGTATGTGTTTTTCTCCTCCAATTGTCCCTTCTTTACACTATGACACTTCTTCTGTGCTCAACTCTTATATACTGAGACCCCCTTTTATTTAATCTGTAGTGCATCTACATTAGATTTTACCTTCAGCATCAAAGAGACTTTTGGCTGTCAAAGAACAGTCTGCCTTCCCCCAAGCAGGTCATGGGAATGGTCAATCTTATTAATGTCTATCTATATTTATTAAAGCACTATATAATGCCATTTTCACTCTGGCCACTTAGCATAATAATATATACATTTTTAAGCTGCAAGTAGGATTTATAGTACAGTGTAGTACAAAAATTAAGTACAGGCGGTCCCTGACTTACGGACACCCAACTTACTGATGACCCCCTAGTTACAGACAGACCTCTCTGGTCACTTTGACCTCTGGTGAAGCTCTGTAGATGCTTTACTTTGGTCCCAGGCTTCAATGATCAGCTGTAAGGTGTCTGTAATTAAGTTTTATTGATAAATCAAGCTCCCTTGACAGCACAAAATTTAAAAAATCCAATTGTCACTGGGACAATAATAAAATGTTGTCTTCCTTTTAAATGGCGAACTCTTCAGGACATTTAGCCATAAGGGGGGACTCTTCTGGACATTTTATTGATGATGAGGTGCTGCTGTTGGACATTTTATAATCATAGTATATAATCATAGTATATAAGGCTGGAAAAAGACACAAGTCCATCAAGTCCAACCTTTAAGAATTAAATAAATGTTTTATCCCCATAACCCGTGATATTTTTTCTCTCCAGAAAGGCATCCAGGCCTCTCTTGAACATGTACATAGAGTCCGCCATAACAACCTCCTGCGGCAGAGAGTTCCACAGTCTCACTGCTCTTACAGTAAAGAACCTTTGTCTATGTTGATGGTAGAATCGCCTCTCCTCTAGGCGTAGAGGATGCCCCCTTGTCCTGGTCACAGGTCTAGGTATAAAAAGATCTTTGGAGAGATCCTTGTACTGTCCGTTCAGGTATATGTACATTGTAATGAGGTCTCCCCTCAGTCGTCTTTTTTCTTAACTGAATAAGTTTTGTAATCTGTCATTGTATTCTAGTCCCCCCATCCCCTAATAATCCTGGTTGCTCTCCTCTGCACCCGTTCCAGCTCTACTATATCCTTTTTATACACTGGTGCCCAAAACTGTACACAATATTCCATGTGTGGTCTGACCAGGGATTTGTATAAGGGCAAAACTATGTCTTTATCATGAGAATCTATTCCTCTCTTGATACATCCCATAATTTTATTTGCTTTAGCAGCAGCTGCCTGGCTCTGGTCACTAACATTAAGTTTCCACCAATACCCCCAAGTCCTTTTCAGCTCCTGTTATTAAAGAGTAGTTGCTGCATTTCCTACCCTAGGCTTATACTTAAGTCAATACATTGGCCCAGTTGTTTTGTGGCAAAATTAGGTGTCTTGGCTTATACTCAAGAATATACGGTATACCTATTCAACTTAAGTACAAACTTAAGAACCTGCCAAGTATGTATTGTAGAAAATGATTTTCAGATAATATTTACCTGATCTTTACTGAGCTCAATTACTTCAGGAAACACAGTCCAAGTAACAGTCTCAGCGCAGTCAGGAGTAGTAAGTGAGCCTTCATATCTGTAGAAAAGTTTTAGACTTTCTTTTTCTGGAATCAAGTCTTGTAGCTTTACTTTAGAGATGGTAGTATTGGTATCTGCAATGAAAAATTACAAATGTGATCACATGGCTTTCCGCATAATGACTTAGAAAAATAGAATGAGATTTAATTTGAAGAAGTTATCTCTCAAAATTGACCTATGGGCCCCCTTTTAAGAGAATCTGTCACAGACATACCAGCTGCAATCTTGCTAAATGTACCCTAAGGAGTTTGTACCATTCCATCAGATTATCAAACTGTTCTCATCGCATGATCAAGGAGGGATCATTGATGTAATTTTCTGAGCTTAAGTAGAGCTTAAAGCTCAAAAATATGGTGAACTCCACTATTAAAATGTTATATTTTATTAAATTAATTTTGTTTGGAAATGTTTACATAAGTGACAGAACATTAAAAACTGAATTATAAAGAATATTTCCGTTCTTAACTATAAAGCTACACTTCTGTTAACTAGGCTGACTAAATAAAGGAAAGGAGATAATAATGATTAATAATTAATAATTAGAAGAGTAAGCAATGACTGATTACCATGTTTAGTGCAATGTTGCATTAAAATGTAACTTCACTTTTTTTCTCCCTTTTCTCCTACATTTATGACTGGTTATAAAGAAACTGCCATTCCAATATCACATAGACAATAAAAGGAGTTCTTAAAGTTTAAATAACCTATCTCCTTAGAGTTACTTGATTGATGTATCTCCTTACAAAGCTGGATAAGCAAGTGAAATATTCTATAGGCATGTATGAAGTTACATTTTGGCAGCCATCGGTTTGCTGTGTATGGACTTTGTAACTACTCTAGATAAATTGGTCAGTGCGGAGGAAAAGGAGTGGATAATATAATACAAAAAATCATGTCGTTCATAAAGTACATTACAATGAAAATTGGTCTTGTCTCTTGAACAACATGTATTCACTCAAATATTATATTGAATAGTAATATTACAATACCTGTATCAACAACCTTCTTCAAGCCATCAATTATATTTTGGTAATTTTTATTGGAATTACCCTCCTGCAAAGAGAATGGAAATAGTCAATTGCAAAAAATCCTGGTTTGAAGGGACCTAATAGTTTCTCCAAAACACAAGTTGCTACTATAATTTTCCCTCCTTGTCAAAAACTAACTAGTTAACATTAAATGGATTTCTGCAAGATCTACACAGACATTACCAATCTAACAATGGAAGGTTTCTATGGTATTATTAAGTAATTTTATGTTAATTTAATCCACAGATGCAAATTCTTCTTTGCTCCAGAAATTATATCTTTAGGTCAGGTGTCTACTGTAACTCTCAGATACCCATGATACAGACTTCCACACACATCATATTTATTTAGACTCTTGACTATTCCTAAAGCAAAAACTGTTAATTATTTATACTGAGGTTTTAGTTTAGAAAAAAAATGTAATAAGTTTACATATTTTGCCTTAAAAGAGAAACATGACAGCCCCCGGCAGTTCAGGAATCATCACCTTAAAATAGCGCTGAGTGCATCACGTTCCGGGACTGGCATCTGGTAAACCCTGCTACAATTGTTGGAGAAGCTCATCATCCATATGAGGTCATGACAGTGTCCTAATTATAAAAGGGGCAAGTTTTGCCACCTTTCCAATTCAATATTTCATTTCAATATCAATGAGGGATAATTTAACGTCTATAACGATTCTGATGTTTTACCTACTTTAATACCTAAATACATTATCTCCTGGGAAGATGGTTTTATGCCCAAGTCAGGGTTTTTCCAATCTTTGAGATTACTAGGTGAAGCTAGTTCCAAGATCTTGCTGTTCCCCACATTAATTTTATGCCCAAGAACTCTCCAAAATCTTGTATAGCTGAAAATACACAAGGGAGCTAGCCCACAGGATTCGATAAAAACAATATCACGTCATCTACAAATAACACTATTTGACCACTTTCTCTCTGCATTGAATACCATCATACAAGGGTATCAGTGCAATATCAAAAAGCAAAGGTAATAGACTACATACCTGGTGAGTTGCTTTTAGAATTGGAAAAGGGGTTGATAAAAATCCCTGTGTACTAATTTGGACCATGGGGCCATCATATATACTCGCCAAATACGTAAAGAATCTACCCGTTATTCCCATATAATGCAGCACCATCCCCAGCCACTGCCATCTGACTTTATCAAATGCTTTCTCTGCATCTAAAGCCACCAATATTGTTTTTTGTACTGTCTGAGGATTACGCTGGACCCTATCCAAAACCACAAGCACCTTGCATATGTTAATGACTGCTGAACGCACTTTTACATAGCCCATCTGTGATTTATCTAGCTAGTACCTTTGATAACAATTTCATAACCACATCAATTATGAAAATTTTCTTAAAAGAACCTAGAAATAGATATTTACCTGGTTTTGGCAATAGATTGTTTTATGCATTTTTGAGTCCCTTCTATGTACACCTGTCTATATGACAAAGTTAAAATATCTCCTCATTTAAGGTACAACTAAATCACACAACCCCTAGTAGAACACGCCAGGGTAGCCATCTGGCCCCAGAGATTTACCCCTCGCTAACATAACCCTTAACCTCATCCTCAGATATGATCACACTTATTACTTTGCTCTTTATTTAGCTAAGGTAAATTCACCTTACTGAGAAAGTCTCTTCCTTTTCCCATGTCACAAGAACCATCCTGATATAATTCACTGTAAGAATCTCTGAATAGAGAGTTAATCTCTTGGAGTTGAGCCCTGACTATGCCAGCTGAGTAATGCAGTGCTCCCACATGTGGTACCACATGGTACCACATGTTTATCTTAATTTATTGTATGTTAGCATACATTTACCTTCAGCTAACTTGGCCAAGCTTCCCTGCCTTGTCACCATATTTATACAGTTTCACTTTCCATTCGGAATGGTAAAACTCCTTACGCTGTACCCAATTATCAAATTCCATCTTTGCCAGCAACAAATTCTCTTTCATAGTTTGTATGAAAGTAGAATAGGTTGTGCCTAAATGTTGGCTAAATCTAAGGAATTTAAGCTGTGCCTCTCGCCTTTTTGCCTTTGCATATGATATAACTCCCTCCCTTACCATAATTTGGGCTAAAATGCAGTAGAGGCAAGGGTCATCAATGTATTGTTGGTGCATCTAATTAAATTCAAGCCCCCATCCCTTAAGCGGGGACATAAAGAAAACTTTAAAAAAAAGTACATAGATTTCTATATACCAGTGCATTAGGCTTCTATTGACGCTCTTTGCAAGAGAAAATTGTCCTATACACATCCGTTGGGGTACATTTACTAAGGGTAGAGCACTGCCCTTTTGTCAGACCATGCAACTTTCTTCATGGTTAAAACTGCTTGCACAGGTATTTAAAAAGTGTCTACACTCCAGTTGTGTCGCACGCGACCCTCTTGTGGCGCAGCTGCGCTGGCTTCCATGATTTGGACCGAGCGCCATATTTAACTTTCAAATTGTGTCCTACACTTGCTACCCATCTATAACCATGGATATAAGACAATTCAGCAGTCTAATAATGCTGTACATTAGCACAATGATATAATGTCCCACCACAAACACTGACTGTATTGGATGCACTGCAAGCAACAGACTACAGCCAAACATATTGATGATCACATGACCTGCCCGGCCAGGTGCAGGACATGTGATATGGGTATGTGACCAGTGGCTTCTATCCTGTTTCTCCTCCACAGGGACAAAGTCGCAGGACCGATTAAAGGGCCAGTAGCATTTTAATTGTTCATTGTAATGTATGACCACTACATTTTTTAGCTTATATTTTAACGACTCATTTGAATATGAATTATGCTTATTCCTGGAATACCCCTTTAAGACCTCTTGCACAAAGAAAATTTGTATGCACAATATCTATTCTATGTCCCTTTTCTCTATTTTGTACAATTTTACGAGAATGTTATGAAACAGTTTGTGATTTCATTTGTAATTATTATTCATTTGTAATTCATTATTCATACGTGCAATAGCTTGGTTATTTAAAAGGTATTTCATTTTACATTCTTTTAAAATAGATTACTTACTGTAATTTTCTTGGCTGGAATATTGAGCAATAAAAAAACTCTGTCCTATAGTACTAGTATCAGGAGCTATTTCCCTAATATCATAAAGGCTTGACATATCTATAATCTGAATGCAAATGTGTAAACATACCATAATTGTATTTACGGAACTTACTTTTAGGAAGAATCCAAGTACTGCTAAACCTCCACTTTCAGTGCTTCCACCACTAGGTTCTGATCGTTCAGTTAGTTTTGAGTGTACTATGTGAAGCTGTATAAAAAAGATAAATATCTGAATTACTACTGGGAAAATAAAGGCAGACTCCATAGGGGTTCCTTGTAGGATCAAAATTATCATCTAGGTACTCCACAGTTTTTTGCCATTCATCTTATTGCTTATATAACAGGATAAGTTAACTCTCTGGCATAACAGCAACATCACATTGATATAGTCTTGATTTATTTTTACTATTACTATTTTTAAAATATATGTCTTGCAGAACAAAAATTCTTATTTCTTTCAATTTCAATATATTTTTTTGTTGAATTGCTACTTTCTATGCTGCAGAACCTTTTTATTTTTTCTGTCAAGGTTGTGCAGCCTTTTTATTACTACATGCAATCCCCAGGTTAAGTACAGAATAGGTTTTGTAGGTTTGTTCTTAAATTTGTATGTAAGTCAGATCACGTATATATATCATTATAACTCCAGAAAAAAAAAAAACATTTTTTTTGCCCCTGTTGGATTTTCAAAAATCTGGGAATTAAGTATTTTTGATCATTTAAGCTTTTAAAGATTTTTTGGTTATAGACAGGAAACAACAATTGATGCACAAAACTTCAGTTTGTCATGGATGTGAATTTCATTGTGATTGTGCAGGGACAAAACAGCCTTTAGGGACACTGATATTGCTGTAGGGACAGTGGAATAGTCTTGTGGTTGGCTTGGTGCTTACTGGGTGAGATCAATCACTGCATCACAGTAGACTCTAAATTCTTACTGCTGTTGTTGAAACTACTGGCTTTGAATTTTGGGGTCTTCGAAATTGTCTGCCTTGTCCCTAGTGCATTGCTGTCAATTGGTACTTCATGATAATGGAACTTGACTTGATTTTTGCACATTACATACATTTTGGGGGCAACCCTGAAACGTTGCAATACTTGAATAAACCTCACCTTTGATCCTGCAAATTGGAGTGCTGTATCTGAAATGCAATGAATTATCTGCCAGGTTCTAATTGCTAGTGGAACAATAATTTATTGGGGGTTCATTTTCTCCTTAAATATATTGAGAGGGTCACCTTTCCCTTTAACTACTTTACTTTTGGGGCTCGAGTTTGGCTACTTTGACATTCACTGTTGTATCTTGTTTGGTGCAAGTCAAAATGAAAGGGGCATTCCCATTTCAACAAGTTACTGTTATTTTCTGAATAACGAAAAGTTATACATTTTTCCAATATACTTTCTTTATCAATTCTTTATTATTTATTTCCAGTGGACATAAATCTGACCATGGTCACACAGGTGCACGGCTCATTATAGTACACGGCTCTGATTACTCTTTGTGATACTAACAAGCCAATCACCGGTGTGACCGTGGTCGGATTTCTATACACTGGCATATCTATCTATCCATCTATCCTTTTTTTGTGCAGTACTGTAAAACTTCTTACATCTAAAGCAGACTCCAGACCCGCGCCTGCTGATCGGTCAGTGTGCGATCCAGGGGGGGTTAACACCAGTGTTTGCAACAAGACTGTGTCATGTTTCTCCTTTTCCTAATGAATCACCTCTGCTTCAAGGTGTTCCTTCCCTGTCTGGACTCGTGAGTTGGAGATGAGTTGGTTTTTTTCTCACTACCTGACATCCACAGCTGTATTTGCCTGGGTGCAATTGAAATTTGACTAGCCGTGACAATTGACTACTTGCAGCAGAGTGACTACTGGCTACTGAGAGCTATTGGTTGACTGTTGGTTACGAAGCACTACATGACTTGGCTCCTGGGGGCTCTGTGACTGGTTACTGTATGCTGCATCTCAATTGGCTACTGGGGGCTATGTGCCTTTTGGCTAATAGGGCTGCATAACTTTTGGCTACTGGGGGCTCCATGTGTGTTTGGATACTGTACATGCATAACTATTGGTTATTAGAGGGAAACATAGCTTGGCTACTGGGGGCTCCATGTGTGTGCTGCATAACTATTGGCTACTGGGTGGTGAATCTGGTTGCTATGTGTTATGTTGGCTACTGGAGGCTCTGTGGCTATTTGGCTTCAGGGGAAGGGGGGTATTCGACTATTAGCTGGTTAGGGCTGTATGACCACTGGCTACTGTGAGCTCCATGACTATATGCTAATCGAAGCTGATCAACAATTGGTTTGTGGGGGCTCCATGATTTGTCTACTGGAAGATACATGATTATTGGCTACTGTAGGTTCCATGACTACTGGATTTTGGGTGCTGTGTGTCTATAGGCTGCTTGGGGATTCTTGATTATTGGCTTTTTGGGGCTACATGACTATTGGGTAATGAGCACGCCTTTATTATTGGCTAATGGGTCTGCATGCCTATTGGCTACCGGGGCCTCTGTGACTATTCACTACTGGTTGCTTCATGTCTTTTGGCTATTCAGGGTTTTTGACATTTGGCTTCTTGATGCTGCAGGTCTATTGGCAACTGGGAGCTGCATGACTGTTGGCTACTGGAGGCTATGTGGCTATTTGGTTACTTTGTGCTATATAACTTTTGGCTACAACAGGCTCTATGACTGTTTGACTTCTTGGGGTTATGTGACTATTAGCTATTGAAGGCTCCATGACTATTGGCAACTGGGGGCTGTATGTCTACTATTTGCTATATAAGTGTTGGCTATGGGGAGCTATAGGGGGTTCTATGACTGTTTGGCATCTGTAGCTATGTGACTACTAGCTTCAGGGTGCTTTGTGCCTATAGGCTGCTGGTGGCTCAGTGGCTATTAGCTAATGGGAGCTGAATGAAAATAAGCTTCTGGGGGCTCTAGGACTTTGCTACTGGGGGATGCATGACTATTGGTTACTGGGGTCTACGTAATTATTGGCATAACGGGGCTGCATGACTATTGGCTTCTGGGGGCACCGTAACTACTGGCTACTGTGACTATTTGCTAGTGGGGGCTGTATGGCTGAATAGGCTACTGGGAGTTCTGTGGTTATATGGTTACTTCACAATACATAACTATTGGCTAGTGGGGGCTACATGACTAGGGGCTCTGTGACAGTTTTCCTTCCAGGGGCTACTTGGTGTACTGTATGCTACATAACTATTGGTTACTTGTGGCTGTATGACTTGGCTACTGGGGTTTTGTGAATTTTGGCATAAGTGTTGGCTACCGGGGGAATTGTGACTACTGGTGAAACACAGATTCATTAAGCCTAAAAATAGCACTTCAAATGCATGATTCATGATGAATAAATTTGGATTAAACCAAAGTTTTAAAACCATTAATGAGAGGAGTTCAGCTAAAAGGAGATCCTGGAAATTGCTATGCCCATTTTAAATATGTGCTTGAGTTCCTAACTGCTTATGGATTAAGAACATCACACGTGTAGAGAAAGTTGAGGTGCAGAAAATGTGTAGTATGGTGTATAGGAATAGCTGGATTTAGAGACAAGGAGGCTAAAGCAGGTAATTAGGTAATTTTATATTCAATATATATCATGCTGAAATGTAAAGTTGGCTGTAAAGTTTAGATGCTGAACATGCAACTTACACAACCTTAATAAACGATTGTCAACTTGAAAGAGTCAAATTAGGTAAATTTGTGTGTGACCAGCTTTAGGAAAAGAGATGTGCTAATGGGAGAAAGAAGGCATGCTGTATCCTAAACAGTCCTGTCTACAGAAACCATTATTTTAACAATATACGGACACTAGAAATAAAAGTGAAATGAAATAGATATGATGGAAATGCAGACATTTAGCAAATTAGCTTAGTTTTGTTTTCCATATTTACCAATAAACAGGTATGGCCAAAATCACATATTTACAGATACGGTCAGTGTCACATATTTACAATCATATATACATAAAATAAATTCTATACATTTATCCTTTACATTTACTCATACCTCAAAAGCATATCTTTCTCCATTTAAAGTGTGTTCTGATCCAGGGTTGTCTACAGTGCCCCAGTGAAAATGGATCTGGGAAAATGTATATTTGCCAGAAAGGCCTCCTCCAGAGATCTCTATTGTCGCATGAGCAGGATTTAGCCGAGCTATGAATAAAATTTTAACAAGGCATATAATTATTATATTTAGTGGCTTTTGCAGCTTTTGAGAGGCTTCTTACTAGGGTCAAGGAGTAAGAGTTCTCCTTACAGAGAGTTTGTCAATTATAGTCACCTTGCAGTGTGGAGACTTATAGCTTATTGATGCTAGGGGATTCTGAATATTCAATTAAGTTCATGTTAATAGACATATTAAACTTTTTTCCTATCTTTGTAGTTTACCTAGTTTAGGCTACTAATGATACAAAATGATACATGCCAGTAATGATGTCAAGAGCAAGCTCTATTTTTATTCACATCTCAATCCTGGCATTTATTTATCACATGATCTATAATGATCAATGCATGATCCAAAAAAATAAAATATATATATATAATTGTACAGATTTGCACTTTATAAAATATATTTAGATCTTGCTATTCATACATAGTCAGGGGCGGACTGGCCATAAGACTCACCGGGAGAAATCCCGGTGGGCCGATTAGTGTAGGGCCGGTCCGGGGCCGGTCTGGGACTGGTGGGGCCGGGGGAAAAATAAAAACACACAAAACTCACCTCTCCGATGCCCAGACGCTGCTCCCCTGCTTGGTCAAGTCCGTCCGCGGTGAAAACAACGTACGCGCCGGCGTCGCACAGACCATGACGTCGGCAAGCGGCTGACATCATGGTCTGTGTGACGCCGGCCCGTACAGAGCTGTCACCGCGGCCGGACTGGGATCAAGCAGGGGAGCAGCGTCGGGGCATCGGAGAGGTGAGTTTTGTGTGCTTTTATTTTTATGCACTGTCTGGCGCTGTGTACTGGGGCTATGGGCTGCCTGGCTGTATACTGGGGCTATGGGCTGCCTGGCTGTATACTGGGGCTATGGGCTGCCTGGCTGTATACTGGGGCTATGGGCTGCCTGGCTGTATACTGGGGCTATGGGCTGCCTGGCTGTATACTGGGGCTATGGGCTGCCTGGCTGTATACTGGGGCTATGGGCTGCCTGGCTGTATACTGGGGCTATGGGCTGCCTGGCTGTATACTGGGGCAGGGGCTGTCTGGCTGTATACTGGGGCTATGGGCTGTATACTGGGGCTATGGGCTGCCTGGCTGTATACTGGGGCTATGGGCTGCCTGGCTGTATACTGGGGCTATGGGCTGCCTGGCTGTATACTGGGGCTATGGGCTGCCTGGCTGTATACTGGGGCTATGGGCTGCCTGGCTGTATACTGGGACAGGGGCTGTATACTGGGGCAGGGGCAGTCTGGCTGTATACTGGGCGGATACATATATATATATATATATATATATATAGCTGGATGTATACTGGCGTGGCACACTGACTGTATCCTGGGGGGGGGGGTGCTGGCTACTAATAATAGTATATTCCTGTACATAGGGGGCAGTAATATAGGAGTTATATTCCTGTACATAGGGGGTAGTGTTATGGTAGTTATATTCTTGTACATAGGGGGCAGTATTATAGTAGTTATATTCTTGTACATAGGGGGCAGTATTATAGTAGTTATATTCTTGTACATAGGGAGGCAGTATTACAATATATTTTACTTAGGGGCAGTAGTATTATAGTAGTTACATTCTTGTTTATTGGAGAAGGTATAGTAGTATGTTTTTAGTGTACATATATGGCAGTATTAAGTTGTGTGCTCTTAAAATAGAAGTATTATTCCTTTACAAGGAGGCAGTATGAGTCTCTTTCTCTGCGGTGTACATGTTGATTTAGACCATCTATTAACAGTTTGTATGGAGTTTAGTGACTCCACCCACATCACAAGGCCACACCTACTTATTTTGACCCCCGCCCACAGAATGGGGCCACTTTTACAGTTTTTTCCAGGGCCACTTTAAATTCCCAGTCCGCCCCTGTACATAGTGTACCTATAAGAATATAAAGAATTCATGTTTTTGACATTAAGGTACAGTATAATTTTAGATAATTTTATATAAATAGACAGTATATATATATTATACATGTGTTCTCATACAGCAGGACTCCGATATGGTGTTTTAAAGCAGGGTGATCTTTATTCCAGGGATGCAACCTTTTTCAAGCACCCACCGAAACATGTCCCATCCCTGGAATAAAGATCACCCCGCTTTAAAACCCTATATTGGAGTGCTACTGCCTTTCCTGAATTATAATTGAATCCCTTGCAACGGGTCTACAGAAACTGCACCCAGCTATATATTTTGTGCTGCCTTGAATTTCCTTGTTTTGTATATATACATCATACATATTTCTACATACATACATATAGCACATACAGTTGGTAGTCCATTTTATTGCACAGCTGTTGGGTGACAAAGTGGTAGATTGTTTTTAGTGTGGAAGGCATGGTACCATTGGATTCCTAGACTAGCTTTAATTGTTTTTATCATAACTATTTAATTCACAAATACTGAATCTAAATGTTCATTATACAGGTTATGTATATATAGTAGAAAATACTTACCTGTATGACCATTATTTATTAATAAAAAATCGATTTCTTTGTCATATCCTTCAAATTCAAATGGTTTCAGACTTGAGTCAAATGTGGCACTACATGTAATAATGTTAACTGGAGATTGTTTTTCATGCCCACAATTTTGAAACTCATCTTTCCATTCACTCGGCCCTTGTGATAAGAAATATAACAGGCTGTTAAATTTTTAATGTTAGGCAAATAATTTTTACACAAACATATGAAACTGCCCGTATGCTACCCATACCATACCATTTTTATATGGGTAGCATAAGGCCACATTCATTCAATGGGCAATGCAGCCATCTGTTTAAATGGCTGTATTGTCCACCATATCATATCATACCGTGAGCGAGATGTAAAAAAAGTATAGAGCATGTCCTATTTTCTCCAGTATGTCCAGTCAGTATGCCCTGTAGAATTCTATGGGAACATTTAAAATACCTATTGCTTACATGCTGCATATGGTTGTACACAGAACCAGTGTATGGTGCATTCTATCAGACAGGCAATAGTCATCCATTGCATGTGGTATGGATACAGTGACATGGATGAAAAACCTATATATGCGGATTCATGCGGCACAGAAATACAGGACTGGAGAAATCATACGTTTGTGTGAAAGGGACCCAAGGTTGAAGTTATGTTAAGCCTCTTTATTCCAAGTCCATCTATCATACAACAACATACACAAATCTCTGATTACACAGATCTCCAAGGCTGCAGCCAAACACTGCAACTTTGCATGGTGAAAACTGCCAGTAGATTCTATTTAAAATGTCTTTTGGTAAAAGGAAACACAAGATATGACCGTGCATGTAATTTAACAATATGGCACAGAAAAATAAACCTCTTCTATGCTATATTGCAAACCAAGCTGCGTCAGAAGTAAAGTTTAACTTTCAAGGCATGAAGTAGAAAACAATTATGTATACATTTACATAAACAATGTGAACAGGTAAACTTCCAAACTCCCACTAAAAAGTAAAGGCTTCCACACTACTGTACATTACGCAATACAGTATAAATATGTTCAGCTATTTCTTATTTAACATAAATATATAAAAATATAATGGAGAGGAACCATGAAAATCTTTGTTGCTCGTAGCAACCAATCAAAATGCAGCGTTCATTTTTAAATAGAGCAAGAATATAAAGTTACTGAGTTACTGGTAGCCTTAGAAGCCATGCCTTCTGCTGAGTTTATGACCTAATTGGTAGTAAAAGAGTCTTACCTTTGCATTGACCATTTTTATTTTGAACGTCATAGCACCATTCTGCAAGAGAGTAAATTTAAAAACAGGTTATCCAGAACATTTAAAGCTTAACTGTGAGGTTATAATGATTTTACCAAATTATTATATGTGATTCCCACTTTGGAAAGAATAGGACGAGCAGCACAAAGTAGGCATCGTTCTGTTTGTTTTCAAAGTTATGGCATTTTCTGTTCTGAATGTGTTTGGCAAAAATCTTTATCACCAGAAGTGAAGTAGGCGGGGACTAATGTCTGTCAGTCTATGCCCTCGAGCTAAGTGAATTTGCCCACAGATCCCATGATGCCTTGTGTTTTCTCTCAAAGTAATTTAGCATTAAATCCATTTAGTTTCCCTCAAGTAAATCCACTGAACACTGCACAGTGCACATACAGGATGTATATGGCGATCAGCCTGGCAGCTTCCATCACATGGAGGAGCAGTGAACATGTAATAAGTGAAATAAATCATTATTTTCTATGCATATTATTTGTATGAAAACAAAAAGGGCAAGAGACAAAGAATACAGTAGATGTGATTCTTTGTTATTTATATTCATTACACTGGTGAACAAATTTCTGAATTTAGTACAGATTTATTTTGATTAATAAATTAAATATACCTGTTTTTAAAAAGGGTCTAATTTATGCTTAAAATAGGTCATCAATATCATATCAGTGGGGCTTTTATTGCCAACACCCACAGACTTTGATAGCACCAGACTTGCATAGCTTAACCCCTTAAGAACCAGGCCTTTTTTTGTTTTTTCCTCTTTATTTTTCACTCACCACCTTCAAAAATCTATAACTTTTTTATTTTTCCATGTAAAGAGCTGTGTATGGTCTTGTTTTCTGTGTAACAAATTGCACTTCATGGTGATGGTATTTATTATTCCATGCCATGTAATGGGAAGCGGGAAAAAATTCTGAATGCAGTGAAAATTATGAAAAACCGCATTTGCACCATTTCTTGTGGGCTTGGATATTACGGCTTTCATACTACAGTATGGCAGTATATGGGGATTTTGCACATTTATGCAAATCGTACATTGTAATAGATAGCATAAAACATAATAGCCTTGGATCTTTGTGTGACCTGAGGCTGTCATGGCAACAGATCGCCACTTCCTGATGACGTCACAGGGAGCGATTATCGGAGCCCAGCTCATTAATGCCACTGGCAGCTTTGCCGGCAGTGATCAAAGGGTTAACACCCGCAATAGGTGCTAGCACCGATTACGGGTGTTAGCGACGGGTTTTTGTTTCATTGTGAAGGAAACACCCAGTGAGTATGAAGAGGGCTCAGCCCATGATCCCTCTTCATACTCCCCTCTACACAACAAGACGTACAGGTAAGTCTTTTTGCGCTGTGGGGTGAAAGAGAACCTGACAGCGGAAATTTAACTTTAAAACCGCTAGGCTGTATGTTGTAAGGCAACTAAACACCTTTCAGATCATGTTTTTTCATGATTGCATTGCGGTGGTAAAACTTAACAGTGACGTCAAGCTCTCCCTGAACATCCCCACAGCTGTGATTGATAACTGTGAGTCCAGGAACATCAGTTACCACCTCTCCAAATTTTGGTGCATAGTGTCAGTTACAGCTAAGTGGGCATTCTAAAACATGAAAACTTGACTTCCGTGCTAAGCTGGACTTTATACAACCAATTTACATTTCACAGTAAAGAACTGGTTGCTGTTGCAGATGATCAGTGGGGGTGAAGGATTTTGGAAACTCACCTATCTCATGATGTTTCCTAGGGATTTATCAAAATATCTAGTCCTGGAAAGCCCAAAGCTAGTGTGAAATATTTTAATTTCAATATCTAAAGCAAAATGTGACATATTATGCACTGTAAATGCTGATATAAAGAGGAAGCTTTAATAAAGAATACCGTATGCCCCCTTCAAATCCTTTATTATTTGTGCACCTGTTATTCATAAGACCACTTTCTTATCAGTGCAGCACTTTTTAACTCAAATTCTTAACCCACATCCATGACAATCTCCTGTGATCAGTGTGTGGATGCTATTTGTTTCAGCTTACAGCAAGCAGCAGGAAAATGCTTATCTACTTCCAGCTTCTCGCAGTTTAAAATAGACTATTTACAAAAAGTTAAGCTTGAAACATTATATCCTGGCACATTTTCAAGAACTTTGTTAAAAAAAGAGAAGCTTGCTTTCTTTCTCCAAAAGTAGCACAAACCTTTATCATGAAAACAGATATTGTTCTGGGGTCTGATTCAAGCTGAAGTATCTAAGCATTCATTTACAAATGACAAGGGAAAACAGATATATATGCTTTACCCGCTTGTATACAAGATCAGCAGAGATGTTCAGGGTGTTTAGCAAAGATTCTTTCTCTAGATTGCATCAATTTATTTGAAATCACTTACAGTATCTTATTTTTTCCATATCTACTATCAATTCTGCACCACTGGATTTAACAACTGAAGTTTGCTTTCTACTTATGATTAATATTGTTAATGGATGCAAAGAACCCAGAGAACCCAATTTGCTTGTTAGCTTCGAACCTGAACCACAAAATTCAGGTTCATCCCATCTCAACTTCCCCCTGCAGTTAATGCTTGCCATCGGTGCTGGCACAGATAGTGGGCGTTAACTCTTTAATTCCCAATGGCAAGGTCACCAGCAGCAGTTATATAGCTGTGGCTGTGCACTGGCACTAACTTGCCGATGGCACTTACTGTTGCCATTTGGGGGGGGATCGTTGCTCACTGATCATAGTATCATAGCCATAGTATCATAGTAAAGACAGACAAAAAGACATAACTCCATCAAGTCCAACCTTTAAGAATTAAATAAATGTTTTTTCTCCATAACCCGTGAAATTTTTTCTCTCCAGAAAGTCATCCAGGCCTCTCTTGAACATGTACATAGAGTCCACCATAACAACCTCTTGCGGCAGAGAGTTCCATAGTCTCACTGCTCTTACAGTAAAGATCCTTTGTCTATGTTGATGGTAGAATCGCCTCTCCTCTAGGTGTAGAGGATGCCCCCTTGTCCTGGTCACAGGCCTAGGTATAAAAAAATCTTTGGAGAGATCCTTGTACTGCCCCTTCAGGTATTTGTACATTGTATTGAGGTCTTCCCTCAGCTGTCTTTTTTCTAAACTGACTAATCCCAAATTTTGTAATCTGTCATTGTATTCTAGTCCACCCGTTCCCCTAATAATCTTGGTTGCTTTCCTCTGCACCCATTCCGTTTCTACTAAGTCCTTACACTGGTGCCCAAAACTGTACACAATATTCTATGTGTAGTCTGAACAATGATTTGTATAAGGTCAAAATATGTCCTTATCATGAGAATCTATTCCTCTCTTGATACATTCCAAAATGTTATTTGCCTTAGCGGCAGCCACCTGGCTCTGGTCACTAAAATTAAGTTTACCATCCACCAATACCCCCAAGTCCTTTTCAGCTCCAGTTTTACCAAGTAATTGGCTATTTAGAACATAATAATACTTTTTGTAGTATTACAAACTATACATTTGCCTAACTGTACATGTATCTACATTAAACCTCATCAACCATTTCTCTGCCCACCCCCAAGCTTTCACAAATCCCTATGTAATGCTTAACTATCGACCTCAGTATTTATTACTTTACACAGCTTAGTATCATCTGCAAATATTGAAACTTGACTGTGCAAACCCACTAAAAGGTCATTAATAAAAATATTAAAAAGAAGTGGCCCCAATACTGACCCCTGTGGCACACCACTGGTAACATCAACCCAATCTGAGAATGTGCCATTAATGACAACCCTCTGTTTTCTATCACTGAGCTAATTACTTACCCAAATACACAGATTTTCCCCTAGTCCCCTTTATTTAAGCAATAGGGTTAACAATATAATAAGTGATGTCTATTATTATAATTTAACTTATTGCCTGATATTTGGAATATTTAAGTATTCCAAGTATCATGCCTGATTTTAAATTAGTCCCCTCATCAATATGTATGACATACACTTATTTTTTTTTCTTCAACTTTTTTATTATTTTTTTTAACAATACAAACACTTGTGTGCAAGCAACATATCACAGAAATACAATATTACAGAAGTGGTATAAGCATATAAAGCATGTCAATAGAAGCAAAGATGGAGAGACCACGAAGGACCTCTAATCATGACATAAAAGGTAAGAGACAAATCAAGTGTCTTAGCTGCAGATATAAAAATAAAGAGCAAGGTCGAACATATTGAGAGTCCCTTATACATTTGTGGTTCAATCGTATGTAGTATTTCCTGTAATATAGACTGTAAAATGGAAGATAAAGGGACCTAGGGTCCTAAAAATTAACATGTCATGGTAAAAACATAACAAAACATATCCATGGATTTCTTTTCAAGTAGGAGTTAACATCAAGGGTTAAAATCTGACCTTTAAGATGTAGGCAGGTTGTCCCTGTTTGTGTCCCAAGGGGACCAAATTCTAAGGAATTGGTCCGTTTTTTCATGTATCAAAACACTGTCATGTGTTCCAATGTGCGAATGTGCCTGAAGCGGGAATAAAGATCTAACATAGAGGGTGGTGTAGATAGTCTCCAATGTAGGGAAATCAAGGTCTTAGCAGCACATAAAATATGGAGGAATAGTTTTGTTTGTAATTTCCCCAAGTCAGGGGGTGGGAGCCCCAGCAGGAACATAGTCGGGTCATCAGCTAATCTCACTTCCAGTACCCTTTCTATTAAATCTTGGACCATTGCCCAGAAAGGTTGTATAATCGAACATTCCCAGAAAATATGGTATAAGGTTGCCCCGGGAGCATCACATCTCCAACAGACGTGTGGAATATCCGGGTTTATTTTATGTAAAAGCGCAGGGGTATGGTACAAGTGCATTAAGATTTTATATTGGTTCTCTTTATATATAGTAGACAATGAAGCTTTTGGAGCCTTATCCTATATTTTCTTCCAGTCCGAAATAGACATCCACTTATAATGGCAGCTAGAGTGTATTCTACCTCATTAGTTTACATCTATGATTCATTAATGTTACTGATAAGACTGCAGTACTTCGGTCCATTCTTTAGTAAGAAATTAAAATGAACTGTACTTTAGCCTTAGAACACACATCCAAAACATAAAACACAATGTAGGTGTGCCTAGATAAACACATTACCTTTTAGCATCTGGAAATATTATCACTAATTAACTAGGAAATCGTAAGTGAATTAATGACCTCAGGATTGTAAGATTGTGTAATGTAATTCTGTATTTTTGTGAAACTTTGCTTAGCAGATGACTATATCCACATCCAAACATAAATCAGATTCATCTAATACACGTGGATAAATAAATAGACATAGAATCAATAGACAGATTTGAGAGAGATGGATACGTATTTAGCTAGGATTTAAAAGGCTATTCCCATCTGGGCATTCACATTTATTTTAATTCATTTGCCATATGTTAACATTTCTTCAATTGGATGTTATAAAAAAATGTTCCTGTGTGAAGATAATTTCTAATAAATTAGCCATGTTGTCCCTTAAGAACAAGATAGCTCCTCGGATACGACCACCTTGCACTCTGGCAGCGGTGGCCAGGCATGCGCTATTGAGCCGTGCCTGACCACCTGGCTTCGGCAATCATTACCACAGGATGGCTGTGGGACCTGCAGACATAATATATACAATATATATACAAAAACTTTTTGTTTCTTTGTGCAATCACTCCAGCAGAGGTGGTCGTATCCAAGGACACAGTATTGTTTGTAAGGGACATGACAACATTTATGAGAAATTATCTTCACACAGAAACATTTTTTTAATAACATCCAATTGAAGAAATGTTTACATATGACAAATGAATTTAAATAAATGTGAATGACCAGATGGGAATACCACTTTAACCTCTGTCATATCTGACCTTACGTTGAATGTCTAAAAGAGATTTCAAGCCTTTCTTCTAAATAAAGTTTTAATAAGCATGAAATAATGTTTAATAAAAACTGTACAAAAGATCTATTCAGAAAAGAGCGTGTGTTTTATGCTGGAATTTGTACTGTAGTTTACAACCTTTTTTCTAACATAGTGAATACCGTTAAAGCAATATAACCTTGTGCCGTTTTATTAATATTGATTTGATGGCTAGAGATTAGATGTGACAGGTTTGCTCCAGATAAGCCTTTCAGATCTTTTTCTGTATTCTCTTACCTTAGGGTAAATTTGCTAATTTACCTCAGAAAACAAGGTTCATTATATAAAACACACACCAACACAACACTGTTATTTGTGAAAAAGAATATTGTTTCAATATTAATTGATCAATTTATACATATTGAACTTATTAAAGTATGTAAAATATACAGCACTATATATTAAAATATAATATTAAAGATGTCCAAAACTGTCTGATGTTGCCCATCATCAAGCTTTGTCAAGTGATTTCCAATATTACAATTTTTAAAGATCTTGTGGAGTAAACATAATTAGCTTTGATTAGATTTAATTAGATTTACAGTGCCTGATTACAAAACAGAAGGTATATCACTTTTTCTGGGGACACACAGGTTCATCAGAGCACGTTGCTTATTAGTTGTAGCCATTGTCAAGTGCCAACTCCTTTTCTACTTATAATTAGAGTTAAATCTTTATTTAAAAATATCAATAATTTACATGCAACTATTTCTCAGCAAATTAAAAAAAAATTGTTAATTTATTTGCCCATAGTAACCTAATGGAGATTGTTTGTTGCTTCAATAGGACTATGATCCTGCAAAGTATAATTCAGTTCATCTACTTCCTCCCATATCTCTGATTTAAGGATATCACTATCATTTCTGCACATTAATGTTGCTACTAAAAATATTTTGTTTGCAACTTTGCTTATTATTGAGAGTGACATTAACATATTTAGAGTAAATGTTTAGATTGTTGGCATTATGTACTAGAAGTTTTCCTGGGGTCAGCCAGGACAATGCTTCTCCCTTCTGTGTTCACAATAAAATATTTTGAACGGATTTGCTCATGTGGGCAAAAAAACAGCACCTGAAGCAAACAAGGCAGAGTTTTTCTATTCTTAGCTCACCATGTGCTTTGTTGTCTTGGGAATTTATGTCATTTGATCTAATAAGACTTATTCTTTTTGATTGGTCACCTTTATTCAAATGCTTTTATTACACTGCTGCACTACAATAGATAGGCATATTTATAAATGTTCCTAGATTAAATAGTTTAAAGGAAATCTACCAATAGGATGAAGATTTGTATAGCAAGCACACTTACATGATGATGTGCGCTTGGACTTGATCCTCGTGGTAGATGTCCTTTAACAAAAAATAAGCCAAAAAAGGTAAAAATTTTATCAGATGCTACTGATTAATTGCTCATCAGCAAGTGTGACCCCTCTATAAAATCTGAAGTTTAGACAGCTTGGAGCATTACATTGCCTGTTAACACCAAGGAGAAGAGACAGCATGAATGATATTAGAGAAGCAAAATAAGTGTTATATGGTCAATTGTTTCTAAACAATCAGAAATCAACCATTCAACCGTAAGAAAGATTATTAGCAACTGGAATACATTCAAGACAGTTGACATTCTTCTTAGCAGTGAGCATCCCAGCAATTTCACTCCATGATCAGAACATGTGATACTCAAATTAATTGCAAAAAAACTAAGAGCTACATTGCAGATGCTACAGGCCTCAGTACGTTAAATGTTCATAACAGTTCTATTAAAAAAACTGTTGACTTAATTGGACAAGTTGCCAGGAAAAAGACTTTTCTATCTAAAAAGAACATGTTAGCATGGCTTAAGTTCGCCATAGAACAGATGCTCACAAACTTCAATGAACTTAAGCAATGTTAAAAAAAGAAGAGTGGTTAAGTAAAATCTCCAGAATCTTGTGAGAGACAGAAAGTCATACAGTAAATTACTTTAAGTTATTGCTATTATATTTACATCGGTTCCACAAAATACACACATGTTGTGTGTTGTTCATCTGAGGTTATTTATTTACCTATTTTTTGTTATGCTGTACTCAGGGGTGAATCAAGCCTTTCTGCTGCCCGAGGTGAGTCATAGAGAGACCCCCCCCCAGTGTACAGCCATGTGGAATAAAATGCATACAGCGTACAGCTATGTAGTATAAAATACAGCGTGCCGGCATGTAGTATAAAACTAAAATTGCCATGGTTCAGAAGCCCTGATAAATATCACCAATACTGCATAAAGATACAGCATATATACACACACATACAGTATATACAACATCTACACATATACTGAGTATACATAGAGCAAATACACATATATAAACTGCATAAACAGCAAACATACGTATACCATATACAGAATATATATATATATATATATATATATATACATACATATATATACACACACACACACATATATATATACTGTATATATATCACACACACACATATATATATATCACACACACATATATACAAACACACACACACATGTATACATATATACAAACACACACACACATGTATACAAACACACACACACATGTATACATACACACACACACACACATGTATACATACACACACACACACACACGTATACATACACACACACACATGTATACATACACACACACACACACACACACACATGTATACATACACACACACACACACATGTATACATACACACACACACACATGTATACATACACACACACGCACATGTATACATACACACACACACATGTATACATACACACACACACACACATGTATACATACACACACACACACATGTATACATACACACACACACACATGTATACATACACACACACACACATGTATACATACACACACACACACACGTATACATACACTTAACTCACTTATTTCTTCTTTTCTTCGTCTTGGCAGGTTCAGCGTGGGGGTTGGGGGGGGTGGCGAGTGGTCTGGAACCGGAGCCTGGGCTGGGGAACCGGAGCCGGGGGTGGGGGGAATTGGAGCCGCAGAAGGGGGGGGGGAATCGGAGGGGGGGAAATCGGAGGCGGGGGAGAATCGGAGCGGGGAGCGGAGGGAGTTGAGCGGACTTTCGGCTGGGGGCGGCACATGCATGTACATGTGGCAGCCGGCGCGCTTGAACGTGGTGGGCGGGGGGGCGTAACGGTTGGCGGAGCATATGCCGGCGGGCAGGTAGCTGTGTCGGCCGTCGGGAGGATCGATTTGCCGGCTGGCTTGCTGGGGGATGTGCCTGCTGGCGGTATGCGGGAAGTGCCGCTGGCCGGCAGGTACAGGTGGCAGGCAGGGAAATATGCAGCAGGAGCTCGACGCCACCCCTTTGCCCAGCAGGAGGCGTGCCGCCTGAGGCGAGAATCTCAACTCGCCTCATGGCCGGTGCGCCCCTGGCTGTTGTGAATGCAAATAAAATAATAATGTATTAAGTTTATGTGAACACAATTATTGCCTTGTGCTGGCTGTCTTAGGTCATTGACCTCTGACAAGAATAGACATTGTACAACTCTGTGAATGACAGCTGTAGCTGGACTCTGCAAGACTTCCCCCATCACTAAAGACTATTTTTATATTTAGTTGCACATTCTAGCTTTATCATCAGCTTTATGTAAAGGACATATATGGTATCATGTGTTCTCTTATGTCATAAGTCACATGTTTATGTAGATTGTGAGGGGCAGTCCCAGGATTTCACTATATATAATAAAGTTTATTTGAATGCTCTGGGGGCAAAGGTGGATGGAGCACTAAGCAACAACGTGTCACCTGTGTCTCTGTCCCTACTCCCTACCCCCACCATCTCCCATGGGGGGATGACTAAGTTCTCTCTGTATGTCTGTCAGTCTGTTTCTCTCACACTCTCACACCCATAGAAAACTTGCTGTTAGCCGCTGCAGCGACATTACTTGGGGGCTATCGTCCGCGATTATGGAAGGAACCAAAAGAAATAATTCATGGCGGGCAGTGGCTAACAGGACAACAGGGAATCACGCCATTGGACTGGTGAGTAAGACAATTGACAAAATTGTATTGGCTGCTGTCCAGGAGTTGTTTTCTCTGTGTTAAGTAGGAAGTATAGTTTTCTGTGGGTTGTGAATATGTACAGTTGTCTATGTTTAGTTGTTGTTAGAATAAGAAAGATGACTACATGAGTGAGTGAGTGACGTGTGATTGAGATAAGGGAGCGCTTGAATTGTGATCTCAAGAAACACACCCCTGAAAAGATTCTTTACTCACTTCCATACAGCACGTTCGGGCGCAGTGAGTCTAGTGCTTTTTCATGTGTGTTGAGATCAGAAGGCAAGTTGATCCTTGTAGAAGTGACAGAAACCTGTTGATAGTCTCTCTTCCCCTGTGTTGAGAGTAAAGGGAAAAGACACAGGTTTTCTGCCCCATGAGTCGGGTTAGTTCCCTCGCGGTATCTGGACCGTGACCCATGTGAGGCTCGCCCAGCCGGGGGAAAGATAGACTTTGTGTGAAATTGTGAAAGTGATGCAGGTTGTTAAGAAGTACTGGAGTACGAGCTAGGCAATGCTCCAAGGGCCAGTGTAACATAGGATAGATTATTTTGAGTGCTCCTGCATATGATAAGTAACTTATTGATGTTGTTTAAGGCCTTCTGCATGGAGCCTAGCAGATTCTGGTGGTAGTTTAACTAGCTGCGGTATACAAGTTGATGCTAGACACTTGATCCAGTGGAAATTAGGATTACTGATTTCTAGGTGTCGGATAGTGGGAAGATTGCCGATATGGGGGGTTTGATCAGCCTCTTGTTTAATTAGTTGCGCCTGTATTAAGGTAAGGTGCGGAAAGGTAAGGTGCGGACTGGAAGTATGGGAATATCGGGGTCTAGAGCTAATGCAGAGATGACCACAGAGGGTGGGGAGCTACGGCAGCAGAAATAGTTACTGAACAATGTGGAGAAGGGAGTTAGAGAATGGGTTCAGATACCATGGGCTGAGTCCATTTAGAATTATAGCGGTTAAAAGATGCGGCCCCTGGGAGCCAGAGATAAAGTGATGTGATTCTGAGAGACACAACATAATGAACTAACAGTAACTTTTAACAACTTTAAGAATTGTGCCTTATCTGGAAATAGTATGAGTGAATTAACGTGTTTACGTTTTTTTTCCAGGTAATGTGAGTAAAAAGAGAGAACTGTCTATTTGTAATTTCAATATGTTGAAAATGTTTGATGTAAAATGTAACGGATATCCTTCAAATTGGTTAATTGGTACAAGGTCACGTGACAACAAATGAGCTCAATTAAATTTTGCATTCTGTGTGCATTTCGTCTGTTTTTGTGTAATTGTGCATGTGCATTTTTGTGGATGTAAAAATTTGACGGTCCTATTTTTAGGTGCATGCCTTTGCTTTTTGGTGTTATGTGCTGTGGAATTTTGGATCCATGCCAATTGATTGACAGGAGCAAAGTGCCATCTGTGACCATTTGGGGCTAAGAATAGGTTATGTCACATTTTTGGTGTCTGTTTAAATTTCACTTCAGTGTAAAGTTAATGTATTATTGCACATGTTAGGTATTGTATTACTTATGGTTTTTGGGTAAAGGCCTGCCCAGGCATCCAATGTATAAGGTAAATTATAAGATTGAATACATTTGCAATTAAGATCTTGGCAATGTCTTTATTTGTTTTATTTGTTTATATGTGAAATACAACTAACTGTTCTCTGTGTTAATTCTGCGCAGTTGTAGTTGGAGCTCCAGTGAGAAATTTGTCATAAGTGTCATGTGGGCCCATTGTCTATTTATGTGAAATGTATTTTGTACTACCCTTTTTGGTGTAATTTGTTTCACTTGTGATGTCAGACAGATGACACATACAGTGATTTGTATTTCTTATTTGTTGTCTACAATAGGTACGAAGTTTACTTGTGTGTGGATCATAAAGTAATAGCAACATAGAGTCTGTTTGAGACTATTGTGGAAGAATGGTTTCTTTATGCATCTTCACTCAATGTTTACTTTATATTTGTGTATATATCACTTTTTGCTTATTTATTACCTGAGCTATTCAAATTGCAGATTATATTGATTTACAAGGCCACAAACAAATATTATCATCAATTATGTTTTAGTCTGGTTGTTTAGGTTGGTGAGATACTCGATCTCCTATTGAACATTTGTCTGTGTCAATGGGTATAACATTCTTCCTTTATTTAATTCAGTTTTTTGTATCATTAGTGGTGTGTTTTGTACCCTGCTATATTACATATTCAGAGTCCAAAAAGACGGGAGATATGATATGGTTAAATAAGGAATGACAGACATATGGGACTTTGGGATAGAATACAGACTGGTCACAGGAAATTCTCATAGTACACAGGTTGCTCATTGTCTAACTGATACTTTAGGTTGTCTTGTAGATTATGTCCTGAGGAATCTACTAGATCAGAGATCTTCTTACCATCCTGACAGCTGGGATAGAGAACCACTCCTGCCCTGTCATCACAGGAGGGGGAGCTGAGGGCATTCGCTGATACATGTAAGATGGTAAGAGGTGTCTTTAGTATTGTGGTTATGGCCAAGTCTGGAGATGTAAGACCTTGCTGGGTCCTCAGGAAATCTCATGATGGATGTTGATGAGTGTTTGAGATCCTGACACTGCCTCTGTATTATGTAATATCAAGGTGTGGGCACACATATGTTATCTGATGAGGCAGCTGAGGCTGCTGCCCTGCTCTACCTTTCCCATAGGATATGGTCTCTTTCATGACTGTGACGGATAAAGGTCCTGTAGTCATGTTAGATGAGCTGCAAGGATGGATCCCACTGGCTGAGAGGAAGCACTGGGAAGCCTTCAGTGTATCTTGGAGTGATGGGAGCAGGAATAAAATAGTGTCTGCCTAGAACTATGTTTCCATAATGGTTCAGTTTGTGGATGGAGGGACAAGTGTCAGGACCAGGAATATGTGCGATTTTGCATGATGATGGGTCACCCTGGGATCTAGCAATGCTGCCAGATTTGTGCAATGATATATGTGTCTGCCATAACTTTACAACACTGTGTGAGTTACAGAAAGACACATGGAACAGCTTACACATCTCAGCGACTGCAAAGGGGGTAACTTGAGACTGTCAAGGGTTGGTAAGTATAAGGATGTTCTGGTCTTTGCAGATCTCTTCTCAGGTGGACAGAAGGTAGATGTACCGGTAAGAGTGATAAAGGTATTGTGTTTACTGAAAAGGTACAATCTTCACTTAAAACTGAATGTTTTAAATATTCTGGACATAGAGGTCAGGCTTTCCACACTCCTTAGCCTGGAAGCAGTGGGAAGGGAAGGTGGAAAGACTGAATTAGACCGTCCAGCTTGGAGTTCAGGAGGCAATGACAAATGTTTGTTAACAAATGAGAAATGTGTGTTAACTAATGAGAAATCATCAATAATCAGGAACTGGAAATTTGTGTTAACTAATGAGAAATATTTGTCAACTGATGAGAAATCAGGAAAACCAGTTAGATGTCTCCTGGTCTGATGTTTATATGTCAGCCTTTTTAATTTTCATATAGGAGTATTGGGACTATAAGCTTGTTAAACATCATGTGACCATAGTAAAATATAATTATTATTATTATAAGTGTTTCCTTTTTATGGAAGTTTTTTTGTTAAATTATTGGGACCTGGCATAGTATTGTTAAAAGTATTGTCTTTTCCAATAGTATGACATGTGCCAGGTGGTGGGTTCTATCAGTTACATATAGATCCTTTTGGTCTTTGAGGGTCTAACATGATGTTGAGCAAGTTTAAAGGTTAAGGGAAAAAAATTCAACCATTATTTCTAACTCAGTAGAGGATGAGAATTTCTAGTGACCGTCCTGTCTTAGTTTGTTTAGTCAACTGGTGGTGGCCTTGAGGGATTAATCAATTTTCGGGATTTTAAATTTATTGATTATAGGGATATGTATTTTTGCTGTTTTTGCTGTCTTTTAAGCTTGTGTTTTGCTTTTGTGTAAGGTAATTTAAAGCAACAGCTGAAGATGCTGAAACAGTACAAGTCCTTTGTGGTCCAAGCCCAGCAGAGTCCAAGGGGAGATGATTAAAGCTTTCTGAAGTCAGATAATGTGACCCTTGAACTTCTGGAGTTTGGCGCCGCATAAGAAGATCACCCTACTTCAATACTATATTTGATACAATCCCTTAGATATAGTGAAATAACTGGTCTGCAAGAGTTCCAGAGTTTTAGTATTTCCTTATGAGGTTGTGGCCCAACTGGTGAATGACGTTCGAGTGTCCTGGTCCGGGGGATCCGGCCAGAAGTAGCTGTTTGGGTGCAACAACATAAGGAGGCAATAAATGTGTTCAAAAGGAGGAAATGTGAATGCAAATAAAATAATAATGTATTAAGTTTATGTGAACACAATTATTGCCTTGTGCTGGCTGTCTTAGGTCATTGACCTCTGACAAGAATAGACATTGTACAACTCTGTGAATGACAGCTGTAGCTGGACTCTGCAAGACTTCCCCCATCACTAAAGACTATTTTTATATTTAGTTGCACATTCTAGCTTTATCATCAGCTTTATGTAAAGGACATATATGGTATCATGTGTTCTCTTATGTCATAAGTCACATGTTTATGTAGATTGTGAGGGGCAGTCCCAGGATTTCACTATATATAATAAAGTTTATTTGAATGCTCTGGGGGCAAAGGTGGATGGAGCACTAAGCAACAACGTGTCACCTGTGTCTCTGTCCCTACTCCCTACCCCCACCATCTCCCATGGGGGGATGACTAAGTTCTCTCTGTATGTCTGTCAGTCTGTTTCTCTCACACTCTCACACCCATAGAAAACTTGCTGTTAGCCGCTGCAGCGACACTGTACTATATAAAGTACACTTTCCCCACTTCCTATTATGTACACTGAGCAGGCAGAGGAGGGTGAGGGATGATGTGGACTAGAGAAAGGAGACATAGGTACACAGGCACACAGACTGCTGCAGCTACCCCCTCCCCTACTGGGACTCACCACACACAAAATAAACTATTATAAAGTACTGACAAATACATTTTTAAAATAAGCATAGCACAGGCTGTTGGAACCTGTCACCAACTAAAAATGACATTCCTGGTGACAGGTTGGCTTTAAGCCAATTTTGTTACAAAAAGGTAATTTGTGATGTTGAAAAGTGATATAGTATCCTACTGTGGCCCATAGATAAAACAATACTGAATGTTGTAAATTTGACTGCTGACAAATAAAGTATTATTCATTTTTGAAGACCTGGACATGTTTCGAAGTTTGCCATTCCGAAAATGCAAATACCATGATATTTTGAGATATTTCAAATTTTATACATTTTTTTTTATTAATATACAATATAGTAAATATCCTCAAGATTAAAACAAATAATATGTTTTGAATGCTATATTAGGATTTTACACCAAGTTTCATTGTAAAATACAGCTACTAAATTTCAGTAAGGAGAGATCATTAGATGTTATTTAACAAAATAGACCCAGGTGTTTTCAAATT
Organism: Engystomops pustulosus; assembly: GCF_040894005.1. Classification (NCBI taxonomy): domain Eukaryota; kingdom Metazoa; phylum Chordata; class Amphibia; order Anura; family Leptodactylidae; genus Engystomops; species Engystomops pustulosus. Next base: position 129,496,466 of record NC_092412.1, on the reverse strand, counting down.
GCAAATAAGAAATTAGACATTCCCATTGATAAATTAGCACAGCCAAGGTTATACTGCAGCTGTTTGGTTTAAAGTTTACTATGAATGTATATTCTTTCAGATAAGACTCTCTAGTACAGCAGTACTTTTATTTTAAGCCTACATGCTTATTTACTCTAGGCAATTTCTGTCAGAGGAAATCAAGAGAAAATATTACAAAGTATGGCATTGAGGGTATCAATAATCTGTCAATAGGAAAGATAAGAAGAATCCTAAAAAGCAATGTGGTATAGTTGGTAGAAATATATTTAGTATGGTAATCTGCCCCTTGTAGACTATGTGTGAGTGGTCAGATTGAACAATAATTCAGACTAATGGTCTATGGCACGTCCAAGTAACATACAGATTAGGGTTTATTAGGTAAGCAGGTTTGTTAACCCACATACCAACTTCTGCTGATATGGATTTAGATGTGCTCTGATTTCAAGCCAATACATGTATAAATGTATGAATAAATGTGACAATGACAAAAAATTTTTTTTGTAAAAATATAGACCTTTTAGATCAAGTTATATAATGTAAATGACAACCTATTACGTCTATGGTTTCTAGACACTACAACGCTTTTGGTTATACTTTACGGAGTTTTATTTTAATTTTCTCCAAGATAGAAATAACATAATAATAATGTTACAGTATGCAGGTGGTTAATTGATCTGCATCAATTACATTACATTGTGCAATACAAAAATAATAATCAATTTTAGATATAACATCAGAGAACAGTATTAAAAGAGTTTAGAGACACTATTTCCAGAATCCTCAAAGTTTTAGCAGCAGTGTAGACTGAAAAAAAAATATAATACAATGCAATAATATTTTTGTTTAAGTTGTCAAAACCTCTTTAAGTTTTGCAGAACAAATACTGTTATTCAGCATTTTATCTGCAGCCTTCTTGTGGAAAACTTACACTGATAAATGAAACAAGTAGGACTCTTGAATTTGTCTCCTTGCCCTCATTTTGTGTACAGTGAACAGAATACAAAGCAATTTGTCAAGAACATTCAAGGTAGAGAAAAAGAGATGAGAGCTGACTAACCTGCTCCATTAGCTATGATAAGATGCAGCATGAAGGAGAGGAACAAGTAGAAGAACTTCATTTCTGCATAAAGTGATGCCTTGAGTCAGGATCAATAGGCACCTTTACACTGGAATCATATCTCAGCAGGGACTTTTATACAGGAGAGGACACATTGCATGGAAGGTGAACTCCTCCTTTTAACTCCTCCTATTGCTGAGTATCCATTGCTTTCACCAATAAATGTCACTGTTTATCCTTGTACAATGACAGTGATTGTAAATACTTTTATTTCTAGCAGGGGCAAGGAAACTGCATGCTTCTTTATGATGTACATCAGTTCAGAGAAATGTAAAACAAGTCTCACATCAGATCATTGCATTTTTACATGTGAAATAGCAGATTAATATCTAGATTAATAGAAAATGTTAAATTGGAGATACAATTTGGTAGACCAGTAACTGGATACACAGATGGCAAAAAAACATCATTTAGGTAGTAAAGAAAATATAATAATGACAGCTTTAAAACACTCAATGACATTCACAGTGCCCACATAGTCACCACCTCACTTTTTTAACAATGGCAACAACTATGCACCAAATGTCATCCATTAAAATCCCTAAAGCTTCTTCAAAGCACCAACTGACACGCAATGGTTATCAGTGCCTGAGACCAGTTGCACTGAGTATAAAGCAAAAAAAGGAAAAAGAGATTTTTATCAGCTCACCCTATAGCCACGTGTAGTAGGAGCCGGTGCACGGATATTCTGAGCCGAATCAGGAACAAGTGCAGCAAAGGGAAACGTTTTGATCCAGCAACCAGGCATGCATGAATCCAGGCAATGGTGGAATAAAACTTCACATTTATTTCATCTTGTATAAAATTTAAAAAAGGTACCAAGGCAGGATAAAGTGAGGTGTTTCGAGCTACAACATGTTTTTAATCAACTATGATTAAGAGCATGTTGTAGCTCGAAATGCGTCAGTTTATCCTGCCTTGGTACCTTTTTTAAATTTTATACAAGATGAAATAAATGTGAAGTTTTATTCCACTATTGCACTGCGTATACATGACCCCTTTGAACCTGTGTCAGATGTGTAGACTACCCTCAGATTTGTGTACTAGATGGTGCGGGTACCTTCTTCCACATGGTTTGGGAATGCCCATCCATTCAGGATTATATGATAGACATGTCTTCTGGGCCTGGTTTCTTCCTTCAGGCTTAATTTGAAATAGATCTTTTTAGTTTACTAATGTTCTTTGGTAGGAAGGTGACTTTGATAAATTGGAAGCCTCCTATGCTCCCCACACTAACTTATAGACTCACTTAAGTGAGAGGGGCTACCCAGACTGCTTCAAGTGTGGAGGAGGAATAGCTCTGCATGTGTATGGTGTGAATGGTTGGATGAGTGCGTGTTCTCCCCGTTCATAGGCAAGGGGTACTTCTTTTTGGGACAATTCTCTTTTTCCTATGTTGATGTGTATGTGCTGATTGTCCATCTTTTAAGATTGTATTCTATGGTTCACTGAAGGGCATGTTCTCTATTTGTACTATTTTTGTAATTCTTTTAAAAACTAAAAATAAGGTCTTTAATAAAAAAAAGTGACAGGCTACATACCGTGTGTTCTACGATCTACAGTCTAAAGACTACAATGTTCTCCTCACCAGAAATGCTTGCAATGGAATCTGAGGTACATGTACTTATTTACTAAGGGTTTTTGGGATTTGCGGCGCTGGGACAGGTATTTAGCAGGGGATTGTGTCGCACGTGTTCAAATTTTGTCGCAGCTGCGCTGGCTTCCATGCAACAGAAATGGGGGGGCGGGCCATCAGACGATCCGATGAATTCGAACAGTGCGTGGGATTTAACTTTCAAATTGGGTCGCAAGACAATGCACTTACATGCACCAGGAAGAAGAAGGTGAATTCCCGCAGACCTGAGCCGCGAAGCGACACATGCAGGATACTGGCCGCACGATCTTTATGAATCGCAGCACAGGGCATTATCATCAGAACAATGCACTTTGGGTGAACTCCTCGGACAGGCAAGTAAATGTGCCACAATGGGGGTCATTTACTAAGGGCCCGATTCGTGTTTTCCTGACGTGTTACCCAAAAATTTCCGATTTGCGCCGATTTCCCCTGAATTGCCCCGGGATTTTGGCGCACGCGATCGGATTGTGGCGCATTGGCCCCGGCATGCACGTGACAGAAATCGGGAGGCGTGGCCGAACGAAAACCCGACAGATTTGCCGAATTTAAAACAAAAAATGTGTCGCGGAGCTTGCACTTACCTTCACTCAGCCCCGCTCGGTGTATTCCAGTGCGTTCCAGGGAACTTCAGCGCACCTGGTGGACGTCGGAGGAACTACCTTAATAAATCCCGTCCAGGCCCGAATTCACCGCAGAGAATGCGCCGCTGGATCACGAATGGACCGGGTAAGTAAATCTGCCCCAATATGTCCATAATGTGGAGGGGACATGGAAAAACACTGATCTATTTTCCTTGCACAGTGACAAACAAATCCATTGCTAATATTTGGCAGCTGTATGGTTGGCATCAATGGAGAATGGCCTCAATATTTATTTCAGACACCACAACTTTCTGTGTGCCCACCATCTTGGATAAATGTATATTGCAAATTTGTGTCAAACCAGTTTGGAGTGTTTTGTTTTCTCTCTTCTCCCTGTTTCACATGTGAAATGTGGATCCCATTGCAATTTCTGCACACACCCATTCTGAAAATTTAGCACATTGATAAATACAGTCTTTAATGAGATAATGTAGTAAGTAGATGTTTTGATGAGAAATACAGGTAGATGCCTATTGATTACGCAATAAAATCAATTTATACTGTAGCAGGACAGTGACCCGAAACATACAGCAAATTAGTTTATTTATTTTTGGGTTTTGTTCACTCACTTTGTTAACTTTTTTACTTCAATAAATGCAAACAACACTTCTATGATTCTATTCAGTAATTTGACATACCATCAAATACCATCAAATGACATAGGTTAAATATGTCACATCCTCATGGATTGAATAGCAATTAGTCCTAAGTGTATTCTTTTGCCTGACTTGTTCAGGATTACCTTTGAGCAGAGGGGCCGCACTTAGTTTTTTACAGTTTCTTTGTCAATAAGTACTCCATATGAAAATTATTTATAAAAGTGTTGAAATATTTTTGCACATATTGAATGTTTTTGTTATTTACACGATTCAGTCCTACCTTGTTCAAGATTTAGGATCTTGATTGTCAAGGGCATAATGCGAATACCAGTGTTTGATACAATTACCTTAACTGTCCTATAAAATTTGGTCCTCCCTGTCTTTTTTATGAAATTTATCATTTATCAAAACCAATGCAGTTTGCCTGTGAAATGTGTAGAGTCTGCCAGATCCATGAATTGTGGTGCACGTTCTTCATGAATCTGGCGCCCCATGAACTACTCCAACCGAGTGCACCAACTTTATTTGGTGTACCTTTAACATAGGGTGTGCGACACAATTCTGTTGGACACTGCATGATAAATCTGGGCCTTTTAGTATTTCTGACTGTTCACTGATACCATTTACTGCATACCTTATACCATACTGTTACAGAATGTATAACTGCTTATGGATTTCTTCAATAAGCAAATTGGTGAAGTAATACAAATGTGATATGAAGGTTGAATTAAGGATCAGTTTCCTACCTTAGCCGGACAGGACTGGCAGGACCACCACACCTCATACATTCCTGTGACACTCCTGCGGTTGCTTGGGGGGATGATACAAACTGATATTGCTGGGTGACCTAACAAACACCCTGATTGCTTATCATGTATGTTTCATATGTACACACAGCTGTGTAGAAGGAAGACCGCTGGACGGTAGCTATGATCATACCATTACAGATATAATACTGTGCACAGATATTGTAATGTTTTATATGTTTGTATTTGTTTAGTGTAGTTATTCTATTTATTGTTGGGTTTTTTCTGTTATTCCAACGAATGCCAGTTTTAGAACCTTATAAGGAGGTATAGAACTGTTTACAGTGTGATCTAAAATCTTGGATGACGTGACTAATAAAGTTGTTTATTAGAGCTCATTGATGTGGTTCTAAATACTTATAAACCCAATATAGTTGTATGTATCCATGTGGTCTAACATATGGATACAAACATCTATATGAAATTGCGTAGCAGTTTTGACCACCACAAAGGGACCGCAGAAATCGAGTATCCAATTGTTATAGCAACACCTTATTCTCTGTTAGATAGGCTATTAGGAGGCTATACCCCCTCTACCAAGGTGACGGTGCAATAGTTCTATATAATAATATATAATAATAATTCTTTATTTATATAGCGCACACAGATTACGCAGCTAGAATTGATGAATTGTATATTAGAATAACCCTTAGTTGGTACCAAACATAAGGGGGAGGATATACTATAGAAAATGTAATAAACCTTCATAAATAGAATAGGTAACCTTTAAAAAGTTCCTACACCATGGGGGGGATTCAACAATGTGTCTCAGGTTCCGCCAGCTTCTAGCTGGAAAACAAGTTTTGCTGCGCCAGATTTATCACTGTGATGATTAATTCTGGTGCAGCATTAGACTGTCGCTTCCTACTTAGATATCTTTAGTTGGTCTAAACTGTGCGCAAGAATTTTGGACGCACGGATGATTTACCATAGACCACACCCCTTTCTTTAAAAGTCGGGAAAGTGCCAAAAAAAGGTCTAAAAGCCTTGATAACTGTGGTGCAAGGCATTTTAGGCAGTGTTTTTGGTGCAAAACCACCAGAATTGTGGCGCAAGTGTGCAGGATTGTTACAAATTGCCCCCCCCCCATATGTCAGAAGAACCTTATTGGTTAAGTATAACCTTACTCATATACAGTACATATGATGCAGAACTGGGAAGTGCAAGTGTAAGGAACTATAATGGCTACAGCCTCAATACTAGAGAACTTTGTAGTAGCCTATATCAAAGAGCATAAGAGTTTGGACTTTGCTTGTGATACTAAAACTAAAGAAAATGCCGGGGCTTATGTCCACGATCTTTTTGGTGTCAGTCATGTTGACATCAATAATAAGTAGTCCCAATAGAAGGGAATGGCAATGGCAGCTCCATATGCTGCATACCTAGCAATGAATTCTAAAATAAATGATCTACAACAGTGTTCCCCAACCTTTTTTCTATCTGAGATTGGCTGTACCTAAAAAAGTTTTTCCAGGGACCGGGGCTGGGTAACCCTCTTACAATGGTCATTGGAAAAAAAAAGTGCCACACAAATACTCAATATCTAACCCCATCCCATATAATTCCCCCCCTGCATTCACCTCTATAAGGCCACCTTCTCTGTAGTCCTCTTTTATTGTCTTGATAAAAAGATGACTACAGAAAAGGGGACATTATTATACCACTTTCTCCATAGCAACCCCCCCCCCTCCAAACACACACACAATGGGGCAGATTTACTTACCCGGTCCATTCGCGATCCAGCGGCGCGTTCTCTGCTGTGGATTCGGGTCCAGCTGGGATTCATTAAGGCAGTTCCTCCGCCGTCCACCAGGTGGCGCTGCTGCGCTGAAGTTCCCTGGAAAGCACTCAAGTACACCACCCTATTCCTACTGAAGGTAAGTGCAAGCTCAGCGACATTTTTTTTTTAAAAAAAATGCGTCGGTTTTTCCGAATCTGTCGGGTTTTCGTTTGGCCATGCCCCCCGATTTACGTCGCATGCATGCCAGCGCCGATGCGCCACAATCTGATCGCGTTCGCCAAAATCCCGGGGCAATACAGGGAAAATCGGCGCAAATCGGAAATATTCGGGTAACACGTCGGGAAAACGCGAATCGGGCCCTTAGTAAATGACCCCCAATAGCTTTAATGTCCCCTTGTCTTTGGACCTTCACTGAAATGTCCCTAGCAGTGCTGCCCCGCCAAATGAAATGTCCCCAGCTGAGCCCTCCCAACGCAAGGTCCCCATGAGTCCTCCCCCATTAATGAAATGCACACAATGTGCCCTGAAGTGCTCCCTAATGAAATGCCCTTGCAGTGCTGTCCCCTAATGAAATGTCCCCTGCAATGCTCCCATTAAAGAAATGCCCCTGCAGTGCTCCCATTAAAGAAATGCCCCTGCAGTGCTCCCATTAAAGAAATGCCCCTGCAGTGCTCCCCCTAATGAAATGCGCCCAGCAGTGTTCCCCCCTAATGAAATGCTCCCAGCAGTGTTCCCCCCTAATGAAATGCTCCCAGCAGTGTTCCCCCCTAATGAAATGCTCCCAGCAGTGTTTCCCCCAAATTAAATGCCCCTAGCAGTGTTTCCCTCTATTAAAATACCCCCAGCAGTGTTTCCCCCATATAAAATGTCCTCAGCAGTGCTCCGCCGTCATATAATGTCCCCAGCAGTGCTCCCCCAACCCAATGAAATGTCCACAGCAATGGCCCCATAAAAACAACACTGGCGCCTCCGGTGCTCCTCTTCATCCCACGGCTCCGACATCACCTCCCCTCAGGTTCTGGACAGTGGCATGTTTCTGCCGTCTGCCAGCACACAGCGCTATGATGTAATCAGCCAACGACACAGGTGCAACATAGTGGTGAACGCTGGCAAGCGGCAGAGATGTGCCTCTGCTCGGAACCTGAGGAGAGGTGAAGTTGGAACCGCAGGGTGAAGAGGAACACCTGACCTAAGTACCAATTTTTTTTCCAAGTTGAAGTTTTTGGACCGGGACCGGGTATTCAACGGCCTGGTCTTGGGCCACGGCCCAGCAGTTGGAGACTGCCGATCTAGAGAATATGTTAAAGGTATCTCAACGGGAGATATCTAAAGTAAAGAAAGATAGCGATTCCTTAGAGAACAGGGTCACCTCTTTGGTAATTATTAAAAGGTTATCAATTCCTCAAAAGATGAAATACAATTAAAATACAAAGATACCCAAAAATAAAACAGACATGTGAAATGTGCACTAGATGAGACCAGTAGTGAGAGAGATATTGTAAGTGCCTTCAAAGTTTTACAGAAAACAAATTGATGTACCTAAACAGGGCAAATCAATTGACCATGCTACCTGCATAGAGAAAGAGTCTCAGTAACTACATGATATATCTGTCCTTAAAGAGGACAAGTGAGCAGCTCCTAGTGCTACAACAGGTGTAGCAGTGTTACACTGCTAGCGTTATCGGAACACTGCCGTGCTGTACAATAGGAACGCTGGTGGTCCGTGGTCCAGTGTAACACTGCTACATCTGTTGTAGCACTAGGAGCTGCTTACTTTAGTACTTTAGGAGCTCCTAGTGCCTTTTTTTTATAGGTGACAGGTCCTCTTTAGGGACAAAGAGCAATGGCAAATAAAATAAAATCTCATTTAGAATCAAATTCCAATAGGGAAGGACTTGCGTGGGAGCTAGGCAATGCTAATGACTCATGTTCCAGAGTGTCAATAGCCATAGGGGAGATAGCAGGTCCAACAACTAATGCGGATTGCTTATACTTATAGGACATGAAAGGCTGGGTGGCACTACTGGAAGTACGTCAGATTGGCTAAGGTGCTGGTCTATATATTTCAATACGATCTCTATCAAAGAGTCCCAGTATAAGACAAGTGGGTATTGGAACGTGGAACAGTTGATAGGAGCGCTGTGGTGCTCTGAATTCCTAGCGTGAGGGCATACAAAATGTAGAAAGATAAGAAAAGGAATGCCACTCACCGCGTTGTCTCCTTCCAATGTAAATTTATTTGTGCATACTCACAACAAAGACAAGGAGTGTTGTTTACAGGTCGAGGGGAGGGGAGGACGCAGGGACTCAAAACAGGACAAATAGAACAGCTGTTTCGCGCTCGGCGCTTCATCTGGCTTGTCTGTTCAAACACATGTAAAACATAGCGGGCATTTAAACCTGCTAACCACGCCCCCTGAAACAGGAAGTGGATTCTATTGGTTCTTCCACAAGTTAGACAACTCCCAGTGAAAGTAGAGATCAAATGCCTTTGTTCACTAAATATACCCTACAAGTCAATGCACTCACCGGTGGCTAGGATGCGCTGTGGTCCGCTCTCATCCAACCTACATCGGTATGGACGGGGCGTGCTGCGCACAGCCGTCCCGCATCTGGCGCCGGTGCGGCTGCCGCATCGTCATCGTAACGGGCCAGCTGTCACATGACACGTCACCCCCCAGCGACGTCAGAAACGACCTGTATTTAAAAACTGTTTACCATTAGTACCTCATGTCAGAATGGACATGGGAACCAGTGCTAATTTTTGCCCCAGAATCTTGAAGTTATATCTCGTATTGGGGAAAAAATAGCTGTGTATACAAATACGCAGTGGAATTGCATATTATTACATAATGTTGCAATTGGTGATGTTTCTTAACTTAGTTTCTTTTTAGTTGGAAATAGGGATTGTAGGTACATGTATTTTGTTACCTTTAGTGGGCGTAAAAGCACATATTCTGGACCATATTAAATAAATGCACTCATGTCTAATTTATCATTAAGTCCCAGGGGGCCTAAGGCTCCTGTGCGCAGAATCCATTTACCCTCTTTTTGTAATAGGAGGCACTGTCTGTCGCCACCTCCTCTCAAAACAGGTACTCGTTCTAGACCTGCGAATCTTAGGGTCTTAGGATCAGAGTTGTGGTGTGTTTTTATGTGCTCTATTAGTCTGGGTGCTCCCAAACCTGTCCTTAGGGACCTGATGTGTTCATAGAACCGTCTGTTTAGGCTTCTAATGGTTTTTCCTATGTAAAAATTACCACAGTCACAGAAGATCACATAAACCACATAATCAGTCTTACATGTTATGAGATGTTTCAATTTCACCAAACCATAATGGGGATTGTCCAGTGAATAGTGAGTTACGAAAGCAAAATGAGGGACAGTTGACTTAACTGATATCCAAGTTGCAAGACATCGTTAATAATTTTTCAAGGCTAGAGCCCTGTGCAGGACAAAAAGGGAGGAGTAGAGTGAACTCCAGATCAAACATCTCCAACAAGGATCCCATCCAGAAACCTAGAGGTAAAATGTATGGTAAGAACATGTAAAAGAAGGATTGTTAAAAGTGCATCTCTAGTAATGGAACAGTGTAAAAGATTTGGACACAAATTAACCTGCCCGTGTGGAAGTAATTTAAGGCGTTAAGCAATATCACAGAAGAAAATTCAGCATGTGGTACACCCACTGTACCACCGCGAGCAATCACGTAAGTTGACACCTGGGAGCAGAATCTAAGCGACACCCAGTTTTCACCAGAGCCTGCCGCAAAGCGGTTGATCTTGCTGCGGTGTGATACTACCAGGTCACTCCACAGGCGCGACTTTGCGGTGGTGGCAGGGTGTAGTAGAGAATAAGGCTTGCAGCGTAGTCGAGGGCAGGCTAGAGGTCGGAAAAGGCGGCACAGGATCAAAGTCAGCTGGAGGTCACAACAGGAATCGCAGAATCGCATGCGTAACAACTGGGAAGCTTTCTGTAGGGCTCTAGGTGTAAAGATCCGGCAGGGTATGCAGGAAGTATTATACTAAAATGTATACCTAAGACCTCAGCATTATCTCACATTATCTATTTCTGGCGTACTCTTAAACATTTTACTAATCGTACATATACCTTTTGTATTGAACTTGAATTTGTATTTTGCACTTACACCAATGTATTATTATTCTATGCCTCCTTGTAGATAGATAGAATTACCAGCTTCCAAAGCATACTTCTAGACCCGTTTGCAGGTCAGGAGAAGCCCTCAAATGGTATTTTTAGATCTAGAGAATTCCAAGGTTTAGATGGAATAATTGGATCAATCTCTGGGATGTTTGGGTCCAGTATGTTAATTTGGAATAGGGCTTGTCTGGAAACAATTCGTAGACATATTGGTATTTTTGAGCAAATAGAAGGGCACTTAAAATTCTGTCCTGCAGGTTGTTGAAGGTCTTGCCAAGTAAGAAACGTTTACTGTATATAATATGCATGATATAGCTGAATTATTTTATAGAACACAAGAAAAGTTTTATGAAATAATTGAAATTAATAACAAGGAAAATGTACAAAGTAAAAGGGGAGCGGAAGTCATCTTTACTGCCTATGCTAGCTTTGTTCACAACACTATTACTAATGTGATTAGGGATTGTGAGGATGAAAGATCCCTGATATTGTAAAAGATGGAGACTTGATCCAATGGTATCGTCCTCAAAATGGAGTGAATGTCCATGATAATCCACATGGAGACTGTCAACCTTTACCTGTCTCCACCATTAAAAATGTAGGTATTGTGACATCACATCCAAATGTGGGTGCTGCCTACTGCCTTCAGAACACACGTGCCTGTTCACTAAATGACACTCTGTATGTTTCCTATACAGTGTTGCTACCTGTTTGTAACCCAGAAGAAGCATTATTTGATAAAATGGTGAAAGTACATTCCATTGGATAACTAGAGAAGAATATCTACAAAGAAAGAAGACACTTACCTGAGCTGCTGGTGAACGTCAATAGTAATTGGAGAAACACTGATGCACAATGAAAGAAAGCCGCTACTTGTGTCGATGCAATGTGTTTAAAGTAGACACCCCTGTTTATTGACTAAACTCGATGTATGGTGGTAATATGACATGTTAAAATGGCAAATTCATCTGCATTGACTGTTGATGACAAACCAACAGCAGTGAAAGAAGAAATTACATCTTGAGCTAATTCTGCTGAAGAAGGTGAATCACTGCTGTTAAAAGGGGAAACTGGAACGTCAACCGCCCTAAACATGGACAATGCTATAGAGGGCCAAGCCCTGGACTTGAATATAAAACCTTCAGAGAACATTAACAATGAAGACAGCACATCAAGAATGATGGAGACCACCTGTTTTGTGTTCCTTACCAAATGTAGGATTCTGGCTGTTACATACAATATGGATTGGAAGTACTGTGTTGTCACAAACTAGGAAGTACCTGCATGGGGATCAATTATGTCAAATACCTAACCCTAACGTCTGCTTCACTCCTAAACAAGTCAAAACCATCAGAACAACTATAATCACTCCAAATCCACTGTACAAGAGTGATGAGGTAATAGACAGTGAACCAATAGCTATATAGCCACTATCTATAAATTTAGAAAGACTTTTAGATATGAAAGGTAGTCATTTAATTCACATTGGTAATGATATTGAAGAGGCAGATGCAGCCTTAAATGAATTACTACATGAAGGAGACTTTAAAACAGCACCAACAAAATCAGGGCAAGAAATTGGGCTGCTTTATATGGATAACTGCTTCATATAAAAAAGATTATTATTATTATCCATAAGCAGTTATCCATTCTGTAACAGTAGCCCCCTTGTGGCCATGGAAAATTCAAGAAATGGCTACACATCATCTAAATAATTGCTTATGTCTTTCTTCAATTAACATTTGCAATCTATATACTGTATTCAAGGGTGAAGGGTTTTGGTGAGTAAGTATAAATAAGTATTATACTAAGTATAAATATATATACAAACACCCTGATTGCTTATCATGTGTATATATACACTCACCGGCCACTTTATTAGGTACACCTGTCCAACTGCTCGTTAACACTTAATTTCTAATCAGCCAATCTCATGGCGGCAACTCAGTGCATTTAGGCATGTAGACATGGTCAAGACAATCTCCTGCAGTTCAAACCGAGCATCAGTATGGGGAAGAAAGGTGATTTGAGTGCCTTTGAACGTGGCATGGTTGTTGGTGCCAGAAGGGCTGGTCTGAGTATTTCAGAAACTGCTGATCTACTTTCACGCACAACCATCTCTAGGGTTTACAGAGAATGGTCTGAAAAAGAAAAAACATCCAGTGAGCGGCAGTTCTGTGGGCAGAAATGCCTTGTTGATGCCAGAGGTCAGAGAAGAATGGACAGACTGGTTCAAGCTGATAGAAAGGCAACAGTGACTCAAGTCGCCACCCGTTACAACCAAGGTAGGCAGAAGAGCATCTCTGAACGCACAGTACGTCGAACTTTGAGGCAGATGGGCTACAGCAGCAGAAGACCACACCGTGTGCCACTCCTTTCAGCTAAGAACAGGAAACTGAGGCTACAATTTGCACAAGCTCATCGAAATTGGACACTAGAAGATTGGAAAAACATTGCCTGGTCTGATGAGTCTCAATTTCTGCTGCGACATTCGGATGGTAGGGTCAGAATTTGGCGTCAACAACATGAAAGCATGGATCCATCCTGCCTTGTATCAAGGCTGGTGGTGGTGGTGTCATGGTGTGGGGAATATTTTCTTGGCACTCTTTGGGCCCCTTGGTACCAATTGAGCATCATTGCAACGCCACAGCCTACCTGAGTATTGTTGCTGACCATGTCCATCCCTTTATGACCACAATGTACCCAACATCTGATGGCTACTTTCAGCAGGCTAATGCGCCATGTCATAAAGCTGGAATCATCTCAGACTGGTTTCTTGAACATGATAATGAGTTCACTGTACTCAAATGGCCTCCACAGTCACCAGATCTCAATCCAATAGAGCAGTGATGGCGAAACTTTTAGTGGCCGAGTGCCCTAACTGCAACCCAAAACCCCCCTTATTTATCAAAAATTAAAGCAGTAACTTTTTGCTGCTTGTTCTTCAACAACTTTCAATCATATTGGCCTCCTGAGGACAGCAACACAGTAGAAAATGTGGCTGGAAAATTTGCATCATTTTAGCTTCTTTCCATTGTCCCTCTGTACACAGAGAATTGAGGGGCCAGCAGGAGGTCTTCCAAAGATAATTCAACCCTGTTTACTCATTCTCCCTCTTCCTACAGTCCCAAATAGTGAAGTATCACTTTAATATATGACTGAAAGCCACATCTTTTAAGTTGCTTGGAACTGCAGGAAGATTATTTGAGTCCTATCTGGTGTGCTGGGGCAATGGCCCGGGTGCCATAGGTTCGCCACCACTGCAATAGAGCATCTTTGGGATGTGGTGGAACGGGAGATTCGCATCATGGATGTGCAGCCGACAAATCTGCGGCAACTGTGTGATGCCATCATGTCAATATGGACCAAAATCTCTGAGGAATGCTTCCAGCACCTTGTTGAATCTATGCCACAAAGAATTGAGGCAGTTCTGAAGGCAAAAGGGAGTCCAACCCGTTACTAGCATGGTGTACCTAATAAAGTGGCCGGTGAGTGTATATTATATACACACACAAACATATACATATATATAATTTGTACAGGTAACTGAGTATGGTGGCCAGTAAGGAAGACACACCATGGGTGTCCAGGAAGAAAGAAACACCAGGAACTGCTATGAAGAAGGAAGACCGCTGGACAGTAGCTATGATCATACCATTAGAGCTATGATTTTGTGCACATTTATCTAAATGTTTTGCATGTTTGTATTTGTTTAGTGTAGTTATTCTATTTAATGTTAGGGTTTTGTCTGTTATTCCAATGTAATGCATGTCAGTTTTAAAACTTTATAAGGAGATATAGAACTGTTGATCTAAGATCTTGGATGACGTGAATAATAAAGTTGTCTATTGCAGCTCATTGATGCGGTTCTGAATTCTTATGAAACCAGTACAGGCAGCCCCCGGGTTACATACAAGATAGGGTCTGGAGGTTTGTTCTTAAGTTGAATTTGTATGTAAGTCGAAACTGTATACTTTATAATTGTAGATCCAGATAAAAAAGTTTTTGGGCCCAGTGACAATTGGAGTTTAAACATTTTTTGCTCCAATGGGACCAATGATTATCAATAAAGCTTCATTACAGACACCTTACAGCTGATTATTGCAGTCTGGGAATATAGTAAAGCATTCAGAAAGCTTCCCCAGAAGTCAGAGGGGTCTCTCTGTAACTATGGGTTGTCTGTAAGTCGGGTGTCCTTAAGTAGGGGACCGCCTGTATAGCTGTAGGAATCCATGTGTTCCAACATATGAATACAAACATCAGTATAGTCTTAATGAATTCGCCCCAAATGATCAATCTGGTGCAGCATAATAAGACTGGTCTAGACTAACTGTACATTTCCTTACCTTAACACAGGGTCTGTGCTTAATATGCTTGGAATAATTTGTGTAATATTCCTTCATTATTCTACTATTAGCAAAATCACTAGACAGGCAATGGAACAAAGGAAAATGAAATTCCTTATCATATAATCGAATTCTTTAGACTGGTTATAACATCTGTATTATAATAGAGGGAAACTATTTCTTTATACATCTGCTACGTATACTATATAGTTAACACGTACAACATGTCAACTTTCATAAAAATATGTTAGAGGAATTTTTTCATTATGTAAATATTGTACAGTATGAATAACAGGAAGTCTTCAACAACTACCAGCATCTGCAACTATGGTATCACATTATCAATTGGGTATCAGGTCAACATATGCTATTTTTAATAAAGCATCCAGGGTTATTACTATAGGATGCAGAAGCAACAGATACAGCAGGGCCTAATGACTGAAAAGACCCATAAACACCTGCCAATTGAAACACCTCTAGTATATTTGAAATATAGTAGGTTGAGCGCTAAAGAGTTGTCTCTGTGTCATACTTCAGCTTCACACTTTATATTTAATGCAAATGGCGGAAGGGATAAACGAAGTTTAAGACTTGGAACTAAATTGAAGCATTGCCTTAACAAGGGCTACTAACTCATAGATCCAGCAACTGGGACTGTGGTAATTTTCTTATATTTGATATCCATGGCCTTTTTTCTTCTAAAATCAACTTTTAAAATTAAGCTAATGTGCCTGAAAGGCTACTGGGTCCTAGAGCCCCTCTATCAGGGGTATAACTAGGAGAGGCAGAGCTCCATAGCAGACTTCTGTATATGGCCCACCTTTCCCATTAAAAACATTCATATTTGTATACATTAGCATCAAAGGTAGAAGCTTCTGGACCTTACAGGCGACTTTTGTGGTGCTGAGCGCCAAAACAATAATGTAGGAGCTTGTAGGAATCCAACAGAAACGGCTTTATTCAGCTTTAAAACTATTACAAGAACAAAAATAACAAACAGCTTAGCCTCTACTTAAGGCACTACCTTACTTCTTGAACCCTAGCTCCCTTCTAAGTTCAAGGAACACTGCTGGGGTTCCTCCTCAGTACTCTGGCTCTCAGTGAGCTCCAACAAACATTGTCCTTACTGGATTCCAGTCCTCTTGGTACAGATTACCTGTCTGTCTCCAACTGTTCCCAAGTCCTCCTGCTGGCTGCAGGACACACAGCACTCATCCTCTGGAGTTGGCCGGGGATGGGAGTGGTCAAGGTCCTTTTCAACCCTGGTTGTGGATCGCTCTCCAGCGCCCCCTAGGTTCACACTCTTACATATCCTCCCCCTCAGCTCACCACTTATGGGGTGAGCGACCCTTCGACAAGACATGTAATGGCAACGTCCCTTTTCACTTAAGTTGACATGTACAATGTCTGTCCACATTTTCTCAACAGTAGCACACATCCTGTCTGGTCGTCTCATCTTCCAAGTTCCTGTCATTCTACTTTCCTGGTTCTTAGCATTTCTGTTTCTTTGTTAAGGTTCTCAGACTGAACATTAACCCCTTCCCGTACGGCGCGCGCCGGGTCCCGATGCATGGAGTTGGCTCGCGGGCCGAGCCCTCTCCAGAGCCGGTAAGTCTTTGCTGCATATTGCAGCAAAGGCTTACCAGTAACACCCGCGATCGGTGCTTTCACGGTGATCGCCGCCGGCAATGCTGCCGGGGGCTCCAAAAAGATGGCGCCGCCATCTTGCCGCGGATCGCCGCTCCCCGGTGATCCGTTGCCATGACAGCTTCGGGTCTCACGAAGGCCCGAAGCTGTCTCATTTTAACCCATTCATTACAATGTGCTATCAGCACATTGTAATGAATGAGGAGTAAAATCCCCATATATTGCCATATTGCAGTATGGCAGTATATGGTAGGATCGATCAGACAACCTAGGGTTAAAGTAACCTAGGGAGTCTGAAAAATAGTAAAAGTAAAAAAAAGTTTAAAAAAAAAAAACTATAATAAAAAAAACCTAAAAATTCAAATCACACCCCTTTCCCTAGAACCGATATTAATATTAATAAACAGTAAAAATCATAAACACATTAGGTATCGCCGCGTCCGAAAATGTCCGATCTATCAAAATATGATTACAGTTTTTCACTGCGTTTAACCTCGGAACGGAAAATAGCGTCCAAAGTCAAAAATTAAATTTTTTTGCCATTTTGGAAAATATAAAAAAATTTATAAAAAGTGATCAAAAGGTTGCACAGTCCTAAAAATGATAGCAATGAAAACGCCATCAAAAGTCGCAAAAAATGACACCACCCACAGCTTTCCAAATTATGAAAAAGTTATTGCCGCCAGAAGATGGCAAAATCAAAAAAAATAATTTTGTACAGGAGGTTTTAATTTTTTTAAATGTATAAAAACATTATAAATCCTATACAAATTTGGTATCCCCTTAATCGTACCAACCCAAAGAATAAAGAAGACATGTCATTTGTGGCACACAGTGAAAGCTGTAAAATCCAAGCCCACAAGAAAACGTCGCAAATGTGTTTTTTCACCATTTTCACAGCATTTGGAATTTTTTTCCCGATTTCCAGTACGCGCCATGGAATATTGAATACCGTCACTACGAAGTGCAATTTGTTACGCAGAAAATAAGCCATAACAGAGCTCTTTATGTGGAAAAATAAAAAAGTTATAGATTTTTGAAGGTGGGGAGTGAAAAATGGAAGGGAAAAAACGCCAAGTCGTTAAGGGGTTAACAATGACTTCCAACCATCTTTTATTTTTGTTTGTTAAGAAACACGGTTCAGTTTCACAATTGCTTTTTGTTATGGACATAGAAACTCTACATTTCAACTGTTTCGTCCTGAAATCTGCATCAGGATGTAAAGCCTGTATTTCACCTTTTATTTTCAAGTCTAGTTTCTTTTTGCATTTTGAGGATAACATGGAGACAATATCCACCATGGGATTAGGCATTTTAAGGGCTGTGACAACGTACCTCTGGTCACTCTTAATGACTCTTGTCCTTAATGGGCTTCAACCTTATTGGCCAGTTCACTGCACTCATAGTACAGGACATTTTTAATCTTCTCAAACTTGCCTTTTAACTGCTCTTTCACTCCATTGTTTTCCAAAACTATAGGAGATGGTTTCACCTCTTCAACAGCCTGTAGGTTTACATTTAATTTTGGCTTCTTAGTTTTATTATATAGCTTTTTGTTGTACGAAGGTGGAGTCTGACTTTTCAAGCCTTTGATAGCACCAACGCTAGGACAAGAAGAGGAAGACAACTTAAACACTTTACTCTTGTTTGGGTAAACACCAATCCCCTTTTCTCCTGGTTCCATAGCCATCTGTGTACGGCTAGCCTTCAATTCCAACTCCAGAACTTTCTCCAGGATCTTATACCTCTGAGTAATGTTGCTTTCTGCAAGTTTGACTTGCAAATTTTCCTCCAATTTGCTCACTTGTGCTTTTAATTTAGTAGTTTGACTTTGTAGATCTACAATTTGAACACATAAATCAGAATGTATTTTCTCAAACTGAATCCTCATGTCCTTCATCTGATGTTCCAGGTTACTATTAGTTTTGTCTATTTTGTCATAAGCCTCAGTCTTTTCCTTATACATTTTCTTCACGGCTTCCAGGTCTGTTTCAATTTCTCCACGTTCAAAATGTAGTCTGTGCAAATTCGGAGAAAGACAGAATGACATCTCCATCATTTCTTTGTCCTTCTCTTGCATCAGAATAGACACCCTTTCATTACTGGCATAAAAAAATGTTTAGCTCCTGCTCCGGCTCACAGATTTTAGTTTCTAGAGTCATTACTTTTTCTTCAAAAACTGCAGCTCTGCCCTGTCATTCCTTTACTTCATTATTTATGTGAGCGTCCCTTAGTGCATGTGTGGTCCGCTCTGTCTGCAAAGTCTCCTTCACAGATTCTAAGGGTGCGTTCACACGTTGCAGTTAAAACTGCATGGCAATCAGCTTTGAGGTGGTTTTAGGTGCAGTTTTGTCAATTGAACAGGTGAAAGACATGAACTGAACGAGTGAATGACATTTGTGGAGCAGGTTTCCACTTCAAAATGAAATTCACCCGTTCAGTTCATGTCTTTCACCTGTTCAATTGACAAAACTGCACCTAAAACCACCTCAAAGCTGATTGCCATGCAGTTTTAACTGCAACGTGTGTACGCACCCTAATTGTGCATCTCTGTCAGACACTGCTTTCCTCAAGTGTGCAACTTCATTCTACTTATCAATCAATTCAGCTGAGAGGTATTTATACTTTGTATCTTGAATCTCCAACTGATTTTGCAAAAACTCACTTTGCGCACTTTTAGGCTGCATTCACAAGACTGGTGCCCGCCGTACCGTAGCACGGCGGGCACACGGCAGCGTGCGGGGAGAGGAGGAGGGGGAGAGCGCTGCTCACCCCCGCCCCTCTCCATAGGGATATATGGCGCACGGCGCCATATACCCTGAAAAAATAGGACATGTCCTATTTTTTCACGGGGCACGGAGCAGTATGGTGCCACACGTGTGCGGCACCGTACCGCTCCCGTAGGGCGCCGCACGCCCATTGCCGTCTATAGGGGGCGTATATCGGCCGTATATACGTCCCCCTTGCGGTCGTGTGAATGCAGCCTTAGCATGTTTGGTGTTCTCAAGCTCTTCTAGCAAATGAAGATCACACCTTAATTTTTCAATAGTGCATTATCTTACACAGTCATCTTGGCCATGCTGCTCCTTTAAATTCTGCAATTGCATCTCCAGCACTTGCTTTTGCTCCACACTATGTAGAACTTTACTAGACAGAGAGCATTTCATCTCATCAAACTCCTTCTTAGTCCATTCCAGGCAAACCCAGCACCACATTTTTACCATTACTGCAGCATGAACTTTTTATGGAGTCAAGCTCTCTCTTTAAGTTCACATTTTCTTTATCAGACGCCCCAAGTTACCATTTCCAGTCAGTTATTTCTTCCCCATACACACCTAAAGGGTTTTTATCTCATCTTAAAGCTGCTGAACCACATTGTTTGGCTCTCTAGAATATTCATCATGTACACTAGTATGTGACACAACAGCAGCAGGATTATATTCAATCATTGAACAGAGGTGCTTCATAAAAATTAAATGACTTTCATGTAGTGTATTTGCTTTAGTTGCAAACCCGGTTCCAGGTTTTGCGACCCTCTGCCTTGAGACTGCTGCACTAACACACCTGTGTTCAGCTTTGCTTTATTACACAATGAAATTTTTTTGCCCATTGTTGAATATCAGCAAAACACAATATTTAGAATAACATTTTTATAAATAGTGTCACGTTTTACTGTTCTCTTTGTAGTCAATAGCATTCAACAAAACAGTCCTTCTGTTGCACTACAACAACCAGCATTTTCTTCTGTCTTCACATAAATACAGGCTATTACAATTAAACATTTAGGTCTGGTCAGCCTTACTTTCATACAGCAATACTCAGCAGTTCAGGATACTGTTTTAATTTGTTGCCACTAGCAATATACACGCTTGTGTGCCACAGCATACACAAAGTCCATTGCCTGGATTCCACTTCCAGAGTTTAAACGTCACCAGTTTTTCAAAACCATTTGATTGTGAATTCACTCACCCAACCTTGGGTTTCTGCCTTGCAATTACTCCTGCTGTTTCAGCTGTAGGCCACAATCCACATTACTGCAGTTCAGCAAACACGTTTTCTTTGGCCCTTGCGTGGATCTTCTCATGCCCGGATCCGAAGCACCATATGTGGGGTTTGAGGGTAACTTAGCATCAAAGGTAGAAGCTTCTGGACCTTACAGGCGACTTTTGTGGTGCTGAGTACCAAAACAATAATGTAGGAGCTTGTAGCAATTCAACAGAAATGGCTTTATTCAGCTTTAAAACTATTACAAGAACAAAAATAACAAACAGCTTAGCCTCTACTTAAGGCACTACCTTACTTCTTGAACCCTAGCTACCTTCTAAGTTCAAGGAACACTGCTGGGGTTCCTCCTCAGTGCTCTGGCTCTCAGTGAACTCCAACAAACATTGTCCTTACTGGATTCCAGTCCTCTTGGTACAGACCACCTGTCTGTCTCCAACCGGTCCAAAGTCCTCCTGCTGGCTGCAGGACACACAGCACTGGCCGGCTGTGAGCTCACCCTCTGGAGTTGGCCAGGGATGGGAGTGGTCAAGGTCCTTTACAACCCTGGTTGTGTGTCGCTCTCCAGCGCCCCCTAGGTTCACACTCTTACAATACCACACATTGATACTCTCAGAAATACACAGATATTTATATACTGTATATAGTCAAGTATAAGTCGACCCAAGTATAAGCCGAGACCGCTCATTTTAACACCAAAAACTGGAAAAACCTATTGACTCGAATATAAGGGTGGGAAATGTATTGGTCACAGCCTCTCCCCAGTATATAGCCAGCAGCCCCCCAGTATATAGTCAGCCCATGCCACCTATTATAAAGCCAGTATCCCCCTTGTATATAGCCAGTGCCTGCCCCCCCAGTATATAGTCAGTGCCTGCCCCCCCGGTATATAGCCAGTGCCTGCCCCCCAGTATAAAGCCAGTGCCTGCACCCTCATGTATAGACACAGCCTGTCCCCCAGTATAAAACTAGTGGCCCCCGCCCAGCCTAAAAAAACTAAAAAAAACTCTGAACTCACCTTTCCAACGCCCCTCACAGGTCTTCAGCTCCGGCTCCGTCTTTGGCTCCCCTGCGGTCCCATCGCACACACAATGACGTCAGACATATAGTTATAGGTCAAAGGTCAGAGCTCTGGCTGGGCCAGACAGGAATGGTCACAGAGTTGTTCCTGCAGCTGAAAAACACTGATTTAGCAAGATGCTGCCACCACCATGTTTCACTGTTAGGATTGTAATTGGGAGGTTATTTCTCATAGTCTGGAAGCTCTTTGTATGTTTTTTGCAAACTGTACACAAGGTTTCATATGTCTTGCATTGAGGAGAGGCTTCCATCCGCATACTCCCACATCCACCGACTGGTGGGGGGCTGCAGTGATAGTTGACTTATCTCTTACAGCAAGGCTCTTCTCCCACAATTGCTTAGTTTGGCTATATGGCAAGTTTAAAGAAGAGTTGTGGTTGTCTCAAACTTTTTCCATTTACAGATTATGGAGGCCATGGTGCTCTTAGGAACCCTGAGTTATACAGAAATTTTGTAACCTTGGTCAGATCTGTGCCTTGCCATAATTTTGTCTCTGAGCTCCTTGGGCAGTTCCTTAGACATCATGATTCTTTGGTACTCTGACATGCACTGTGAGTTGTAAGGTCTTATATATAGAGGTGTGTGCCTTTCCTAGTTAAGTCCAATCAGTTTCACTGGACTCCAGTGAATGAGTAGGACCATCTCAAGGTGGATCCGAAGGAAATTTACAGCATGTGAGTTAAATATGAGTGTCAGATTAAGGGTCTGAATACTTATGACCATGTGATATTTCATTTTTTCATGTTTAATAAATTGGCAAAAATATCTATATATACAGGCAGACGAACATGCAGACAGGTACAGCTACATGCAGACAGACACATGCATACAAGCAGGCAGACACAGATACCTGCACACACACATGGATGTAGGCAGATGCACACATGCATGCAGGTAAACACGAATACATGCAAACAGACATGCATGCATGCAGGCAAACGTACACATACAGACAGATACATGCATGCAGACACACATGCAGGCAAACACATCATCACACATACGGTACACTCATTATATGGATCTGTAATACACATCTGTACATGTCTTCACAAACCCTGTGGTGTCTGCAGTAAATCCTGGTATCGCACAGAGCAGTCTCCAAATTTCACCTTTCTCTGCAGCTCCAAGTAAAGAGGTGATGAGAGGGGGGGGGGGGTTAAACTATAATGTACTGCATCAGACAGGGTTCTAAATTTTTTAGTAGCCTATGCATGTACTGTGCTGAGCTAAAGGTGTTGTGCCGAGAGGTAAGTATATATTTATTTTTTTAAGCAGCCCCCTCCCGGTCACCAAGGTTTTTTTTTACAGTCTCGGACAACCCTTTTAAAATGATTGGGGAAAGAGCAGGGCAGGACGTGAAGAGTAAAGATGTGCACGGCAGCTGTGATACTACTCCTCAGCTTGTGTGGGCCCCCCAACAGCTCTCTGGGAGCCGTCCCTGTACACAGACATACAGCATATACATACACATACAGTATATACATACAATGTAGATGAAACAGCAAAAAAGAAATAAGTACAGCTCACCCATCCATAGCGGCAATGTCTACTGCATCAAGTGTGAACGGTGCCCGGAATCCAGAGGAGCAGAGAATCCTGTGTCGGCTCAGGTCAAGTAGAAATCACAGGTGAAGAGATCCAGCACTCATTCGTGGAGAGTTAAAAAAATCCATTTTCTTTATTAAGCATTGTTAAAAAGATTTAGAGAAATATACAAAAATAGAAAAAAGTGGATGTAAGCTTTCATATCAAAAATAAAAATACACAGATGGACCTACGCGTTTCGGACGCTGTATATTCCATCCTTAGTCATGGTCTGGCGTGTACTGTGTATGAAGGATTTTTAAAGTGGATGTTGGGCGTGGGTAAGCTTGTGATGCGCTTGCGTGTAGTTTGTGAGTGGATTGGTGGTTGGACCCGTGGTGGGAATGGACACAAACTAAATGAAAAACATATAGACACTATTGGCATGGTAGTGCCCTAATATAGATACATTGTGTCCGATCTATTATTTAGTCCTGCAGGTGCTCGTGTATCCAATTTTAGTATCCAGAATATCTCCCTGTTTCGGAGCTTACGGATTTTGTCTCCTCCTCGTTTGGGGGTGGAGACCCTTTCTATAGTTGTCACTCGCAAGGTGGTAGTGTTACCTTGGTGAGAATTAAGGAAATGTTTCGATAGGCAAGACATGCCTCTATTGAAACTATGTTCTTTTTTCGTAGCATCTCGTACATGCTCCGATATTCTGATTTTCAGTGGTCGTATAGTGGAACCCACATATTGAGTTTTGCATGCAGTGCAGGTAGCCAAATATATGACATAGCGGGTATTACAGTTATTCATAGATAAAATGTTATATGTGTGGTCTGAGCCGACAGAAGCAAAAGTTTTGGTGGGTGAAATATATGGACATGCATTACATCTGGTTCCTCCACAAGGGTAGGAGCCTTTTACATTTAGCCATGTTTCGGGGTGCATGTCTTTCTGGCTCAGATACACAGAAGGTGAAAGGACGTCACCTATAGAGGTAGCTTTCCGGGCTAGGAACCGACAACCATTTTTTAACATGTCATACAGTTTATGATCTCCTGTCAAAATCGGCAGGTAAGTTTTAACAATATTTACTATTTTATAATATTCATTGCTGTATGGGGTAGAGAATACTACCTGTTGTAGTTCATTATTTGAATATTTTCTTGTTTCTGCTAATAAAGATGATCTGTCTCTGTTTATAGCTTTTTTTTCCGCAATATTAATGGTGTGACTGTTGTAACCTCTATGTAAGAGGCGTTGTCTCATAATTTTACATTCTGATTTAAAAGTATAGTCATCACTACAGCTCCTACGGGCTCTAATAAATTCTCCCACTGGTAGGTTTTGAGTGACATGTTTGGGATGACTACTTTCTGCATGCAATAAAGAGTTCCCAGTCGTGGGTTTCCTGTATAGACATGATGTGATAGTGTTTTTATCTGGATGGCCCGTTAGAAGGAGATCTAGAAAAGGTATGACATTGTTAATATATTTAATGAATTTGGACACTTCCTCTGGGGGACCCTTCCATATAATGAGCAAATCATCTATGTATCTACCATACCAGGAAATAAATTCCTGGTATGGGTTACTGGCATTATAGATAAATTGGTCTTCCCACATGGATACATAGATATTAGCCAGTGATGGAGAAAAGGAGGATCCCATAGGGCATCCCAGGGTCTGAAGGAAGAAACAACCGTCAAATGAGAAGTAGTTATTCTTAAGAAGAAATAGGGTCGTGTTCAGAATATAATTTTTTACATCTGAGGTATATGTAGTATATTTATTCATAGCATACCTGAGTGCTTCTAGTGACTTATCATGGGGAATGCACGTATATAGGGCAGAAATGTCGCAGGCTAGCCATATATGTTGTTCAGACCAATTTTGTTTAGACATAGCATTTAGGACTGATTTGGAATCCTGTAGGTAAGCCGGGGTCTGTTTAACAATAGGCTGTAAAAATCTATCTACCCATGTACTTAATCTTTCTGTAATGGATCCCACGCCCGATATGATAGGGCGTAATGGTGGTGGGAACTTGTTTTTATGAATTTTTGGTGTTGCATGGAAAATCGGTGTCATGGGTGCATCAGGAATCAGATATTCTGCCTCTTTGGTAGTGATGATACCTAATTGTGTACCCCAGTTGATATGTTCGGCTAGTAGTGGCTTAATATGTGCAATAGGATCGGTGGATGCAGATTTGTATACTGAGACATCTGCTAACATTGTTTTAATTAACTGTTCGTATAAACCAGAGTCAAGTATAACCACTGCACCACCTTTATCCGCATTTTTTATGCAGATATTGGTGTTCTTCTGCAGGTCTGAGATAGCCCGTCTCTGTGGTAAAGAAAGATTATTTTTACATGTTGCTTGTTGGTCATAAAGTTTCTTAAGATCTCTTTCTACCAAAAATTGAAAATTGTCCATGTCTGTAGTTCTGGACGATATAGGGTAAAAATGAGGGTTTTTAGGCAAAAAGGGAGGTAGTTGATCCAAATGAATTTTGTTTTGTGCCTGGTCTTGTGTGGTTTCACAGTGAAGATCCTTGAGATGGGAAAGTAGACATTGGTCTTGAAAGTTGAGGTCCCTAAACTCATTGTTTAGACTGGTATATGTGCGGTGGTTATATGGGACTCGATTGTCGTCTATTCCATGGAAATGGCGCTTTACCGTCAAAGTTCTTATGAATTTGTTTACGTCTAGTAAAGTGTTGTAGAAATTAAACTTCTTTGAAGGTACATAGTTTAATCCTTTTTCCAGGACTGACACTTGTATTGGACTGATGATGGATGCTGATAAGTTTACTACTGTTAGTTCTTGGGATTTTTGTTGTTCTGGTATTTCCTCGTGTTCGGGTATTGACCAGTGCTTGTTCCTATGTTTTTTCCCCGCTCTTCGTATGTTTTTTCTAACGGTGGTTTGTGGTATGTTTGTCCGCCGTAGTTTTTTTGTTGTTGTTGTGTCCGGTTTTGTGGATTTTGGTTGTATTGGTTTTGGGCACCGTTCACATTGGGAATGTTGGACGCCATATTTGCTGCTTCATTATCCGATAAATCCGTATTACAGTCTGTGGATTCTTGATCAGAGGACAAAAATGAGACCTTGGCTTTTTGATTTCGTTTCTTCAAAATAGATTTTCTAGGGAAATATTTTCTATGTCTTTGCCAGGTATAGATTTCTCCCTTGTGGTAATCAATTAGATCGCGATTAAATTTACTTTGTTTAATATCCATTATTTCTTTTTCCATTTTATTGATACTTTCTTTGATTCTTTCATCTGTTGATTTGAATTCATTTGTATCAACATATGGCTTAATTGAATCCTGTATGTTTTTCATTTTTTCATCCAATTCTAACAGGCGAGTTTGTTCTTGATCCGCTATCAGACGCATCAGTTTTATGGAACAGTCTGTTAATATTTCATTCCATGATGACATAAACGAATCATTATATACATTCGTAGGAAATTTTCTAATTCTTAGACCACGTGGGATCATATTTTTTTCCAGGTAATTGAGTAGTGTAGTATGATCCCACCATATTTTAAGTTGTTCTATTGTGTTGGTTTCCAAATCTTGAAGGAGGCTAATAAGGTCTAAATTGGAACCTCCTGAAGTTGATGTAGTGGTAGAAAAAATAGCTGCAGCTTTGTTAAGCCTATCAGTATTGTTGATGTTAACAAACACAGCATTCGCATCAGTCATTTTGCATGTATGACTGTTATTTCTCTAAAATAATAGTAGTGGCGTATCCAAAAAGAAAAATAGATAAGCAGTAGATGTATATATAGTTATATCCACGCAGCAGTAGAAAACAGGAAAGTGTATATATCACTTAAATGAAAAAATTTTTTTCTTGTATATCAATTGCGGTATGGAAGAAAAAAATATATCTCAAACTTGTGTTGTATGGGAGCAAGTACTCAAGCCGACATAACATGTAGATGAAACAGCAAAAAAGAAATAAGTACAGCTCACCCATCCATAGCGGCAATGTCTACTGCATCAAGTGTGAACGGTGCCCGGAATCCAGAGGAGCAGAGAATCCTGTGTCGGCTCAGGTCAAGTAGAAATCACAGGTGAAGAGATCCAGCACTCATTCGTGGAGAGTTAAAAAAATCCATTTTCTTTATTAAGCATTGTTAAAAAGATTTAGAGAAATATACAAAAATAGAAAAAAGTGGATGTAAGCTTACATATCAAAAATAAAAATACACAGATGGACCTACGCGTTTCGGACGCTGTATATTCCGTCCTTAGTCATGGTCTGGCGTGTACTGTGTATGAAGGATTTTTAAAGTGGATGTTGGGCGTGGGTAAGCTTGTGATGCGCTTGCGTGTAGTTTGTGACCATGGCCAGACCATGACTAAGGACGGAATATACAGCGTCCGAAACGCGTAGGTCCATCTGTGTATTTTTATTTTTGATATGTAAGCTTACATCCACTTTTTTCTATTTTTGTATATTTCTCTAAATCTTTTTAACAATGCTTAATAAAAAAAATGGATTTTTTTAACTCTCCACGAATGAGTGCTGGATCTCTTCACCTGTGATATATACATACAATACACACATATAAAGCATATACACATCATATTATGCTTTTTATACACATCATATTATACTATTTGCCCACATACGCAGGTCGTTGGCTGCAGCTATGAGCAAACATGTTGTATATGAGTGCAATAATTTGTAATGTCTCATTTAGTAAAAATACTTCTAAGTGAGAAGAGTAAACTATTCTGGTACTGGAAATATGTACGTCACAATCTACTACAACATAAACATTAACAGGTCATAAAGACATTACTGGGTGTTTAAGAAGTCTTTTGTCACTTAGAAATATCTAAAAAGTCCTTCACAGCTATTAATATATACTTTCCTGTTATATTACCACTAGATAATAACAGATGGTAAAGATAGATTTATTATTATGTCAGGCTTAAAGAGAACCAGTCACCAGATTTTACCCCACTAAACTGCTACCACCCTCATTTAGGGTATGAAATGTCCTTTTTATGTGAAACCTCACCAGTTTTTACCTATAAAAATCTCCCCAAAGTCATGAAAATAGGGATCTTCTCATTCCATTTTCAGGGAGATTTTAAAGCTAAACACATAAAAAAGGGGATTCTATAAAGGAGAGTTCATTGCCTAGCGGAGTTTAGTGGGGTAAAACCTGGCGGCAGGTTCCTGTAAAGGCCATGGACAACGTGTGCAAGAGAAATCAATGAACTCAAATTTAATATTCACAGCATTGATCCTATAATACAATATGATGCACTTAACTGTTTTTTTTTCATTGCGCTTTTCTTGTCTGGTTTCAAAGGGGTTGTCCACTTTCAACAAATAATTGATATTGTTTTTGTATTAACAGTCATACAATTTTCCAATATGCTTTCTATATAAATTCCTCACACTTTTCTGGATCTCTGGTTGCTGTTATTCAACAGGAAGCTTCATTTTTACTTCCTGTGGATAAAACTCAGTCCCTGCTCAAGTAATGTCACACAGGTGCACAGCTTGTTGTATCAGAGAGTAGTTAGAGCTGTTTGTTGCAACAAGCCTTGCACCTGTGTGATCTAGCATGACAATGCACCAGGTTTTATCCACAGGAAGTAAACAATGAAACTTCCTGTAGAATGACAGCAAGCAGAGATCTAGAAAACCACTAATTGATACAGAAAGTATATTGGAAAATTGTATACCTTTTCATTAAACGAACAATATAAATGATTTGCTTAAAGTGGATAAACCCTTTAAATAATAACCATTTCTAAATTACAGACTGATCTATCTCAGGCTTCTGACTGTGGGCCCTTTCCTATCACTGATTACATACTATCTGCTTCTCAATCCATACCACATAGCTACTACCATGTTTCAATGAATATAATTCACAAGTCTTTTTCCCCTCTCCCTTGTGTTATAAAGATAATATACAGAGACTTATAGGGAGACAGAGATAATTATTACAATTTCTTAACATCTATCTACTGATACTGTGAGAAATAGTAAGAGAAAGATAGGACAGTGAATGAGTGTTAGTGACAGTATCAACTTTTCTGATATGTCCACTTTAGTAAATGCTATTCTTCATAAGCTAATATTTTGCTTATCTTCCCTTATTTCTTCTTAAAGGACATTTATCACCAGGTTAAGGATTGTTAACCAAGCACACTGACATACTGGTATGTGCCCCCTCTGACAGGATCTGCTCTTCTTTTAGCTTCTTATGAAAATCACAGAAAAATAGAAACATCTAAAAGATAGCTTTTATTAAATCCCTTTAAAACAACGGAGACAAATTATCTCCAAATAGACAAAACAGATTACATATAACTTAAAGGGGTATTCCCGTCAGGGCATTTACATTTAATTAAATTCATTTGCCATATGTAAGCATTTCTTCAATTGGATGTTAACAAAAAAAATGTTCCTGTGTGAAGATAATTTCTCATAAATGTAATCATATGGTCCCTTAGAAACGAGATAGCTTCCTCGGATACGACCACAACACACTCTGGCAGCGGTGGCCAGAAATGCGCTATTGAGCCCTGCCGGACCACCAGGATTCAGCAATCATTACCACAGGACGGCTGCGGGACCTACAGTAACTCCTGGACATTTCATATACAGAAACTTTTTGTTTCTTTGTGCAATCTCTCCAGTAGAGGTGGCCGTATCCGAGGAAGCTATCTCGTTTCTAAGGGACCACATGACTACATATATGAGAAATTATCTTCACACAGGAACATTTTTTTTAATAACACCCAATTGAAGAAATGTTTATATATGGCAGATTTATCAAACTGAATGTGAGTGCCCAGACGAGAATACCCCTTAAAGTCCTAGTTACTGTTTTCTTATATATGAGAAGGTCTCTATACCAGGACACTAAATGCTCCGCAGATCATTAATTCAATACACTATTTCAAATATCCTATAGCATTTCAACATGATAGAAAAATTCTAGACCCACTTAACCCTACGCGTTTCGCCGTTTTAGTATCGCGGCTCCTCAGGGGTCTTATTATGGGAAAAATGAATCAGAAAAGGGTCCTAACAAGGATAATTGGTAATGTTGATGAACAAAAAATGAATAGAAGAAATAGTTTTGGTTTGTTCGATTCACGTCCAAATCATATATTTAGCCACTTACAGTGGTCTCGCATGGTGTGTACATAAATACTCATACCCACTCCATTAAGTGTAGTACCGTCTTAAGAGTTCCTAGTAATGTCAAAGAGTTATTACACACCTTGTTCATTTGAAACTTAAGTTCCATACAGCCAGGATGCCTAAACTGTGATTTGATATATCACTGAAAGGATTTTAGGTGCTCTATGGGTACATGAGCGTCAGTCCCATATAGTGCCCCCGGATATCCTCCAATATTGAAGTAAACAACCACATATATTATACTTATTGCACTTGCCCAGACAGTTTACAAATATGTCACAGTGAACTGTATATTAATGCACATATCCCCTGGCCAGTGGCCGAAGTATACAATTCTTCCACAATGATAATTAATGTAAATGTTAGTTTATGACGGGTGTCAATAAATATAATTCATAAAGACATGGGTATACACATGTTCCCAATTTATGCATCGGAACAACACCAATCAATAGAATTATCGCATTTGCCCAAACAGTTCTCAAATATACCATAATAAGCCATGTGCTTGGTAAACATGCCCATTAGCCAGTGGCATCAAAACATGCAGTACAAAATTAGTATGCCGTGGTCTTAAAAGTTTCAATAACACAGTGGGGGTACTTCAATGCAGGAGGACCTTCATGACGGCCAGACGGAACACATGTGTGTTCCGATGCATAAATTGGGAATATGTCTATACCCATGTTTTTATGAATTATATTTATTGACACTTGTCAGAAGCCCCTCCTTGCTGCAGCTTCACAGGCTGTTACACTGAAAGGTTCACTATGGTAAAAATTCCTCTGCTGAAGTGAGATTCATTTTATGAAGTTAGGAGGCCAGCATCTATAAAAAGATTACCACAGTCACAGTGCCTAGATCTATGGGTAAGTGTCCCCAGTATATCATTATTTTGATCTCCTGGTTCATAATGAATTTTACCAAATTAACATTCCTCTTTAAAAAAAAAAAAGAGAATGATGGTCATATTGTATTTGTAGCCTTTTTCTTTTCAGTGCAATGGCATTTTTCTTGTCTATAGCTACTTTTCAGAAACCTTTCTCTGGCCGCAGAGGAATGAGGGTGAGGGTGAGGAATATAGCCCATCCTCGCCTTTGCCCTTAACTAAGTCAATTACATTCTGCCCAGTTTTCATGATGCCTTCTCATCATGCAAATCAAATAATATTCCAACAAGTAAATCCACTGAGCTCTAAAACCTTAAGTGAAATAAAAAAAAAAACTATTAACCTCCTTAGGATATTTATTAAGGTATATATTGAGCATGTTGACCTCACAGATGCTTTCAGGTGCAAACAGGTGCAAAGTAAATATAGCTATTATATAATACATTTTATAGCTTTAGAAGTATAAATTAAATATCACTGTGAATCTAGAGTCAACTCTCTGGTTATTATGCTGTGTTATCTGGTTATTATAATTTAAATTTTTTTAATTTTTTTTAAACTTTTTTTATTTTTAGTATTTTTCAGACCCCCTAGGGCAGTGATGGCGAACCTTTTAGACCCTTAGTGCCCAAACTGCAACCAAAACCCACATATTTTGCAAAGTGCCAATGTAACAATTTAGGCATTACTTGTTACTCCCTGCTCTGTTACAGGTTTAAATCGTATACTTACCAGAGGACACCGATAAAGTAGAAAGAAGGAGAAGTTTGGATTATCATTGTAGCTTCCTTGAGTCCTGTCTGGCGAACTGTGCACTGGGGTGAAGGTGCGGGTGCCAAAAGAGAGGGCTCTCAGTGACACCTCTGGCACCCGTGCCATAAGTTCGCCACCACTGCCCTAGGGTACTTTAACCCTAGGTTGTCTGATCGATCCTACCATATACTGTCATACTGTATGGGGATTTTCCTCCTCATTCATTACAATGTGCAATTAACACATTGTAATGAATGGGTCGAAAAGCGACAACCTCGGGTCTTCGGAAGACTCGAGGCTGTCATAGCAACAGATCACCGCTCCCTGATGACGTCACGGCTTGCCAGTGGCAATTGGCGTGATAACACCCACGATCAGCGCTAGCACTGATCACGGGTGTTACCGGTAAGTTTTTTCTGCAATATGCAGCAAAGACTTACCCACTATGGAGGGGGCTCAGCCCGTGAGTCCTCTCCATGCACCGGGACCCAACGCACACCGTACTATAACACGCGTGTCGGAAAGCAGTTAACATTATTCTCTGCAGGAAGAAACATATCAGGAAATTGAAGCAAGAGAAGAAGAGAGACCAACGAGCCTGTTGTGGATTGAGACGCTGGACACTCTGGAGGTACAGGAGGCTTTTGTGATCAGTGTAGATACTGACTGGATGACGAGCTGCTTCCAGAAGATAGCGCCATTCTTCCAAAGCAAGTTTAATGGCCAGAAGTCAAAAGAAGGACTGGCTGTACATGAGCCAGATGGGACTCTAGGTCGGTGGAGAACACCAGGATATTGTCAAGACAGACCACGACACAGGTATACAGTAGGTCTCTGAAAATGTTGTTGACAAATTCCTGGAAGACTGCTGATGCGTTACAGAGTCCAAAGGGCATAACAAGGTACTCAAAATGCCCATGTGGAGTATTGAAGGCTTTCATTCATCCCCTTCACGGATGCGGATGAGGTTTTATGTCCCCTGGAGATCCAGCTTGGTGAAAACCTTGACACCATGTAGACAATAAAAAAGTGCTGTGATCAGAGGCAGTGGGTAGCAGTTTTTGAGCATAACTTTATTGAGTCTGCGGTAATCGACGCATAGGCAATGCATCCACGGTAATCTATGCCTTCTTGGCCATAAAGAAGAATCTAGCACCGTCAGGAGAAGAAGACTTGCGTAAGTCTATTGGGCAGTCCACTGATGTTCCGAAAAGACATCAGCAAAGATCTTGTACGAAGTGGGGAGACCCACCAGTGGCTTGGTGGACACTGAAAGAGACCGTGATGGACACACCTCACCGATACACCAGTTGAGCTCAGGAGCATGTTGTTGCAACCACGGGAGACCCAGTAGAACTGAAGACGTGGATCAGGGTAGGGCATAAAACGACAGTCTCTCTTAATGCAAGGCTCCAACTTGCAGACATAGTTGCTTGGTACAATGCCGGACCGAGTCGCAGAGGATCTGCCCACTGACAGAACAAATGATTCTCGAGACAAACCATGGGATACATGGCAGCATCCACGAAGTTCCCTGCAGTTCCCTGGAGGAAGGCTGAAGCTTGAATCAGACGACTTGTTCCAAAACTAGGAATAACAGCAACATTCAGGCATGTAGAAGATTTTCTCTCATCTAGGGGCGCTTCTCCCAGGATCCCTTGGTGCATGCGTTTCCCAGACACTGAGGATGGACAGGACAAGTCTCAAGAAAGTGCTCTGGGCTGGCACAATAGAGGCAGAGGTTCTTTTGTCTTCATCTGGAATGCTCTTGAGTAGTAAGACAAGCTCTATCCACCTGCATCGGTTTCCCCGCAGCTGACACGGAAGGTGGCTGACATGGAATTTGGAAGACAGGAGCCATGCAGGGTTGACGTTGGGTCCTGACTTGCACTTGGTCAAGATGCCGTTCCTCAGAATGCTCAGTGAGCCGCATGTCAATCCGAGTGGCCAGAGGGATGAGGCCACTCAGAGAAGACAACAGGTCATGTGCAGACAGTGCGTCTTTAACCTGTTCAGAAAGTTCCTTTTTAAAGGTTGCGACTGAGGCTGCTTCATTCCAGACTAGGTCAGAAGCTAGGGTACAGAATTGAACCGCATAATCACCGACAGAGTAGTCCCCTTGACTCAAAATCAGCAGGGCAGTCTAAGTAGAAGAAGCCCAGACTGGTTGCTCAAAAACAGACCTGAATTCAGCAAAGAAGGTGATGATATTAGCTGTGACCAGGTCTTACCTGTCCCAGAGAGGAGTAGCCTATGCCAGGGCCCTCCCGGAAATGAGGCTGATGATAAAGGTCACTTTAGACCGTTCTGAGACAAACTGCATAGGCATAAGTTCAATGTGCAAGGAGTACTGGGTGATAAAGCCCCTGCAAAACTTGGAAGGCATGGAGAGTCTCAGCCTAGGTTCTGCAGAAGGTAGACAAACTGGAGTAGCAGCAGGAACTTGATGCTGCTGCTGAGTAGCCATCAATTGCTGCAACATGGCGCTGACTTGTCCGAGTTGCTGACCTTGCACAGCAATCTGCTG
This sequence comes from Engystomops pustulosus, assembly GCF_040894005.1. NCBI lineage: Eukaryota > Metazoa > Chordata > Amphibia > Anura > Leptodactylidae > Engystomops > Engystomops pustulosus. Next base: position 129,461,767 of record NC_092412.1, on the reverse strand, counting down.
GGAATGTTTGGCCATGATGGTGGTAAGAACAGCCAGGCCAGGTAGCGGAACCTTTATGGGATCCATGGCCGGATCTTACTGTCAGGATTCAGGGGTAGTTCACCCAATTTACCACCATGGACGATGACATAATCCGAGATCTGGGAGCAGAGTCTAAGTGGCACCTCGTTTTCACCACCAGGTTGCTCCACAGGCGTGCCTTTGTCCAAGGTGGTGGCCAAGGGGAAGTACAGAATCATAGAGGCCAGGGAAGGGCAGGAGGTCAGGACAGGCAGCTTGGGATCTTATTCTGGAGCACAGCAGAAGGTTAAGGCTGGCTGCAGAGGTAGCGGGCAAGCGAACCGGATCGCGGGAGACAGTGCTGAGACGCAGACAGGTGAGTGAGCCTGCCGCAGGGCTGAGGGGGCACAAGGAGGCACATGGGTTTGCCTGCAACCTGAGAGAAGGGTCTCAAAAGCACAGGTGGCACCACTCTTATCTCTTGTGGCCCATATCATCTAATCCTCATATTGTGGCCCCCTCTCATTTCCTCCTTATATTTTGAACCCTTTTCTCTCCCTCATACTGTGACACTTCACCCCCTTAATATTGTGAATCGGTGGGCCTCAACATTATGAAACAGCAGCAATTGCCCTGAATAGGGCACTTCGTTGTATAGAAGGGGATCCTATTATTAGAAACAGGTGAAAATCAGAAGTAATTGCCATTATAACGGCACTCTGAAGATTTGCATTAGTGCAGGGATATTCTTACTGATTATAGAGGATTATATGGTAATACTTGCAAAGACCTAACAGGATTATTAGCTTTTGCTGTATTATTCAGCAATATCTTGAAGTTTCTTTCTCTGTATAGTATACAGCTTCATTGATCATACCTGGATTGCAAAGTTCCTCCAGTCACAGAATATGTGCATCAGAAAAGAAGTGTTGTCACAGAATACTGCAAGAGAATACATGCATCAGAAAAGTAGTCTTGTGACGAAAAAGATCTGGTGATAAAGACGTGAATTCCAGTATCCAAAAAGACTTAAAAAACCTGTTAAGACATAGCCAAAAGTTTAATTCCAATTAGTTAAAAAACACATAGTAGGTGCTAACATGGACACAAAAAGACAAAAAACACGAGAGAAAAATGTGTTCAATGTAGTGTTCCGAGTTTCTGGTGTGTGTATAGTACACACCCCTTGGAAGGTGGAGACCTAGCTCCATGGTGTGTCTCCTACAGATGTGTATGTTGATAGGGAACCATATTGACATATCGATATTTAGTAGAAATACAGTAGATCCTGTTTGTGATTAATCGCGACAACTGAGGAATTATTGTGGTCTGGCCAATGGAGAAATATGAGAGGGAGGCATTCTGACAGCTGAAGCATGTAAGATGTTATCGGCAACTGGATTCATCACCTTTGACGAAATTCAAACAGGAACTTGATTCTATACTATATTGTGTCTTTGAGAAAGGTATTATACTTAAGACATTGTTTGATGGTTTAGTGGTAGATGAACCAGTTATTGCCACACTGTACTTATTACCAAAGGTGCACAAAAATATGGACGATCCTCCTGGACATCCAAGTGAGCCTTTGTGAGCCAGTAGCTCGATTTATTGACTATTATTTGAAGCCCCTCATTGAAACGTTGTCCTCTTATTTGCAGGACTTAACTGAGGTGCTCAATAGACATTTCCTGGTACAGACAGAAAAAGATATCTTTGTAACTTGCGATGTTGAATCACTGTACACGTGCATCAATCATAGTCATGGACTAGTAGCCACACGCTCATTCCTTCTAACAACCAACTTAGATCAGGAATTAATAGAGCTGATTATGATGTTTTTGGATTTTGTACTTCATCATAACTTTTTAAGGATAGAAAATATTTTGCAGACCCGTGGGGTCGTCTTGACCGCCCTCATACGCCAACCTCTTTCTTGGTCTTTGGGAACAGCAGCTCGCCATACCAGATGAGGATTATGGAGTTGTCCTCATTTGGATGAGTTTCATCGAAGATATCATGTATGTTCATTTGGCATGGGGATTCTCACAAATTGGAAGGATTCTTGATGTCCTTGGATGACGCAACATTGAATATCACATTGACCTCCAGATAATTCTATAGATTTTTTGGATCTTAAAATAACAAAACAAAATGATGATGTGGTGGCTACTAACATCTATAGAAAGGACACAGCGGTGAATGCCAAATCTTATCATCCACCACAGGTAATTAAGGCTATACCAACGGGTGAATATCTCTGAGCTAAAAGGATTGGTTCCTCAGATTATCATTTTGAGTCTCAGGTAAAGGATATGACTAGACGATTCCAACAGAGAGGATATGAGGAGCTGATATAAATCGGGGCTATGAGAGTGCCAAAAGAACATCAAGGGAAGAATTATTGCAAATTAAAAAAAAACATCTTTGAATCAGGTGAGACTTATCTTGCACAATGGCATTAGATCTTCCAACGTTTTTTGGCCTATATCACACACTGATAGGGATAACATCAAAACATGCAGCCATAACACCTGACACTCTCCAAATTTGCGGGACCACTTGGTAAAGAGCCGCTATGTGGCTAATATACCAAAATACATTTTTGGCTCATGTGGACCCAGATGGGGCTCTTATCCATGTAACAGATGCAGTGTCTGTTCAATTTTGATGTCGACGAACTGTTTTAAAGATTCTGTAGGGACTTCACAGTACAAAATTGTACATCATATAACATGTAAATCTACGAATGTTATTTATTTTGCACAGTGTCCCTGCCGTTTAACCTATAACTTCCGTTTAATTGCCGTTTAACTTCTACAATGGAAATTGGAGACTGATTGAGTTTCAAGGAATTGACAAAATTTCTTTGGGCAACAGAGGCGGGAATTGGCAAAGAGCTTTGGCACAAAGAGAATGTAAGTGGATTACCCTCCTCCTTACAGTTCAACCAAGAGGTTTAAATGAGAAATGTAATTTCTCACCATTGTTGAATTAGGATATGATGCTGCAGTGTCTCCCCCCCTTTTTTGGGGACTGTCTTTGTGTGGGTACATGGTTTGAGTACAATAGTATTTTGCTTATTATTTTTCTACAATGTCGTTATTGCGTTGCGGACCATAAGGCGGTGTCATGGGATGGACTTTGTAGGCATGGATTGCACGTGACAAATAATGGATGTTGAATTCTTAAATTGGATATTCAGCTCCCCTATTTGCAGTTATTTATTGTGGCTTATGTGGAATTTTTGCATTGAAATCTTAGGATATCACGATCTAAGTATGATAGACGGACCTATTCGTGTTTCTGTGTTTGTTTGTTTCTGTCTGTTTGTCATTTGTTTGTTTGTTTGTGTGTCTTTTTACGTCTTTTAGGTTATACTTGGTATAGCACTTTATATAGCACTTTTGCGCACCAAATATTTTGGGTAGGAGGATCAAAGAGGCTACTGTGGCATGGAGTAGCCGCACCATGTATCCTTGGCTCCGGCTACTCCACGCCCCAGTAGCCTCTTTACAAAGTTTACATATTAGTATAATAAAAATTATTACAAAATTGCAGGGACGTGAGGATTAGCCCTTAAAAGGGCTATCCTCACATCCTATAGATCCACCTACCACCCAATCTACCTTTATAGGTAGATTTGTGGTGGTAGGTTCCCTTTAAATGATCTTGTCTTTTTGTACTTGCACATTATATTTTGTATGGTTTAATTAATGTCCAATTATATGGCTGTTACATCTGACCACTGACTTGCTCTGATTTAGATGCATTTCTATTAGGATACATTCTGATTATATTGATTTGACTCTTTTTCATCCAGAATCGTGTCACACTGCCTGTATTTTCTTTATGTTTTTATATTTGATTTTTTAATGTGTATGTTTTTTATGCCATTTGGTGTCTATGTCGAATAAAATTTATCATGTATTATTTGGAAGGTTGTGGTTTATAGGTTACATAAGTACCCAAAAAGCCTCTCAGGATAAGAGGGCTTTTTTCCAATCCCCTCCTCTTTTGGGTCGGGACACCTGTTCTATGGCTATTACCATCATGCCACTCATAAATCCTGCATGGGCTTCTTTGAGGTGCTTAGAAATTTCCAATAGATTTTGGGTACTGGTAATTGTTTTAGAATTTGCACCAGTAATTTGCTCACTAATTCTATCTTTTAGTTTGCGCGCAGTACACAGTACCTATTGCAAGGAACATTTGGAACATTGAATTAAGTATACTACATAGGATGACTCGCAGTTGATATAAGATTTGATATTATAAGAGACATTGGTGCTTATTGAAGAAAATGATGTTTTTTTACACATATACTTGCATTTGTTACAACAGTTTCCACCACAACAGTAACTGCCCTTTGTAGCCAAGAGCTTTTAGGCTTTTTGTCCGAAAACGTATTGGGGGATAAAATGTCCCCCAACATCTTAGGACACACAGAAGACCCGTAGATAGAATGTTTTTAAAATAAGTTCAAGTTGCAGAATTTTTTTTATGATTTCTGTGATAGTATAGAATTGTGTACTGAATTGAGTAATGAATGTTAATTGATGTGTTTCCCCTGTGGTGGCTATTTTAGGTTTCAAATATGATATGAATTTTTATTTACAATGTTAATGGCTCTTCTGCAGGAATTTTTTGCGTAACCCCCTGCTTTTAATCTTTGTTTAATGGTATGGCATTTTTGTTTGAAACAAGTGTCTGATGTACAAGCACGTTTTGCAAATTCTTTTTTGACTGTATGTAGAGCATGACAGCTCGAAGCATGAAGTAATGTATTGCCTTCTGTTTTCTTACAGAATAAGGAAGTATAAACCTTATTCGTTGTATTGTCTCCTGTAGGTAAAATGTCTAAAAAAGAAATTTCTTTTGTTTGATACTCATGAGTAAACATGAGGTTGAAGGAATTGTCATTAACCCCTTAGTGACCAAGCTCATTTGCGCCTTAATGACTAGGGCCTATTTTATGTTGGCGTCATAATAGAAGTGTTCTTTTGTTTTATTACAACGCTAGAAAGATCACAAATTGAACCGCATTCTCTCAAATTTTCAAAACATTTTTAGAATCTATTATTTTAGGGACCATTTAGTTTGTAATGGAAAGGGAGGAGAAACTCCGGCTCAAAAGTAAACTTCAATCCAGGTAGGTAAAATCGAAGAGACTTTTATTGAAGATATACAAATAGCATGATAAAACGGATTGGCATGGGTAGCGGGAAGGGTCCCTGGAATGTGGTTCGGATAAACTCTGTATCCTTATTCACGGCTAGTGAAGGTCAGAATCACTAACTATATATATGGACATCAGAAAGGTCACACCCGCACCGAGGGCCAATCAGCTCAAAGGTGAGGGAGTGATCCGGAAACATTAAAACTTGTTAACAAACTTGTTTACAAAACCAGTTTACAAACCATCACATAAATTTTTAAGATAAGAACATAGTTATGCATCATATTGTAAAGAGAGCAAAATACATGTTGATTACATGATGATAAATTCATTGCAGTTTATATCTGACAGATTACATCCAAACGTTTGTTTAAACCATTGGGAACCCGAGTTTCCAGACAAAAAATCCAGTATGTTTCCCTGTTGAACATCTTCTTTTTCCGATCACCTCCACGCGGCGAACTGGAGATCCTTTCTATGCCAAGGCACGAAAAGGAACTGCAGTCACCACCATGGATGGTGCGAAAATGTTTTGATGCCATGGAAACGTTAACTATATCTTTGTTTTTAGCGTCAGAGAGATGTCTCCTGATGCGTGTTTTTAGGGCACCGCTCGTACAACCTACGTATTGGACTCTGCAGGTTTCACAGTATATGATGTACACAACATATTTCGTATTACAGTTTATGTAACTATGAATATTGTACTTCTGCTGTGTACACATAGACTGAAAAAACCGTGCTGGAGTAGCATGATTGCAACAAGTGCATTTATTATGACCACATTTGAAAAAGCCTGTTGTGGAAAACCAGTGGTTCCTTTTGATGTCATTTTTTGAAGTAAATAGGCTAGGTGACATTTAGTTTCTAATGGGTTTCTAACTTCACCCCTTAAACTATTCAAAACAGCAGGTAGGATGCTTGTTAACCCTTTTTGTATTTTACAGAAATTCAAACAAAATGAAGGTTTGATTTGGAATTCACTAATATTTATCATTAATACATTCATTTAGCCGCTAAATTTACCCACATGAATAACAGTAGAAATAAAAGTAGAAAATGCACCTAGGAATATATTGTGCAGTTTTTTCCAATATAGTTTTCAGGTGCCATGACGTGTTTGTAGAACCCCTGGGGCCACATTCGGTTGCATTTTGAAACACAATCCAAAGACTCCACCTCCGGTCACACATTGAGGTTAGATTGAATTTACTTGCATTTAATTGCGTTTAGTTAACCAGTTGGATAGACAATTGTCATGCTCTGGTCCCTGGCACCTCCGCGGCCCCCATCGTCTCCCCGTACTGCCTTATCTCCCCACGCTCTGGCTCAGGATTCGGCAGCGCAGCGCGTGTGCGGTGCGTGCGCGGCAGCGCTCGAAGGTTTAAAGGGCCAGCAGCACACTGCTAATTGGTGCAGGCCACTTCCAGGAATTTCATAAAAGCCGGCCACTTCCTGCATTCCCCGCCGAATCTTTGTGCCTCACAGCCTTAGAAAAAGCTCCCTAGTGATTATCCTGTGTCTCCTGCGTTCCTGTGTCTCCTGCGTTCCTGTGTCTCCTGCGTCCCTGTGTCTCCTGTGTTCCTGTGTCTCCTGCATCCCTGTGTTTCCTGCATCCCTGTGTATTTTGCATTGCTTTGTCTCCTGCGTTCCTGTGTCTCCTACAAACCTGTGCCTCCAGCGTTCCTGTGCCTCCAGCGTTCCTGTGTGTTCCTATGTATTCCTGCGTTTCAGTGTGATCCTGCTCCAGAGTCCTGTGTTGCCGTGTTACCAGAGTCGACCCTGACCCTGGATTGGACTTTACCCTGCACCTCTGCCACCTGCCCTGACCCTGTGCCTGGACCCGACCACGAGAATGTTTTCCGTTAGGCTACCTCGACCTCGGTTGCCACCACAGGCTAGTCGCACCTGTGGAACGACCTGGTGGTACCCTACCGCAGCAAGTCCATCTCACTTTGCGGCAAGCACTGGTGAAGACCAGATGCCACTTAGACTCCAGTGGATCCACACATCCAGAATCCTGACAACAATGTTGCCAAAATATGTTATCACAAGTGGAGCCTTTGGATTGCATTTCCAAACATAACCAAAATACCACATGTGAAAGTGGCCTCAGGTACCACAAATCCTTATTCCAGAGAATTTTTAAGCTTTTTATCATGTGGTATCGGGGCATTTTAACCCCTTGTCCTCTGACGGGCTTTTTCCATTTTACTTTCTGTTTTTTCGCTCCCCACTTTCATAAATCAATTTTTGTACAAATTGTACTTCCTAGTAACGATATTTTATATTCAATCCCTTGTACTGAGAAGTGGACATTCAATTCAAGAAACCACATTTGCGGCATTTTCTTGTGGGCTCTGTTTTTACGTCTTTCACTGAACATTCCAAATGACATCTCTAATATATTCTTTGGTTTGGTACAATCACAGGGATAACAAATGTATATAGGCTTCATTAGGCGTTAATAGATTTAACCAAAAATTTTAAACTTATGTATCCCCAAAAAATTATTACCTTTACCATATTCTGACTCCTTATTTATAACTTATTTATTGTTTTATATGTGTAAGGGGCTTTTTGGACATTTTTTTGAATTTTATTTTTCAATTTTATTAAAAAACATTTTTATTTTCTCATTAGTAGTATATGAACCAGTGATCATGTGATCACTAGTTCATACTAATGCACTGCAATAACCATGTATTGCAGTGCATTAGAAGTGTCAGCCTGTGCATCTGCCTGGGGCTGGACCGAGCGGGCAGATGCCAATGACAGACATTAGGTCCCCGGCTGTGCGGCTAAGAAGACGGTAGAAGAAGGGGAGAAACTGGCTCCCATGGGGCAACCAAGTTTTTGAATACAGAAAATGGAGTTGAACATGAAAAAATTGTTTGACAGCAGAAAAAACCATTAAAATGTACTCTTGTAATTTGGCATCATAATTGCTGTACTTTTGAAGATGATGTTTTAATGCTGCATTTGCTTGATCATGAGGGATGGAAGTGTATGACACAATCACATCGCAAGTTAGCCAGCCTGATGAAGTTGACCATTTAAAATTACGCATGATGTTTAATACTGCCTTGGAGTCCTGTATGAACCCTAGTAGATGCAAGACTAGGAGCTGTAATAATTTACTGAGCCAGATTCCAAATCTTTTGATTTGATATAGGGACTACTGCAGGAGTCCTTTTTTTCATCCAGAACATTCATATATTGGTTATTTTGATTTGTGGGAATTGATTGTGTACCTTTCAAACATTTGTGACTGAATGTGGATCAACTAACACTGTCTTGGTCCACTTGTTGTTTCCTTATTTGTGTTCTCACACCTTTTAAATGTTTTTAAATATATTTTTGATGCATGGTATTTGTTAAAAAAAAACTTTTCAATAAATAAAATTTATAGGTACTTTATGCCGATGCATACTAGCTCTTCTTCCTTGTTGCCCAGTGAAGAAATCAGCAGACAGGACTCAAAGCCTCTCGCAGTCCCAGGCAACCCAGGACCCTATCAGAAAGCTACAATGATAATCCAAGATTCCTCTCCCTCTTTTCACTATATTGTCTTCAGGTGCCAATTCAATTTAAACCTGTGAAAGAGCAGGGAGTCATAAGTTAATGCTTAAATTGTCACACTGGCACATTGCAAAAAATATGTGGGTTTTGTTTGTAGTTTGGGCACTCGGTGTCTAAAAGGTTTGCCATCACTGGTCTAAATGGAGGAGGGAACATGGACTTATGAGTTTTGGGTAGGGCATAAACTGAAGGTAAAACAGGGTTAGTTGGTAACAGGAATTCTGCTGTTTTAGTTTATAATATGCCAAAGTATATACCCTCATTTAATAGTGATTTTAGATGATTGAAATGTTTGAAATGATGGTGGTAGAGTCAGTGGATAACCTCTGGTACACTTCAGTATTATTGAGCATATTTAGCACTTCTCTCCGGTAATGTCCTTTGTACATTATCTGAGGGTAAGATGCAGATGTTCGGATTCGGATAGTTTTGCAATGGCTTTTTAAAATATTTTAATAATTTTCATTATTCTTCCACAATTTTTTGGAACATATCCATTTCGCTTGTTCTCACATTGATTGGATAGAAAGAAGAATTTTTTATATTAACGTAATAGTTACTAATAGTGAAGTGTTGAGCAGAGGTTCAAATTGTAGATCTTCTGTATCCAGATCAAGCATATTTAGGAGGGTAACATGATCATCAAATGTGGTCATGTGGTCTTGGGATCAAAATTCTCATTCCCTTTCTGGTTGACCATGGGAGGAGTAAAATGTTCATTGGTTAGAACATCAGTATCCTGTGCTTTGTGAAAATGCTTCTTAACTGTTAGTAACCGAATGAATTTGTTTACATCCTTATTGGTATGGTAAAGGTCCATATCATTTGTTGGTGAGAAACTCAGTCCTTTATTTAATACTTGTATTTGGCTGTGTGATAGAACATTATCTGAAATGTTGATAACACTAGGATTCCTTAGTTTGTATTTTTCTTTTTTTGTTTTAGTTGTTTTATCAAATATATATGCAAAGATGATTCCTTCTCTGTTGGATTTGGATCGTTAGTAGGACATAACCTTATTTCTTCATTTGTCGAGTAGTATAAATGTCAGGAATTGGGGGTAGTGGACCCACTGGACCACTGCGGACGATGACGTAAGCTGACACCTGGGACCGGAGTCTAAGTGGTACCCGGTTTTCACCAGAGCCCACCGCAAAGCAGGTTGGAATTGTGGCGCAGTGATGGCCAAGGTGCAGTACAGAATCGTCAGGCAAACTTGTGGTCGGGGTAGGTCAGGACAGGCAGCAAGGGATCGGAATCGAGGTCACAACGGGAAATTAGGATAATCGCAAAGGGCATGAAACAAAGCTTTCTCTTAGGCATAGAAGCACAAAGGTCCATTAGGGAACACAGGAAAGGGCTGTGATTTTATCAGGGAAGGCGGCAGACCAGCAACAATTATCGGCGCACTAGCCCTTTAAATCTTTGCGAGCCAGTGCGTGCGCGCCGTAGGATAAAGGGACATGCTTGGCGGACCGTGGGAGCTGTGGAGACCATCGCTGGAGCCTGGTGAGGTGAGTTCCCATGCAGGAAGGCTCTGGGGACATGGATGCGCCTGCAACCTGGGATATGGGTCACAGGGGCATCCGTGACAATAAATTCTTCTTTGTTTGTTGTTTTGTATGTTTCCTTCCCGCTCTGTTTTTTTTTTTGCACTTTAGTTGCCCTGGATTTGTCATTTTTTTACAGTTGTTGTGAGTGTTGGTTGTTTGTACTCTCCGTAATGGATTGGTCTGTTTTAGGGTCAGATTCACATTTGGACAAAGAAAATGTCACCCTGGCTTAAGATCTTCTGCGTTTAGGTTTTTTTGTGCAAGATAGATTTGTATTTGGACTGCCTAGATTTAGAATAAACTTGATTAGTAGTGTAATCCTCAAAATCTCGATTGAATTTCTCTTTTTTTGTTTGTACTATTTGCGATTCTAAAGTATTTAATCTTTCGTGTATCTTTTGGTGAGCTTGTAGGAATTTAGTTCATGTAACAATTGGTTGAAGCTGAGTTTGGAGTGAGTTAATTTCTTCTTGTAGCCTATTTAGCTGTTCTTGATCTATTTTGATTAGTAATGCCAATAATTGTAATTGTATTTGTTTTGCGGAGTTGATGGGAATTTCTTAATGTGAAGACTTCGAGGGATCATATAATTCTGAAGAGTGGTGGAATCCCACCATAATCTTAGCTTGTTGATTAACAAATCCTCCAATTCGTGTTTGAAATTCAGAATTGATGTTTATATCTGTCTGTGAAAAAAGTGCTTGTGCCTTGTTCAAACAATCCAGATTATCCAAAGGAGGTAATGTCAGGGTAGCAGGTGTATTTCACTTCATTGATTACATTAATGCCTTCAATCTCAAGTTTACTCATGAATATCAAACTAAAGAAATTCCTTTTTTAGACATTTTACTTACTGGAGACAATACAAGAGATACAGAAATAGGAAGTATAAAACTTAAGAAAACAGAAGGCAATACATTGCTTCATGCTTCAAGCTGTCATGCTCCATATACAGTCAAAAATCTCCCTATTGGAGAATTTGTTAGAGTGAAACGTGCTTGTACATCAGACACTTGTTTCAAACAAAAATGCCATACCATTACACAGAGATTAAAATCAGGGAGTTACACAAAAAATCCTGCAGAAGAGCCATTAACATTGTAAATAAAAAATCAATGCTATCATATTTGCAACCTAAAATAACCACCACAGAGGAAACACTTCAATTAACATTCAGTACTCAATTTAGTACATATTTTTATACTATCACAGAAATCATAAAAATTTACAGATTCTGCAACATGAACCTATTTTTTTTTAACTTTCTATCTAAGGGTTTCCTATGTGTCCACAAGGGCTAAGACATTGGGGGACATTTTATCCCCCAATACATTTTTTGACAAAAAGCCTAAAAGCTCTTGGCTACAAACAAAGGGCAGTTACTGTTGTGGTGGAAACTGATGAAACATATGCAAGTATATGTGTAAAAAAAATATCATTTTCTTCAATAAGCACCAATGTCTCCTATAATATCAAATCTTATATCAACTGCGAGACATCCTATGTAGTATACTTAATTCAATGTTCCAAATGTTCCTTGCAATAGGTAGGATGTACTGTGAGCAAACTAAAAGATAGAATTAGTGAGAAAATTACTGGTGCAAATCCTAAAACAATTACCAGTACCCAAAATCTATCGGGAAATCCTAAACACTTCAAAGAAGCCCATGCAGAATTTATGAGTGGCATGATGCTCATAGCCATATAACAGGTTTCCCAACCCAAAAGAGGAGGGGATTGGAAAAAAGCCCTCTTATCCAGAGAGACTTTTTGGATACTTAGTTTACACACCCACTATCCAAAAGGGCTTAATTACAAACAGGATCTACTCTATTTCTACTAAATATCGATATGTCCATATAGTACACACCTGTAGGAGACACGTCACGGAGCTAGCTTCGGATGCACGCCAGAAACTCGCAACACTACATTGAACACATTAATTAATTATACTCACCGTGTGCTTCAGCAAGCTAGGTATGGCTAAGGACTAAGAATTAATAGTCCGAAATGCATTACCACTGCATTTTTGTTTTGTGTTTTTTTTGTCTTTTTGTGTCCATGTTAGCAATTACTATGTTTCTAACTAATCGGAATTAAAGTTTTCGCTATGTATTGACACTTTTTTGTAAGTCTTTTTGGATGCTGGAATTCCCGTCTTTATCACCAGTTACTTTTCCTCACAAGTATACCTTATCCTGGACATCTGAACCAACGTTTTTGGAAAATCCATTCACCCAGCCATTCTGCCACCATGGACCTTCTGGGGGTGAGCTTTAACCATTTATTTCTTACCATTTTTCTTTGCATCAGAAAAGTAGTGTTGTCATAGAATAGCACACACGATTACATGCATCAGAAAAGTAGTGTTGTCACAGAATAGCACAAACAATTACATGCATCAGAAAAGTAGTGTTGTCACAGAATAGCGCACATGATTACGTGCATCAGAAAAGTAGAGTTGTCATAGAATAGCACACACGATTACATGCATCAGCAGAGTAGTGTTGTCACAGAATAGCGCACACAAATACAAGCATCAGAAAAGTAGTGTTTTCACAGAATAGCGCACACAAATACATGCATCAGAAAAGTAGTGTTGTCACAGAATGGCGCACACAAATACATGTAGCTGAAAAGTAGTGTTGTCAGAGATTAACGCACACAATTACATGCATCAGAAAAGTAGTGTTGTCACAGAATAGCGCACATGATTACGTGCATCAGAAAAGTAGAGTTGTCTTAGAATAGCACACACGATTACATGCATCAGCAGAGTAGTGTTGTCACAGAATAGCGCACACAAATACAAGCATCAGAAAAGTAGTGTTTTCACAGAATAGCGCACACAAATACATGCATCAGAAAAGTAGTGTTGTCACAGAATGGCGCACACAAATACATGCAGCTGAAAAGTAGTGTTGTCAGAGATTAACGCACACAATTACGTGCATCAGAAAAGTAGTGTCATCACAGAATAGAGGACACGATTACATGCATCAGGAAAGTAGCATTGTCACAGAATAGCGCACACAAATACAAGCATCAGAAAAGTAGTGTTGTCACAGAATAGCGCACACAAATACATGCATCAGAAAAGTAGTGTTGTCACAGAATAGCGCACACAAATACATGCATCAGAAAAGTAGTGTTGTCACAGAATAGCGCACACAAATACAAGCATCAGAAAAGTAGTGTTGTCACAGAATAGCGCACACAAATACATGCATCAGAAAAGTAGTGTTGTCACAGAATAGCGCACACAAATACATGCATCAGAAAAGTAGTGTTGTCACAGAATAGCGCACACAAATACAAGCATCAGAAAAGTAGTGTTGTCACAGAATAACGCACACAATTACATGCATCAGAAAAGTAGTGTTGTCACAGAATAGCGCACACAAATACATGCATCATAAAAGTAGTGTTGTCACAGAATAGTGCACACAAATACATGCATCAGAAAAGTAGTGTTGTCACAGAATAGCGCACACAAATACATGCATCAGAAAAGTAGTGTTGTCACAGAATAGCGCACACAAATACAAGCATCAGAAAAGTAGTGTTCTCTGAGAATAACGCACACAATTACGTACATCAGAAAAATTGTCTTGTATGAAAATGTGGATCAGTTTACTTTTAGACTTTTAGATTATTTAAGTAGTTTGACAAAAAGTCATTTATTAAATACTGAAACAGTGTTCTATAACACTGCCCCAATTTTTTCAAATATGTCCTGAGGTCAGTTATGGATATGTGGCTTGTGTGGAGGTCATCACTAGGGCTGATGATAAAACCCAGCGGGCACCTATCCTCAGACTGCATGTGACTACACAACACAACCTCTGGAGATGGAGCTGCACATAACAGGGAACCTTCAGATGAAAGTCTAGGTTGGTGAAGTTATTTTTTTATTTACTCAAATACATTGCTGCATTTCAAACCCTAATATAAAATAAAAATATCCTGTTAATAAAGTTTCATTGAACTTCCTTGAACCAAGTTTGACAGTTGACAGATGAAGACTAACAAGCCTTTCTTGTTCGCATAACTATCTTATTATAGTATTTACCACTTAAACAGACATGACCTAAGGCAGAAATAGGTTCCTTAACAATAAACTTTTCACATGAGGTTTGTAAAGTTTATGTGACCTCCAGCATTTCCTTTTACGGTAGTAGACCTGCCATATTTGCAGCCTTTTGCAACACAGAGGTCCAATATACATGGTTCCTAATCTATATTACTTCACATATAACAGACTATTTTCTAGAGAGCCATAATTAGGTGATCTTTTGCTGTTGCTTTTCCATTAACTAAGCAATTAAAAATCAAGACGCCAACATACTGTATTAAGATTTTTTGCTAGCATCAATAGTGTATTATAATATAGGCTGTGCGGTAGCCTGGGGCCTAATCCTTCTAGGGGCACCTAATGCCACCCAAACCACCCACCAAATTTTTTACTGAGAAGGACCCATGAAATCCTTGTTCATCTGTTCATGCTCTCAATACACATACACTCACCGGCCACTTTATTAGGTACACCATGCTAGTAACGGGTTGGACCCCCTTTTGCCTTCAGAACTGCCTCAATTCTTTGTGGCATAGATTCAACAAGGTGTTGGAAGCATTCCTCAGAGATTTTGGTCCATATTGACATGATGGCATCACACAGTTGCCGCAGATTTGTCGGCTGCACATCCATGATGCGAATCTCCCGTTCCACCACATCCCAAAGATGCTCTATTGGATTGGGATCTGGTGACTGTGGAGTCCATTTGAGTACAGTGAACTCATTGTCATGTTCAAGAAACCAGTCTGAGATGATTCCAGCTTTATGACATGGCGCATTATCCTGCTGAAAGTAGCTGTTGGGTACATTGTGGTCATAAAGGGATGGACATGGTCAGCAACAATAGTCAGGTAGGATGTGGCGTTGCAACGATGCTCAATTGGTACCAAGGGGCCCAAAGAGTGCCAAGAAAATATTCCCCACACCATGACACCACCACCACCAGCCTGAACCGTTGATACAAGGCAGGGTGGATCCATGCTTTCATGTTGTTTACGCCAAATTCTGACCCTACCATCCGAATGCCGCAGCAGAAATTGAGACTCATCAGACCAGGCAACGTTTTTCCAATCTTCTACTGTCCAATTTCGATGAGCTTGTGCAAATTGTAGCCTCAGTTTCCTGTTCTTAGCTGAAAGGAGTGGCACCCGGTGTGGTCTTCTGCTGCTGTAGCCCATCTGCCTCAAAGTTCGACGTACTGTGCGTTCAGAGATGCTCTTCTGTCTACCTTGGTTGTAACTGGTGGCGATTTGAGTCACTGTTGCCTTTCTATCAGCTCAAACCAGTCTGCCCATTCTCCTCTGACCTCTGCCATCAACAAGGCATTTCCGCCCACAGAACTGCCGCTCACTGGATGTTTTTTCTTTTTCTGACCATTCTCTGTAAACCCTAGAGATGGTTGTGCGTGAAAATCCCAGTAGATCAGCAGTTTCTGAAATACTCAGACCAGCCCTTCTGGCACCAACAACCATGCCACGTTCAAAGGCACTCAAATCACCTTTCTTCCCCATACTGATGCTCGGTTTGAACTGCAGGAGATTGTCTTGACCATGTCTACATGCCCAAATGCACTGATTTGCCGCCATGTGATTGGCTGATTAGAAATTAAGTGTTAACGAGCAGTTGGACAGGTGTACCTAATAAAGTGGCCGGTGAGTGTATATTCAAGAGTCGGATGCATACTCCATTACCCAAGAAGATTGATTCTAGTACCATATGTTGGAAGTGAATACCAGATATTGAGGGGTTATCATTTTTATACAGCCCGGTGGCCATTTTCAGTAATCTACCATTAGTACTGTTACAAGTAGGAGGCCAAGTAGGTCTGGATATTTTTCACTGTTCAAAAAAAAAAAATTGTAAAAATAATGGGAATGAGAATGGGACACATGGTTGCAGATGGCATGCACTGCATCATTATAACATATAATTCAAGGAGTCCCTTACTGAAATAAGTAGAGCAACCCTAAAGTGGTGTTAAAAGGGACTTATTGGTGCTCATTTACCAAGGGTCGTGCGCACACTTTTGTTGGACTGTACACCATTTTCAGGGCTAAAACACCTTGCACAGCTGTTTAACCCCTTAATGCTGAAGCCACTTTTCACCTTCCTGATTTGGCCCATTTTTTCAAATCTGACAAGTGTCATTACAAGTGGTTATAACTTTAGAACGCTTTAAAATATCCAAATTGTTTTCTCGTGACACTTTGTACTTCATGTTAGTTGAAAAACTTTGGTGGTATGTTTTGCATTTATTTATGTGAAAATCAGATATTTGGCGAAAATTTAGAAAAATTCTCTGTTTTCTAAATTCAAAATGTTCTACTTTTTTCCCCACATAGTCAAACAACAAAAAATCTTAATAACTAACATTCACCGATTGTCTACTTTATGTGGACATGGTTTTTTATACTTCCTCTCATTTTTGTAAGAGGTTATGGGGCTTTGAACTTTAGGTGCGTTTTTTCACATTTTCATAAAAAACGCAAAATCACGCTATTGAGGGACCTGCTTAATAAAGTAAAACCCCATAAATTACCCTATCATAGAAACTACACCCCTCAACGTACGTAAAACAACTTTTATGAAGTGTGTTAACCCTTAAATTGTTTTACAGGGTTTAAAACAAAATCGGATGCAATATTTTTGTGTATGTGTATTTCAAAAAATGTACACATTCTTAGTGTATAAAATACCAAAACGCTCCACAAAGTTTGATACCCAATCTCTCCCGTATATAACAATACCCCATATGTGGTGGTAACCTGCTGTATGGGCACACGCCAGGGCATTTGAAGGGAAGCTGCGCCATTCAGAGCAGGTTATGCATTGTCACTTTTTATTGGCTATACAATCTTTATTATTTTGGCAATTTGGACATATAAGGGCTTATTTTTTTACGACATGAAATGCACTTTACAAATATTTCATTTTAGTTATTGATGAGATTTTATCAACTCTTGAATGTTTGGGGGAAAAGAAAATTGTCAATTTTGGTTTCCTTTCTTTTTGTATTTTCTGGTGGTCGTACACCCTACACTGAAAATACTATATTATCTTTATTCTATAGATCACTACAATTACGGTGATACCTCATTTATATCGTTTTTTATATATTTTTACAATTTTACTGGAAAAAAAACTAATATGAAGAAAATCTCATTTGTTTTTGTATCGCCATCTTTTGGGAGACACAACTTTAATATTTTTTGGTTGACAGAGCTGGTTTAGGGCTTATTTTTTACATGTTGAGTTGTCCTTTTCAGTGGCACAATTTTGGCGCACATAACTTTTTTTGATCACTTTTTGGAACATTTTTTTGAAGATATTTAAAATTGACATTTTTGGCAAGTTTTTCGGGTTTTGTTTTCAAGGCGTTCACCAAGAGGGGCCAATAATGTTTCTGAGTTATTGTACAGATTGTTACGGATGTGGTGATACCAAATATGAGGTAAAAATTGGTGATTTTTTTTTAACTTTACTAGATGTGTATAGTAAATGTTAGTGTTTAGGGGACTTTAACTTTATTTAATTAATTATTTTTATTAGAAAAACTTTATTAAGTGTTTTAAACTTTTTTAAATTTTTTTAACAGGTTGGCTTGAACAAGCGATGCTTTGCAGTCATTCATATAACACAGTGTTATACAGATGTATTACACTGTGTTATGTAACATGATGCGCATCTCCCGGCTCCCAGGAGATGATCACGTAGCCCCAGGGCACTGGCAGACCCCAAGCATGCCATCGGAGCAGCAGACCTCCGGTAAGCGTTTAAGGGGTTAAAGGCGGGTGTCAGCTATACCTACAGCTTCTGGTGCCGGCTCCGTTCAGGAGCTAATGCCAGAAGCTTGACCTAATACTACTGCAAAATGCGGGAACGCACTTCCCGCAATGCAGTACTATTACGTCATATACAACCCTTTTTTTGGTGCAGTTGTGCTGGATTCCATGCGACATGAATTAGGGGGCATGCCGCTAAAAAGATGGTAAACTCTGTCGGACCTGAGCGGGGAAGCGACACAATCATGATATGCATTATAGTCAGACAATGCACTTGCCATTGTTTTGCCTGGTCCATGCAATCTGGGCTTCATTTCTCCAGTATTCCATTGATATGGCACATATGGCAACCAAAAGGTGGGAGAATGGGTGAATACTTACCAATCCTGGAACTCTGTTTGCAGTCCACCACTCATCTGGCACTCCTGGTCCTTGTGCCCCCTATCTTTGTACTCCTTCAGGCACTTGCCCACATCAGGGTGCTTCAGAACAAGGAGATCATCTTGAACTTGGCAAGACTTCTATTTGAGTGACCTGCCACAAATATGTGCACAAATATGACATCCTCTACAATTTGTGGAATGTTTTCTCGGCTTCTTAATGGTACAGTGGTAAAAACTTCTTAGGCAGTGAGAAATGTGTTTTACATTGAAATGAATGGGCCTGTGTGTAGACGGAAAAAAATTTAACAGCTAATATACGGCCCACAAATAAATTTTATGTGCATAAGACCTAAGACTCTTGGAACTACTGTGTATTTAAAGGGCCTGGCTACGTTTCCTGATGTTTTTTGTAATATATGTGTAATGATGGAGAGCAGGTCCATAACATGGCAGAATATGGATTTTTGTATTTTGATCTCATAAGAAATATGAGAATTAACTGAATGATTAAATACCGAAAAAAGGCGAGAGTACAACAACCATGTAATCAATAAGAACTATCAATATTTTATTAAAGCATGATAATAGTACAATAGCATAAATGTAAAAATAGAAATGACAAAAGCACATATCATAAGGAGAGACCGTGAAACAAATCACACTTACAATGACTGGCTAAAAATGGGTAGATGTAGAAGCTACCACAGCATGAATGTGTAACTGGCAAGAGACTGAGGCCAAAAGACTATGAGGACAATACCAGTTATAACATGTCTTCATAGGTAAAAAGTGAATGAATAACAATGTCCAAAGTAAAGCATAGGACAATGGAATACAACACTACCAGCATTTATGAGACCAATACATAATCCAAAAATTACCCACAGGAACTAAATGATGATCTAATAGGCCGGGAATGGGGAAGAGGGAAAACTCTCATGATAAGAGAGTATATCCCGAAATCAAACGTGATATTCAAACCTACGTATACCTTGCGTCATCTTGCCAGAAGGAACACAGACACGCCGCGGTCCAAGAACCTCGACGTACGTGTCACCCTGCGGCTTCGTCAGGCTTTGAACCGAGCAAGTGGGTGCATTTGGGTGATGGCCCCCCTCTTTGAGGTTTCTTTTTTGGTTGGTTAACTGAATGATTACTCATATCAATACTTTATGGCATCACAAATTACCACAAATTAGTTTAATTCAGGTAAGCTACAAATAAATGTATTTAGAATTTTTGTTATGACATCAAAATTTAAATTTTATTTAGTCATATTCTACAGTACTTTGCAAATCAAAAGGTACATGTACAGACAAAATAAGACATATATGTGTATACCCTCAAAAGGGTTTTCTGTTGTTACACATGCTGTTACCCCTTTCACCCCTTCCTGACCTTTAGGTATTTATTTGGTCCAGAAAGAGCAGCACTATCACTGTAATAGGGGCGTAACTACAACAGTAGCAGCTTCTATGGGGCCTTCAGTGTCGGGGGGGGGGGGGGCCTGGCATCTGACCTAACACACTAAAAGATGGAGGATGTGCACCATTATATACATATAGGGGCTCATTTACTTACCCGGCTGCCGGAGTTCACCGAAAGTGCATTGTGAGATGATAATGCACTGTGCCGCGATTCTCTAAGATTGTGTGCCCAATATCTTGCATGTGTCACTTCCCTGCTCAGGTCCAACAGAGTTCACCATCTTTTTCGTGGTTCATGCAAGTGCATGGGCTTGCAAAACAATTTGAAAGTTAAATCCTTCGCTCAGTCTAAATCAGTCAGATCATCCGACGGCACAACCCCGATTTGTGTCGCATGAAAGCCAGTGCAGCTGTGCCAAAAGTCGATGGTGTGGACAGTTGCTAAATACCGGTCCAAGCTGGGCAATA
Source organism: Engystomops pustulosus (assembly GCF_040894005.1). Classification (NCBI taxonomy): domain Eukaryota; kingdom Metazoa; phylum Chordata; class Amphibia; order Anura; family Leptodactylidae; genus Engystomops; species Engystomops pustulosus. Next base: position 129,441,318 of record NC_092412.1, on the reverse strand, counting down.
CCCAAAAACAGTGCACATTCCTACAAAAGTGCGCTCCGTGACCCTTAGTAAATGATCCCCATAATGCGGCACATTGTACAGAATAAATGTATGTAACAGTCCACATTTTCCACAATATATGGCATGAATTTGCAGCTCAGATAACAAATGTCAATGGAGAGGGAGGGGACAGCTCAACAACAGAACGAGGAATCTCTCATAATTCCTGCCATCTACTTCCCCCATGTTTTCAGAAGCTACTGGGATCATTGTATAAATCAGTGCATAAATGTGTGCCTAAGAGTATAATTGTGTGAGTATACAAATATGTATATTTTCTTGAGGGGATGGGGGCCCCATTCAGAAGTCTGCTATGGGGCCCTTCCTCTTCTAGTTATGTCCCTGCTGTAATACAACCCTGGGATCTACTGCATAAAAGCATAGCAGTAAAATGTTGTATGGGCAAGTTCTGTTATATTATACCATAGAAATTGTGTACAGTGTGAAGTATATGATTTTATTCATGGTCCATGATTAATTGGTTGGTTTTAACTAAAATCACTTTACATGCTGTGGGGAATTGCTCTGATAGATGCCTGGTAGTAGTAGTGCAGGAAGCAGGGACACATGCAGGGTTAAAGTCCAAATAAAGTGTTTTATTCACACTTCAGAAAACAACACAAATTCAGCCTTGGTTTTCGCACATATAAAGCAACACAAAAATAAACCCTGCCCGGCTAGGCACTGCCTAATACAATTTCAGGTCCTAGCTATACGAGTACCAGGCTGCCTGGCACACGCTCTTGGCCAGCAGAATATCAGGAGGCACTCAGTTACCTTTGCTGTGTGAACACGATCCAGCCTTCAGCTCTCCAGGTATTGCCTCTCCTACTGCTTCTGAGCTGCAGACTAAATCAGGCCCTAACAAGGCCTGTGACCCGCACCCGTGGGCTATACAAAAGCCCAGGACCGAAGCCCGGGTGGAGTAGGAGTCCCACTACCAGCCTACCCCTACTCCATAATAAGCAGGCCCAGTACGGACATTAAAAATGTGTCCATGTTAGCTAGGCCAACATGGACCAAACAAACTATTCCTGCTTACTATACGTCTGCATTAACCCTTGAGTTACCAGGGCCTTTACCACCTGCATTTTACGACAGATAGCGGTTTTCCCACACAACACCTCTAACTTTCTCACAATGCTCAATCACCATAGAAATACATTTAAATATACAGTGGCTCACATTTATTAGGGCCCTTGTCAGTGCCTCATATGAGTTGCATGCTACTCATTTGTGTCGCGTCGGCACTATACGCAACACAACACAAATGTATGCACTCAAATGGGCGTTCCAGTGCTGTGCGTCACATTTATCATGCAAAGTCCGACAGAAGTGTATCTCAAGCCCTTATGTTAAAGGTGCACCAAAAAAAAGTTGGAGCAGTGCAGGTAGTGCCAGATTCTGCAGACACAGTGCATAGTGTACAGTTTGCACTGTTTATGATAAATGTGGGCCAGTTGTTTTTTTCTATGAATTTTTTCTATTATATTAAATAATCTTTTTGTAAGTATCACTCTTTAATATACATAACATTTCCATTCTGTGGTGTTGTCTCACATAGTCAACCCCTTATCATTTCAGTGACATTTGTATGGATGGCTCAGCTCCACAACAGAGAAAGGCTTTTAAGCTGGTACAATCAGCTGGTACACTTTATTATGAAGATAAATGATATAAATCACCAAATTGGAATTACACATTTGAAACGAGTTTCACATGTATTGTCACTGACTTCATTATTCCATAATTATAGTTCACTACAAATTATGTCTCTTTCCGTATATTTACATTTATTGGGTTGTAAATTATAGTGACTAAAAGAAAATTCCTTTTTCCTTATCTTTTGTTTGTCAGATTCAATGTATTTATAGATAAACACACAAAACAATTCATTTGTAGCCCCATCCAGTAGAGTTCCTAGGCACATTTATTGCATAGAGTTAGCCTTTTTGCCCAATTTTACCCATGGGAACCAACACATCTTTTCATCTTTCTACTGGTGACAACCTTTTTTTACATCTATTTAATGTCATGCCTATTAAAAGGAAATCTCCCATAAAAATCTTGCATGATAAACCAGGGGCACCTAATCATACATCTAGTCTCTGTGACAGTGGTAATTTTATTTTTATTATCCATGGCTTGCTTCAGTCTCAAATCGACTTATAAAAGTGTGACACACGAGGCGCTGACTGGGGCAGTACTGTGAGTGAAAAGGGTTGTGTCTGTGTGTTTGGTGCTCTCGCTGGTGTGTTGTTGAAAATGCCTCCTTTCCGGCAAAAAGAGGCTAGATGATCTAAACCACAAAAGCATATAAAGGTACAGTCACTCCTGCGCTGGCTAAGTAAATGAAGATTGTGTTTGCAAGACTAAAAATAACAGACTACAGCCTGATAAATGGAGTGTGTGACTTTGCTTGGTTCAGGATGGGACACCACGCATATCCTACAAATTTTGGGGACTGTCAAATGGAAACCCCACTATATTTTAGATAAAGAAGAAAAAAACTTGGCTCACCAATTAAGGACAATCTCATTGACTGTTGGCTGTGGAAGAATCGCACGGGGACAAGCACTGTGTTGCTTCAGATGAGTATCATCAAAGAAAAGAAAAGGGTTTTCTCCAGCGAATTTGTTAAAAACATTAGAGTTTTATTCCATATTCAATTTAGAAAAACATGATAGTGTGCACAATGTCAAAAAATAGTTGACACGTTTCAGACGGGGCACCGTTCTTAGTCGTAACCTAATACATAACGAGAGTAGCACGTTTATACAAAAAAGTATATGACGAAGAAGGGGAGGGAGGAGAAATGGAAAGGAAGGGGAAAAATATATAAAGTATGTATAAGGTAAAATATATAAGGTATATTATGTACCTTATGTATAAGGTACAATGGATGTAACATCGCTGTACACAGGTATAGAACACAGTAAAGGCTGTGCAGCTAAAGAATTATTTCTGAAAAAAAATCTCAAAAATGTACTGACATTCAGATTGACTACATTATGTTCATCCACAGCCATAGCCACTTTAAATATGATGACTCGTATATTCAGGCATGGGGTTTGGCTATGGGGACCAGATTTGCTCCAAGTACTGTAATGCAAATTTATATGTTGGTAAATGGAAGGACCAGCATGTTTCATGGTTTATATATAACATGGTCTTCATCTGGGCTGGAGGTGAAGAATCACTGAAGAATTTCTTGTGGAGAAAAATAAAATTGATTTCCAGGGCGATTGTGGGAAATATAATCTTTTGGCAGAGTAGGGGCAGCCATCTTGGAGTGATGCAGCTGCAGCAGTGAGCTTTGAAGTGACAAGGAAGGAAAAAACATACAGCCCAGGGTGGTGAGGTAAGGGTGTGTAATAGAGATGAGCGAGCACTAAAATGCTCGGGTACTCGTTATTCGAGACGAACTTTTCCCGATGCTCGAGTGCTCGTTTCGAGTAACGAGCCCCATTAAAGTCAATGGGAGACTCGAGCATTTTTCAAGGGGACCAAGGCTCTGCACAGGGAAGCTTGGCCAAACACCTGGGAACCTCAGAAAAGGATGGAAACACCACGGAAATGGACAGGAAACAGCAGGGGCAGCATGCATGGATGCCTCTGAGGCTGCTTAAATGCACCATTATGCCAAAATTATGGGCAACAGCATGGCCATGACAGAGTGACAGAATGAAGCTAGATAGCATCTAAAACATCCAATAATTGACCCTGACACTTTGATGTGGAATGCCCTGCAATAGCTCTTGGGCGGTGTGCCTTTTATCACCTAGGCTCAGCAGTTTGAGCACCGCCTGCTGTCGCTTAGCAACGGCACTGCTGCTGTGCCTAGAGCTACCGACTGATGGCGCCATGCCCACGGATGGTAATTCGGAGGAGGAGGAGGTGGAGGAGGGGTGGGAGGATTTGGAGGTATAGTAGGCCTTTGAGACCTGGACCGAGGTAGGCCCCGCAATCCTCTGCGTCGGCAGTATATGACCAGCCCCAGGGTCAGACTCGGTCCCAGCCTGCACCAAGTTAAGTGTAGTAGCGTTCTTATAAGTTTGGGATATGGCGGGTGAGGGGAATGTAAACAGATGCGCAAGAAGCGCATGATGCGCATGGAGCTGGCGCTCCGCTGCTAGGCGAGCTTTCGCCAATCCAAGCCCCTGTCTCTAGGCTACTCCCCAAACAGCACTTCTAAGAACCTTTTGTATAAGATCAAGTGTAGTAGCGTTCTTTTAAGTTTAGGATATGGCGGGTGAGGGGAATGTAAACAGATGCGCAAGAAGCGCTGAAATAATATCCGTAAATGGTAAAAGTTTGCCAGTGTATTTTGTGGATAACACAGCAGGGTGGCGACAAAGTTAACAACTTTGATGTGGAATCCATGAAAACAACCCAAATTTCGGCCTGACAAACCTCGTTTGATAAAGGGACGATGTATGGAGGCAGCTATATGGACGACTTTTGGAGGTAGCAATGGAGACAACGTGTGGAGGCTGCTATGGAGACAATTCAATTTGGATAGTGCCTGTATGTGGCAGTCCAAAAAATTTTTCAAACCAGAGGAGCAGGTAGGTGGCCCTCCAGAAAAATGGAATAGATTGAGTGCCTGTATGTGGCAGTCCAAAAAATTTTTCAAACCAGAGGAGCAGGTAGGTGGCCCTCCAGAAAAATGGAATAGATTGAGTGCCTGTATGTGGCAGTCCAAAAAATTTTTCAAACCAGAGGAGCAGGTAGGTGGCCCTCCAGAAAAATGGAATTGATTGAGTGCCTGTATGTGGCAGTCCAAAAAAGTTTTCAAACCAGAGGAGCAGGTAGGTGGCCCTCCAGAAAAATGGAATAGATTGAGTGCCTGTATGTGGCAGTCCAAAAAAGTTTTTAAACCAGAGGAGCAGGTAGGTGGCCCTCCAGAAAAATGGAATAGATTGAGTGCCTGTATGTGGCAGTCCAAAAAAGTTTTTAAACCAGAGGAGCAGGTAGGTGGCCCTCCAGAAAAATGGAATAGATTGAGTGCCTGTATGTGGCAGTCCCAAAAAATTGTTTAAAACAGAGGACCGGAAAGGTGGCCCTCCAGAAAAATTGAATAGATTGAGTGCCTGTATGTGGCACTCCCAAAAATTGTTTAAAACAGAGGACCGTGTCGGTGGCCCTCCAGAAAAAATAAATGCATAAAGTACTATACCTAGAGCCAGTGGGCCCTGTCAAAAAACAGCCAGTTTCCTCTGCTTTACTGTAGAAAGAGGAGGAGAAGGAGGAAAATGAGGAGGAGGAGGAGTGGATAAATTATTCAGGTTGAGCTTCCTTCACCTGCTGGAGATTTGAAATTAGGAGAAATCCATGCTTTATTCATCTTGATAAGCGTCAGCCTGTCAGCGCTGTCAGTCGACAGGCGTGTACGCTTATCGGTGATGATGCCACCAGCTGCATTGAAAACCCGCTCTGACAAGACGCTAGCGGCAGGGCAGGCAAGAACCTCCAAGGCGTAGAGCGCCAGTTCGTGCCACATGTCCAGCTTTGAAACCCAGTAGTTGTAGGGAGCTGTGTGATCATTTAGGACGATGGTATGGTCAGCTACGTACTCCCTCACCATCTTTCTGTAAAGATCAGCCCTACTCTGCCGAGACTGGGGACAGGTGACAGTGTCTTGCTGGGGTGACATAAAGCTGGCAAAAGCCTTGTAAAGCGTACCCTTGCCAGTGCTGGACAAGCTGCCTGCTCGCCTACTCTCCCTCGCTACTTGTCCCGCAGAACTACGCACTCTGCCGCTAGCGCTGTCAGAAGGGAAATACTGTTTCAGCTTGTGCACCAGGGCCTGCTGGTATTCATGCATTCTCACACTCCTTTCCTCTCCAGGGATGAGAGTGGAAAGATTTTGCTTGTACCGTGGGTCCAGGAGAGTGAACACCCAGTAATCGGTGCTGGAATAAATTCTTTGAACGCGAGGGTCACGGGATAGGCAGCCTAGCATGAAATCTGCCATATGCGCCAGAGTACCAACGCGTAAGAATTCACTCCCCTCACTGGCCTGACTGTCCATTTCCTCCTCCTCCAACTCCTCCAACTCCTCTTCTTCTGCCCATACACGCTCAACAGTGTAGGACTCAACAATGGTCCCCTCTTGTGTCTCGCCAACATTCTCCTCCTCTTCCTCCTCATCCTCCTCCACCTCCACCTCCTCCGATATGCGCTGAGAAACAGACCTAAGGGTGCTTTGGCTATCAACAAGGGAATCTTCTTCCCCTGTCTCTTGTGAGGAGCGCAAAGCTTCCGACTTCATGCTGACCAGAGAGTTTTTCAACAGGCCAAGCAGCGGGATGGTGAGGCTGATGATGGCGGCATCGCCACTGACCATCTGTGTTGACTCCTCAAAGTTACTCAGCACCTGACAGATATCAGACATCCACGTCCACTCCTCATTGTAGACTTGAGGAAGCTGACTGACCTGACTACCAGTTCTGGTGGAAGTTGACATCTGGCAGTCTACAATCGCTCGGCGCTGCTGGTAAACTCTGGATAACATGGTCAGTGTTGAATTCCACCTCGTGGGCACGTCGCACAACAGTCGGTGAGCGGGCAGTTGGAGGCGGCGCTGCGCTGCCCTGAGAGTGGCAGCATCTGTGCTGGACTTCCTGAAATGCGCACAGATGCGGCGCACCTTCGTGAGCAAATCAGACAGATTGGGGTATGTCTTGAGGAAAAGCTGAACTATCAGATTTAACACATGGGCCAGGCATGGCACATGTGTCAGTCTGCCGAGTTGCAGAGCCGCCACTAGGTTACGGCCGTTGTCACACACAACCATGCCTGGCTTCAGGTTCAGCGGTGCCAGCCACAGATCAGTCTGCGCCGTGATGCCCTGTAATAGTTCTTGGGCGGTGTGCCTTTTATCGCCTAGGCTCAGCAGTTTGAGCACCGCCTGCTGTCGCTTAGCGACGGCACTGCTGCTGTGCCTAGAGCTACCGACTGATGGCGCCATGCCCACGGATGGTCGTTCAGAGGAGGAGGGGTGGGAGGAGGAGGCATAGTAGGCCTCAAACACCTGGACCGAGGTAGGCCCCGCAATCCTCGGCGTCGGCAGTATATGACCAGCCGCAGGGTCACACTCGGTCCCAGCCTCCACCAAGTTAACCCAATGTGCCGTCAGAGATATATAGTGGCCCTGCCCGGCAGCACTCGTCCACGTGTCCGTGGTCAGGTGGACCTTGTCAGAAACGGCGTTGGTCAGGGCACGGATTATGTTGTCTGACACGTGCTGGTGCAGGGCTGGGACGGCACATCGGGAAAAGTAGTGGCGGCTGGGGACCGAATACCGAGGGGCGGCCGCCGCCATGAGGCTGCGAAAGGCTTAGCAATCTGGAGATGTGCACATTAAGGGCTTGGGCGTGCGGGTGGGTTGCACTATATTTGCGTTTCCGCTCCAGCGTCTGGGGTATGGAGAGCTGAATGCTGGTGGATGCTGTGGAGGATCGTGGAGGTGACGATGGGGTTTTTGTGGCAGGGTCCTGGGCAGGGGGCTGACTATCAGCTGACACAGGGGAAGGAGCAGTGGTGTGCACGGCCGGAGGTGAACGCGCTTGTTGCCACTGAGTGGGGTGTTTAGCATTCATATGCCTGCGCATACTGGTGGTAGTTAAGCTAGTAGTGGTGGAACCCCTGCTGATCCTGGTTTGGCAAATGTGGCACACCACAGTCCGTCGGTCATCCGGTGTTTCCTTAAAGAACCTCCAGACTTCTGAAAATCTAGCCCTCGCCGCAGGAGCCCTCGCCACGGGAGCTTCACTAGTTGACACATTTGGCGCTGATGCACCAGCTCTGGCCCTGCCTCTCCGTCTGGCCCCACCACTGCCTCTTCCAACCTGTTCTGGTCGAGGACTCTCCTCCGTCTCAGAAGCACTGTGTTCACCCGGCCTCTCAACCCAGCTTGGGTCTGTCACCTCATCATCCTCTGATCCCTCAGTCTGCTCCCCCCTCGGACTTCCTGCCCTGACAACAACTTCCCCACTGTCTGACAACCGTGTCTCCTCATCGTCGGACACCTCTTTACACACTTCTTCCACTACGTCAACAAGGTCATCATCACCCACAGACTGCGACTGGTGGAAAACCTGGGCATCGGAAAATTGCTCATCAGCAACCGGACAAGTGGTTTGTGACTGTGGGAAGGGTCCAGAAAACAGTTCCTCAGAGTATGCCGGTTCAAATGGCAAATTTTGCTGGGAGGGGGCAGACTGGGGGGGAGGAGGCTGAGGTGCAGGAGCTGGAGGAGTGCCGATTTCGGTGACATGGGTGGACTGCGTGGAAGACTGACTGGTGGACAAATTGCTCGAAGCATTGTCGGCAATCCACGACATCACCTGTTCGCACTGTTCTGGCCTCAACAGTGCTCTACCACGATTCCCAGTAACTTCAGACATGAACCTAGGGAGTGTAGCTCTGCGGCGTTCCCCTGCTCCCTCATAAGCAGGTGGTGTCTCACCCCGCCCAGGACCACGGCCTCTGACCCCTGCAGTAGTTGGACGCCCACGTCCCCGCCCTCGTCCTCTACCCCTAGCCCTCAGGTTAAACATTTTGAAAATGAGAGTTATAACTTGTATTTTTTTTTTAACTTTTTGTTTTTTTTTTGTTTTTTTTTTGTGTTTTTTAGTTTTTAAAACCAAACGATGCTATCCTATTGCTATGGCTATTTTCTAGCCAAGTATTACAGCACACTACTATGCCAGATGAGATGACGCTGAGTTATGAAAAAAACGTAAAATAAAAAAGGAAATGGCAGACTGTGCCTAGTTGAAATACAACCCCGGGCCCTAATAAATTTTCCCACTTCGGTCTTTGCGATGGATATGTGCGTCACTAAAACACAGTGGTCGCAAGTCTGACTCCAAATTGCTCCCAATTTGATAGTAGATGCACTGCAGCAAGTACAGCCACCAGCAGATCAACCAGAAATCAAATATATATAACGCTACTGTAGGCGTAATTAAGACGTTTGTATTCTCCTATGGCTATTTTCTAGCCAAGTATTACAGCACACTACTATGCCAGATGAGATGACGCTGAGTTATGAAAAAAATAAACGTAAAATAAAAAGAAACTGGCAGACTGTGCCTAATTGAAATACAACCCCGGGCCCTAATAAATTTTCCCACTTCGGTCTTTGCGATGGATATGTGCGTCACTAAAACACAGTGGTCGCAAGTCTGACTCCAAATTGCTCCCAATTTGATAGTAGATGCACTGCAGCAAGTACAGCCACCAGCAGATCAACCAGAAATCAAATATATATAACGCTACTGTAGGCGTAATTAAGACGTTTGTATTCTCCTATGGCTATTTTCTAGCCAAGTATTACAGCACACTACTATGCCAGATGAGATGACGCTGAGTTATGAAAAAAATAAACGTAAAATAAAAAGAAACTGGCAGACTGTGCCTAATTGAAATACAACCCCGGGCCCTAATAAATTTTCCCACTTCGGTCTTTGCGATGGATATGTGCGTCACTAAAACACAGTGGTCGCAAGTCTGACTCCAAATTGCTCCCAATTTGATAGTAGATGCACTGCAGCAAGTACAGCCACCAGCAGATCAACCAGAAATCAAATATATATAACGCTACTGTAGGCGTAATTAAGACGTTTGTATTCTCCTATGGCTATTTTCTAGCCAAGTATTACAGCACACTACTATGCCAGATGAGATGACGCTGAGTTATGAAAAAAATAAACGTAAAATAAAAAGAAACTGGCAGACTGTGCCTAATTGAAATACAACCCCGGGCCCTAATAAATTTTCCCACTTCGGTCTTTGCGATGGATATGTGCGTCACTAAAACACAGTGGTCGCAAGTCTGACTCCAAATTGCTCCCAATTTGATAGTAGATGCACTGCAGCAAGTACAGCCACCAGCAGATCAACCAGAAATCAAATATATATAACGCTACTGTAGGCGTAATTAAGACGTTTGTATTCTCCTATGGCTATTTTCTAGCCAAGTATTACAGCACACTACTATGCCAGATGAGATGACGCTGAGTTATGAAAAAAATAAACGTAAAATAAAAAGAAACTGGCAGACTGTGCCTAATTGAAATACAACCCCGGGCCCTAATAAATTTTCCCACTTCGGTCTTTGCGATGGATATGTGCGTCACTAAAACACAGTGGTCGCAAGTCTGACTCCAAATTGCTCCCAATTTGATAGTAGATGCACTGCAGCAAGTACAGCCACCAGCAGATCAACCAGAAATCAAATATATATAACGCTACTGTAGGCGTAATTAAGACGTTTGTATTCTCCTATGGCTATTTTCTAGCCAAGTATTACAGCACACTACTATGCCAGATGAGATGACGCTGAGTTATGAAAAAAATAAACGTAAAATAAAAAGAAACTGGCAGACTGTGCCTAATTCTACTCAAACCCCTAATAAATTTTCCCACTTTGGTGTTTGAGGTGGATATGTGTGTCACTAAGAGCTAAACACAACGGTAGCAAGTCCCCCTGCTAATTCCTCACAATATGGTACTAGCTGCACTACTAGTGCCAGCAAGCCCAGCCACAAGCAAATAAAAAAAAAAAAGTATAACGTTATTGTAGCCCTAAGAAGGGCTGTTGGGTTCTTTTAGAATCACTCCTGCCTAACAGTAAGCTAAAAGAACACCCTAACGCTTTCCCTGAGCAGCAGCAGCTCTCTCCCTAGCGGCATCCAGACAGAGAATGATCCGAGCAGCGCGGGCAGCGGCTAGTCTATCCCAGGGTCACCTGATCTGGCCAGCCAACCACTGCTATCTACGTGTAAGGGTACCACGTCATGCTGGGTGGAGTGCAGAGTCTCCTGGCTTGTGATTGGCTCTGTTTCTGGCCGCCAAAAAGCAAAACGGCGGGAGCTGCCATTTTCTCGAGCGGGCGAAATACTCGTCCGAGCAACGAGCAGTTACGAGTACACTAATGCTCGATCGAGCATCAAGCTCGGACGAGTATGTTCGCTCATCTCTAGTGTGTAACTATAATGAATGCAAAAGAACTGGTAATTTTTTTTTTTTAGAAAAAGCACATAAAGTGACAGGAGAACCCCTTTAAAGGTTTAAACCATGAAACTGAATTATTTGCATTCATGTAACCTGTAGGATAAGTGGATAGTTAGGTTTTATTTTATTTGCTTTTATCTTGATGCCACTTTTATTATTATAGCACATTTTATTTTGCAACTTGTACATTTGTAGAATTTTAGCATATTTTATCAATAAAGTTGAATTAAAAATAAAAAAGCACACATCGCACCACATTCAACAAGTTGTGGAGGGCAATTAGTGCTGAGTTGATAACATACTGGCAGTTGTGCAGAACGTATATAAAGATATGAGTCTACTCTACAACTATCCCTGAGCAATGAGCCTATTTGGAAATCAGTTGGGCATACCCAGGTGACATCACCACAGCCAGCCGGGGCTCACTTACAGCAAAGTGGATATTTTTGGAGCTCTAAACACCCAGCAGCACACAAAATGGTAACCCACCACATACAGAAGACTCTCAGTTTCAGCCAGAGTTCTATGTGAGCCACTGTCAGGATCGGTGTTGGACCCACAGAACCACCACGAGCGATGACGTAAGCTGACACCTGGGATGTGGCCAAGGCAAGGTACAGAGTCGGCAGACAGAATCAGAATCAGAATCATGGTCGGGCAGAAGGTCAGGGCAGGTGGCAGAGGATTCGGGTCAGGGACATAGGGGAAGGTTAAGATGGGTGGCAGAGATGGGAGCTAAGGAACGGGAACAAAGGTCACAACGGAGAATCACAGAAGTAACAAAAATCAAGCTTTCGCTCATGCTATGAGGCACAAAGATCCGGCAGTGGTCAGGCGCGCCGGAGAACGGAAGTCGTTGCTGGAGCAAGGACAGGTGAGTAGGGCTGCAGCCAGAATGGTGGGGCACATGGGCATGTGCCTGTGACCTGAGACATGTGTCCCAGGAGAACCCATTACAGCCAAGAAGGAAGTTGGAAGGCAACACAAACTTACAAGCAATAAGGTAAACAACAATTATTGCTGTAAGCCATTCTAACAAACCAAGCACAGGCACACGCCCCTTTTATCAGGCTGTAATCTGTTATATTAAGTCTTGCAAGCACCATCTTCATTTACTTAGCCAGCGCAGGAGTGACTGTATCTTTATATGTTTAAAGAATATAGGGTTTTAGTGACTGTATCTTTATAAACTTTTAAAATTATGCAAATGAGCAAGGGGGCTCTGGGAGTATAACCAAGTTTAGAAATTATGTGCAGGGATGAGCCACCCATTGGCCCAAATCTAAAAAAAAGTAGTTTCCACACAGTAGATTTCTTTTAAAGGCACTCTGGGTGTTCAGAGAAATCAACAAACCTGTACTTTCACTTTGGTTAAAATCCAGCTACTGCATTATTTTATCATTCCAATTTTGAATCCAGAGAAAACAGAATTTCACAATTTCAAATTTGAATCTAGAGAATTCATAATTTGACTAATTCAATTTTAAAGTTTAAATTCTATAAATGCGGAATTTGATCATTTCAAGTTTGATTCCAGCTAATGCAGAATTTGACATTTTTAATTTTAAATCCATCATTTGCATAACATGACAATTTCAATTTTGAATCCAGTAAATGTGTAAAATGACCATTTGGAGGGGGCGTGGCTTGGCGATGGCGGAGTAAGTCGCACGGACTGCGAGCTCCCGGCCATTCCCACCAGACATCCGCAGCATAGAGCGCAAGGAGCCCCGATATAACCATGGTCCACAGGAGGGGACCGAGGAGGACCACGGCGCCCCCGGCAGCTGACCCGGGAGCCATAACCAAGTTCCTCAGGACAGCGGAGCTGCCTGAGGACGCGGCGCACGAGGCATCAAAGATGGCGGCCGCGACCGCCCGTCATCTCCACACCGCAGCGCCATCCTCACAGCAGGAGCTGAGCGAGGTGGAGGAGTCAGCCCCGCAGTCCCCGGGCACCACGGTGAGTGCCCCTTCAGAGGGGCATCATGAAGATTACCCCCCACTATCGGGGAGCGGTGGGGACTTGCCTCCAACCCAGGCCTCCCCTCTATTAACCTGGCCTTCCACTCCTCACAGGGCCTTACCTCCCACCCCCACTACAAGCCAGGGGGGCCATGCTTCCCCATCCCAGGGGGCAAGTGCCTCCCAACAAGAATGGGACTGGAAAGCACACATACGTGCCATGCCTACCAGGCACGAAATTAACAACCTTTTTTCAAGGCTGGAGGAATCTCACAAAAGAGACATTGCTGGTTTGCAAAAAGAAATACATCATATTGGCCACAGGGTGGCGGAAGCGGAGTCTGCCCAGGAGAAAATTCTAGATCAATTGGACACTCACTCACAAGTTCTACAGGAACATGCATCCCATATCTCTAGCATTTTGACACATCTGGAAGATATTGAGAACAGACACCGCCGTAACAATCTAAGGATTAGAGGCGTGAATGAAGACGTGGAACCATCTAAACTTGAGGAGTGGGCCCAGGCGTTTTTTGCAGAGATTTTGAACCAACCTTCTGCCTCTCCAATTGAACTTGATCGTATCCATCGCACACTGGGCCCTAAGCCTGCGGCCTCTGAACGTCCCAGAGACATCCTATGCCGAGTCCATTTTTTCAAGGAAAAAGAGGAGATACTTCGCCGTGTAAGGGAGCTCAAGGATATCACGTTCCGTGGCTCCAAAATTGTTGTTCTCCCAGACCTAGCGAAGAGAACCCTTCAACTGCGGAGGGCCTTGCGTCCTCTATTGACGGAATTACAATCCAGGGACATCCCGTATAGATGGGGCTACCCGTTTCAACTGATCGCTAAGAAAAATGGGAAGTCGGCTGTCTTCAGATCTCTCGGAGACCTTCCGAAATTCCTGGGGACATTCGAGCTGCCACAGATAGCCCTACCTGAGTGGCCTATAATCAACTCGGCTCCGGTCCAACCGCCGAGAGAGAAGTGGCAGGAAGCACGCAGAAGAGGCTCAGACCGAGCTACGAATCACTCTACCGGAACTTGAACGGTTTTTGTATACTTTTCTATCTGATATGTGTTACCTGTTATACTTTCCTTACCATTCTGTTATAGTCTTTTTCCACGTGGTTTTATGATAATACCTGTACTCCTCGATTCATCACAGGTTACGATACCTTTGGGAGTTTAGCAGGGGCTTTTATAGTCTTTAATTATTTGATATTCTAACTCAGCAGCGCTTATTATATTTTCTCTTGTAATATGAATACACTTTTTTTTTTGGCGGAGATGTGCCGGGAGACTCGCCCCCCATCGGTCTCCTCGTCTCCCCCTTAGGGTTGCGGTGCTGCACATCGCCTTGGCTTTTTATGCCTTATCTTAGATTTACTAGGCTCATTAGGGGCCTGGGTTGTACATTTTTTCATGTATGTTATGTTTGTTATGTTTGTATACCCCTCTCTTCCCTCCCCGTTCTTTCCTGGTCTAACCTCCTCCCTCCCCTCACTACATCATCTATTCATGATCTAAGCTCTCCTCTACCTAAACTATGGCGGTATTAACTTTTTGTACATACAATGCCAGGGGTCTAAATAAACCGGAGAAACGAAGCCAAATATTATATCGTCTTCATAAGAGACGAGTTCTGGTAGCAATGTTTCAAGAGACTCACTTTAAAGCAGATAGCATCCCCAAATTCCATAACAAGTATTGCCCTGTATGGCACCACTGCCCCCACCCCTCTAGGAAGGCTTGTGGAGTTTCCATAGCTTTCCACAAGTCGTTTCACCCGTCCATATTGGCCACTGAGATAGACACGGAAGGCCGTTACATATTTCTTAAAATTGACTTATTGGGAAATGTTTTCACACTTGCTAATGTTTATTTTCCTAACCAGGGCCAGGTTTCCTTTGGCTTGGGGGTTCTGAAAAAATTGGCTGTCTTTGCTGAAGGATCCGCATTGATTCTAAGAGGCGATTTCAACATTCCCTCTTGAACCTGCACTGGACTCATCCACAGGTAGGTCCTCACTCTCCCACCTGGCACTACGTAGACTGAGACGCTCATTATTAAACCTCAAATTGGTAGATATGTGGAGGGTGCTTCACCCGGGAGTCAGAGATTATAGCCATCATTCTCAAGCACATAACAGCTACGGCCGCCTAGATTATCTCTTCGTGTCACACCAACTGTTAGATCGGGGTCCTAAGAGTTCTATCGATTCCACCCTTTGGTCAGATCATGCCCCTGTGTACGGGTGGCTAGGCCACCTGGGTAAACGCACAAAGGAATTCTCCTGGAGATTAAATGACAACCTGCTAAATGATGCCCTATGTGAAGCTGAAGTCCGTGATGTAATCACGGACTTTATTTCCACAAGTCAGGCTCAACATCTTACAATGCCAGTTAGATGGGAGATTTTAAAGGGATCTATCCGAGGGGTGTTTATGGCACATGGGGCGCGACTTAAAAAGGAAAATTCCGCAAAACTGAGCTCCTTATTCTCAGAACTGGGTTCTAAAGAAACCGCTAATAAATCTTCCCCAACTGATCTTTTGAAGGCGGAAATCTCAACTATTAGACACAAGATCCTCCAACTACTAGATCAAAAGAGCCTATGTTTTAGAGATAAGGTGAGAAAAGATTACTTCGAATATGGGCATAAATGCGGGAAATTGCTAGCTAAAACCCTACATCCTAGGACCCCTCAGGCACCAGTTATGTCCATATACTCACCTCAGGGTATATTAGTTAACTCACCGAATGAGATTCTTCGGGAATTTAGTAACTTCTACTCCGCTCTATATAATCTAGATGTTCCTGCTGCTGACCCTGTACAGTCCGTAGAGGAGATCTCAGGTTATCTGGAATCCCATTTCCCAAACTCTATTTCCTCAGAGGAAGCCTCTACAATCGATAACGACTTCACTTCAGAAGAAATTCTGCAGGTAATAAAGGAACTGAAAGTGGGCAAGAGCCCTGGGCCAGATGGCTTCACACCTAGATTTTATAGAGTCTTTGGGGACGCCCTAGCTACACCTCTGACGGATTTCTTTAACTCTATAGACATAGACAGTCCCTTTGACCCACAATCTCTTAGAGCCCACATTTCGGTTATCCCTAAACCGGGTAAGGACCCCAACCACTGCGGAAACTATAGGCCCATCTCCTTGATCAATATTGATCTCAAAATATATTCCAAGATTTTAGCCCTACGCATCTCCCCATTTATTCCAAACTTAATTCACCCTGAACAGGTGGGCTTTGTTCCGGGTCGTGAGGCAAGGGACAATACCCTAAAAACGCTCACCCTGATCTTGTGGGCTCGGCGCTCGGGGACCCCTCTGTATCTGCTTACGGTGGACGCTGAAAAAGCTTTTGATAGGGTACATTGGGGGTTCCTGGAGGCCACACTCACGAGGTTAGGTTTGGGAGCAAAGACGAGGAACAGAATTATGGCCCTCTATACAAATCCGTCGGCGTGTGTCAGGGTTAATGGGTCGGTATCCTCCCCCTTTCCCATTCGTAATGGCACGAGACAGGGGTGTCCGTTGTCCCCACTTCTTTATATCCTGGTGATGGAATCTTTGGCTTGTGCACTTCGCGATAACCCATCCATTAGAGGCCTAGAGGTCAAAGGAAAACCTTATAAACTCTCACTGTTCGCTGATGACTTACTCATTTATGTTTTGGACCCGGTGGTAAGTTTACCTAATATTATGAGGGAGTTTGAGGCGTACAGTAGAGTAAGCAATTTTAAGGTTAATGTCCAAAAATCTGAGATCTTGAACATTAATATCCCAAATCATCTGGTCTCCTCCCTGTCCTCCTCCCTTCCCTTTAAATGGGCAAATGGGCATATTAAATATCTTGGAGTGCACATTCCATCAGATCATAACCAAATCTACGCTTTGAACTATGCTTTCCTGCTTAGGAACATAGAAACCGATCTCAAATCGTGGAGTTCTCTCTCCCTTTCCTGGTTTGGTAGGATGAATACGCTTAAGATGGACTCCCTGCCTAAGATCCTATACATTTTTCAGACGGTTCCCTTAGATCTAAGCGCTGCTTTCCTAGATCGCCTCAGGAAGCTAGCTACTAAATTTGTTTGGAAAAACTGCCCCCCACGGTTAAAACATAGTATTTTAACAAGACATAAAGAATTGGGGGGGGCAGGTCTCCCAGATTTCTCACGCTACCATAGAGTGGTTATAAGTAAAGTGGTACTAGATTTGACAAGTCGAAACAGCGGGAAGCTATGGGTAGACCTGGAATGTTCCCTACTGAATAATGGTCATCTCCTAGATTTGTTCTGGCTCCCCCCTAGGAGTGATTGGGATTCCTACAATATTTCACCACTAATGTTGAACATCTTGAAAGTCTGGGGCAAATTCGCCATCAGGGTCAAACTTATTAATGTCCCCGGTCCTCTGTCCTCGGCCATGGGTCTCCCCGGAATGCCGGAAACCTTAAAAAGATGCCCTATCTTACTAAATGACAATGGTCGTCATAAGAAACTGGGAGAGATATTATCCACAACAGGGATACGCTCTCTAAATGGCATATTGGAGATAGGAGACCTTATCCTGGGGTATGGCTACATTATCTTCAATTACGTAGTGCTATTCAAGCTCTGACACCCGGGGGAACCTTGACCTCCACACTTACGGCATTTGAGTCCATCTGCAGATCGGCCAAACTGACGCCTCATGGAGTGTCTCTAGTCTATGGGATGTTGTCGGGATGTGGGGGGGAGGACTTACCATTGCCATATATGAGGGCATGGGAAACGGAGCTGGGTAAAACCTTCACCAAAGAACAATGGGAAAAGTCCCTCCTTCTAAACCATAAGATGTCGGTGTCCAACAAAATCCAGGAGACTAATTTTAAAATCCTTACCAGATGGTATAGAACCCCCACTCGCCTACACAGCATGTTCCCTTCAGTTTCTCCTATTTGTTGGCGATGTCACAAGGACAGGGGCACCATGCTTCACGTATGGTGGGACTGTGGAGTGGTGGCAGCAGTGTGGAAAGCCATTTGGGATCTTTACAAGCAGCTATACGGCTCCATAGGGAGCATTTCTCCTGATATTGCTCTGTTATCAATGCTCCCACGAAGGCTTAGAGACATCAAAAAAGGCCTCCTACGACACTGTATAGTGGCAATGAGACTGGTAATCCCTAGATTGTGGAAATCCACTTCTCCACCTACCAGATTACTGTGGGTGGAAGAGATGGACAGGCTGAGACGAATGGAGGAACTGAGAGCATTAGATAACAATCAATATGATGTTTTTCATAAAACCTGGTACAGATGGGACACGTTCAGGAACTCACCCGCTTTACTCTCTTGGATATAGATGCCGTAATTGTGGGCACGCTGTTCCAGCAACATGGGGTACCCCCCAACCTTGATGTATAGTGATTGATCTCATGTCCCCCCCCCTCCCCTTTCCCTCCCTCCCCCCCTCTTTCCCTACCCCCCTTATTTTTCCACTTCTGGATGTTTAGCTAATGTTAGATACGTTTATATTTGCTTGGTTGAGCTTGAGTTCTACTTGATTATGATTCTTTGTCATAACTAAATATGGGGCTGCGACCCGAACATGTGCCTGACTTGTAGGCTTCTCGCTCGCTCGCAATAAAGTTTATTGAACCATAAAATGACCATTTGAATCTAACGAATTTGGAGCATAAGAATTTCATTGTTGAATCCAGCGAATGTACATGACAATTTTAAATTTGAATCCTGTAAATGCAAAATTTGACTATTTAAATTTTGAATCCAGAGAATGCAGAACATGACAATTTCAAGTTTGAATCCAGCGAATGCATCATTTGAGAATTTTAAGTTTATATTCTGAAACTGCTGTATTTGAGAATTCTAAGTTTAAATTCTTGTAATGCAGTGTTTGACCATGCAAGAACATGCGGAACATGCATTCTTACAACACACTTGCCGTAGGGCAGGATAGCACCTGTACAGAGGGCAACTTCTAGCCATATGACCAATTTTCCCACCCATAAATTAAATGGGGAGGAACCATCCATCAGTACCAGGAGACATGTGGATAGATAATCTTCCACCGTAGGAGTCAAAGTCTGCCTCCTGGTGCTATGTGCTGTATCCAATGGTGGTAGATATTGAGGAGAATTGAACACGGCGTTTTACATTTTGGCCATGCTTACTCTACCTCCTGAGATGGTGACGGTGTTCCTGTTGCATTGGCGACTTCCTCCTCATGCTGCCACTAAGCTCTCAATGTCAGATGGGAACTCTGCCAGTAGTTCCTCCACCAATTTGACCTTGTAATCCCTCATTTTTCCTCACTCTTTAATAGTGGAATTAAGGATGCTATGCTGTCCATGTATCATGGATCCAGCAAGTTGTCAGGAAGCGGGAGATGGAGAAGGAGGCAACTGTAGGTAAAGAGTGATGTCCGACAATCCTGGTTGGGATTCTGTCTTCTGCACTGTGGCAGAAAAAATGCCACTCTGCAGACACCCTGTGGGATAGTCTATGTTTGATGCATTTTCGTGCGCTGACAGTAGCATGCAACAACATGGCTATGGGCTGGCCACTGCACCTTTGCACCCTTTTATTTGTTCTGCTAGCTACCTGGGTCTACCTGACCACCACCTCTTCATCCAAAATCTCAGTGCCTTCCACCCATGTAGGGTCTAGGTCCTCATCATCACCCCTCGCTTCTTCTACCACTGAGCACTTACCGCTGCCCTGCTTCTACATCTGCACCGCGCAGAAAGCCACAACAGCTATCAGTTGTGTTTTATCAAAATCATAGATATTTTCTCATGGTCCATTGTCCACACCCTCATCCTCCCACACAAGGTCTTGCAACTCTATGGATACTACTTGGGCTGGTAGATGGGTCATGGAAACCCAGCAAGAAGATTCATCATACATCATGAGCGACAGCTCCATGATTGTGGCTGAGAAGCCTTTGCTGTTTTAAGGGGGTTGAGGTGGAGAGCTCTGCACTTCCAACAGACGATGAGCATGTGAAGATAATCAGATGGAAGTTGAGGCACTGTCTGCCATGCAATTGACCAATGACTCAACTTCTTGTGGCCTATTGGGGCCTACAAGTATGGGCTGCATACCCTGGCATCTGATTTCAGCAGTTGTAGCAGGCACTGACAGAACATGTTTACAGAAGCATATCTGCGAGGCCGAATATTTGAATGTTGGAGCAGATCTGGGGGAGCAGAGGTTCAACCACCCAAACTGTACGACCACTTGTACAATAAAGAAGTATGATGTGATGCAGAAATGAATAACAATGGTACTATAAAGCTGGAATGTATGTATAACACAAACAGTGCAACCATTTGTACTATAACGCACTATGGTATGATGCAGATATTGATAACACTGGTACTAAAAAGCTGGAATGTATGTATGTATGACGCAAACAGTGCAATCACAGTAGTACTGTGCTATAAGACAGTACTACTGTTCATTTAAATTAAATACATTGTTTAAGTGTCTATTCCTGCAAAGCTTACATACGTGTCTCACGCCATGATATATGTTTATTGAACCATAGAAGAACTTGTCTTCTCATCAGTGTCTTGGTTCAGCAAAGTGCCAGGTAGACAAACTTTAAAGGTATTGTTGAGTACATGTTAAAAATGTGCCTTATCCAAACACCACATTTACTGTATAGTATGCATGGGGCTGCTATGTAATTTGACACTTAGGTGAGTTCCATTCCCTTCTTACTAGTAAGACGTAACTTAGGGGAAATTTGAATTGAAAAGTCGATCAGTGGCATAACTACCGCCGTAGCAGCCGTAGATGCACGGACCCTGTGTGCAGTGCTTTGCCAAGTGGTCCGGGAACGCACTGCCGGGTGTTTGCCAGATTGTGCCCCCCCCCTCTGTGTCCCAGGTACTGCCCACCTCTCTACTGGCCCACCCACCTCTCCTGGATCGTCCAGTCCCTGGCCCGCCCGCTGGCCACCTCCCTGGCCCGCCTGCCGGTTACCTCCCTGACCCGCCTGCCGGCCACCTCCCTGACCCACCCGCCCGCCACCTCCCTGACCCACCCGCCCGCCACCTCCCTGACCCACCCGCCCGCCACCTCCCTGACCCACCCGCCCGCCACCTCCCTGACCCACCCGCCCGCCACCTCTCTGACCCACCCGCCCGCCACCTCCCTCACCCACCCGCCCGCCACCTCCCTCACCCACCCGCCACCTCCCTGACCCACCCGCCCGCCACCTCCCTGACCCACCCGCCCGCCACCTCCCTGACCCACCCACCGGCCAGCCACCTCCCTTACCCGTCCGCACAGGTGAACGCGGCCTACCCATTCTACGAGTGCAGAACTTTATGGGTGTAATTATATAAACATATCTCTATAAGGATACATTCACAAGAACCTATGGGGGACGTATATCTGGCTGCAGATTTGCTGACGGATATACATCCCTCATAGGCGTCTATAGCACCTGGGCTCACGAGCATAACGAGTATTCACTATTTTGAGCCATGGCCGCAACAGAGATAGATCGTGCTCTATCTTTGGCCGTAAGAATGGCCATGCGGCTCTATTTTCTATGGAGAGGGGAGGGATGAGCCGGGATTACCTCTCCTCTTCTTCAGCGCACCTGATGTGTGCCTGCAAGGCTATAGCCAGGCTATAGCTGGTGATTTCAAGAGAGATCGTTTATAATAAAAGCTGATAGGCGTAAAAATTTAGTCTGTGACTATGTTTTTTTTTACTTGACATAGTGGCCTACATTTATTAAAGTGTTTGTGCCAGATTTCTGTCTGACTCTGCACTGAAAAGAATGTGGACACTGCCTGTACAAGTATTTATAAAGTGTCTGTGCCGGTTTTGTTTCAGGGCTGCAATGTGAACCTAATTGAGCGTGTTAGTTCTTACTCTTGTAGAGTTTGCTCCACATATATTTTTGACGTGTGTCACAATTCTGTCTGAACGAAGTGCACCACAAAAAATGGTACACATTTCCTGAGCAGTGCAGGGTGCACCAGATTAATGATCAATCTGGCGCACTATGCAAACTCTACAGGCAAGCTGCACATAGTGGGCCAGTATTTTATCAATAAGTTGTCATGCAGCTAGAAAAATGTGAAACATTAAAGTTCTGGCTTTGGGAGTTTTTGTCAGTATGTTCAGGAAGCACAGGGTTAGGTCTGGGTTTAGGGTAATTTTTATGTTAAGCTTTTGATGAGATGGATTGGGGCAGATTTACTTACCCGGTCCATTCGCGATCCAGCGGCACGTTCTCTGTGGAGGATTCAGGTCACGATTCACTAAGGTAGTGCACCTGATGTCCACTAGGTGTCGCTGCTGCGCTGAATTTCGTCGGAGTTCACTGAAGTTCACCAAGCTATTCCCGGGTGCAGGGAATTTTTTTTTTTTTCCGAATCCGTCAGATTTTCTTACGGCCACCAACCCCCCCCCCCCCCCCCATTTCTGTTGCATGCATGCCAGCGCCAATGTGCCACAATCCGATGACGTGCGCCAAAATCCCAGGGCAATTCAGGGAAAATCGGCGCATATCGGAAAAATATGGGTAACCCGACGGAAAAACGCGATTCGGGCCCTTAGTTAATTACCCCCATTATGTCCAGTGCAGTTGCAATTCAATCATCTTTTATAATACAGTTATGTCCAGAAATATTTAGATAGTGATGCAATCTTCATGATTTCGGCTCTGCATGCCCCCACGACCGAGATGAAATTGATTTATAGACTTCAGGTTTAATTCAAGGTTTTGAACAAAAATAATTTGTAAAGTGTTTAACTCCTTAATCACATGGTCATTTTGCAACGCCCATGACTGGACACGTGTCACCATAAGTGATTATAACTTCAGAACACTTTAACATATCCAGGTCATTTTGAGAATGTTTTCTCGTGACATATTGCATTTCATGTTAGTTGAAAAATTGGGGTGATATTTTCATTTATTTAATTTGAAAAAACAGATATTTCATTAAAATGTCTAAAAATTCTCAATTTTTGAAATTCAAAAATGAGGCTTAGTATTTAGGTGTGATTTTTTTTTACATTTTCATAAAAACACAAAATTATATTTTCAGAGCATGTGAATTGGCCGAGCAGAGGGGGCAGTTGCCCAGGACCCCCCAGCCAGGGCAGAATATCTATTTGTGTGGGGAACAGTGGGGGAGTCTGTGCTGTACATCTGTTTATCTGACTTTCTGCCTATTTATCTCTTATCTGTCCATCTTGGTTTCCAGTATTATCTCTATGCTGATGATACCCAAATATATACTTTTGCAATACTACTACTCTACTCTTAGTCTACTCTTAGGGCACAACTAACATCAGGTTCCAAAGCCTGAGCAATGAGCCTTTGAAACTATTTGGAAATCAGTTGTGCATACCCAGGTAACATCACCAGATTGCAAAATTCATCTGCAGTAGGGTCAGAGGCGCCAGCCGGGCTCACTTACAGCAAAGTGGATATTTTTGGAGCTCTAAACACCCAGCAGCACACAAAATGGTAACCTACCACATAAAGAAGACTCTCAGTTTCAGCCAGAGTTCTATGTGAGCCACTGTCAGGATCGGTGTTGGACCCACAGAACCACCACGAGCAATGACGTAAGCCGAAACCTGGGAGCGGAGTCGCACCGGAGTATTCACCAGAGCCCGCTACAAAGCAGGTTGGACTTGCTGTGGCGGGATGCCACCAGGTTGCTCCACAGACGTGACTGCTCACGGTAGTGGCCCAGGCAAGGTACAGAGTCGGCAGGCAGAATCAGAGTCATGGTCAAGCAGAAGGTTAGGGCAAGCGGCAGAGGATTGGGGTCAGGGACATAGGGGAAGGTCAAGATGGGTGGCAGAGATAGGAGCTAAGGAACAGAAACAAAGGTCACAACGGATAATCACAGAAGTAACAAAAATCAAGTTTTTGCTCATGCTATGAGGCACAAAGATCCGGCAGTGGTTGGGTACGTGCGCGCTGGAGCATGGAAGTCATCGCTGGAGCAAGGACAAATGACTAGGGATGCAGCCGGAATGGTGGGACACACGGGCGTGCCTGTGACCTGAGACATGTGTCCCAGGAGAACCCGTTACAGCCACAAAGGAAGTTGGAAGGCAACACAAACTTACAAGCAATAAGGTAAACAACATCTAGTTGTGGAAGCAAAATTATTGCTGTAAGCCATTCTAACAAACCAAGCATCGGCACACACCCCTTTTATCAGGCTGTAATCTGTTATATTAAGTCTTGCAAGCACCATCTTCATTTACTTAGCCAGCGCAGGAGTGACTGTATCTTTATATGTTTAAAGAATATAGGGTTTTAGTAACTGTATCTTTATAAACGTTTAAAATTATGCAAATGAGCAAGGGGGCTCTGGGAGTATAACCAAGTTTAGAAATTATGTGCAGGGATGAGCCACCCATTGGCCCAAATCTACCTCTGGAACTACGAAAAAAAGTAGTTTCCACACAGTAGATTTCTTTTAAAGGCACTCTGGGTGTTCAGAGCAATCAACAAACCTGTCCTTTCACTCTGGCTAAAATTCAGCTACTGCAGTATTTTATCATTCCAATTTTGAATCCAGAGAAAACTGAATTTCACAATTTCAATTTTGAATCTAGAGACTTCATAATTTGACTAATTCAATTTTGTGAATCCAGCAATTGCAGAATTTAACACTTTAAAGTTTAAATTCTTGAAATGCGGAATTTGATCATTTCAAGTTTGATTCCAGCTAATGCAGAATTTGACATTTTTAATTTTAAATCCATCATTTGCAGAACATGACAATTTCAATTTTGAATCCAGCAAATGTGTAAAATGACCATTTGAATCTAATGAATTTGGAACATAAGAATTTCAATGTTGAATGCAGTGAATGTACATGACAATTTCAATTTTGAATCCAGTGAATATGGAAAATGACAATTTCAATATTGAATCCGTTGAATGTACAACATGACAATTTCAAGTTTGAATCCAGTGAATGAGGAATTTGACTATTTCAATTTTGAATCCAGTGAATGCAGAACATGACAATTTCAAGTTTGAATCCACTCTGGAACTGCTGTATTTGAGAATTCTAAATTCTTGTAATGCAGTGTTTGACCATGCAACACATGACAATTAAATTTTTAATCCAGCGAATGCAGAATTTGAAGAGTAATTTCGGATAATATATAGCAGTATAGCAGTACTTTACTCTCTACCAATTTATTAAGATGCTGGCACAGGTGAGTTGTGTAGAATCCTTGCCTGGTTCATCTTAAGGATCTCCACATTGGCTGTATACAAAGGATCATGTTGTTGCTTTTGACAAACTGGCAGTGCTGAACATGCATTCTTACAACACACTTGCCGTAGGGCAGGATAGCACCGGTACAAAGAGCAAATTCTGGCCATGTGACCAATTTTCCCACCGATAAATTAAATGGGGAGGAACCATCCACCAGTACCAGGAGACATGTGGATAGATAATCTTCCACCGTAGGAGTCAAAGTCTGGCTCCTGGTGCTATGTGCTGTATCCAATGGTGGTAGAGATTGAGGAGAATTGAACATGGCGTTTTACATTGTGGCCATGCTTACTCTACCTCCTGAGATGGTGACGGTGTTCCTGTTACATTGGCGACTTCCTCCTCATGCTGCCACTAAGCTCTCAATGTCATGCTGCCAATAGTTCCTCCACCAATTTGACCTTGTAATCCCTCGTTTTTCCTCACTCTCTAATAGTGGAATTAAGGATGCTACACTGTCCATGTATCATGGATCCAGCAAGGTGGCAGGAAGCAGGAGATGAGGAAATGAAGAAGGAGGAGGAGGCATCTGTAGGTAAAGAGTGATGTACAACAATCCTGGTTGGGGGCAGAATGTGAGCCAAAGTGCTTCCTGACTCAGGATCAGCCGTCATTAAATTAACCAAGTGGGCAGGCAGAGAGATGTAACATCCCTAGCCATGCTTAATCATGCTTATGTTAATTGTGAGTTGCTCCCTGGGACTAAAGGCATTACAGGGCACATCTGATTTTGTTCACAAACTGTTGTTGCTGCAAGGTGGGATGGCCTGTTGGGAAAAGCAGTGGTGGCTGGGAACTTCATATCTCTCTACCTGCACCAGCCTAAAAGAGAGGATTTCAAATGCCAGCAATTTGGAAATGCTCTTACTTAGGACCAGCATATGTGACATGGCCCAAACTTCCCCTTTCTCTACATTATTTACAGGATAGAAAGCTGAACGAAGGGTAATGGTAGTGCTGATGGCGGTGTTAGTGGTGGTGTCATATCCTCCCTTTGCAGGGAAACGGGTAGCCTTGTCGGCTGGTACAGACTGAGTGGGAAGCACTGCAGGCTATTTTGGTGTCTCAGTCACTGCAGCTCATGTTAACTTTCCAGGTGCCTTGTAATACATAAGATGCTCAGATTGTTAAGTCTTTGGCTGTGCTTTATGGACTAGTGGTACAGCGTGCAAATTACATGTATTCTGCACTGTGGGATAAAAAATGCCACGCTACATACACCCTGTGCGATGGTCTATGTTTGATGCATCTTCGTGCGCTGACAGTAGCATCCGACAACATGGCTATGGGCTGGCCACTGCACCTTTGCACCCTTTCATTTGTTATGCTAGCTACCTGGGTCTACCTGACCACCACCTCTTCATCAAAAATCTTAGTGCCTTCCACCCATGTAGGGTCTAGGTCCTCATCATCACCCCTCGCTTCTTCTACCACTGAGCACTTACCCCTGCCCTGCTTCTACATCTGCACAGTGCAGAAAACCACAATAGCTATCAGTTGTGTTTCATCAAAATCATAGATATCTTCTCATGGTCCATTGTCCACACCCTCATCCTCCCACACAAGGTCTTGCAACTCTATGGCTGCTACTTGGGCTGGTAGATGGGTCATGGAAACCCAGCAAGAAGATTCATGCAACAGACAATGAGCATGTGAAGATAATCAGATGGAAGTTGAGGCACTGTCTGCCATGCAATTGACCAATGACTTCTTGTGGCCCATTGGGGCCTACAAGTATGCGCTGCATACCCTGGAATCTGATTTCAGCAGTTGTAGCAGGCACTGACAGAACATGTTCACAGAAGCATATCTGCCAGGCTGAATATTTGAATGTTGGAGCAGATCTAGGGGGTTATGAGAATGGGGGAGCAGAGGTTCAACCACCCAAACTGTACGACCACTTGTACAATAAAGAAGTATGATGTGATGCAGAAATGAATAACAATGGTACTATAAAGCTGGAATGTATGTATAACACAAACAGTGCAACCATTTGTACTATAATGCAGTATGGTATGGTACAGTTATTGATAACACTGGTACTAAAAAGCTGGAATGTATGTCTGACGCAAACAGTACAATCACAGTAGTACTACTGTGACGGTACTACTGTTCATTTAAATGAAATACATTGTTTAAGTGTCTATTCCTGCAAAGCTTACATACGTGTCTCAGGCCATGATATATGTTCATTGAACCATAGAAGAACTTGTCTTCTCATCAGTGTCTGGGTTCAGCAAAGTGCCAGGTAGACAAACTTTAAAGGTATTGTTGAGTACATGTTAAAAATGTGCCTTATCCAAACACCACATTTACTGTATATTATGCATGGGGCTGCTATGTAATTTGACACTTAGGTGAGTTCCATTCCCTTCTTACTAGCAAGACGTAACTTAGGGGAAATTTAAATTGAAAAGTCGATTAGGAGAGAGGGAGTACTTTAAGAGCAAATGTAAGTGAAAAAAGATGCACTTATTCTGATAAGGTATATTATATAATTTCTTGTGTTGACTTGCACTATTCATTTTTGCCAAGCTAGTTAAAAAGTATACTTTAAAGACCCACATTACAAGTTCCATTCACTAACCTGGTTGTGCATCAGTTGCGTACCTACCACTGTAGCAGCCGTAGATGCATGAACCCTGTGTGCAGTGCTTTGCCAAGTGGTCCGGGAACGCACTGCTGGGTGCCTACAAGATCGTGCCCCAGGGCCCCAATCTCTGTGTCCCGTCTACCGCCCACCTCTCTCCTGGCCCACCCACCTCTCCTGGATCGTCCAGTAGTCCACCTGCCACGTCCCTAACCCGCCCAGCCGCCTCCCTGATCTGCCCGCCCGCCAGCCACCTCCCTTACCCGCCTGCTAGCACAGGTGACCATGCCCACCCATTCTACAAGTGTAGAACTTTATGTGTGTATAAACATGTCTCTATAAGGGTACATTCACAAGAACCTATGGGGGATGTATATCTGGCTGCAGATTTGCTGACGGATATACAGTACATCCCTCATAGGCGTCTATAGCATCTGGGCTCAGTACAGTGAGCACAACAAGTACTCACTATTTTGAGCCGTGTCCGCAACAGAGATAGAGCGTGCTCTATCTTTGGCCGTAAGAATGGCCATGCGGCTTTATTCTCTATGGAGAGGGGAGGTGTGAGCCACAATCACCTCTCCTCTTCTCCAGCACACCCGATGTGTGCCTGCCAGGCTATGGCCAGGCAGGCACACATTTATGTGAATGCAGCCTACAAATGTAAATTTTTTTAAGGGAAAGGGGGCCCCATGCAGAAATCTGCTATGGGGCCCAGCCTCTCCTAGTTATGCCCCTGTTTTGCATATTATCTGTAAGTTCAGCCACAAAAGACCAAACTAAGTTAAATGGCACTTCAGTTGAATCATCAGTTGACAAATAGTCACTACCACGCACGCACACAATTGGGTCTAGAAGCAGTTTTCTGGCGTAGAAGCACTGAACTAATTGCAATTATGTGCACACTGCAAGAAATTGTGATTATTCTGGCGACTATACTACCTTCACGCCATGTGGGTGTGGAGGTGACATGAAGGGGCACAGCCGCTGGCGGAATGGGCATGCCCTGGGAATTAAAAAATCTGCGAATTTTCAGAGGTCCTGTTTATAATAAAAACACAGTTGTTCATGGTGCACAGTTTGCCCCTTAAGGAGCTTACTCACGGTATAAGACCGGTCCACACAGTCTTTGAAAAAGTCCACAAAAATAGAGAAAAATATTTTCACTATGACCGGAGCTCCAAGGATTCTTCTTCTCCCTCTTATTGTATCTTAAAACTTCGATGAACAGCACCAATCTTCAATTTCTCCTGCTGAAAGTATGTCACCATTCAGACTAGCACCATCGCACTCTCATTCTCCTCTTTTAATTGTATTGTAACTGGAAGAAAGGAGAAATTGAAGATTGGTGCTGTTCATCGAAGTTTTAAGATAAAATAAGAGGGAGAAGAATCCTTGGAGCTCCGGTCATAGTGAAAATATTTTTCTCTATTTTTGTGGAGTTTATAATGTGTGACTATGTTTTTGACTTGACATAGTGGCCTACATTTATTAAAGCGTTTGTGCCAGATTTCTGCCTGACTCTGCACTGAAAAGAATGTGGACACTGCCTGTACAAGTATTTATAAAGTGTCTGTACCAGTTTTGTGTCAAGGCTGCAATGTGTGTGAGGAACGTGCACCTAATTGAGCGTGTTAGTTCTAAGTCGGAGTTTGCGCCACATTTATTATTGACTGGTGCCACAATTCTGTCTAAACAACGTGCACCACAAAAAATGGTACACATTTCCTGAGCAGTGCAGGGTGCACCAGATTAATGATCAATCTGGTGCACTATGCAAACTCTACAGGCAAGCTGCACATAGTGCAGTTTGAAGTTGTTTTGACAGATGTGGGCCAGTATTTTATCAATAAGATGTCATGCAGCTAGAAAAATGCAAAACGTTAGTTCTGGCTTTGGGAGTTTTTGTCAGTGTGTTCAGGAAGCACAGGGTTAGGTCTGGGTTTAGGGTAATTTTTATGTTAAGCTTTTGATTAATCAAGATTTTGTGGGAAAGTTCACAATGATAAACTCCTCTTGAGATGGATTATGTCCAGTGCAGTTCCAATTCAATCATCTTTTATAATACAGTTATGTTCAGAAATATTTAGATAGTGATGCAATCTTCATGATTTCAGCTCTGCATGCCACCACAACCGAGATGAAATTGATTTATAGACTTCAGGCTTAATCCAAGGTTTTGAACAAAAATAATTTGTAAAGTGTTAAACTCCTTAATCACATGGTCATGGCACCTCTCTGACATAGCCCATGACTGACGTGTCACTATAAGTGATTATAACTTCAGAACACTCCAGGTCATTTTGAGAATGATTTCTCGTGACACATTGCATTTCATGTTAGTTGAAAAATTTGGGTGATATTTTCCATTTATTTAATTTATAAAAAACAGATATTTGGTGAAAAAATGTGTAAAAATTCTCGATTTTTGAAATTCAAAAATGAGGGTTAGAATTTAGGTGTGATTTTTTACATTTTCTAAAAAAAACCAAAATCATATTTTCAGAGCCTGTGAATCGGCCGATCAGAGTGGGCAATAGTCCAGGGCCCCCCAGCCAGGGCAGAATATCTGTTTGTGTGGGGATCAGTGGGGGAGTCTGGGCTGTACATCTGTTTATCTGACTTTATGCCTATGTATCTCTTATCTGTCCATCTTGGTATTATCTCTATGCTGATGATACCCATATATATACTTTTGCACTTGCATGTAATGTTGCCCCTGCCTTACTTCAGAATGTCTCTCTGCTGTCTGTAACATCATAATCTCTCTCTTTTTGAAACTTAATCTTTCTAAGACTAAACTTCCACCATCTATAACCCAACCCAACCCAAACCTCTCCATCTCCGACTGTGGGATCACTATAACACCAAGGCAAGTGGCCCACTGTCTTGGTGTTATGCTGGACTCCGACCTTTCCTTTGTACCGCATATTCAATCTCTTGCTCTCTCTTGTCGCATCCAAATCAGAAACATCTCCAGAATCCGTCAATTTCTTACAATTATAACCTCTAAAATGCTAATTGTTCCACTGATTCACTCTCAATTAGACTATTGCAACTCCCTATTAATTGGTCTTCAACTTACTAAACTCTCTACTCTCCTATCTACTCTTAATGCAGCATCTAGGCTTGTCTTTCAGACCACACACTGCACAGATGCCTCCAGTTTGTGCCAGTAATTGAAGTGGTTGCCTGTCTCCTTCCGAATACAGTTTAAAATAATAACCCTCACCCACAAAGCTCTGCATAATCCTATCTCTCATTTCAGTCTATCGCCCCACCCGTGATCTTCAATCTGGCAGTGATGTTAGATCAATATCTACCTTAATTCATACCTCTCACGGAGATCTCCAGGACTTCTCCTAAGTAGCACCAATTCTCTGGAATGACCTTCCCCGGACTATCAGACAAACACCCAACCTCCAAAGTTTCAACCGTGATCTTTAAACCCAACATCACATATGCTAACTACAGGAAATGTCAACTCTCTTTAAGAGATTAACCATTGATTTCTCTGATCATGGGTATTACAGGCGGGTGTCCTTCTGGGGGCTGGCAAGAAGAGGGATGTGCAACACCCTCGCCGATGCAATGGCGAGGTAGTGCTTGCGAATACGTCCCACCTGTAGGTAACACCACATTACACTACATGGTCCTTATAGGATCAAGGGGAAATTGCAGTGGTTAATCCTGCCTGGCAAGGCAGATGTTAATTTGTGATGTAATTATGTCAACCAATGTCTGTGTTACATCCTGTCTTTGTGCACTGAGAGGTAATTGGAGGAGCAGCCATCACCTGACCAAAGGGAGGTAATAAAACCTCTGGCCAGGAATGTTCTAGGGTTCTTAGAGAGAAATCTCTCTCAGGAGAGAGACCGGTCCTAGTCAGGCCCGCTGGGTCTGCAGGACACAAGCAGTGAGTAGTTCGCCGAGCAGTAGCTTAGAGTCTCTAGCATACCAGACCAGTGCAGGAAGAGCCTAGCCCCTGCCTGAAGTGGAAGATAAGACTAGAGCTAGTGTAGTGAGGAAAGGGGTATCATCCTACCTTCAAGGGTGATACCTGAAGAGATCCAGGACCGAGCTGAAGCATCCTCTAGGACACAGCTGCCTCCCAGCCTGTTCTTACATCCAGGCTGGTGATCTACATCCTGTGGCTCCCTCCAAATACCTCTCCAGTACTCCACCTGTTAAAGGCACGTTTTCTGCAGTTCCTGCCGGTTGCAATAAACGAACTGTAAGTTGTTTTCTTCAACTTCTGCCTCCGTCTGGTCCCTGCTACTACCCCTGCCTGCATCACCGGGCACCCTGTCCATCACCCAGAGACTCACACTCGGGACACTAAGGGGTTGCCCCAGGGAGATCCGCTATCGCAGCCGCTCCCTCATCTTTTCTTGCCAACACCACCCTGCTGGAGACCTGCCAGGCTGTAGGACAGCCCTCCGGTTCCCCCGTACCAAGCACCGTGACAATAGCGTGCTTAGGCCGCAACCGCCAGCCACTCCGGTACCGCGGGCCCCGGCTGTCTCCAGGCCTCACCTCAAGGGCTAGGCCCCGGTGGGGGATGTTGCAGATGTAAAAGTTTGGCATGTGGCTGGGAAGTTACCTGGGCCTGTGCTGTACTATTACTTCCTGCGTCAGAAAGAAGAATTTACATTTTGTAAATCTTTTTAATTTTCTTTAACGCCACCTCATTTCAATGGCTCAAAAGAAATTGGACAAAACAACTTACAAATTACTACACATGGTTATTTTGAATACTCTGTAGAGAATCATTTGCAGGCAATGACTGTCTGAAGTCTAAAACCCATGGACATCACCAAATGCTGGGTTTCCTCCTATACAATGTTTTGTCTGCCCTTTACTGCAGCTGTCTTTAGTCACTTGTTTGTGGGTCCTGTGGTTTTATCTGAATCAATACATATTTGATCAGGTTAAGATCTGGTGTTTGACTAATTTAGCCATTTAAAAAAAAAATATACTTCACCCTTGCTGCATTTGGTTGAATCTGACAAGAAAATACTGTATATCCCTGTACACTTCATAAATCATCTGGTTGCTTTGGTCTTCAGTCATTTAAAAACATTTGTGACCCAGTGCCATTGAAAGCTCTACATGTCCTTACCATCAGTCTGTCTCCACCATATTTTACAGAGGATGGGGTGTGCTTTGGACCGTGAGTCATTCCAAGTCTGCATTTGGGGCTCCCTAATCTCCACAAAGCCATAAAGACATATGGGATGGGCAAATCAGCCCAGTGCATACAACTATCACTAGCACACAACATCAATAAATGTGCTGCAGACTCTGGGACCAGTTCCCTAGTCCAATTATTTACATTTGTATGTTAAGAATAACAAAATAATTTGTTAGGCAAAGAAGAGTGTATGTTGCATTAGGTAAATTACAGATAATTAAAATTAACTTCATGCACAAATTAGCAGGAAATAAAGCCTATGCAGACAAAAAGAAATATGTGAAAATATAGCAGGCAGAAATATAAAAGATTACCGTATATACTCGAGTATAAGCCGACCCGAGTATAAGCCGAGACCCCTAATTTTACCACCAAAAACTGGGAAAACCTATTGACTCGAGTATAAGCCGAGGGTGTAGTATACAGCCATCCCCAAGTAGTATACAGCCAGCCCCATGTAGTATACAGCCAGCCCCAAGTAATATACAGCCAGCCCCAAGTAGTATACAGCCAGCCAGCCCCATATAGTATTCAGCCAGCCTCATATAGTATACAGCCAGCCAGCCCCCTTTTATATACAGACAGCCCCCTTTTGTATACAGTCAGCCCCTATAGTATACAGCCAGCCCCCTTTTGTATACAGCCAGCCTACCCCCTGTATGTTAAGCACATTAAAAAAATAAACTTAATACTCACCTTCCGGCGATACTCACCCGCGATTCTCGGCGGTGGCTCCCAATCCCCGGCAGAGGCTCCCGGCGGCTTCTGTCTTCTTTCTTCTCTTGCTGGCGGAGTCGCGTCCATGCGATCTTCTCACTGGCACACACTATGATGCGGCAGTGTCGCTGGTAGCGCACGGCACTGACGCATCCCCCTGTATGCCTATACACAATATGCCTATACAGTGGGATACGTCGCCCCCCTCCCCCCTAAATGTGGCAGATGAACAGGGCGTTCCCTCAGTGATGTTACTGTCCTAATATGAACAGGTTCCTCCCTATCGTCGAGCGGCATATCCGCTTTGTGGGGCTTCGGAGAGAGATTCAATACAGTGCATCTGCTCCCCATAGCCGTCCATTGCCTCCACTGAGCACATACGTCGCTCAGGATTGAGGCTGCAGGATGAAAAGACGTAGCTTGCTATATCTTTCCATCCATCATTATGTTTAGTGGCCAGACAAAGGCAAAACAAGTATGCCACTATTTGTCAATGTATAAGCTAACCTTCCCAAAGGATATGCTTAGCGCATACATAAAACGTGATGTGAAACCAGCCTTAGCTGTAGATCAACCAGATCTAGAAAACATCTGAGCCATAGTGTCCAGGAGGTAGGACAGTGCTACCAGAATACTAGAGCATATTCCATGCTCCTCGGGCTCCAACATTTAACAAGTGTTGCAGGTAAATTATGCATTCACTAAAAACAGGGTCTTTTTCTTATAGGATGATTGCCAAATATTATGGATTATTACATCTTCTTAATAATGCACCATTATAGATGAAGAATGGACCTTCAAAATTATCACCTCTGGTGGGCCGACAGTAATCTAGTCCAACACTAAGGGGCTAAGCTGGGTTTGTGCACCTTGGCCTCCATTTAGGGTAGTTCAGGGTATACAGCCGTCAACTTAAATAACAAAAGAAATATGTTGACAAACTCTAGTCCTTTTACACATAAACCTAAACCTGAACCATTGAACTCTATAATATCATCAAAACAACACTGAAACACACTGTTCACAATCTGGAAAAACTTTCCAAATACCTGACATTGTACAGGTCTCAAAATAACAGTAAAGATAACCTAGAATAAAGCCAGTCAACCTTATAAATTTTTAGCAGAATATAGTCATATATGGCTCAATGTGAATTTTTACCTAACTCCCATTGATACAAATATCATTTAAAAGAAATACAATGCATATGTCTGTCAGACCAACCGGCTGTTTAGTGTGTATAGAGGATCAACAGATGAGGAGCAAACATCTTGAAATTCAAAGTTGTCTGGTACTGATTTACTCTTCTCTCTCTATGGAAGGAAGGAGTTAAAAGGGTTGTCTGAGTCTTTTCAAAAACTTATATGTGGCATGGAGATGGCTTTTTAAAAAATAAACCTGTACTTACTTCCGCAGTCCCTCTCGGTGTCCTGCACTGCTGTCATTCTGGTCAGTGCCCCTCGTTGTTTACCTGGCATGGTAGCTGCATTGAGTTCAGCTTACAGCTCTCCCTATTCCCAGCACTTTATCAGGTGCTGAGATATGAGGATGGGTGGACCTGGAGAGATATATACCTCCCTATATAAATATAGGTTTATTTTTTTAAGCAGCCGCCTCCCTGCCTTATAGAAGTTTTTGAAAAGTCTCGGAGAACCCCTTTAAAGGAACAGCTGTTGGCTAAATAAGCTAATGGCTGACTCGTATTGGCTGGCCAGAATAAGTCTAATTGCAAGATTAAAATCATACAAAAGTATATAATAATATATTGGGAGAGAGCATCCAGGAAAAAATATAAGATGCCATTAGGGCAATTATTGACACTTAACTAAAAGGCACAGTAAAAAAGGATCTAGAAAGAAATTATAGAATATTTACTAGACACCATCGCAGAATGCCCTAGACCCAAATGGCATGAGAAAGGGGGTCCCAGAGCCCAGCCTCCTCCAGGGCTCCCATTCTCACATAGTGCCACACAAAAAAACTTCAAAATGTGTCCTGAGCCTAGCTTTACCAGGAAAATGATGAGAAATACATCTATGCATGCTGTGTAAAATTGTTTGTGTCACAGAACATTTAGATATCTTCAAAAGCCAGGAAATTGTTACCATAAATGCAAAAGACATCAATATCTTCAGACATGTAGTCTAAGGGCCAGTGACTGCAGAAAGAGGGTGTGGTGGTTATAAACAAGGCAACCGTGCCAACAGCCAGATCCTGTGGATAGCACTAATTTGTTTTGTGGAAAACCCCTTTAAATGGCCAGAGATGGTGGTCTCTAACTGTCCATGTATTAATAAATACAATAATAAGGTCCTGGAAGATAGACACTGCAGGTCCTATAGAAATTGCCATGGATGCTATGGGGGTGGTCATTTATACTGTATTGCACTCACAGTAAAACAAAAAGTACAAGGAAAGTGGAGGACCAATATAAAACTTAGCTTTTAATGCAAAATATCCTTAAAAATGTTGAATATAAAAATAGACATGTCAGTTACCAGTGTTCGTGAGGATGATGCCGTATGATGGGTGTAGGCACCAATGATGCAGAGTGGCACTCACAATTTTCTGGGTATATGTGGTTCTGCAGAGGTTATCCCATCGCGGGATGCCGAATGTCATGCAGAAAAGATACCGTCTGTGATAATGTATCGATGTTTACAGAAGATGTGTGGTGCGGAAACACCGAGAGAAAGAGACAATGGTAAGAAGGGGTGGGGGTAGGGCACTCAAAGGTGTATAGTGCGGGGTACCCTATAAGACCCTAGTATTAACACCTTAGCGCTCCGCGCCGTAGCTGTACTGCGCAGCTTCCGACGATTAGCGCTCAGCGCAGTAAAGCTACGGCGCGAGCGCATAGGATTTTAGAATTGTCACCACGTCTCGCGACGTGGTGACATCGGGACGAGAATTGGGTGACAGAAGCAGGAGGAGTTCCTGTCTCCGTCACCCGACCAATCAAATCGGTCCCGCCCGCCGATCGCCGTGATTGGCCAGTCAAACCTGACTGGCCAATTACAGCGATTTTGGGCTAAAAAACTTGCTTTTAGCCCTTTCCTCTTCCTCCAGCGGCACCATTTTGGTTTGGTATCGCTGGAGAGAGGAGAGAGCGTTACTGTGTGCACCAAAATACACTTTTACACTATAAATAGTGTTCTGATCCTTATCTGATCCCTATTGTTCCCTACAAATTCCCATCCCTATCTGTTTTTTCCTGTGTCCTGTGTGTTCCCTGTGTGATCGCCTTGTGTGATCCCACGTGTCTTCCGTTTTTCCCTGTCTGTCCCTTCTGAACCCAAACGCACTTTTCAGTGCGCTGTGTTAGCGTTGTTCTGCACTGGACGCACTTTTCAGTGCGCCGTGTGAATAGCGCTGCACAGAATCTTTAGCAGTCTTAGCGGTAGTTAGTTTGTCTTAGGGCAAGCTAGGTGCATTTGTAGCGCCTTTTTGCGCGGTGCACATAGGTTTTTTTTCGGTGCCTGGTAATATTTTTTTCCAGAGCGCCGTAGGTGTACCCGTACGTAGCTACTTTTTGTGTGTGCCATCTGTGCGGCTGGTCCGTGTGGTTTGGTGTGCATTCTCTTTTTTTTGTGTGCTATCTGTGCGGCTTGTCCGTGTAGTTTAGTGCGCATTATTTTTTTTGTGTGCTATCTGTGCGGCTTGTCCGTGTAGTTTAGTGCGCATTATTTTTTGTGTGCCATCTGTGCGGCTTGTCCGTGTGGTTTGGTGTGCATTCTCTTTTTTTTTTTGTGTGCTATCTGTGCGGCTTGTCCGTGTAGTTTAGTGCACATTATTTTTTTTGTGTGCTATCTGTGCGGCTTGTCCGTGTAGTTTAGTGCGCATTATTTTTTGTGTGCCATCTGTGCGGCTTGTCCGTGTGGTTTGGTGTGCATTCTCTTTTTTTTTTGTGTGCTATCTGTGCGGCTTGTCCGTGTAGTTTAGTGCACATTATTTTTTTTGTGTGCTATCTGTGCGGCTTGTCCGTGTAGTTTAGTGCGCATTTTTTTTTTGTGTGCTATCTGTGCGGCTTGTCCGTGTAGTTTAGTGCGCATTATTTTTGGTGTGTGCCATCTGTGCGGCTTGTCCGTGTAGTTTGGTGCGCATTATCTTTTTTTTTTTGTGTGCGATCTGTGCGGCTTGTCAGTGTAATTTAGTGCACATTATTTTTTGTGTGTGCCATCTGTGCGGCTTGTCCGTGTAGTTTGGTGTGCATTATATTTTTTTTTTTGTGTGCTATCTGTGCGGCTTGTCCGTGTAGTTTGGTGCGCATTATCTTTTTTTTTTGTGTGCTATCTGTGCGGCTTGTCCTTGTAGTTTAGTGCACATTATTTTTTGTGTGTGCCATCTGTGCGGCTTGTCCGTGTAGTTTGGTGTGCATTATATTTTTTTTTTTTTGTGTGCCTGCTAGACGGTTTATCCGTGTAGTTTGGTGCACATTATCTAATTTTTCTAGTTCTCTATTTTTTTTGTGTGCAATGTCTCAGAAGACGTACACCGTGTTGGAGGCATATAACATGCTTGCCTCTGACACCGAGTCAGCTAGTGGGGATGATGGTCCCTTTTACTTATCATCATCCTCCTGCTCATCTTCTAGTGACCTGGAAGGACCCCCAAGAAGGCGCCGTAGGGTTCCAGGGACTTCTGCAGGAGAAGTGCCTGGGACTTCTGCAGGAGAAGTGCCTGGGACTTCTGCAGGAGAAGTGCCTGGGACTTCTGCAGGAGAAGTGCCTGGGACTTCTGCAGGAGAAGTGCCTGGGACTTCTGCAGGAGAAGTTTCTGGGACTTCTGCAGGAGAAGCGTCTGGGGCTTCCACTGACCCCACATGGGTAGCCCCAGATAATTATACCCCTCAGGTCCCTGACTTTACGGGCCATCCTGGAATTAACTTTGACACGACAGGGCTCAGAGCTGTGGACTTTTTTAAGTTTTTTTTTTGATGAGGCGCTGCTGAATATTATTATATTTCAGACAAATCTCTACGCTGCACAACATATTGCCCAAAACCCCACGTCCTTTTATGCACAACCCTACAGGTGGACCCCTGTCACTGCAGCAGAGATGCACAAGTATTGGGGAATAATACTCCTTATGGGGATAGTAAAGAAGCCTTCAATCAGGGACTACTGGAGCACAGACATACTGTACCACACCCCCATGTTCCGCATGGCAATGAGCAGGATGCGCTTTGAAGCCATCCATAAGTTTTTGCACTACACTGACAACACACAGTGCCCACCCAGAGGTGACCCCAGTTATGATCGGTTATTTAAGGTCAGGCCCATATTAGATCATTTTAGTGCCAAGTTTGCCCAGGCATATACTCCCGCCAAACATGTGAGCATAGACGAGTCCCTGGTACAATTCAAAGGGAGACTTCAATTCCGCCAGTACCTGCCCAATAAGAGGGCAAGGTATGGTGTGAAGATGTATAAGCTGTGCGAAAGTTCATCAGGGTACACATACAAGTTTAGGATATATGAAGGGAAGGACTCCACTATAGTGCCCCCAGAATGCCCCCCCTTCCTGGGTGTTACAGGGAAGATAGTGTGGGATTTAGTGCACCCACTGCTGGACCAGGGCTACCACATCTACCTGGACAATTTCTACACCAGCACCACCCTGTTCAAGTGCCTCACTTCCAGAAATACTGCGGCATGCGGCACTGTACGCAGAAATCAGAGAGGTCTCCCTAAGTCGCTGCTTGGGCAAAAACTTAAAAGGCACGAAAGCAGGGCACTATGCAGCGACTCTGTATTGTGTGTTAAGTACAAGGACAAGAGAGAGGTCCTTGTATTAACCACAATACATGAGCACACCACCACCCCTGTCCCAGTACGAGGTGCCAGTGCAGAAGCCCCCAAGCCAGACTGTATTTTAGATTATAATAAATACATGGGAGGGGTGGACTTGTCTGACCAGGTGCTTCAGCCGTACAATGCCATGCGGAAGTCGAGGGTGTGGTACAAGAAGCTGGCCGTGCACATCATGCAGATGGCATTGTATAATGCTTATGTGCTGCATCGATATGCCGGCCAGAGGGGAACTTTCCTGGAATTTCAAGAGGTGGTAATAAAGTACTTTCTTTTTGGAGACCAGGAAGGGGGGAGTGCTAGCACATCTGGAAGTGAGGCCACATCACGTATTGTACCAGGGCAGCACTTTCCAGGAGTAGTTCCCCAATCAGCCAGCAAGGGAAGGTCACAAAAGAGGTGCAGGGTGTGCTCCAAAAATGGCATTAGGAAGGACACCATTCATCACTGTGAGACATGCCCAGAAAAACCAGGGTTATGTATGAAAGATTGCTTCCGAATTTATCATACATCCCTGGATTTTTAGAGTACCCTGTTGTTACCCTGACGCACAGCTTATACATCATGCCGCATGCCGCATCTTCCCTTCTAAGCTTTGCCATGTGCCCAGCCTGTAGATTACTGTCCCGTATGCTTTACCCGGGAAAACATGCATCATGATTTTTAGGGCGTTTGTCTCCCATGGCAGCAGCTGGGCACAAAATGACATAATGGATATTTTTTACTATGCACTATCCATTATGCACTTTTTCAGGGGTCCACCTGTGGGGTTAAAATGCTAACTATACCCCTAGATTAATTCATGGAGGGGTGTAGTTTCCAAAATAGGGTCAGTTCTTAGGGGTTTCTACTGTACTGGCCCCTATTGCCATCTACAAATCTTTCATGATGCCAAAAAGAAAAAAAAAAGTACAATGTCTGTGCTCCAACAAGTTATTCCCTTTTGAGCCCTGCCGTGTCTCCATCCTACAGGTTATTGCCTCCTATGGGGTATTGCCCTAACCCGCAGAATGATTTTTGGGGTGTTTGTCTAAAGTGGCATGAGTTGGGCAAAATACTTTTGTCACTTCAATGGCATATTTGATAAATTGCAATACAATTGTTTCTCTGCACTACTCACTTTGTATTACATTTGAGCCAGCACCTTAGTGGTTAAAATGCTCATACAAACCTACATACATTCTTTGAGGGGTGCCCTTTCCAAAATGGGTTCACTACTTGGGGGTTTCTATTGTACTGGTACCTCGGGGGTACCCCCCATTACCAATCTAGTGAAAACGAAGCTTGAAAACCTAAATTGTGCTTCTTTCTTCCTGACCCCTGCCGTGTGCCCAGCCTGTAAATTATTGGCACATGTGTGGTATTGCTGTACTCGGGACAACCCGCAGAATGATTTTTGGGGTGTTTGTCTAAAGTGGCATGGGTTGGGCACAGTACATGAGGCACTAAAATGACATTTTTGAGATAAAAACACAATTTTTACTCTGCACCATTTACTTTGCACTCAATTTTGGCCAGCGTGTTGGGGGTTAAAATGCTCATACAAGCCTACATACATTCTTTGAGGGGTGCCCTTTCCAAAATAGGTTCACTACTTGGGGGTTTCTATTGTACTGGTACCTCGGGGGTACCCCCCATTACCAATCTAGTGAAAAGGAAGCTTGAAAACCTAAATTGTGCTTCTTTCTTCCTGACCCCTGCCGTGTGCCCAGCCTGTAAATTATTGGCACATGTGTGGTATTGCTGTACTCGGGACAACCCGCAGAATGATTTTTGGGG
Organism: Engystomops pustulosus; assembly: GCF_040894005.1. NCBI lineage: Eukaryota > Metazoa > Chordata > Amphibia > Anura > Leptodactylidae > Engystomops > Engystomops pustulosus. The sequence goes on along the minus strand of NC_092412.1, from coordinate 129,399,894 downwards.
TGTTTGTCTAAAATGGCATGGGTTGGGCACAGTACATGAGGCACTAAAATGACATTTTTGAGATAAAAACACAATTTTTACTCTGCACCATTTACTTTGCACTCAATTTTGGCCAGCGTGTTGGGGGTTAAAATGCTCATACAAGCCTACATACATTCTTTGAGGGGTGCCCTTTCCAAAATAGGTTCACTACTTGGGGGTTTCTATTGTACTGGTACCTCGGGGGTACCCCCCATTACCAATCTAGTGAAAACGAAGCTTGAAAACCTAAATTGTGCTTCTTTATTCCTGACCCCTGCCGTGTGCCCAGTCTGTAAATTATTGGCACATGTGTGGTATTGCTGTACTCGGGACAACCCGCAGAATGATTTTTGGGGTGTTTGTCTAAAGTGGCATGGGTTGGGCACAGTACATGAGGCACTAAAATGACATTTTTGAGATAAAAACACAATTTTTACTCTGCACCATTTACTTTGCATTTAATTTTGACCAGCGTGTCGGGGGTTAAAATGCTCACCACAACCACCGATAAATTCTTTGAGGGGTCTAGTTTCCGTAATGGTATCATTTATTGGGGGTTTCTATTGCACTGGCACCTCACGGGCCCTGCCAACATGACATGGCACTCCAAATCCAAACATGTGAAAACGGAGCTGGAAAATCAAAATTTCACTCCTTCCGTTCTCATCCCTTCTGTGCGCCCAGTCTGTAAATTATTGGCACATGTGTGGTATTGCTGTACTCGGGACAACCCGCAGAATGATTTTTGGGGTGTTTGTCTAAAGTGGCATGGGTTGGGCACAGTATATGAGGCACTAAAATGACATTTTTGAGATAAAAACACAATTTTTACTCTGCACCATTTACTTTGCATTCAATTTTGACCAGCGTGTCGGGGGTTAAAATGCTCACCACAACCACCGATAAATTCTTTGAGGGGTCTAGTTTCCGAAATGGTGACATTTTGGGGGGTTTTCTATTGTACTTTTACTTCAGGGGCTCTTCAATTACACTGTGGCACCACAAAATATTTGCAGCCAAATTGGCCTTCCAAATTCCCGGTATCGCTAACTCTGTTCTGGACATCGATGTGCGGGGAAACAGCAGCTGACATCCACATGTCTGGTATTGCCGTACTCGGAAGAAGCAGGGCAAGAAATTAGGAATATATATTTACCTCAAATTCCTTCTGAATGTATCCGTTTTAGGGCTAAATTGGAAAGATTGAAATCAAAAATTGAAATTTCAAAATTTCCACTCCATTTTCATATGCTTCCGGAAAAATAATTAAAGGGTTAACAGACTTCTTAAATGCTGATTTGAATAGGTTGAGATGTTAGGTTCATAAAATGGTGTTACTTGTGGGGGTATATAGTACATAAGCCTTTATAAGGCACTTCCAAACTGAATTGATCACCAAAAAGTTCGCATTTTTCAAATTTCAAGAAAATCTGAGAAGTTGCTACTAAAACTTCAAACCTTCTCACATCCATAAAAATAATGGAAACGTAAAACAAATTATGGATATAAAAAGAAGACCAATGGCAAAAGGTTTCTATCAAAAAAAATTTGTGGTATCACTTTTTGTCTAAAAATTATAACATTTGAAACTTTGAAAATAGTCATTTTTTTCAAATTTTTCCTAAATTTTTGAATTTTTACCCCCCAAAAAAGGAACGGATCACCGAAATGACACTACTAACATAAACTACAATGTCTCACGAGAAAACAATCTCAAAATCACAGAGATATCTTAAAGCGTTGAAAAGTTATTACCACAGGAAGAGACACTGGTCAAATTTCCAAAAAAAAGTTGCGAGCCTTAACCTGCAAACAGGCTGCGTCCTTAAGGGGTTAAAGATGAGTGGTCCCTATCCGACCCTTCGAACCTCGCCACGGAGCCGCAGCCCTAGATGGCTGCCGCCCCGTCTGGAGCCTGTCCCTACCAACGGCCCTCTGACCCTAATCCAGGGGAGGGGAAAGGAGGGGGGAAGGAGGTGTCCAGAAATGAGTCTCTTGTGATGCAACAAGTACCCGACCTATCTAGAGGGGAAAGATAGATGTGTCCTCTATTATGAAAATGGTGGGTATTAATGGCAATAGGCAGGTAAAAAATGTGTGGCTGCAGGGTCACATCTGGTCTTGAGAACCCTACATGTCATGTTTCGCCTCTTCAATTGGGCTCATCAGGGGCAAAAGGAGACCAGAATAACCTGCTTAAAAAGCCTATATAGATGTCTCGGCTGAAGACAGCAGAATGGTATCAAATAATCTTGAGATAAATTAGGGCAGTGGCCGGATCAAGAGGGTCCGTTCCAAAGAATGGTTGGCATGGACCATAGGTGCCTGGACTTAGAAACGCCAGATGCTGCGCTTTGCGTCCGGAGTGGTGCCCAAGATGTCAGTGGGACACATGAGACATAATGGAGCTCCAGGCACCTATGGTCCATGCCAACCATTCTTTGGAACGGACCCTCTTGATCCGGCCACTGCCCTAATTTATCTCAAGATTATTTGATACCATTCTGCTGTCTTCAGCCGAGACATCTATATAGGCTTTTTAAGCAGGTTATTCTGGTCTCCTTTTGCCCCTGATGAGCCCAATTGAAGAGGCGAAACATGACATGTAGGGTTCTCAAGACCAGATGTGACCCTGCAGCCACACATTTTTTACCTGCCTATTGCTATTAATACCCACCATTTTCATAATAGAGGACACATCTATCTTTCCCCTCTAGATAGGTCGGGTACTTGTTGCATCACAAGAGACTCATTTCTGGACACCTCCTTCCCCCCTCCTCCCCCCTCCCCTGGATTAGGGTCAGAGGGCCGTTGGTAGGGACAGGCTCCAGACGGGGCGGCAGCCATCTAGGGCTGCGGCTCCGTGGCGAGGTTCGAAGGGTCGGATAGGGACCACTCATCTTTAATACTAGGGTCTTATAGGGTACCCCGCACTCTACACCTTTGAGTGCCCCACCCCTTGTTACCATTGTCTCTTTCTCTCGGAGTTTCCGCACCACACATCTTCTGTAAACATCGATACATTATCACAGACGGTATCTTTTCTGCATGACATTCGGCATCCCGCGATGGGATAACCTCTGCAGAACCACATATACCCAGAAAATTGTGAGTGCCACTCTGCATCATTGGTGCCTACACCCATCATACGGCATCATCCTCACGAACACTGGTAACTGACAAGTCTATTTTTATATTCAACATTTTTAAGGATATTTTGCATTAAAAGCTAAGTTTTATATTGTTCCTCCACTTTCCTTGTACTTTTTGTTATACCTACCAAGTGGGGCTTAGGAGGGGGTATACACCACCCTCCTTTTCGTATGTATTTTTTCTGTTCCCTGCACTCACAGTAACCAAAAAATATAAATAAATAAATAAAGGCTGGACTGCAATTCTCTACACCAAAATAGGTTCTCAATAGATATGCACTAAAATGATACCATTGACAACATCATCCAAAAAAAACATTTACAGCTATTGTGTTGGAATAATGATTGCAGGGAATAGCTTCCATACGTGTTAATGTATAATAAATATATTCCCTGGTCTGATATTGACCTATTCTGTGGATATGTCTCCAAGTCGATGTGAGTAGGGAGAGATAAAGGAAATGTAAATTTGATGGCAAACCTGTAATACCCAGATTCTCATAACATGAGAGTTCACTCCATAACTTATTAATAGACAAAGGGAGTAATAAACATACCCACTCTGCATGTTTGTGTTTATACTACATTTAAAGTGATTTTACACTGCTTTGCAAACCCATGCAAAGTTTGTGTAACCCATGCATTTTTATAGGCTATTATACATATTTACATTTTAGGCCACATGCCATCTATCAATTTTAAAACTTCCTGAAAAAAGAATGTAGGCACACACTCTCTTTTTGAATGAAGTCTATTAACTCCCAACTCACCCACAAATAAAACCAGCATGGTGTAAAAGCTTTCTAGACATACATTTCATGTTTGCTCTATGTTTTCTCTATATTTAGATAAAATTCAGTTATAATATTTATGAAATTAGCTTCTTGTACACCAAAGTGAAGGTCAAATGTGCTGTTAAACCTGTTTTGTTCTTTCTATGTTGCCTGGCACCAAGCTACACAACATCTTTGTACAATGTTTGACAATCCCTTGCAAGAAGAAGGTGTGGAAAGAAAAAACATGTGCACCAGCCTAGTGCACCAGAAAGGCAATTTGCATAGACAAATACCTGGATTTTTCTGTAAAATGAAAGAATGCTGAAGAAAAAATAATACTATACACAATGGAGTTTTTTTTTTTGTTCATATGTCGTAGGAGCAGGTGGTAAAGGAAATCATCAAAATCAAGTATGGATAAACCAGGTACATTTACTCATAGATCCTGGCATCATGACTGTGCAATACCCCTACCAACATGAATCAGGTGTTGTGAAACTCAAATCCTCCTCCATAAAAAAGTTTAATCGGTGAAAGTGATCAACTCACTGTAGGCCTCAAGTGTGGAATCTTGGTAATGCAGCTGTTAGTCTCTGCCTGTGAAGTACTGTTAACCAGGGGCAAAATGCACAGTTGCAGAGGGGGGCGACTGCAGCTGAGTGAATTGCGCCGATACAAAAAGAGCACAGTATCAGCGGGACACTGTTCCGGATTTAAGAAGTGGCAGAGCAGGGAGTAATAAACTCACTGCTCTGCCACTGTCCACACACCTGCCAAAACTGGAGTGATCTCTGGGAGAACAGTGCTGCTCTCACCCTGGTGTCTCCACGCTGGGTCTCACACAGGACCTGCAGTGATGTAATTGGGTCATGTGACTGTCTCATGTCACATGACCTGAAACTTATGCTGGATGCCTATAATGAATGCCAGGGGTAAGTACTGAGGGGATTAGAGTTGAGAGTTTGTGGGGGGGGGGGGTGTGCTGAGGAGATGGAGAGCTGATGATATGAGGGGGAGCTGAGGATATTTGGGGGGCTGAGGGGATGGGGAGCTGACGGTATGTGGGGGGGCTAAGGGGATTGGGTGCTGATATGTGAGGGGGGCTGGGAGGATGGGCAGCTAATAGTGTGGGGGGGCTGAGGGGGTGGGGAGCTGATGATATGTGGGGGGCTGAGAGGATGAGGAGCAGAAGGCAGGGCCGCATCTGCCATGAGGCGAGATGAAAATCTCGACTCAGGCGGCAGAATGCTGAGCCCATTGGTGAGCGGCATTATTTCCAACAATATGGTGGGCGATTTGGACGCCCTTTAGCGCCCTAATTGCCCACCAGGTAAATCCATAGCACCTGTCTCTTTAAGAAAGGTGCGATAAAAATGCCGTGTGACGCAGCGCCTTTCCGGCTGTCTGCGTCGCTCCGTATGATGCAGTGACACAGGCGGTGGGTGATGAGCCGGAGAAGACTGGAGCTGGAGAACATGGGAGCCGGAGAAGACGGGAGCTGCGAGTACTGGGAGAAGACGGGAGCCGGAGAAGATGACGTGGGAGCAAATTAACTGTATGTAAGTATAAGTTTTATTATTTTTATTGGCAAAGGATGTATTAGTAGGGAGCCCTGGGGTCTACATATATTCATATACACCTTAAACTGGGAATTAAACTTGATGGGGGATTTCTATTTGTCTCTAAAAAATATAAATGAACTGGCAGGTGGCTATATTTTAAGCTATATGTATATATACTGTGAGGGGGGTACTGAATATAATAAAACTGGGTAGGGGGAATTTATATACGGGGCAAGTTAATTAATGTAATCTACATCGCAGGTTGTAAAACTGAGGGGGGGGGGTCAAAAATTGGGGGCGACATATTAATTAAACTGGGAGTACTATATGGGAGGCTGTATAAAATTAAACTAGAGGGGGATGACCACTATATATTAGGGTCAGATAATAATTCAACTGCGGTGGTGGACTATATGGGAGACTGTTAATGATTAAACTAGTGATTTCTGCATATGGGGCTGGATTTTAATTAAACTTGGAGCGGCTGTTAATAGGGCACAGAATATAACTAAGCTGGGAAGGCTGTATATGTGGGGCCAGATTTTATTTAAGAAGGAGAGGGTCTGTATATAATTTAATTGGAGGGGGGTGCATTAATTATTATTGTGCTTGCTATAATTCCAGTAAAATATTTATATATAATGAAGGGATGTTTTATAGGTGTGGTTAGTTGTGTTGTGAGGGGTATAAATTATTTAGGAGCACAGTGTTGTTATCCAGAAGACTTTATACTGTAAGTGACTGTGGTATTTTTAGGGGCACCGGGTGGAGATGTACTGCACGGAGCTAATCATGGATTGCAGAACACGGAATATAGTCCTCCTGATGGAAGAGACGGAAGAGATGGAAGAGATTGTCATCTATAAGGTACTAGATGTCACTAATGACTCTTTAATTAACAAAACTTCACCTAAAACCAACTCTAAACTGATTGCGATACAGTTTTAACTGCAACGTAACGTAACGTAACTGCTGCCTCAGTGATCCTGCCTGTGGGGATGTTAATTGTTAATAAAGTTTTCAGCATTAACTGAACCTGGTGTGGATAATGTAACTGAAGTAGCTACTGAAAGGGGAGGGGGGCAGCATTTTAGTTTTGGCCTCAGGCAGCAAATATGCTAGAATTGGCCCTGGCTGAGGGTATCTGGGGAGCTGATGTTGTGTAGGGAGCTGATGATATGTGGGGAGCTGATGATATGTGGGGTGGCTAAGGGGATGGGGAGCTGATGATTTGTGAGGGGGATGAGGGGAAGGGGAGCTGATGGTGTGTGGGGGGCTAAGGAGATGGAGAGCTGATGATATGTGGGGGAACTGAGGGGATGGGGAGCTAATGATGTGTGGGGGGCTGAGGGGATAGGGAGCTGATGATATGTGGAGGGCTGAGGGGATGGGGAGCTAATGGTGTTGGGGGGGCTGATGCTCTGGGGGGAGCTGATGCTCTTGGGGAGCTGATGGAATGTGGGGGAGCTGAGGATATGTGGGGGGCCTGAGGGGATGGGGAGCTGATGATTTGTGGGGCGGCTGAGGGAATGGGGAGTTGATGGCGTTGGGGGGCTGATGCTATTGGGGAGCTGATGGAATGTGGGGGAACAGGGGGGATTTGGAGCTGATGGTGTGTGGGAGGGAGAGGATAGTTTGTGGAGTTAAGGGCTGAGGTCATAGATAGCTGATAGAATGTGGGGGAGACTGAGGGGATCGGGAGCTGTTGGAAGGATTTAGTGAATATGGTGAATAGGGAACTGAGGGTAGAAGAAGAGGGGGCACTAACTATAAAACTGTGCATTTATGAAGAAAGGAGATATTAAACATGAAGTAAGATGGAAGCTACAAGGAACTGGACAGTCACTATAAAAAGGGGGGCTTAACATAAATGAAGACATAACTTAAAAGGAAGCCTAAACCTTAGTCTGGGCAAGGAAGTAGACAGTCAAACTAATGGTGGTAGGAGGGCCCTAATCCAAAGAGGGAGCAAATGAATGGGTGCTAAATTAAAAAAATAGCGGGACCCTAAAGTCCAAGATGGTGGTGGGTTAACAAAATTTTGGTAGGTGGGAGTCCCCTTTAGAAATTTTGCCATGGGGCCCAGTGGACTCTAGTTACGCCACTGCTGTTAACCAATAGAATGTTATGTATCATTGTAATGGGAGAAGCAATCTGGTTGGATAATGCCACCTCACAAAGGGAGTTTATAAAGCCCCTAGTGGAGGGATAATTCCATGTTCAGTCCAGGAGGTCTTCTTCAGGGATTCCAGGAAGCAAAGATGCCTGTGGCATGCTGTATTGACACCTTGATCTGCCTGCAGACCAGGCCCAAAGCAGAGGTCCACCATCAGGACTCTGCTCCAACTATGCTACTGAAGCAGCCAACTCTCCCATCCCAGCCTGAAACTGTTTATCCAGGCTCTGTGGACGTCTTCCTGAGGACATAAAACCCAACCAGCCAGCTCTACCCAGCTTTAGTTAGTGCTGTTGTGGACATCACCAAGTTTCCAATAAAGGACTGTAAGTTATGCTTTACCAACGTGCCTCTGAGTGATCCCTGGATTAGGCTGTATACCACCAAGGACCTTCCAGGCTGTGGACAAGGCATCCGTTCCTGATACCAAGCACCGTTACCATCGCTGAGCACTAGGCCCTGGCTTTCTCCAGTCACCGAAAAAGGCTAGTCCACGGTGGGGGATGTTGCAAGTGGCATCGCAAACAGGATATCTACATCTGTGGCTTATGCTGGCACTTTGAACTGTGTTGCCTTACCCTGCTGCTATAGGGTTAAGGCCCTACTGTGATTGAACTTTACAAGTCAGACTGTTTTATTCTGCTGCCGTGTGCTGTCAATCCCTGCTTCAGCATCTACAGGGTTATCCCCTGGAACATACTGTGTCGTCTATGCTGTGCCGTGCTATGGGAGTGCTGCTCCAGCACTGGAAGCCTTAACCCCCACAGAGACTGTGCAAATTCCAGCCTGCCAAAGTCACTGGCGGGAAACCAAGCCTGCACAAGTAAGCTCCTCTCCCTGCAGTACTGGTGTGAAGTAACTCAGTGGAGAAGACCCGCGCTGCAACAATACATGAAGGAAGAGGGTTAATCGTCCATCTTGGATTTCACAACATCCTGTCGTCTGAACTGCCGGTGAGCCGCACAACCACCAAAGTGAGGAACCAATTGTCGCATGGCCTGCCCCAAAGCATCGGGCACCTCCATTTGTTGCTGCCATCTTCCACACTAACTTTAAAAATGGCGGATTCTCCACAGTGGCTGAATCCTCTGATTCCGGACCTCCAGAGGACCACCTCTGATGTAAGTACAATGACCCTTATATATACCGTGCGCAGTGTCATCAAGAAGTTTAAAGCCCATGGCACTGTGGCTAACCTCCCTAGATATCGATGGAAAAGAAAAATTGACGAGCGATTTCAATGCAAGATTGTACGGATGGTGGATAAAGAACCTGAACTAACATCCAAACAAGTTCAAGCTGCCCTGCAGACTGAGGGTAAAACAGTGTCAACCCGTTCTATCCGTTGGCATCTGAATGAAAAGGGACTGTATGGTACGATACCCAGGAAGACCCCAGTTTTTCCACAAAAACATGAAAAAGCCAGGCTGGAGTTTTCCAAAACTTACCTGAGAAAGCCTAAAACGTTTTGGGAGAATGTTCTCTGGTAAGATGAGACAAAAGTAGTGCCTTTTGGGAAAAGGCATCAACATAGAGTTTACAGGGAAAAAAAGAGGCCTTCAAAGAAAAGAACACGGTCCCTACAGTCAAATATGGTTCCCTGTGGCACGGTGTCCCCCGGCCCTTAATAACCTCTCCAGGCTCCTGGCTCTTCTCCGGTCCCATTGAGGCCGTGCTCCCGCTGCCTGACTAGGGCACACACGCAGCTGCTCTTCTGGATTTAAAGGGCCAGCGTCCTTCTGATTGGCGCTGGCATTTCCGGCTCTGTTATATAATCCAGCGGCTCTCAGCATCCCCTGCTAGATCTTCAAGTCATTATCCCTGAAGTGAAAGCCCTCCTGTGTTTCCAAGTGTTCCTTCGTGTTCCAGCGTTTCCAGGATTCCTCTGTGTGTCTGTACTCCAGTGTTCCTCCGTGTTCCTGTATTCCTGTGGCGGTCCTGCATTCCTGTGGCGGTCCTGCATTTCTGGAGCGGTCCTGTATTCCTGTGCAATCCTGAGTACCAATGTTGCACTCCTGCTGTCATCCCAGGCTCAGACGGTTCCTGCTTGCTACCTTGGCTGCCACCGTGAGCATACTACCAACTCTTGCGGTGGTCCAGATGAATTCTGCTAAAGCCATGGACCATGCCAAGGATCGGCATCAGCTGCTGGCTGATTTGCCCAGCATCATCGCCCAGCAGTCTCAAGAGATTGCTGCCCGAGGAGTACTTCTAGACAAACTCGCTGCCACTCCGTGACGGATGGTTGACTCCCAGGAACAGCCTCCTGTGACTCCTCCTGCTGCTGCTCCAGTCAACCCACCATGTTTCTCGGCAGAAGAGTCTAGACCCGAATTTTTTATGCCTGACAAATTTGATGGCAACCCCAAATTGTGCAGAAGCGCTGTTTCCCAGTGCTCGCTGAACATTGAAGTGATATCATCCCAGTTCATCACCGAACTCTCTAAGGTGGCGTTTGTCTTCTGTCCTGGTCACAGCTACCTTTACCACATTCTTGGCAGCAATCCGGTCTGTGTTCAAGCTACTCCAGCCTGCAGCATTCCAAGTGCTGCTCAATTCTCCGGTATACCAAAAGACGCTGCAAGAGCCTCTCCAGCCTGCGGCTCTTCCAGAGTCACTCCAGCCTGCGGCTCTCCCAGAGCCACTCCAACCTGCAGCTCTCCCAGAGCCACTCCAGCCAGCGGATCTCCCAGAGCCACTCCAGCCTGCAGCTCACCCAGAGCCACTCCAACCTGCGGCTCTCCCAGAGCCGCTCCAGCCTGCGTCTCTCCCAGAGCCAATCCAGCCTGCGGCTTCCCAAGAGCCACTCCAGCCTGCAGCTTTCCCAGTGCCACTCCAGCCTGCGGCTCTCCCAGAGCAACTCCAGCCTGTGGCTTCCCAAGAGCCACTCCAGTCTGCGGCTACCCAAGAGCCACTCGAGCCTGTGGCTTCCCAAGAGCCACTTCAGCCTGCGGCTTCCCAAAAGCCATTCCAACCTGCGGCTTCCCAAGAGCCATTCCAGCCTGCGGCTTCCCAAGAGCCACTTCAGCCTCCGGCTTTCCCAGAGCCACTCCAGCTTTCCTGGAGCCGCTCCAGCCTCCTGCTTTCCAAGAGCCACTCCAGCCTCTGGATTCCCAAGAGCCATTCCAGTTTCCGCAGCTTCCCAGTGCTGTTCTGGCTTTCGAAGAGCCACTCCAGCCTCCAGCCGTTCTACTTGCTGGGGAGTCTATGCAAGTTAAGAAACCTTGTCCTTCCTTGTCCAGGAGACACCAACACCTTGGGGTCTTGGGAGTGACCTTCCTTGGTGTCATTATAGAGCCTCCAAGTATGACAATTCCTGCTTTCCTCTTCAGGTGTCCCGTCACAAAGATGAGGTTTCCTGTGGGTCCTGTATTCCTGTGGCGGTCCTATATTCCTGTGCCATTCTGAGTACCAACGTTGCACTCCTGCTGTCATCCCAGGTTCAGACAGTTCCTGCTTGCTACCTTGGCTGCCACCGTGAGCATACTACCAACCCTTGCAGTGGTCCAGAGGGTCTTCCTTAAGATATTCTTTGACAGTTCGTCCCTACGAACTGTGACAGTGCCATCCCGAGGTCCTACCTTCCCGGTGGCCACTCCTGTGTCCAGCTCCTGTGGTCTGTCCATGTGGTTCCCACTCCGGTGATATGTCCCAGCATTCCTGTGCCATTCTGAGTACCAACGTGCACTCCTGCTGTCATCCCAGGCTCAGACGGTTCCTCTTTCTACCTTGGCTGCCACCATGAGCATAACTATCAACCCTCGCAGTGGTCCAGATGGTCCACAGACTCTTCCCTAAGAGACTCTTTGACGGTTTGTCCCTACAAACTGTGATAGTTCGCAGTTATCTTGTCTAAAGGTTGTGCTACTAAGTATTAGGCTGAGGGTCTGGACCATTTTTTGAGTTTTGTGTAAAATTATCAATGATTTGACTTTTTTTCATTCTCTTTTCTGTTTTTTCATTGCAAGCAAAATAGATGAAGACACAGGAGACCCCCTACTTAAGAACACCCGACTTACAGACGACCCCTAGTTACAAACGGACCTCTGGATGTTGGTAATTTACTGTACTTTAGCAATAGGCTACAATAAACAGCTGCAACAGTTATCAGAGGTGTCTGCAATTACGCTTTAATGTTAATCCTGGTTCTTATGACAATCCAACATTTTAAAAATCCAATTGTCACAGAGACAAAAAATATTCTGGCTGGGGTTACAATTATAAAATATACAGTTCTGACTTACATACAAATTCAACTTAAGAACAAACCTTCAGAACCAATCTTGTAAGTAACCCAAATACTGCCTGTATTTATACCAAAGAATTTATGATTGCAATAATTTTCTCTAAGAAAACAAGTACGTGTTATCTGACAGCTATGAGAAAAACTATATAACACTGTTTGGTCATTCCAAGTCATTTTATTTTCTGAATTATTGTGGTATTTACAAATTTTATTTAATTCCTTTCTTTAACATTGCCCTTTACAAGACATGTTGAGCCTACTCAGGCATAGTGGTTTTCGACCTTACCTTACTTTCGAGACAAAGTTTAGGGCCCAATACAGCTAGGTGTTCTCTTGAGAAACATAATGCCTTAAGTTGTGTACTTTAGAGACTGCGTTCACAGTAATTCTCTTTAAACATATAACCTGTTGCCAAAATAAGAGCAGCCTCAGTAAGCACATTTACAATAGGTACCAATGTAAACACCATTTTCTATGTGTATAGAAAAAACAAAATGTCATTACTGTTATAAATTTCTAGATCTAGCACTGCAGTAAAATGGAGCTTTCAAATTCATAGCTCCATTTTACTGCAGTTCCAGTTTGTTATATCTAGATTTCTTCTTTTTTTTGTGATACCCCAACAATCAAACCAGTGCGCATGGTGTTTTGTGTAGATATAGTGGTATTGTATCTCCAAATTTATTAACTTTTGATATGTTGATGACTGTAGATTTGTACAGCTTTCAAATTGCTGTTTTCGTAAGACGGGCTATGTCCTTAAAGGGGTTTTCCCACAAAAGAAAATTCTCACATCTCAATAACCTAGTAATGTTAACACAATAAAGATCATTTTAATCCCTTACTTTACAATTTTACTAGTGTTTTTGCTGTTTTAGCTCCTATCACTACCTAGGCTGCTCAGTGCAAAATCCAAGGGTGTGGGCGGGAACTCTCTAAGCAGACACATTGGGGCACATTTACTAAAGGTCCGTCGGACGCATGTATTGCACAGGGGTTTTTGGCGCACGCGATTGGATTTTGGCGTATCGGGCCGGCTTTCATGCGACACAAATGGGGGCGTGGCCATCGGACAACCCAACTGATTCGGACAAACCACGGCAAATCTTCGTCGGACATTCCGGATCAGCGGACACAATGGGATGGGTAAGTAAATGTACCCCATTATGATCCATCTAGTTCTGTGGGGAGACAATGTGGTTACATTATCAGGGTACAGGTGTATATACATGTTCATCTGGCTTCTGACATTGTACTAACACACGAACACATATAAGGAGAGATGAGACGGATCAGAGATGATGAGATGCCTCTTACACAGAGGCATGACAGACAGAGGCTGACAGACTTTTACACAGTCAACTATGCTACATATCACATTTATGTGCCTGCCTCCCCCTTCCCCCGGATCACTTATCTCCTTGTAGTTTGTAACTTCTCTCTGCTCACGGTGTGCTGTTAGTGAATCAGTGAGTGTCTGTGAGCTCTGTGCTGTACTACAGGGAACGTGGCTACGGTCTCAGAGCAGAAAGACACAGATACTCAGCAAGCACGGCCATCAAACAGAAATCCAAGATGGCGGCCCAACCCTAAAGTCAGAAGTTACAGGGTCATATCAAGGGGCAACTAAAATTGTGTACACCAGGACTGATAGAGACTGGTTGGGCTCATATCCGTGAAATGCTGGATTTTTGTTAATAACAGTGAATTAGAGAATGTGTTGTTTTGTTATCCTGAGCATATGTAAGAAACTTGTCTTTGTGGGTATACCCCTTTAATGTGTCTTTTGACAATTTGTGGCTCTAGGTCTACAAAAGTTCTAGTAATATATAAGAAAAATTATAAGATTATGTATATTATTATATACCTAACAATTGAAATATATAAATGCTGAATAAATACTTCATATATTATCCCTTTAGTAATGAAAGGAAACCAGACAAAGAATTCCTAAATTTGACATTAGACCTTTGAAAGCTACTATCCAAACAGGGATACTGGAGAGGAGACCGTTGGGATGTTTTCTTTGCTGTACATGTTTGGATTGTTTTTATATGGCAGAGGGGATATATTTATGCATGGTGGTAGGAAAACACAATTATCACTGCATGGTGCAGCAAACACCCACCGCTAATACCCACAGTCGGTGCTAGCACCTATCACCGGTGTTAACCCTGCCAATGCCACCGGCAGAGCAGCCACCGGCATTTAAAAGGCTGGCTGCAATCGGTTGCCATAACAGCCTGTATGGTTTCTACATATTCGTTACAAAAAAACAGTGGCTCATTGTAATGACTACTGTGTAAAAATATAAAAATACAGGCGGTCCCCGGGTTACATACAGGATAAGTTCTGTAAGTTTGTTCTTAAGTTGAGTTTGTATGTAAGTTGGAGCTATATATTTTAAAATGGTAACCCCATCCATAATGTTTTTGGTCTCTGTGACAATTGTATTTTTAAAATGTTGGGTTGTCATAAGAACCATGATTAACAATAAAGTTTAATCGCAGACACCTTTGATAAGTGTAACAGCTGATCATTGTAGCCTGGGGCTAAAATAGAGTGAATTACCAAAATCCAGATGTCCGTTTGCAACTAGGGGTCGTCTGTAAGTCGGGTGTTCTTAAGTAGGGGACCGCCTGTGATGCAATACAGTAATATTGCAGTATACAGTAGGAACAATCAGACCATCTACAGTTAATGTACCATAGAGGGTCTAAAAAATAGTAAAAAAAAGTTTACAACAAGTCTAAAAAATAATAAAAAATGTAAAACCTAGAACTGATATAAAACGTAATAAACAGTAAAAATCATAAACACATTAGGTATCGCCGTATCTCAAAGTGCCCGATCTAGCAAAATATAAAAATGGTTATTGCCGGAAGTGAACCCTATAACAGAAAATAGCGCCCAAATATCCGAAACGCTACTTTTATACCATTTTACATTACATACAAATGTAATAAAACGGGATCAAACAGTCGCACAGTCCTCAAAATGGTAGCAATGAGAATTATGGCTCATTTTGCAAACAATGACACCTCTCCCAGCTCCCCATACACCATAGTATGAAAAATTTATCAGAAGATGGCGAACATCACTGTGAAGTAAAATTTGTTACGCAGAAAATAAGCCCTCGCACATCTCTGTACACAGAGAAATGAAAAAGTTATGAGAAATGAGCTAAAAACCCCTGCATCCTTAACCCCTTACCGACACATGACATAGTACTATGTCACGCGTTAGCTGTGGGCAGGGGCGGACTGGCCATTGAACCCACCGGGGCCATTCCCGGTGGGCCGACAGGTGCGGGGCTGATCTGGGGCCGGTCTGAGGCTGGTCGGGCCGACCGCAGGTGAGGCACCACACTAGCAGGCAGCGCAGCGCTGGTGCTAGGCGGCTGCAGTGCCGGGCCTACAAGTGTCCATTAATTGTTGGGGCACTAAAATGGGTAAAATGGGGGTAGAGCTTGTAGGTTAGAGTACAATACTGAGAATTTGGTAGTTATACATTGGGGCCCGTGCCCCCAATCTTTTACAAAGCTAGCAAAGCCCCTGGGCTTGGGACTGATGCGCACTTGCACTGTACAGATTATGAGTATACTGTAACCCCTAGTTACAGACGGACCCCTCTACCCTCTGTGACCTCTGGTGAAGCTCTCTGGATGTTACTATAGTCCTAGGCTGATCAGCTGTAAGATGTCTGTAATGAAGCTTTATTGATAATCCTTGGTCCCATTACAGCAAAAAATTTTGAAACTACAATTGTCACTGGGGCCAAAAAAATTTTTTGGTCTCGATATACAATTATAAAATATACAGTTTTGACTTACATACAAATTCAACTTAAGAACAAACCTAAAGAACCTATCTTGTATGTAAACCGGGGACTGCCTGTATCTCATTAAGGCAATGATGTCTAATCCATGATGTTGTCATCCAGTTTTTATCACAACTTTACTTACTGCTATTTTGCTAATCATCCACCAATTACTTATTGACCCCGCCCACCCATGTCGACCACGCACAGCTAGACTGGCCCCGCCTAAAATATAGGGCCACTTTAAAAAAAAATTCCAGGGCCACTTTTTTTTCCCAGTCCGCCCCTGGCTGTGGGTGTCGCTCCCCATGATGTCATCAGGGGGCAGCGATTGGT
Organism: Engystomops pustulosus; assembly: GCF_040894005.1. Classification (NCBI taxonomy): domain Eukaryota; kingdom Metazoa; phylum Chordata; class Amphibia; order Anura; family Leptodactylidae; genus Engystomops; species Engystomops pustulosus. The sequence continues at coordinate 129,383,806 of NC_092412.1, read as the reverse complement.
TGCCTTGAAAGCCTTGGGTCTTCTGAAGATGCAGGCGATTCGCACATTGTAAAGAATGAGGAGGAAAATCCCCATATACTGACATACAGTAGTATGGCAGTATATGGTACTTTACAGAACTTGAGGATAGAAAGCACTTAGCAGGGTTAATTTATCTGAACAGAATATTGCCTAAGGCAAAATATTTATTTCCATATCCAAGTGGCACATAAAATATAACTTTTATTAGTGTGAAGTAAAAATAAAGAAGACTTTCCCAGGTAAATAAATTTCTTTAAAAACCCAACATTTGTGTGGAGTGTGTCTTTGTTATTAATATTTATTATTAAATAGTATTGGTCTGTTCACAATGGTAGGTGTTATCAGTGGCTCTGTGTGAGCTCAGCTGGGGAGTTTATTTTGATATACAGTACTGTTACAATTAACACAAGGTGTCACATCGTTGACACTAGATGTCAGTGGGCCACATGTATCATAGTTTGGTCTCTCTGAGGCTAGACTTTTGGAGGCTAGTTTTTGCACCTTATGTATGATCCTTTCTTTTTACTAGTGTTTTTCCTATCCTGGCAGGCACGAATTTTGGCTTCTTTTTGAGACTTTTTGTTTCAAATGGATATAAGCCACGTGAAGGGGTTATATACAGGAGAGGACACAAGCCATGTGAGGGGGTTTTATACAGGAGTGGTCACTTCTGTTAATTTGGGATTTAACATGTTTAATTTTTAATGCATTTTGAAACTAATTACAATAGCTGAGGAGAGGTGATTTGCCTTATTTCATTACTTTTAACATTTGAATTTACAAAGGGCAAAATATTAAACATTTAAAGCATGTGAAATAATTCCAATTTACATGTTAAAATCGGGTCCATGAAAAAACACTTCCTTTGTACCTGCCCTGGACCAGGTGCAGATTTGCGCCTAAAAAGTTGCAAAAATAAGCCTAAAAAAGTGATACATAAGTATAATCTGGGAAACTAAAATACAAAAGACACACTGTACAAAGTGCAGACCAAGGCATACTTGAAAAACGACAGGTGAAAAGTCTCAAAAAAGCCGCAAATATGTCAAAAGTTGCAAAAATTAGACAATTTAACTAGCAGAAATAATGATACATGTCCCCCAGTGTCTATTAAATGTCCATTCACAGACACTGAGGGGCATATTTATCAGGACCTGACTTGGCGCAGAGGCCATGAAATAATCGCAAATGCTAGCTTATCGCTAGGACTTGCGATTATTTACCCAAATCCGCCACCTTCACACCAGTGGGGTGTGAAGGGTTGTAAATGGGCACAGGCGGAGGGCACGGGCGGCCGGGAGTGGGCTGGCGCGGGGCATTACTGTCCCCGCGCCTGCGCACTTGCTGCCGCCGGCGACTTTTCAAATGTGAAAAGTCGCCGGCTGTGTTTTTTTCTACGCCAGGCAGGGTAAGCGCTTCGCAGCCTCCCGCCCCGAAACATCAAGAGGCGGAAACCTCTTGATGTATTTGGCTGCGAATACGCAGCGGTGGGGCTAGCGTATGATAAATATGCCCCAGTGTGTCAATCTTGTTATTCCTTTGATCTCATTAGTAGTGGCGTCCCTGAATGGAAGGAGGGGGGTTAGGCTACATTCACCACACACTGCTATCCAGGTAATGTGAAATAAAGTTTTATAAAGTACTAAAATTATTTCGAATTATGAAAAATGTGTTTTAAAATCAACAGTGTATTTAATAAGTGTAACAGGCCCTGGGTGTTCATAGAGCTTAGACCCCATATAAAATGGTGTAGATGCATGGAGCGGACTACTACTGTAGAGTCTACACAAGTTTCCTTTCAATTTGATAAGTTTCTCCAATAATTTAATAAAGACAATTGAATTAAAGGAAGTCAACCATTAGAGTTGGTTTGTTCTGAAGTAAGCACACCTACAGTACATGTCGGTGCTATGTTTTTGAAACAGGATCTTACTTTCGTTATCGAGAAAATCGCTATATTAAAAAAGGTAAATAAGGCTTGGGTGCTCTTGTCAACGTCATCCAAGCTTCTCGGTGCTCCTGCCGGCATATATTTTCGTCCTCCTCCCTGGCAGCAATAAGCAGTAGTTTGGTTGACATTCACAGGAGTGCCCAATTCTCAACATTTTTATATAGTTATTTTCTCCATAATGAAGGATTTTCAGCGCTATAAAGATGAAACCTTTCCAGTTGTCTTTTAAGGACCCCATGTGGTGTATATAAGACATTACAAGAAAGTCATAAAACGAAAGCTCTTGCAAGCAAGGCCCAATTCCTATTGCTTCATCTTACCATGTTGTTGCTCTGTAATGTCTTAATTTGTTTGAATATGTACCCATTGATCTGCAGAATAAGATGGCTTCATATATTTGGTGTGGTCCACATTTATTAATTCCCCTGCACCAGTTTTCTGTCTGACTTTGCACATTCTTTTCCATGCAAACTGCTTGCATTTGGTGCACTCTATCTCACCAGTGCAGGGTGCACCAGATTCATGAAGAACGTGCCCCACAATTAATGAATCTGGAGCAGTTTGTACAGTTTTTGTGGGCCTATATGTGTAAGTATGTGATGTATACTTCTTCGGTTTTTCTGACGTTTTCGGGATTTGCGTCACAGGGACAGGTATGTAACTGGGGATTGTGTCACGCGCGATGGAATTGTGTCACACGCAATTGGAATGTGCTGGGGCTGCGCTGGCCTTCAGGCCAGAAATCAGGGCCGTGCCGATCCGACTGATTCAGACTGAGCGAGGATTTAAATTGTGTTGCAAGATCAAGCACTTACATGCACCACAAAGAAGAAGGTGAACTCTGGCGGACCTGAGTGAGGAAGCGACACATGCAGGATATTGGGCGTCTGATCTTAGTGAATCGCAGCACAGTGCATGATCGTCAGACAATGCACTTTCGTGAACTCCGCAGGGCCAGGCAAGTAAATAAGGGTCATTTACTAAGGGCCCGATTCGCGTTTTCCCGACGTGTTACCCGAATATTTCCGATTTGCACCAATTTCCCCTGAATTGCCCCGGGATTTTGGCACACGTGATCGGATTGTGGCGCATCGGCGCTGGCATGCACGCGACGGAAATCGGGGGCGTGGCCGAACGAATACCCGACGGATTCGGAAAAAACGCCGCATTTAAAACAAAAAATGTGTCGCGGAGCTTGCACTTACCTTCACTAGGAATAGGCCGGTGCCTTAATAAATCCCGTCCGGACCCTAATCCAGCGCAGAGAACACGCCGCTGGATAGCGAATGGACCGGGTAAGTAAATCTGCCCCAATGTGTCCCTATATGTATGTAATGTGAATATACTGTATGGGTGGAAATTATCTTTGCTTCTACGCCAGTTTTATTAAAAGAATTAGTGATTATTATGCAAATATGCAATACTTTCTAAAAACCTGCAAATTTTCATTCTCATGTTTTTCCACAAAACTACACCAGGTATGTATATATACATATGTATATCAAGGTGTGTGTGTGTATGTATGAGTGTATAAATGTGTGTGATTGTATAAACCTTGGTGAGTGTACCACATATGGGAAAAATTACAATAGAGCATTTTTTCACATCTTTACTTATATGTCTGCTGATTCTATTTAAAAAACTTAATTAATAAAACTATTCTGCCAAAGTCTCACATGTTATAAAAGTACACAAAGTAAAGATTGTTACGATAAAAAGCTGTTCCAAAGATATTGCCATTTAAAGAAGAGCGTGACAACTGTAAAATTTGACCTGGTCACAAAGGGGTCAAAGGAGGGTCCAGTTTGATGAGATATGTTGCGGTGCCTACAGATTTTATACACTCTGCATAAAATAAAATGTTTTGTTGATGAATACTTAAAACTGTTGTTTTTTGCTTAATAATAAGAGAAACAGTGCCATCTTATTGTGATGCAAAGAACTGTGAGCTCTCCACACCATCGTTGTGTTTCTCTGCTGCAGTATGCAGCAGGCTGACAGTCGCGATATAATGATATCATCACATGCTGGAAATCACAACCACACAAAGCAGCAGAGAAAGAAGAGAAAAGTAGAGGTGCTAGGAAATTTGGAAATGTGAGTATCTAATGTTTATTATTATTTAAACTACATTGTAAAGAGTATAACTGAGGGGCCACAATAAGAGGGGGGATGAGAGGGGGCTCACAGGATGAAGGAGGCCAACAAGATAGGAGGGCCTACAATAAGAGGAAGAATAAGAGTGGCCACCTTAAAATGGGATATGAGAAGCCACAAATGAGGGGCTGATGAGGGGACCCACAAGATGAGAAAGAGATGTTGGGAACAACAATAAGATTGGGCGCCACAAATAAAAGGGAAAAATACCAGGGTTCCCACAATTAATGGGGGGGAATACCAGGGGACCACAATTAGAGTGGCAGATGAGTGGTACCACAAAATAAGGAGGATATGTGGGGGACCAAAATAAGATGTGGGAGATACAGGGGGCCACATTCAGATGAGATGAAAGGCCACAATATGAAGGGAAATTAGGGGGCAACAATATAAGTGAGATTGAGAGGGGACCACAACATGAGAAAGAAAAGTAGGAGGGGAGAAGAGTAGGGTCACAACAGGAGGAGGAGATGGGAGGGGGACACAATATGAAGAGTAGATGAGAGGCAGTCACAATATGTGGGGGAAATTAGTGGGGTCACACTATGGGAGAGATAAGAGGGGGTCACAATATGGGGGAGAAGGGTCAAATTTTAAGGGGTAATTGGAGGGTGTCACAATATTAGGGGGAGATGAGAGGAAGCAACAATATGAGGGGGAGATGAGAGGGGGGTAACAATATGAGGGGGAAATTAGAGGATGTCACAATATGATGGGGAGATGACAGGTGCTTACAAAATAAGTGGAAGATGAGAGGGGGCTAAAATATGAGGGGGTCATGAGAGCAGGCCACAATTTAACGGGGAGATGAGAGGAGGCTAAAATTTGAGGGGGAGATGAGAGGGGCCACAATATGAGGAGGAGATGATAGGAAGCCACACTTTGAGGGGGAGGTGAGAGGGGGCCACAATATGAGGGGGAGATGAGGAGCCACAATCTGAAGGGGAAGCACATATTTCTTTTAATAAGAGGTCTGGCTTAATGCTGGACCTAAAGGCCATATTTACAAGATGCTTGTGTTTAGTAAGCAGGGACAAGTTTTGCCAGGTTAATAAAATACAAGTTTCTACCAGATGCAAGAATTTAGGTCTAAACACATATGCGTTCAAAAAGGAGTTATTCCACATGCACTTGATATGCATTTCAAAATGCAATTCAATCTTGGTAACATGGTATTATGCAGAGTTCACTCTATGGCCCAGATGTATAAAAACTGGTGCAAGTTTTGACACATTGGGGCTCATTTACTAAGGGTCAGTCAGACGCATTTTCGTCTTACGCCGAATTGCCCAGGATCTTGGCGCATGTGATCAGATTTTGGCGCATCGGCGCCGGCTTGCACACAACAGAAACCGGGGGACGGGCCATCCGACAACCTGACGGATTCGGACAGCGCGCAGGATTTAACATCTAAAATTGTGTTGCAATAAACACACTTACAAGCACCGGGAAGAAGCAGGTAAACCCCAGCGGAAGCAAAGGATGCAGAACTCGGGCGCACAAGCTTAGTGAATCACGGCAGCCCAAATTCAGCCCAAAACCCCTGATGACGCCAGTTTAGGCGAAACATGTCGGGTGGGCCAAGTTGATGAGAATTTTAAATATGCAGCAGCTAGTATGCCTCACTTGTTATAAACCCCTAGGGACTGTATCACAGATCTTACTCTAGGGAGAGGGAGAACTTCCAAATTTATAGCCTGCCCTCTATACGGGGAAATTAGGTGTAACACTGTCCTCTCTACGTGTTCAGACTGGTACATTGAGGGAACTGATCAAACCCCCCTATATCCTTTGTTACACCGTATATACCAGGACAATATACCAAATCCCCCCCAATACTATCAAGTTAGGCTACTACTGCTTGTACTTTTAACCCCCTTACTGCACAGTTCTTCAAAAACAATTGAATAAAAGTTATGTTTTAAACTCACATTATAACCCTGGTGGATAGAAAAGGGTTCCTTTGGTCGCAAGCCGGGCGACTTTTTTGTAAATATAATAGTGAATCGCGGCAGACCCGAATCCTCGTCAGACAACACATGGAGGGAACGCAACAGGACCGGGCAAGTAAACCTGCCCCGTTGGGGCACATTAACTGAGGGGTTTGTGCCATTTTTCTGTTGGACTTTGCATATTCTTTCTAGAAGAAACTGCTTGCACAGGTATTTAAGAAGTGTCTGCACCATAAATGTGTCACACTTGACCGTTTTGTGGCGCAGCTGCACTAGTCACCAGTGCTCAGTCAAACCCTGCACCAGATTCAACTTGCAAAGTCTGTCGCATGACCTTGGATAAAGGTGCGCCAAAAAAAAGGTTGGTGAGCTCTGTCGGGCCAGTGTAGGGAAGCACCAGATTCATGATTTCTGGGGCACGTTCTTAATGAATCTGGCACCCCCAGCTTTATACACAGGAAAGCTGCTTTTGCCTACAATTTGCACTAATCTTGGTAAATGTGTCCCATTATTTAATTTTATTGTATGCTCTTACTTGATCCGGTCAGTTTTCAGGATGTGCCTTTTGTACCTTTTTTCCTTGGTGCATTTTGCAGCATGATGTTGCTACAGAATTGTGGTGCAGCTCAGTAATAAATATGGTGCAAGAAAGGATACTACCACGCCCCTTTGGTGCACACTTTTAAAAAGTGTCGGACAAAATTCAGCCTTGATACACTAGTGGTGTATGAAGATAATAAATACAAGTGGAAGCTCCACATGCAAATATGGACAAAAAACTGGAGCAGACGCAATAATATATCTAATATATAAAAATGTCTAAATCACATTTTATAAAATGAACACTACAGGACAAATGCAACTCAAAACACATCATAAATAATGATTTGTATGCAACCTGTTTCAAAATGCAATGCAAATTCATTGTTTCAGCGCCGTCAAAAAAATTTTATGCAATGTAATTGGTGGACCCTGAGAATCAATTTCACTGGTCGGCCCTAGACCGCCCAGTACGACACTGGGTCCAGCAATTCTTTATGAGGGAAGTGAATAAAAACTATTTAATAAATAAAAATGCTGCTGCTTGAATCAGTCATCAGCCACCATCATATATACAGAGTCCAAAGTCAAAGGGACTGCGGAAAAGCCTATAGGTTGGTATTTCGTGTTTGACGGACAACACACGGGAGGGAGTTGTAGTTTCTTGCAGTTAGGGAATCCAATAGGCTTGACTTAAAATAGTTTTTTTTAGAGCATGTTTCAAGCTTTGGAGCTTGGGTATTGGTCATCCCAAGATAGGTCATTCCAGAGAATTGGTGCAACTCAGGTGAAGTCCTGGAGATATGCAAAGGAGGTTCAAATTAAAGAAGGGAATAACTAGATCACTAGCAAATAAAAGAACAGGCCGGGTAATAGACTGTAAAGAGAGAGAGTAGAGGTAGGGATGTACTGCAATGTGCAGAGCTTTGTGGATGAGGGTGATTATTTTAAACTGTAATTGGAAGGAGACTCATAAATAGTTTAGTGACTGGCACAGACTTAAGACATCCATGTAGCGTTTGGTCTGAAAGACAACGGTGGCTGCTGAATTAATAATAGTTTGTAGAAGAGAGATTTTAGTGAGTGGAAAACTGTTTAGAAGTGAGTTACAGTAGTCTATGTGAATCAAAGCAACAATTAGCATTTTAGAGGTTTCAATTGTAAGAATTGGGAGGATTCTAGAGTTTTATAGATGCATGTGTGTGCAAATGATTGAATATATAGTGTGAAGGAGAGGTCATAGACCAGCACAACCCCAGTAAACCTGTGGAAAGACAAGTTGGGTATTATCAGCATAAAGATGATACTGAAAACCAAATCAGTTTGTCCAATGGGGACAGTGTAGTGCGAAAAGACAAGAGGACCTGGGACTGAGCCCTGAGGAATGCCAACAATGAGAGCAATAGGAGAAGAGAGAGATCCAGAAAAGGATACACTTGGTAGAGAACCAAGAGAGTACAGTGCCCTTTCGGCCAATGGAGTGAAGAATCCTGTGGAGGAGCTGGTGCTCCACAGTATCATCGGCACCGGCTTTCACGCGACAGAAATCGGGGGCGTGGGTGTCGGACAACCCGACAGATTCGGAAAAAAACACAATTTAAAAAAGAATTTGTGTCGCAAGATCAGCACTTACATGCACCGGGACGAATAATGTGAACTCCGGTGGACCTCGGCGCAGAAGCGACACCTGCTGGATATCGGGTGCACGATCTTAGTGAATGCCGGCAGACCTGAATCAGTGTCGAACAACGCGCCACGGGATCGCGACTGGACCGGGTAAGTAAATGTGCCCCTATATTGTAATTAAAACAAGTGAACTTTGCCAGTCAGACAAGTTATATATATAATGTAATGTGAATATGTATATAAAAATAAATAAATTTGATGTTATTAAATGAGTTTTTGAAGATTCCCATTCAGAAGTGGCAGAGAAAATCCAAGCAGATTTTATGGTATCAATGATGTCTGCTTACAGCATTTTTAAGAAGAATCTTTCTGCTGTATCTCACCTGGTCTTATCTAACAATAATCATTATAAACACAGAAGCAGATACAGTCACCAATAAAGAAGTTACAAATGAAAGATAAGAGAGATAAGATAATAGGGAATCATAATATAGAACTATGAGAACTTGTGATACACAAGTGAAAAGGATCCTCTGTTCAGGACCACTGCACCACAAAAAAATTGTACCATGTTTATTACGTGTTCTAGACCTATGTGTTTTAGATATGTGTTTTTAAGACTTACCTTGTCAGGGTTTCAGAAAAATATTTATTCTGTCAAGGCAAATAAGTATGAAGACATCTGAGTATCAGGGAGAAGAAACAGAATCAAGGTACAGGAACAAGCTCTGAAAACAGGTTCAGGATCAGGTTGGGGTTCTTCGTTACCGGATCAGGCTGGAGCCAAGGGTTCCGATCAGACAGGAAACAGCATTCCTGCTCATGATTCCAATTCCAGGTACAGGTTCAGAATACAGAGTTCCAGATACAGGTGCACATCATGGGGTTCCAGATATAGGTTCAGGATACGGGGTTCCAGATACAGGTAACAGATCACATTTGGATACAGGGAACCGGCTCAGGCTGGATAAAGGGTTGGATATCAGTTCCAGCTCAGACTAAGATTCTGTTTTCCAGGCAGATAGTTATTTACCCAAAAAGCTTAACTAACATTTCCGGAATGTCTGCTTTATGTCGGAATGTTGTTTTATGCATCCTCTCATTTTTCTAGGATGTGATGAGGCTTAGAACTCAATTGCGATTTTTCTAATTTTCATGAAAATCTCTGAAAGCTCACATTTTGAGGGACAACTCAGCTTTCAAGTGACTTTGAAAGCCTAAGTAATGGTAAAACCTCATAAATTTCCCATGATTGCACCGACCCAAAGAATGAAATAGACATGTCATTTGGGGCGCACAGTATAAGTGGTGAAATCTGAACCCACAAGAATACTGTGCAAGTGATTTTCTTTTCTGCATTTGGAATTAATTTCCCTCTTCCCATGGAATATTAAATACTGTCACTATGAGGTGCAATTTCTTACGCCGAAAACAAGCAATCATACAGCTCTTTACATGGGAAGTTTAAAAAGTTATGGATTTTTGAATGTGGGGAGTAAAAAATGAAAACGCAAAAATGAAAAAGGGCCTCGGCATTTAAGGGTTAAAATACAGATTAGGGCAGAGACAGGCAGATCTACTTCTGATAGTAGAATCTTTTTGGTAGGTTTCCTTTAATGTCCTATGCTATACAGTGACATTTGGATTGCCTGCCTAGGATGCAGCAAGGTAGTTTGGTGCCAACGATCATGCACTGTGCCGCGATTCACTAAGATCGTGTGCCCAATATCCTGCATGTCTCATTCCCCACTCAGGTCCAATGGAGTTCACCTTCTTTCTTCTTCCTGGTGCATGAAAGTGCTTGATCTTGCTACACAATTTGAAAGTTAAATCCCGTGCTCAGTCCGAATCAGTCATATCGTCCAATGGCCCGCCCCCCATTTTCACATGAAAGCGAACGCAGCCACGCCAAAATCCGATCGCATACCACACAATCCACGGTTAAATATCTGTCACAGCCGTGCAAAACCCAAAAACGTCGGAAAGTCTGATGAAAGTGCGTTCTCGGACCCTTAGTCAATAAGCCCCATTATTTAATAGCCTTGCATGCTCTTAGTTAATCCGGTCAGTTTTCAGGATGTGCACACTGTCGCATGAAATTACAGCATGTTTCCATGGAAGCATGGGGAGAAGAAGAAGTCCATTGAGGCATGCTGTGATTACATGCGATCAGATACATTCATGGGGTATGGTTTGCAGATCTTAGGGGGTAAAAAGACCTTAGATGACATCATCTGACAGAATGCAAGCAAGGTAAGATTAAAAAGTTGATTTTATGTGGATGTGAGGGAAACAATTTTCAGCTAAAAGAAGGGTGTCATTTAGTTAATAGGGCTCTATAGGAACCTGTCAGTAGCTGTATTTGTGAAAAATGCTCCCTTTAAAAAGTGTCGGACAAAATTCAGATGCGACACAATTGTGGCACCCAAACATAACAAATACATTTGCAAGCTCCAAAGACACTTTCTATATGCAAACTTGGACAAAAACTGGTGCAGGCACAATAATATATCTGGACCATTGTATTTAAGCAGCCGAGCCCATGGTTTGTAATCTTGTAAAATTAAATATTTGAATTTTTTATACTATATTTTTTTTATACTAAGTAACAAAGAAAAACCTATCTGTATGTATTCTGTTTAAGCCAATCTACATGCAGCCAGTCATAATGTTTTAAAGAAACAGCTTCTTATATTTAACTAAAACTAGTTCATTTTCATTACAATTATTTGATAATATTTTCCCCACAAACAGGCTCAAATGCTCTTTTGTTATTACAGAGTAGCCTAATTCTCTTATTTGAGATTGACCTGCAATATCACACATTGGATGGATAAGAATGTACTGTTTCTGAAAAAAAAACAAAACCCAACCCAAAAGTCACCAGGCAGTACTAGAATAAATGTAGACCAGTATCCCTGTAAAACATAACTGAATAGTTAATATGTTTTTTATTCATGACAACTGCAACCCTACCCACTGGGGCCTGACCACAGTGTGGGGGCAGCTGGATTCCCAGGGACCAGAGTGGCTGGCTGTAGTTGCGGCCTTGCACCAGAATATGTGTTATGGTGGTGGTCTACAGGAACAGGCCTCATCTATGCACTTCAGGGCCCGACAACAGAGAGATGCAAGAAGAGGAGGATCCCCCTGGGGCACTCCTGGTCTGCGTGTGGTAATGGATCCCAGGACAGATGGTGAAGAGGGGGCCTGTAATATTATTGTCAGGTAAGGGATCACATTTGACAATGGGAATTTTTGCAAAATTCTGTTTCTTTAATGGTACACAGTCCAGAACATCAGCATGTAACAGGCTGTAAACGATCCTTCCTGCAGGCACACACAAGGCAGTGGTTTGGTTGTCTGTGGTAATGATTCTGTGGTGAAATAGGAATTTAGAAATGTGTCAGCCTTGACCTTGATTTCAGAAGGCTGGCAATAGGAGAACCAGATTGGCTCTGCTGCTTGAGGTGAATGCAGAGATGCTTAAACACTGATATCTCATGAGAGAGACCCAGAGCCCCTGACCGAACCTAAATTCATAGACTTACTCTGTCTGTACAGTTCTGGAATATTCTGAGCTTTCAAAAAACCAATCAAAAGCCTGGGATTCTGTAGGAAAGTTAGATTAACTTTTAGACATAACATAAACAGATGGCAAATTAACTCCTTAGTGGCAGACATGATGTAATATAAATGTAAATATCTTTCAGAATATTTCCAAAGGCAAAAAGGGGATTATCCCATTTCCAGATCCTTTATAAAACATAGCGTTTAATATGTCATTCTTAAAAAAGACTATTTTATATCTGTGTAAATAAAGAATTTAAAAAAGCCAACCTTTGTGTTGAGTCACTAGAAAGAATAATTGTGTTGTGCTAATAGTGTTCAGAATTTTAATAGCAATGTGTGTGTGGAGCTAAAAATGTTGTAATCAGTATGTGTATGTAGAACTCTAATAAAGCCTGATACAGGTAGCCAGTTGTTCACTATACACAAGAACAAAAACAACAAGACAGAGGGCGGCGCCTCGGGTATTACCTCACGACAAAGTCCAAAATATAAATCAGTCCAACAGGGGGGCTGCTCATCTTGTGGTTTCTTGAATAAAAGCGAAACATTCCAAATTGGAACTGGATGAGATATCCAATGGTCCACAAAAGTGATGCTGGTTACCAATATTCAAAACCATGTGCTTGGATCTGCTGCTGGTAGCCCAAAAAATGGCCGACAACCCCAATATCACAGGGTCCTGGAAATAATACAAGACAAGAAAAACGGGCAAACAGGTTTTATCCTATTAAATCTACTTGATTTTATCTGGAGTAGAGTCAAATTTAATCTATTTGATGTAGACACTCCGCTGAAGTCCGTAGTGGTTTTCTATAGTGCTTGGTTTTAGCGCCAATAGTCCGTAGTGGTTTTCTATAGTGCTTGGTTTTAGCGCCAATAGGACCGGCTTATCATTGTAGGTTCCTTGTTTGCCCATTTTTCTTGTCTTGTAGTTGTTCACTATTGACAACGACAGTGTATGAACACTGTAACAACTTCAAGTATACTTGGGCTGTGTATTTACATATCGTAATCAGTGGCAGCAATACTGACACCTAGTGTCCAAATACAAATTCCTTTTTACTGGAGTATACACTAGTCAACCATATATAGCACTTAAGTATTGTATAATAAGAATGAGAATATAAATAACAATTATTCTTTCTAGTGACAACTGATAGGTTTCTACACACAGTTTGGGTTTTTAATATTCTTTATTTACACAGATATAATATAGTATTTTTTAAGACTGAGATATTAAAAGCTATGTTTTATAAAGGGTGTGGAAATGGGAAAATCCCCCTGTTGCCTTTGGCAATATTCTGAAAAATATGTCAACTCTGCCAGTACTTTGTTGCCCTTAAGTTCTGCTGGAAAATAAATGTAAACACTCCTTTTGGGCATTATGTGGCAGCAAATGATTATTATTGGATAGTGTAAGTATAATATAGTATAAATTAGATCCATCCCAGAGAGAAATTACGGCCTTAAAGGTGCTGTATGCTTAAAGGGACCCATTTTCAGCACTCCCCCAGTCCCCACAGAGCATAGTACATACGCTGCCAAAGTGTTTTTGTATAAAAAATAGGTTTTACAGAAAAAAAGATATGTTATATTGTACCTTTCGCATCCTTTAGCATCTGCTGTGTGACTAGGCAGTTGCCCAATAGGAGCAGTTACCCCCACACACACACACACACACCCTAGGCAAACATGTGACCTTTTCAAAGATATGAATAACTCCCCACACTTGGGATTGGCTGTTCAGGAGCAGGGGGCGTCGCTAACCCAAGTGATGGGTGTTTTCATATATTTGAAAAGGTCACATGGAGTAGCTGTTCCCCAAGGGTGGGGGGGAACTGCTCCTTTCCAGACCCTCCCATTTGGCAACTGCCTAGTCACACCGCACATTCTAATGAAAGGTACAATATAACATATCTTTTTTTTTTTAAAAACCCATTTTTAATACAAAAACACTTTGGCAACGTATGTACTATGCCAGGGTTCCCCAAACTACGGCCTGTTTAGATCCGGCCCCTGACACTTGGCGCGCCAGCGCCGTGCCATCGTGGCCTGCAACAGTTGGGCAGGAGCCTCCGTCCATCCGGACAGGAAGCTCCTGCCCGTCACTGTATAGTGCTCGGTGCGCCCGGAAACGGCCGCTTGAGCACTATTTCTGGAGCGATGTGGCCGGAATACAACCCCGGCACACATCGCTCCATGAACTAGGCTGCACGGCAGCGCGATGAGCGCACCCCTTCCTGCCCGGATGCGGCAAGAAGATAGAAGGTGAGTACAGGGTTTTTATTTTTTTATTAAAAAGGGCAGTAAAAAGATTGTGGCGACTGGGGGCCAATAGTTAGTTATGAGGGGCAGAATAGGAAATCATTAATTATAAGGGGCAGCTTAGGAAATAATAAATTATGAGGGGCAGCATAGGAAATAATTGATTATGAGGGGTAGAATAGGAAATAATTAATTATGAAGGGCAGCATAGGAAATAATTAATTATGAGGGGCAGAATAGGAAATAATTAATTATGAGGGGTAGAATAGGAAATAATTAATTATGAAGGGCCAGCATAGGAATAATTAATTATGAGGAGCAGCATAGGAAATAATTAATGGTGGGGGCAGCATAGGAAATAATTAATGGTGCAGGTATAGGAAATAATTAATTATGAGGGGCAGTTTAGTAATTAATGAGGGGGGGGGGCATATTCAATAATTAATGGAGAGAGGTCCCAGTATATTAATTAATTAATTCGGGCCAATATATAAAATAGTTCACAAGGGGGTGCAGTATATTAAATAATTAATTGAGGGGGGTTGCCAGTGTATTATGGGTGCGGTCACATGTACCGCTATTTATTTTTAAACTTTAGTCCGGCCCTCCAACGGTCTGAGGGGGACAGTGAACGGCCCCCTATGTAAAAAGTTTGGGGACCCCTGTACTATGCTCTGTGGGGACTGGGGGAGTGCTAAAAATGGGTCTCCTGGTGGCAGGTTCCCTTTAAAGAGAACCCGTCATGCAAAATAACCCCCCTAAACTAAATATATTTTCATAAACTGCCATTAGAGAGCATTGCCTCTATCCCTTCATTATCCCTCTACATGTCTGTAAACCTAAGCAATGAGGTCCTAAAGCTGTATGCAAATGACCTGTGAAATGTCCAATGAAGCATTAGCATATTCAAGCTGTCCACTCTATTCATGAGTGGGAGGCACAGCCACACCCCCAGTGCATGACTGACAGCCTGTGTAATGATGTGAGGCTGTATAATGATGTGCTTCCTGGTGCTGGTGGCCACGCCCCCTGCAGCCTGTGTGTGCATGTGTGTGTGTATATGGGAGAGATACAGCAGCTCCAGGCAGCCATGTTACAGCAGAACATGTCAGATTCATGTGTAGCTGATGTCTGTGTCTCTCACCTGTATATTAGGAGGATGCAGCATGTCAGCAGATGCAACACACACTAGCCATGCTTTACTATACATTACACACAGACATGAGCAGGGGGAGGAGAGGGGAGGGGGAACAGAGGTGACATCACTGCCTCTGACCATGTGACCAGCCTCATTTACATGATAAAAAATAGATGATTTTGCAATGAATAATGTATGAAATAACTAGATAAAGGCTGGGATGGATCCTTGTGAGCTGCTCCAACAGGTAGTAGTGACAGGACAAGTGACACAGACCTGAGTACAAACAACCCGTTGTCCTAACCTATTGTCCTTGTTAGTCTCTAGAATCATTACACAAGGGGGTTGATCTCTTGTTTCAATCTTTAATGCAACTTTATTGTGTCCATGCTACCAGAAAAGTAATATTGTATATCAGATGACACTTAAGAAGCTACAGAGAAGGAGGATGATCACCCTCCTGTATGTGGACTAGTAGTCACACAATAAGTATCAGCATAAGAGCAAGGGCTAGGATCACCTGCTTCTTTAACCCTTTGGTAACTGAGTGTCCGGGTCAATTTGTGCTGTTCTGATGATGTCTTTGGAAAAGCTTTACATATCATAGCAATTTTAGTTTTATTAATTTTGTTTATAGAATTAACAGAAAAATAATTTTTCCCATGAAAAACTTTACCAAAATATGTTAAAAATATGTACAACATCAATCCATTACCCTTCCCTAGGTGGCGCTACAGATGCAGGTGTACTTCTGCAAACTGTCAGCGTTGTCCCCTTGCAGCTCCCTCTTTCTCTGCAACTCTTTACAGATACAGTCACTAGATAGTCTTACCTCCTCTCAGAGCTGAATTTTCAAGTGAAACAGTCTCTAAGCATGCAAGGAGTTAATCTTTAGGCTCTTCTCCTTATACATCAGTTGAGAAGGCTTGCAGAAACACTGCTCACAGCAGGCATCCTCCGTGGCACCCAAATTCAGACCAATGAAGCGCATTCTAGTGAGAAACGGCCGTCGTTTAAAGGCTTTGTGATGTCCTGCACCTTTTGTCTTCCACTCCCTTTTGTTTGAACAGAATATTGCCATGCTTTTGTTAGTATATAAAAATAAATACCTAAAGAAGATCTGAAGGTATTGAGTGCCATTTCTTTCTACTCTATATTCCCATTGATATGTTTAGTATCAACACAAGAGGGGTTTAAACTATCTGGGGAAGCTCTCACCTTGCATCATATCGCAGCAGCAAAGGCATTAATACCTTTATGCTTGATGCACATAAGCGCAGATATGTTGCTTGGAATAATTGTCTAGCTGGGCCTCTCATATCAACGAGTATTTTGAAAAGATTTGGAAACCTTGGGCTTCATACATGGCTGTGAGACCTGCACACACAGGGGCCCAAGGGAAGATAAATAGCAGCTCCAGGGGAAGGAAGATTGTCGGTTGACTCCTCCTTGGGAGATCTCTTCATAAGAGTACATATGGAAGTATAATCTGAGTTCTAGGTCACATCTGGTAGCAGGAGGACTCGGTTCCTCCTTCTTCTACTCTTCCCAACCCCCCTACCTTTTCTTTCTTTCCAATTTCCCTGCTAAGGAGATCGCACTGGTTTCGGACGCCATCTTGCGTACTGTCAGCCATGTTAGATCAAGCAAACATTTTAGCTGACCTCTGTCCAGTTAAATGTCGTGATTCAGCCATTTTTGTGTATCCTGCCTGTAAAAAAGTTTCTCCTTGACACTTTTTATAGATGATTGTTCTTCTTCTTATCTTCTAGCATTGCTTATCTCTTGTTTTGGTTAGTAAGAAGTTTCTGGAGACATTCTCTATACATTCTGTAGATAAACATGTTTGTGAACAAGGCCTATTAACTTTTTTCCCAAAATGTGCTAGTGAATTCATTATGGCCAATAGCATTGCAGTATTATATTCACGCCTCTTTGATGACTCTTCTGTCCTTTTTTTGATATACGACTGTGGTTGTGAAATAAACAAGAGAGAAGATCTTTACATACACTAAGAGACGTGACGGGTTCTCTCCTCCCTGGTACCGGGAGCCATGAAATATTTAATTTGAAAGTCACCTGTACAACAAGAGTTTTGAGTCCTAGATAAAAATCTCTAACACACCTTAACTGTGGATTTATTCTGCTGTAATAGATCTGTGTTGTCACCTCTTTATTAATGGTATTGGCCTATAATTGCATTCTTTTAAAACATATGTATGTGTATGTATTTATATGAAGCAATGACAGGCTGCTTATTCGATGTACACATAGCCTTTCTGAAGCAACTATATGTGTTGTTGGTTAATTTCTTGTTTCAAAAACAATAAAAACCGAATTGATAAAATAATATTTATACTTACCTTCTCTGGCGCTCCCATCAGTGCCATGCTCCTGTTTGTTTACAGAAGCAAGAGTTCTCGTATGACTTCACGCCTGGCACACTCGCTGTGCCTGATATGCATTAAAACAAATTCAGTATAATGTGCGGTAGCAGTGGACGGGTGGATGTACCAAGCAGGTGGAAGTAGTCTGAACAGAGGGTGCCTACCTCAAACTTGGGCACCGATGGGCTGCGGCACGGGACAACGAGAGCCCTGGAGAAGGTATGTATAAGTTGTTTTTTTCAGTCTTCAAGACCAGCTATATAATATTTTAATACCCAGACAACCCCTTTAATGACATGACATGCTTTATGACTGAGGAGATTTTAGTGCCCAAAACGTGCCAATGACTTTTCTCTCTGGTTTTCCTGGCATTTTTTTCAAATAGAGAAAAGAAACTGTTACACTGGAGATCCATTTTTTAGTTGCTGTTTCCGTCTCTGGGGTGGCCCCAGAGCCTTTAATTGTCCACATGCCAGGGCGTCCCCAACAAGAGGTGGCCCCATAGGGATTTTTTTCAGTTTAAAAATCAGTCCATCTATAATTTTACACCCTTCGTAGAGAATAACCCTTGGCATACAAGCTATACAGTAACATATACTGTAACATATACAGTAACATATATATATACAGTAACAGTGGGTGACTCAGCCTCTGCTCACTTTTTCGAGCTGGAGAAAGTAGCGTGACCTCCACTACTGCAGCTGGTCCGGGAAACAGCAGGTGGCGCTGTAGTAAACATTGATGCCGCTCTTGGTGCAGAAACTCTGTGGTATAATCGTGGCGCTCGCAGATGACATCTCTTCTCACGTGTGCCCGGTAAACACATGTCTGCGGGCACTAGTGCAAGGATGGCGTCAGGTATTTAGGTGTTTTTTTTTACAGATCAGTAGTTGTGGAGGGTCAGTCGGATGTTGCTGCTCGGGAGTGTTACGTGTGATTTGTTCAGTGGTGTATACTTTTACCGGCAATGGGAGGAAGGGGAGATGGAGTGAATCTCGGCAGTGCTACATATATCATCCATTATATGTAATTAGAGCATTTTACTATCCAAAAACGGCGTGATCACTGGAATGAGGGTGACGAGTGTTTGTCGTTGGAGCTGGGTGTTTGAGATGACTGGTGGTCAGAGTGATATCATATGTACTTCTTATAACCTTTGTATACTTGTACAGGCAGTGAAACTCAAGGGGACTGGTAATACACAGTTGTCAGTTTATTCATAGATCTGTAGGAGTATTAGAGGAAATGTGAAACTCAACGGCCCACATAATTTAAAGCCCCTGCTCCAGTTTTTTGCCTGACTTTACACATTCTTTTAGTGAAAACTGCTGGCACGTGTATTTATAAAGTATCCGGCACTCATTTGTGTCACCCGACGCAGGGATTCTGCAGGAAAGGGGGTGTTCTGAGTTATCATGCAGTGCCCTACAGAATTGTGTTGCACACCTTAAGTTAAAGGTGCACCACTCTGTCAGAGCAGTGCAGAGAGCACCAGATTCATATAGAATTTGCACCACAATTCATGAATCTGGCGCACCCTGCACAGTTAAACATGGGCAAATCTTGAGTATTCTGGCCCAAAAATCTGTCCAAAATGCTTTGCACTATGTTTATTGAGGGTTTTTGACCATTTTTAGTCACTTTTCAGAATTGATCAAGAAATAGGGGTCTTGTCCAGTGACAAAAAATGTATTAATATGACACAGTAAACTAATAGAAAGTGGAAAGTATCACTGTAACACTGTAACACAGTCTTATACTACATCAGACTTATCATCCAGCATGATACATCTTGCATAGAGCATTTTCCTCTATTGCTGGCTGAGCAGCCAATCCAGAAAATTAAAGAGGACCTGTCACCCAAATTTTCAGCACTAGGAGCTGCTTACTAAAGTAAGCTGCTCCTAGTGCTTGAACAAACACTGCAGTGTTAGAGTGATAGCGTTACTGGAAACCTCCGGTAACGCTATCAAACACTGCGGCAGGGTACAATTTAATCATGTATTCATGAGGGGGCGGTCCAAGGCGCTGCCTCTTCCCCGACCGCCCCGCTCGCTCCATAGGCCGGCAGTGACTCCAGGCCTCATGGATACGTCAGACAGCTTTGCGAGCTGTCCGACACTTAACTGTATCCCGCCACAGTGTTAGATAGCGTTACCGGAGGTTTCCAGTAACACTATCCCTATAACACTGCGGCGTTTGTTCAAGTACTAGGAGCTGCTTACTTTAGTAAGAAGCTCCTAGTGCCAAAAATATGGGTGACAGGTCCTCTTTAACACCCCAGCTACAAGCCATGGTTAGTAGCTTGGGCCTCCAAGTTTCAGAATTGAATGTTGATCTGCCAATCCAGCAATATGCCAGGGGTGCCGAACCCAAACAGAAACATCGGGCTGTTTATCTCTAGCTATGAATTCTAACTCTGCACTGGTCTACCCATTGATAAGTCTCCCCAAATTAATTGAGGAAGTTTTAAAATACATTAAGTGATGAATAAACAAAGACAACCCCTTGAATGATCTTATGTTTAAGTACTGATAATAACCTCTTTCTTAATAGATATGAAAGAAGACGTGGGAAGAATTCTAGTTCAGTTTAAGAATGAAAGTGGGGAGGTGCTTGGCACTTCATTTGATGTCCCTGTGGATATTACACCAGAGAAATTACAGCTGGTCTGTAACGCCTTC